>NC_136828.1:606174-1212349 GCF_951394365.1 Tetrao urogallus
TTACAGAAAAACAATAGCAATGATGCCATTAACTTTCTTACGCAGTCTACAGCATCTCCATTTATATCCTACCATGAAGATTTGTAAATTACGGACTCTAAAATCGTTGTGGACTCTGAAACCTCCTTGTAGGACTTTCCATAGGCATCCCAGGCTGCTTGTCTCTGATGTGCACTCTCAGTACGAATCTGTCAGGCGTGGTGAACAGGAAATACCAAAGTACTTTAACTTTGCAAGTGATGTAGTGGACAAATGGGCTGAGATTGAAAAGGTAGGTGATCTTTTGTTGGGCAGATGAGAGCCTTTAATTAATTTAAAGTAATAACTTCTTTTTATTAAAAAAATAATCTGTTGCTAAAAACAATATGCATCAGGAAATGATGTGGGATCTTATTTCTTTTTGCTTCATTTATTACAAGTGTCTCTGATCCTTGGTGCTCCATGTGTAGGTGGAAAAAGCAATGATAAGACCCTCATGACCCTGATCTATCCTTGGATTGGTTGTGCTTATTTCTTCTGCATGCCATAATATTAGCTGTTACATCATAAAAACAAGAGTAGCATAGCAATAATACTGCATGCCAAGGAATTTTCTTCCACAAGTGTGCAATTGGCTTGCTCCAAAGCAGAGGCTGCATTTGTCCAGATGTCGTGTCGCTGACGACCTCTTGCTTTGTTCACTCCCTCTCCCTGAGCTCTCAGGCTTGTCCTCGGTTACTGCATTCTCCTGATTTATTTTCCCCTCTGCCCGGGTAGCTTCTGTTTGTTAGTATTCCACAACTCCATTCAGAATATCACAATTGTTAGGTGAAGTATTTCATGTTGCCCATTACCTTCTTAAGAGAAATAATGCTCTAAGCTTAAACAGGAACAGAATTCAGATGACTTGAGTCTGGAGATGCACAGAATGGTGAACACCTCAGGTTAGAAAAGGGCAATTTGTTAGGAATATCTGACTATGATTCATAGAGAGTCTTGCACTCCCTAAGGACAAAGGAAAATAATGGCTCATATGCAAGTTCGAAAACACCTGAATCCTCCACAACTCGCAGATACTTGTGCTTTTATAATTATGAAGTCTTTAAGAAGAAATTGGGGTTTCTTTGGAATCCTTGTGGTTTTTAGGCTGGAAAAAGACCAACAAACTCTGCTTTTTGGTGGGTAAGTGGTAGTGGAGAAGAAGTAAAATGGAGCTTTGAGGAGCTGGGATTCCTTTCTCGGAAAGTGGCCAACATGTTGACCAAAGTATGTGGACTGCAAAAAGGGGACAGAGTCATTGTGGTTCTGCCACGAATCCCGGAGTGGTGGCTGGTGAATATGGCTTGCATTCGAGCAGGTAAGTGAGCATATCTGAGATCAGTAAAACTGGTATTTAATGCAAATCTTTTCAGAGGATACAGAATCCTTTATAAAGGAGAAGTAATGTAAATTAATAATCAAGTGAGTTGCCTAGCTACCAATTACTGCCCTGAAGGTGCCGTAGAGCAGGTGGCCTAGGGGCATGGAGAGCTGAGGAGTCACCAGAGAGGTCCACCTCTGATTTCTTACAGGAGGGCACAGCAGCTGCATTACTCCAACATTAACTGACTTGGGAATGTCAGGGCAAATCCATCCAGAGGTCAGTTTGGGAATAGTTGCTAGTTTAGACTCTTAGGAAAAGATCGGATGTAAAAAATGTTATCCTAAATTAACCATATCGCTCTTCCAGGAATTGTCTTAATTCCAGGAACATCCCAATTATCAGCCAAAGACATATTATATCGACTCCAGGCTTCAAAGGCCAAGTGCATCATCACCACCGACGCTCTGGCTCCTGCAATAGACTCAGTTGCATCTGAGTGCCAGTATCTTAAAAACAAGCTGATGGTGTCCAAAGACAATAGGGAGGGATGGCTGAACTTCAATGAACTGTACAAGTGAGTATGCATGAGCAGCATTACAGTCACGATGCAGAAAGCAGACCTGTTCTCCACAAATGCTCATTTACAAGTATTCATCAACTGTGAATATCCATCAAACGCCAACACTAAGCTTCAGTGGCGCGAATTCATGACTGCCTGATTACTGTTTCCACATCAGAGTTGTTTGCTGAGAGCAGTTGTTTACCAAGAGTCTTCAGTTTTATTCCAGGAAGTTTCTACCCTGTCCTTCTTAAGTGGAATCTTGTCATGGAGGAAAGCGCTGGTGCGATGGTGAAAGGCTTCTGCAAAGCTTACATTCTGAAACCCATGTAATCACTGAAGTCACCAATTGCATTCTGTGCCTTACAGAACCCAGCCTGCTGAACATTCCTGTGTCAAAACAAGGATTCAAGATTCGATGATTATCTACTTTACCAGTGGAACCACAGGTTCTCCAAAGATGACCGAACATTCCCAGGGCAGCCTTGGTTTTAGACCCCTGTTATATGAAAGGTACGAAAGGCTCGAGCCTGGTTGTTAATAGGAGCTGCACAGCTGCACAGTACAACTGATGGAAAGTTCCTGAGTTACTCAGATGTAAGGCTACAGTCCTCCTCCCCCAGAAATCAGGTTAGAAACTCTGACAGATTTCCACGTAAGTAGGATCAGCCCCAGAGTTTCCATTTTCCAATGACTATCTTCCAGTCTTTCTTTAGAGTGGTTCAAAGGACAGACACAAGCTGGGAATATTTTAGAGTGCAAAACCAAGGATATCACGCTGTTTGTGCTGCAAAAATTATGTCATGTGTGTAGATGAACAGAGTGAGAGCTGATGCTGGCTGTACAGATCAGCCTGATCCCTCAGCAGACATGAAGTGAAATATCTGGTGTTCAACAGAGAATCAACACGCTTCTGCTTCAGCCCTACCTTCCTTCCCAAGAAAAGTCACTTTATTGCAATTCTTTCCTTTATTGAATCCTGTGTTATGAATGACCTCCTATCTTTACCATATATGTGTTTATTTGTACAAATACTTAAACTTTAGAGGTCCTTTCATTCCTGAGGTAGGATGAACAAATGAACTTACTGAGAGCGCCCAGGGCCCACATATCTCATTAGCCATCTTGGATTTGATTTTTGTTTTCTATTGGCATTGCTGGTTGCTGGATATTTGGGTTTTTTTACGAAAGGAGTGGGGAACAGTGACCCTTTGGTTTCATTTGCTTTCCTTTTGCTTTTTTTTTTTTTTTTTCTTTTAATTAAACCAGAGTTATCATTTCCTTTTTATTTTTTTAATTCTTTTTCCTGCTTCTAGGTCCTCCTTGTATGCAACTCCGTCAGACACAGTGTGGAGCGTTACAGACACAGGCTGGATAGTAACTTCAGTGATATCTGTATTTGATGCCTGGGCTTTGGGATCGTGTGTTTTTGTCCACCAGCTCCCACAGATTGAACCATCAGTTATCCTAAACGTAAGAAAAACTTATGGATGTGTGTAGATCTGCAGAAAAGGAGCAGAAAATAATTTCTAACTGCATAGAAAGATTTAATGACTGTTATGCCCACTGTTTCATTCAAGATGTATCCTTCCATAAAGTCCTACTCACTTTTTTAATGTACACAGAAGGGGTCCGTCCCAAGATACTTTGATACATTTTGCTCATAGCTGGTAAGCACGTGGGAAAATCATCCCAGAAGCAGTACTTATCACATGCCTTTGTTCCAGTAGTCATGGGGGATAATATTAGCTGATATTTATGCAAACTGAAAATTATTTTCTGCCTGTGGTGGCTAAGATGAAAGTGAACCCCACCTGGAGTCCTGTGTCCAGTTCTGGGGCCCCCAACACAAGAAGGACATGGAGCTGTTAGAGCAGGTCCAGAGAAGATGATCAGAGGATGGAGCACCTCCCCTATAAAGACAGACTGAGAGAGCTGGGGCTCTTCAGCCTAAAGAGAAAGCGCCAGGGGGATGTTACAGCCCTTCCAGGACATGAAGGGGCCTACAGGAAAGCTGGAGAAGGAATTTTTATAAGGGCAGGTAGCAATAGGATGAGGAGAAATGCCTTTAAACTGAAAGAGGGTAGATTTAGACTAGATATTAGGAAGAAATTCTTTACTGTGAGGGCAGTGAGAGACTGGCACAGGTTGCCCAGCAAGGTTGTGGATGCCCTGGAAGCACTTGAGGCCAGGCTGGATGGGACTGTGAGCAACATGGGCTATGGGAGGTGTCCCTGCCTACAGCAGGAGGTTGGAACGAGATGGTCTTAAAGGTCCCTTCCAACCCAAACCATTCTCTATAATGCAGACAGGCTTATTCTGTCCATGCTCTGAGCTGTCTATGCAGTCTGGGTTTCATGTAGACAAGAAAGAATGGGATTTTTTTCCAAACACTGTGATTCTTCACCTGTTATGCCAAGGTTAGGAGGGTTATATACATACATTCTGCTTCTACATAACGGGAGAGCCACCTTTGACTCCTACACCCCCGTGCTCTGTACATCCAGAAGACAGCTTTTGTTGTCTGAGTTTCACCTGTTGTCTTGTTGCTTCACTCACTAGACTCTCTGCAGATTCCCCATTGACATCATGATTAGTGCTCCCACTATGTACCGCATGCTGGTGCAAACTGATCTCTCCAGGTACGTCAAGAGATATTATCTGCCCTAACTAAACGTTAGCAATTTCCCAGTCCAGCTTTTTACCCAACATAGGGTCATAATTCAGTCTAAAATATCCTTTATGAAGAGACAGTTATACAAGATTTGTGAGTTTTGCTGATTGTAGAGAAGCTTGATATTTCCACCAGTCATTTGAGGCTTTTCATTACTGAACTTCTAAGCAAATCCCAGAGGGTATAAAACTAAACACCTGGGAAATTCTAATTCCAATCACCAAGTTAACTGTCCATGCTCTGGGAAGCACAGTCACCCTTGAATAGCATTAGCATAACTGCTGGGACTGACAGACCTTCTGCTTCAGTTTCTCACTGATGAACAAACTTGCTGCTGGTTGCTCCTCTCCTGTACTTTCTCCCTTGGCCTGCTGCAGAGGGTTGGCAGTCGTGCCCCTGGCTCAGCAAATTGGTCCCTGGTTAATTACAAGCCGGTGCTTAAATCCCAGCTGATTTCAGCAAAACTTTTACTTTGTTTTTCATGTGTGTTTAACTCTACTTGTGTGTAACACTGAGCAAAAACTGATATCCTTGCTTTATTGGGAACCAAAGAATCAGGAATCCTCTGGTTTTCCTACTTCATGGGAAGAACTTCCCGAGTAACAGAACTCCAGGATTATTTTACAGCATTTTGCTAATCCTTGTCTTATGTAATAGATTTAAGTGTTTCTCTTTGCTTTTTGACCCTCTGGGAAGTTACAAATTCAGGAACCTGAAGTACTGCATGAGCGGAGGGGAGGCGCTGAACCCAGAAATCATTGACCAGTGGAAAAGCAAGACAGGGCTGGACATCCATGAAGTATACGGCCAAACCGAAGCGGTAGTGTCAATATTCTGTTAAATCTTTGTTATTCCCTTTTGCTTAATGAAACATTAGTGCTTATTTTCAATAACAGCCTATTTCTTCTTTCACATTTCTGTGAATGTTTCAGTAACCTCCTCTGATCACCTCTGAAAGACCACCTGTGCATGGCTCTCCTCACAGAACCTCTTGGAAATGGGGATTGTTGAGAGGGGATGTGCTCTAATATTTTCTTTAATGTCCTTAAGCAGATGCCAAATGACAGTGGCAGGAAGGAGCTAAAAGCTAACAAAGATGGGCTAGTAGAGGACATCAATTCTTTGTAGTTAATGAAATTGTATTCTTTCCAAGTATTTCTTCATCTTGCTCATTCCTACTTTACAGAAACAGGATCTTCTGAATCTTAATTCCTTTGGCTTCATTCTAGAAAATACATGCAATGAATTGAATGTGAATGTAGTGGTTTTCTATGGCAAACTTTTATTTTGATTTTTATTTTTACAGGGAATAATCTGCTCTGTTTCTAAAGGAATGAAGATCAAACCCGGATCAATGGGAAAGGCCACTCCCCCATTTGATGTTCAGGTTTATTGACTGCTTTTTAGACTTTTCCATAGGTAGAGGATGGGTGTTCTTATTTTATTTTGCTTTTACTGAAGTACATGTTGTTTTTCATTCTAGGTTGTAGACAAAGATAATAATATTCTGCCTCCTGGACAACAGGGGGATATTGCTATCAGAAGCAAACCCATAAGACCACTTGGTTTATTCACTGAATATGTAGTAAGTATTTTATTCCTTACCAACAGCAATCTCCCCAGAATATCTCAAATTCCTTAGGGATGAAAGAGGCCCTGTGTTCTTCATCAATTTTCAGGCTTGCTGGCCCATTTTTTGAGTCCTGAACTGTAGAAGCAATATATTTTGGTAGAGATAATCTGAGAATGAACTCCTTAGATGCCCTGCGCAGACTGGGACCTAATGGGAAGCTATTCTTCCCCTTAAGGTTGGATATTCTGGATCTCCGAAATTCCTTTTCAGAAGGAGTGGTGATGCATTGGCACAGGGAGCTGGTGGAGTCGCTGCCCCTGGAGATGTACAAGAAATGTGGAGATGTGGCACTTGGGGACGTGGCTAGAGGGCATTTTGGGATGGGTTGAGGCTGGTTATCTTGGAGGTGTTTTCCAACATGAATGATTCTATGATTCTAAGATGCACTTAATAATAGAGTGGCCAGGGTTGGAAGAGACCTCGAGGATCGGATCATGAATCTCCAAGTGGAAAAATGTAATCCAGACATTCCATCCCATTATTTGATTCAGATTTTTGTTCAAGAACATTAAAACATGGATCTGAAAAAGCAGCCTAAAACATTTCCCTACCATCCTTATCACAGACAGTGACCTCACTGGGAAGTACCGTATGTGCACCATATGCTATCTGAAAAGCTCATTAAATATTTATGTTAAGGACTGTCTAAAAGATCAAGAAATGTAGAGAAAACATGAACGATTCACTTGCTTGGATTGGTGAATGTTAGAGAGGTGAAGAGAAGAATTTATCAAAGATTAAGTTAGTTTCTTTTCAAGAGTCAGAATGGTTTTTTTAAGCCTATTTTATTGTATTTTATATCAGTATAATTCTTGAAGAGTATTGACCAAAAAAATAAATGCCAATTAATTTAACATTATGTGTGTTATAATGTTTACCTGATGCATTCTTAAAATTTAAATTACTATTTGTAATCCACTTCAAGGGTAACCCTAAGAAAACTACGGAAACCGAGCGTGGGGATTTTTACATCACAGGGGACAAAGGGATTATGGATGAAGATGGATATTTTTGGTTTATTGGAAGAGACGACGATATCATCATTTCTTCAGGGTCAGTTTGTGTGCTTCTCTTCTAAACCTGCTGTTATGCAATGTTACTGCTGTGCTTGTGACACAATGGTCCTTAAGGTGAAATGCATTACTTCTCACCTTATGAATGCTCACTTTTATTAGTAATTTTTCTTAGACCTGCAGTATTATCATCTTCCTCATGTATCTGTATCAGGTTCCCCTGTAACTCATCTCTTTCAGCACATGAGCACAGCACAACCTGCCTGTTTTCCACTGGCATAGGAGGGATTTTAATCTAGATCCAGTTCAAACCGAAATTGAAGGATACCTCTATCATAGCCAAGGAAACGTTATTTCAGTGCTGGTTTGGTACCAGTTTTCCAGCTCACAAAATCAAATCCTTTGTTGTTCTGCCCTTATCCAGGTATCGCATTGGGCCATTTGAGGTAGAGAGTGTTCTCTTAGAACACCCAGCAGTAGCAGAAACAGCTGTTGTCAGCAGTCCAGATCAACTCAGAGGAGAGGTAATGATGCTGCACAGTGGTGGCAGAAGCCATATGTTTGTTTAAGTATATAAATAAGTTCCTTTTTTACTGAGTAATGTATAGCTGTAAGGCAAACTTCAGAGAGAGATAAAATGTTCAGCAGGCTCTGCAAAGACAATTCTTGTTACCCCTTCTTCTTGACCCCCTGTGAGGGTATAGAGCAAATGCTCTTTTCCTGTAACAGGGGCAGGAAAACTATGCTTTCAACTTTCCCCTCAGCTTAACAGTGTGCAGAAACTGGGCACAACCATTTCATACGCTGCTCTGGCTTCTCTCTTATTCCTTCTTGCATGTCATGACTCCAAGCTCATATCATAACTGCCCACCGGTAGCCAATGTATCAGTTCTTAAAAACTAACAGTGTCAGATCACTCTTACTGACCTTGTCTTCTAGGTAGTGAAAGCATTTGTGGTCCTGTCTGATGCCTTTTCATCCAGTGATTATGAAAGCTTAACCCGCGACTTGCAGGAGCATGTCAAGAAAACTACTGCTCCATACAAATATCCCAGGAAGGTAAATGGTTTCTGGAGAAACTAAACCAGAACATCCTTTCATAAATCCTAGGAAAATTATTATTTAGATCTTCACTGTTCACCTGAAAGAAACAGTGATGATATGCTTGGTGTTTCTCATAAATATCAACATTATAGAAAAAATGCTACCAGCAATGCTTTAGTTTACATATGTAGAACTTGTAGAAACTAAGGACCATTACTTTATGCCAAGATCATCCCTCTTCATTTTGTCATTATTCATCTCTGTTCTCAGGTAGCATTAGTCTTCATCCTTTAGTTACAATGCCCAGTCAAAGAAGGCAGCTTCCCCTGGTGTTTGACCATCTAGGAAGCCAAAGAAATCTTCAGAAGATGCACACTGTGCTGCCTTTATTTGGCTTGGACTTAATCCTATAGGCAAGATGTGTTTACTGATGGGAGATCTCCTTGTTTTCCATGTATGTTGAGAGACTTGGAAAAGCTGCTCTGCAGAGATCATGCTACATCATTTTCTGTCTTTTTTATGTAGGTGGAATTTGTCCGGGAGCTACCAAAGACAGTCACTGGGAAGATAAAGAGGAATGAATTAAGAGCCAAAGAGTGGGGACAGGTGTAGCACTGTGTGGAATTTAACAGACCTCCTGTTGTTCCATTAATGCTATATTTCTCTGTTAAAATCTGCCTGGTCTGCTTTTGTTAAATGCCTGAGGATCAAAACTTGTACATAATGCCAAAGTGTGATGTTTGCATCTGTTGCAAAAACTTCTAATGTCAGCACCACAGGTTCATGTCCTGATGCACTGCTGGGAGAACAAACCAATTATACAATTCCATTCTAGTTCTTACTATCCAAAAGTTCACCAGAACTTAGCTGGTGACCCATCTCTTATAAATAACATCCAAGATCATGAAAGGACTGTGATAGGAGGAAGTTTTTCAGCCAGAGGGTGGTGAGGCACTGGAAAAGGTTGCCCAAGGAGGCTGTGGATGCCACATCTCTGGAAGCATTCAAGGCCAGGCTGGATGTGGCTCTGGGCAGCCTGGTCTGCTGGTTTGTGACCTGCACATAGCAGGGGTTGAAACTAGATGATCATTGTGGTCTTTTTCAACCCAGGCCATTCTAGGATTCTATGATTCTATTATACAGATGGTTTAGCTCCAAGCTGTAGAAAGAGACAGGTGTGGATTTCAGTTGCTTACATGCACTGTCCTTAAATGCAGCATGCTTTAAACTGAATGCAGCCCTTCTAACATTTACTGAAGATGAAAAGACTCCTCTGCTGATACCAAAAGACCTTCCTAAACCTATGTTCATATGTTATGTATTGATGACAAGTACTGCCAGCCTCTACCATGCTTTATCCACAAATGTCATTTAATACAGAGAGTGGCTTCGTTGCTCATCCTCTGTTCTGATCTTCACACACAAGAGGCAAAACTCCTGTACCACTTCTGATGCTCTTTAAAATAAAGTTTGCTGTTTGGCAAGTGACCCAATCTGTAGACTAAACCACAGTTCTTTGCCACAGTAGCCAATTGCTGCATGAAGAGGCTACATCAGCAAACACTTAGGTAGAGGTGAAACCAGTGAGAAAACTCCCAGAGTCTGTTTTAGATTGTCACATCTGCTTAACTTTAAGCTTTTTGCTTTCTAAAGAAGTATGTACTATAATGTGCAACATCTTTCCTCCTTACACTGCACACACAACAGTGTGCTCCTCTCCTCTCCTCTCCTCTCCTCTCCTCTCCTCTCCTCTCCTCTCCTCTCCTCTCCTCTCCTCTCCTCTCCTCTCCTCTCCTCTCCTCTCCTCTCCTCTCCTCTCCTCTCCTCTCCTCTCCTCTCCTCTCCTCTCCTCTCCTCTCCTCTCCTCTCCCCTCCCCTCCCTCTCCTCTCCTCTCCTCTCCCCTCCCCTCCCTCTCCTCTCCCCTCCCCTCCCTCTCCTCTCCCCTCCCCTCCCTCTCCCTCTCCCTCTCCCTCTCCCTCTCCCTCTCCCTCTCCCTCTCCCTCTCCCTCTCCCTCTCCCTCTCCCTCTCCCTCTCCCTCTCCCTCTCCCTTTCCTAAGATTTCCTTTTCTGGCATGAATTTTCATTAATTGACAAAACGTCTCCAGCCTTCAGCAGACCACTTAATTAAGAGCAAATTGCTAGAAAACAGCAGTATCTTTGGGCATGAGATAAGGTCTTTTCCAGCTGCCTCCCTGCTTGGAATTCCATTCTAGAGTGAGATCTGGAGAATGCTAATTTTGAGAAAATAAAGCATTTTTATTTCTTGAGATTAAACATTTTGGTTATGTCAATGAAACAACTTCTGTACCAGCAACAGCTGAAATGAAAGCAATTGTCAATAAATACATTTTCTTTGCTGACAGTCATTTCATTGCTTAATGCTCCTTAGTATTTCACAAAGATTTCAGAGCACTTTTCAGTATTTCAGTATTTTAGAAGCATAGATTACATAATTGTACAACCAGTCATTGCTTTCTTAGATGCACTTGTTTCAGCATGCCACATATCACTGCCACAAGCTCTTGCCTGTATACAGTTCTGTTTCCCTTAAAAGTCATACATTTCTGGACCTTCCAGGTTCTCTGCCTCTTCTAAATCTTTCTGCTTTGCTTCAAACAAACGTTTTACTATTGCACACCCAGCCAGAGGCAAAAAGCATAATTACAAGCACATGTATGTAAAAATAAGCAAGTGTATAAACTGGAATTCAGAAACCCTAGAAACAATCCCTGGCACTGCGATTAGCAGCTGGCTGATTAGAATAGTTTGCCACAGGGTTTAGTGCTGAAAATATCATCTACTGTGATTCCTGACTCAGCTGATTCTAGGAGCTGGTGCTTTGCTGTGAACTAGTACTCAGTTTTTTGCATGAATAGGACAGGATCATAGTCAAACATTGGCAGGTCATCCATTCTGCTGCAGCCAGTGAGGTGCCCTGGTTCACACTGCAGCAATCAGGCTGGATGTGGCTCTGGGCAGCCTGGCCTGGTGGCTGGCGACCCTGCGCATAGCAGGGGGTTGAAGTAGATGAGCATTGTGGTCCTTTTGAACCCAGGGCATTCTATGATTCTATGAACCTCTGTTGATATTCATTATAGTTTTCTGCCTCATGTTCAGGGTAGATGGTTTGCTGAATTCTCCTTCTCTTCCCAGGATCAGAGAATTACCAAGAAATTTCTATGCAGAATGATTTTAGAGATCTGGGTTTGCAACTACAAGCAGGTGAAAGCAAAATACATACCTCCAGCTTGTGGCTCTCTTTTGGAGCCACAGAGTTTGAATCACGAATGGTTTATATCATTCTAACTGAAAAACACAACTTTTTATAGACTAGCCTTCCCTCTCAGGTCTCTTCTCTAGCCCCACTGTAGCCCAGCTTCAATTTGCCATTATTTTCAGAGACATTAGAAAAAAGTAATAGCTGTGTCTGAAAAGGTATTCTGCATCAAATGCATTTTTCCTGTTACTTTCTTTCATGAGAGTTTAGCCCCTCATCCAAAGCCTATGGAAGGGACACAGTGACTTCAGGCTGTATGGTCTCTGTTAGGATTACAGATGTGCATTGCTCTGCTGAGGCTGTAAATCACGCTCCCCCTGGCGTTAATGCTGTCAGTCCCTCTGTGCATATATTGCTGAACTTCTGCAAAGACGTCAAGGAAACAGAAATGGACCATAAGGGAGAAGCTGTTGTGTTCTTCAGACTGTGTGGTCTGAAGCTTCTGCTTCAGAAGATAAGTAGCCCTTTATTCTGTTTCAATTGTTTAGAGTAGGCAGTGCAGTTGTTCTAAGGACTACAGACAAGTCAAACAAGCAACCAGTTATTTTAAACTATTTGTTTCTCTCTTTTGAGCTTTTAGTTAAGAAAAAGAGAAAGCTTCAGTTTCAACTTGGGACAGCAAATATGTTTTCTCTTTATTTTTCCTCTTCACTGGTTATATCCATTTTCTTGTGGTTTGGGACAGTGGCACTGAAGCACTGAAAATGCATTGCTACATGTGGGAGACTAGCAGTTTTATTTCTGCAGGATTCAAAATCCACATGTATGGAGGTCGGGTGAGAACCGTGCGTAGGCTGCCCTACTTTTGGTGGTGTCTCTAGCCTGCCAAGCACAACCCAGGGATGGAATTTCCAATGGAGAGTTCAAAAGGGAATTTTTTGGATGCTTCTAAACAGGGAATAATGTTCTTATACATAGTGTAAGAATGCTAAATAGCACAAGTAGCATGTTTTTATACTACAGATAATCTTGAAATAGACTTTTGACTTTGGTATGAGCGTAAGACCTCATCTTTTGTTTCAAGAACCTCCCTGAGGTAAATACAGTGAGAACTGAGATTAATTGTAGTACTGAGAAATAATCCTTTCATGGATGATGCTATCATAGGCAATGATAAGCTGATAGTTGTAGAAACTATGCTTAATATTACAGACCTATAAATGTACTGCGTGCATCTATGTTATACATAGAGAGAATAGAATGGAATCATAGACTCACAGAATCACCAAGGTTGGAAAAGACCTCCAAGATCATCGAGTCCAACCATCCACCTACCACCAATACTGCCCACCAAAACATGTCCCTTTGTACCACACCAATGCATTTCTTGAACACCTCCAGGGATGGTGACTCTACCACCTCCCTGGGCAGCCCATTCCAGCATCTGAGCACTCTTTCAGAAGATAAGCACCCCCATTTTTTCCTATTTTTTACCTATTTTTAAAAATAATTTTTTCCTAATATCCAATCTGAACCCCTCCCCCCCCCCCCCCCCCCACACACACACACAAATAGTGTGCCTGTATAGCTCTTTTTGCGTTATGAAGTAAGTTAATGTGTAGTTTGCTGTCTAGGAAGTCCCTAACTCATTTCCAGAATGTGTTCTGAACTTCACATTGCAGATTTGATGCATGGTGATTTCTGTAACTTTTGGTTTGCTATTTCAGCCATTCCACTGAACAGAAGCATTTAATAAGTGATCTACAACTTCATCTACTTTTCAGTACAAACATTGGAATAGAGCCATCATGAAAAACAGAGCAGTAATTGAGCTTGTTTTTAGTTATTTGTAAGGCTCTCCAGACTGTTGGAGTAAAACCAATTATTATGTTAATATCTTACATGAGTCTTTATAATCACCCTGTACATATAAATATAGCACAATTTATAAGTGCAGTGGCTGTAAGCAAATTTATGTGAGAAGGATTCATTGTTGAAAAGATCAGGTAGGGATGCAATTCAGCCTTCCAATTCAAATATTAGATTTAAGACACAAACTAAAACTCACCATTAGTGTCTGAGTTTCCACTGGATGTGGCAGAGCAACAGTGTCCAGCAGCTGGTTGGTTTAATTCCATTCAAGGCCAGGTCTTTGCCTCAGCAGATTTTGTCAGATCCTTCCACTGACGTCCGAAATACGAAGGATTCCTCACTGTGATTTCTGGGATATTTCTTGCTGCTGTTGGACTCCATAGGAAAAGCTGCCAAAACTGTGTGGTTATCTTCATGCATCTGGGAATAAGTGGAGATGAAGGTGAATATTTCTGGTTTGATGAGACAGACAGTGATATCATCATCTGGGTAAGCTTGTAGTTTTTGACTTTCTTTTTTTGTTCCTCAGCAAGTTCATTTTATTCTATTAGGATTTTGAGTTCTCTGCAAAATAGGAATGGAAGATACAGTTGTCATGCCTAAGTGTAGGCTGGTAATTAACTTCTAAAGGAATTTCACTAAAAGTAAGATTGAACTCTTAATTTGGATCTTAATTGAATCTGAAGGAAAAAAAGAAATCACTCCAAATGATCGCAATTTTGCATTTACAGCAGTCTTTTAATGAAGCATTACATTGTGATATTGTTGAAATCAAAACATTTGATTATTTTTTTTTTCATTTTAAAAATGAAAGTAGTTTTTTGAGCGTTTGTATAGGTTTAAGAAAGCAATCTTATCAACTCTAAATATATTCTTTGACCTAAAGAATTCTGCTGTTTTATATTCTGAGTTGAATATTTCAGTTTGAAATCAGCTGAAGTCATTTACCTTTTCATTTTACTGGAAAGAAATAAAAGAAAGTTGTTGATGTTCCCAAATAGCTGCTGTGATCTGGCTTGGTTTACCACTGAACCGAAGACTTGAGGAGTATTTGGTCAGCCGTCTCTCTTGAAGAATGCCAAATTCTTTTTTCCTATGCAGAAATTTATCCAGCACCTGGCCTAGAAATGTGGATTTCCAGTGCTTTGAAAGCAATTAGATTGTAGAAAAGTGTGTTATTACAGTCTTTCTTTTCAACATTATTCATCCAGTTAGTGATTACTGAGAGTTCCCTAACTCCATCTCTCTCTTTTAGATGTAAAAAACTTCTACTCTTCTGACTCATTACTTTACATTTCATGATCTTGAAACAATAATTCCTCATCCTCGAGAGCATGTGGAAACTTAACTTTGTCTAACAAATACCAATATCCAAACATCAGTATCCACTGATTAGAAAAGTAGTTCTTGGCAGTGCACCCTGAAATTAAGACTGCTCTAAGAAGTAGGATAATCAGATTAGGAACAGAATCAATTTACATTTTGGAATAACTTAATTTGAGTTTTTTTGTTTTTGTTTTTTCCTGGTACCTCTTTGTCTTTTAATCCATTTTTTAAATGTAACTTTGAAAAATCTGACCCCGTTCTAGCTATGTAAGTAATTAACTACCAATTATTAGACCATCACAGACCCATGGCAATACAATCTGACAGTATTTTCTTACACTGAGACTACAAATGAACCTATATCAGATTTTGCTGTGATTATGTACAGGGAAATGAAATGCTCCTTCATCTAATCATATTGTTTCTATGAGCATAAATTTGACTTCATTAGTTTAAACAAAAGAAGCAGATTTTACAAATTAAATAGCTCTATGAAATAATAAATTTGTTTTAGACATTTTCATTAACTAACTGAAAAACAATAATGCTTAGATGTTATAATAACAGGAAGGCTTTCTGAGGATTCAAACTCCATGAGCAGTGTATTTAGAATGGTTGAAAAGAATTTCAAAGGATCCCTGTTCAGAGTTAAAGGCGACCAGTTTGTCCAGAATAGCAGAATAAGCCCCATCTGACTGAGTAATGATGCTCAGTTCTACCACAATCATTGGACTTCACTGCAATTTGGTTTCTTTTAGTTCTGGACAAGTTGTCAACATCAGTACATGGTGTAAAATTTCCCTAAGGCTCTATGACAACTCTTTGACTCTTACGATTCTTTGAGTCTGTGATATTTACAGGATTCTATAGTGTCTCTAGTATGACTCTTCAAATCTATGACAACTCTATTATGACTCTGTGATGATTCTATGACTCTATGTTGACTCTATGACACTTCTGTATTGTCTTTATGATGACACTAAGACTACTCTATGACCACTCAATGACACCATGATGAGGAATTTGACAAGTCACTGATGTCCCTGTGATGCTACAATGACTCTATGACGAATCTTTAACCTTATGATGTCTTTCTGATTACTCTGTGATGACACCTTGATTTTTTTACAACTCTATAATGACTCCAGCAGTCCAGCCTTCAGATCCACATCTCTACATCAGAGATAAGGATGTGGTGCAGGACCATGTCAAAGGCCTTGCACAAGGCTAGGTAGATACATCAGTTGCCCTTTTGCCCACCGATGCTGTCACTCCATTGTAGAAGGCCATCAGATGGGTCAGGTGCCATCTGCCCTTGGTGAAGCCATGCTGGCTATTTCAGATCTCTTCCTCATCTTGCATGTGCCTTAACATCTCCTCTGGGAAGATCTGCTCCATGGCTTTCCCAGGCACAGACAAGATGCTCATCAGCCTGCAGTTCCCTAGGTCTTCCTTTCTCCTTTCTTAAAAACAGGAGTGATAGTTCCCTTTTTCCAATCACTGGGGACTTTGCCTAACAACCATGACTTTCCAAAAATGACAGGCTTGGCAACCACAAAGCCAATTCCTTTGGGATCCTGGGATGCATGTCACCCAGCCCCATAAACTTGTACACATTCAGCTTCATGAGGTTGTCTTGGACTTGCTCTGCTCTTATTGTTGAAAGGATTTTGCTCTCCTGAGCCCCACCTAAAGGTTCAGGGATATGAGAGGCATGAGAAGCCTGACTGCCAGTGAAGATTGAGGCAAAGAACTCACTGAGTACCTTAGTCTTCCCTATATCTATTGGAGTCAGTTCTTCATTTTCATCTGTCAGAGGGGAGTACAACTCCCTGTTCTGTCACTTCTGACCAGTTTACCTGTAGAATCTCCTTTTGTTGTTTTTCACATCCTTTACCTAGCTCAGTTCCATGTGTGCTTTCCTGATCTCATCTCTGCCGGTATGGATTGCATCTTTGTATCCTCTATGGTGACTCTATGGCCACTCCGTGACTCTTGTGACAACCCTATGACAAATCTATGACACCTCTATGATGACTCTGACTACTATATTACTCTCTGAGGTCTACATGATGACTTTATGATATATTTGTGATGACTAGGACAACTCCAGGATGCCTCCATGAGGACATTATGTTCATAATATAAGACTCTAGGATGACTCTGTGATGACCCTCAGGCTCTCTAACAACCTCATGCCAGCTCTAGGTCTCTGAGGTTTCTGTGACAACTCTATCACCCTAACACTAACATTAGCTCTAATGGCATTCACCCTAACCACTAAACCTAACTCCCAGTGTTAAACCTAAAACAAATCCAAACCTTAATGATAACCCTAGCCAGCTTCCCTATTCCTAATTCTATCCTGGGACATTTTAAATGTTCCCACGCTGTCTGAAACCGTTCAAATCTGCCCACACTGCGCATGTCCGCCGGCGTGGCCGCGTCCGAGCTCGCTGCCGAAAAAGTCCCCTGCGCATACAGTCACTGAACTACTGCGCATGCTCCTCAGGCCGCTATTGCGCATGTCCGCCGGGGGAGCCATGCAGTCCACATTGGCGCTATTGCGCATGCTCACAAAGGTATCGCTGTCGAAGTCGACGGGTCAGCGCTACTGCGCTTGCGCGCTTCCAGCTGCCGCAGTACTGACATTGGCCAGTGGGTGGCAGCAGAGGGCCGGGCGGCGCCATGCTCTGTGAGCCTTTAGGCCGCCTCTGTCCCAGGGGAAGCTGCGGCTCCATTGACTGCACGGGGGAGCGCGTTGTGGGCTGCGGGCGGAGAAGGGGGAAGAAGGAAAAAAGGAGTGACACAGAGTGGACATGGATAGGGGCAGACAGGAGGCGAGGAAGGGAACAGGACAGAGAGAGGAGCGAAGGGAAGAGGAGGGCAGCAGTGCAGGAGAAACAAATGTGGTGGCAGCAAGGCAGAGATCGAGATGGGAAAAATCTGGAGGAAGGATAAGGGTAAGGGGCAACTGCATCCATAGAAACACAAAGCAGGACAGGTTGAGACAGAACCAGAGAAAGAAAGGCTGCAAAGATGGAGAGAGGAGGGAGAGGACGTGAGATGGAGGGGTGGTGGGACACAAAGGGACAGGAAGGAAAGCAGAGAGAAGAGACAAGGCAGGAAGCAAGACAGATCTGACAGAAAAGTGTTGGACTTAGACAAGAAAGACGTGGAGACAGGAAGCAGCACAGAGTGAGGGAGAAGGACGAAATATAATGGACTGCAAGGCAAAAAGAAAATGAATGGCAGGGTCACAGAAAGATTCCCTGCTAGGGGGCAGTGAATACAACAGAGGGACTGCAAGGAAAGGTGAAGAGCAAGAAAACACAATAAAGAGAATAACGGCGAGGGATGCAAGAGTAGGGAAAAGCAGAGGGAGAAGAAGTAGGAAAGAATGCTAGGAAGAGAATGAGAGGTATGGGGGGAAGAAAGGTTGGGAAAGAGATTAGTGACAGGCAGCAGAACTGAGGGATGGAAAAGCAAAAGGTGCTGAGAGGACCAGGACAGAGCAGGAGAATAACAGAGTAACACAGGGACAGAAAAGGAGGGCACAGAGCAGAGAGAGGGGCAGGACTGGGAGTGAGAAACAGCAAAAAGAGACAAGAGGCACTGAGGGACAGACAGGGTGAGCCATCTGTCTGTCATGGGGGATAGAACAGGAGTGAGGAAAGGGCTAAGGGACAGCAAGAAGCAGAAAGAAGGACAGGGAGCATGACGAGGAGAATAAAAAATCATGGAATGGAGAGCAGGGATGGAGGGTGAGACAGGAACAGAGAGCAGGGCCTTGCTGTAGGAAAATACACAGATGGGCAGCTGGACAGAGAGAAAATTAGATGAACAGAAAACAAGGCAGTGGGGTGCAGAAAGAGTAAAAGGAGACATAGGGAGCAGAATAGGTATACTGAGAGAAACGTGGGAAGAAGGGCAGACTGACTGACACAGAAACCCAGGAGCAAAGGAGCAGGACAGTCTGACTGAGGG
This sequence comes from Tetrao urogallus, assembly GCF_951394365.1. Taxonomy (NCBI): domain Eukaryota; kingdom Metazoa; phylum Chordata; class Aves; order Galliformes; family Phasianidae; genus Tetrao; species Tetrao urogallus. The sequence goes on from NC_136828.1 coordinate 624,844, forward strand.
GGAAAAAAGAGAGGAAGTTAAAAAGGGAATGGGGACAGAGCAGAGGGATAGAGAGAGAAGCAGGAGGTGAGGGAGAGAAGGGAGGGAGCAGGGGTAGAGAATGTTTGGGTGGTGGAAGGAAGGGACAGAGCAGGGCACCAGCGTTTGGGGGAGGGTGTGAGGTACAGGAGAGGGATGCAGATCAGGACAAAACAAAGAGGGAGAGGGATAAAATGGAGATGGGCTGCAAGTCACAGACTGAGGAAGAGCAAAAAGAAACAGGATAGAAGCACTGAGGGGAAAAAGAGACAGCCAGCTGGATGTAGCCAGAAGTGAGGGAAAGGTCAGCAGGACAGAGAAGACTGAAAAAATAGAGAGCAGAAGCAAGATGTGGGGACAGGCAGAGAAAAAGAGGGAAGTTAAATAGCTAAGACAGAGAAAGAAGCATTAGGAGCAGAGAGAGAAAGAAATACACTAAGAAAGGCAATGAGGATAGAGATGAGCAGAGAAACACAGGAAACAGGACACCAAGAGAGCAGGGATGGGGTATAGTACACTGATAGACAGAGAAGTATTAGGGACAATGAAATTAAGGAAAGAGAAGAGAAAGCAGGGCTGAGAATCAGAGAGAGAAAGAGGAAAAGAAGTCATTGATGCAGAACAGAGGAGTGTGGAGCCTTACAGATCCCCCAGAACCCCAGTGAACCCCCAGTACCTCCCGGAGGTGCAGTGTCCCCCCTGTATATCTCTGTGACCATTACAGAGCCCCACAGTACTCCTCAGAGCCTTCCAGCACGCTCCAGACCCCTAACAACAAAGGTACAGCCCCTTTACAGCAGGCTGGCATGTTGAGCGGAGGAGGTCCTGCAGAGCAGCACAGGAGATGACTCCAAAATGGGGCTCCTGCACAGGACTCCATGGCACCTTGCCTCCTTGCACACACCTGGACCAGGTACTTCATGGACCTGCTGCCATGAGAGCCTGCAGCCACAGCAGGGCCTGAGCTCTCCAGCATGAGCTTTCCAGCACCACCAGCCACGCTCCTGAGGCCCCAGCACCTCGCTTCTGACCCCATCTGCAGCTGACAGAGCTCAGCAGGATGGGCACTGACTTGTACCACATCCCAGAGCCAGGGATATGGGGCTGCTGTCACTGTGTGCTGCACGGGTGCCTGCTTAGCCTTCCCTGATAGTGATGGCATCATTTCTCTGCAGAAGCCCACGGGTGTCTGTGTGACGATAGAGTCCAGGCCCCTCCCAGCAGGCATTTTCCAGCTTCAAGTCCTCTAATGTATCTCTGCATTGTGTTGCTTCATGGCGCGGCAGCTGTAGGAGGAGGAAGGGATGAGGAGCAGTGAGGCGAGTGTGTACAGCACAGTGGGTCTGGAGGAGGGCTGCAGGGGGCATGTGGGCCTGGGCCCTTCCTTCCCACCCTGTGGAGCAGGGGCCTGGGGGCCCCATCCTTCCCTGCCCTGCAGGTGCACACAGCACTCCATAGTGCAATGGGTTGGGGGAAGCATTGCACAGCTCTGCTCACTGTGTCCTGAGGTACACCCAGGGCAGGGGCAGCCCAGGGCAAGAGTAATAGAATTGCTTGAGTTAGAAGGGACACTTACAGGTGATCTAATTTAACTTCCTTGCACTGGACAGGGACACTTACAATTCAATCAGATTTCTCAGAGCCCCATCCAGTCTGATTTTGAGTGTTTCCAGGGATACGGCACCCACCCCATCTCTGGGCAACATGTAAAAAAATTCTTCCTTCTATCCAGTCTAAATCTCCCCTCTTTTGGTTTGAAACCATTTCCCTTGTCCTATCTCAACACACCCTCCTGAAGAGTCTGTCTCCTTCTTTCTTAAAGCTCCCTTTTAGATACGGAAAGGACATTCTCATGTCTCCCCAGAGCTTTCTCCAGGTTGAACAGCCCCAACTCTCAGCCTGTCCTAAAAGGGAGGTGTTCCATCCCTTGGATCATTTCTATGGCTCTGCTCTGGACACACTCCATGTCAGGTCCATGTCTTTCTTGTACTGAGGACTTCACATCTGGATGCACTCCTCCAGGTGATGGACTCTCCTCCAATGCGGAGCAGAGGGGCAGGATTACCCCTTCACCCTGCTGGCCATGTTGCTTTGGATGCAGCTCAGGATATGGTTGGCTTTCTTGTCTCTGTGGACACACTGCTGTTTGCCATGTCCAGCTGGCCACCCACGAGTACCCCAGGTTCCTTTCGGGAGGGCTGTCTTCAATCCTTTCACCCCCCCCAGTTTGTACTGATAGCGAGGGTTGCCCTGACACCAGACCCACAGAAGGAGCTGGGGAGAGGCACAGGGCAGCCACACAGTGGGGAACAGAAACACATCCAAGGTACTCGAAGTGCCCCCACCCAAACAGAGGGGCTGGGGGGCAGCTGGGCAGCCCTGATGTCATCCTGCTGCTGCTTTTCTCCAAGGGCCCTGTGGAGCTTGTGCCTCCCTGAAAGCCAGGCAGACATTGCCTGCTGGGCCAGGCTCAGGGCTGAGGGGAGCTGCTGGGGGCTCCAACTGCTGCTCAGGGTCCCTGGGTGCCCCTGGTGCCCGCCTGGGCTGGGGGCCCTGAGGTGGGCTCTGTGTTCATTGCATGTCTGTGGCTGGAGGACACCAGAAACAATTCATGGGCGGTGTAGTGTTGGCTGTTGCACACCTACAGGGCTTCGTGCTGTGTGTGATTGAGGTGCATGCAGCTGTGCCCACTGTCAGTGCCAAGAGGCATGAGCTCGCTGTTGGATTTAGTAGAATCACATCGAGTTATAGAATCGTTACGGTTGGAAAACACCCCCAAGATCACCAAACCCAACCACCAGCCCATCCCCACGGTGCCGTTAAGCCGTGTCCCCAAGTGCCACATCTCCACGTCGTGTGCGCCGCGGGGCGGGCGCTGTGTGCGAGGTGCGAGGTGCCCACAACTGCCGGCGCTGCACGGTGGAGCGTGTGAGCGTGTGCCGGGGTGCGTGCATCCATAAAGGTGTGCGGCGGGGCCGGGGCGGAGCGGGCAGCGGCGCAGCGGAGCGGAGCGGAGGCGGCAGCGGAGCGTGGCAGGTAGGATCCTGCCGGCGGGAACGGGGCTCCCGAATTCCCGGGTGCCGCCGGTGCGAGCAGCCCGTCCGGGCCAAGCGACCGGGAGCGGGGTGGGCGGCGAAGGGAGAGAGCGGCTCCCGGTGCGGACGCGCAGCCCCAGACCCGACCGTGCCCGCTGCAGGAGCCCCGGGGAGAACCCGGCTGCCCGCCCCGGCTCGGTGCCTGCCGGATGCTTTGGAGCGGCTGCGGTTCAAAGGCTGAGCACCGAGTTTGTCCCCCGGCAGAACAAACGAGGTACCTGCACAGATGGGGAAACGGAGGCACTCTTTGCTGGGAACAGCAGTGACAGCAGCAGAATGAGCAGCCCATTGAAAAAAGAGAGCTCGAACCGCCTTCTCCTCCTCTCCTCCGTTTGCTCCCGTCTGTCCAGAACACGAAGGGAAGGTCCGCAGCCCCCATCCCATCACCTCCCCCGTCTCCTCCCGCTCTCCTTGCCGTTCCCTCGCTGCAGGATCTGGCCGTGCCGTCCCGAGTCCCCGCCGGAACGCGCTGCCGCCCCACCGACGGTCAGTGCCGGTCCTGCTGCTGCCCGCAGCCCTGAGCCCTGCCCGTCCTGTGTCTCCTGGTTTGCCGTTCCAGCTTTGCCACCGATTCAGGTCTCATCCATCCCTGGCAACTTTACCTCTCCCTGTCACAGCACCTTTGCCCCTGCCAGCCCTGAGCAGCAGGTGTGGAAGAGGAACCCCATTGCCCATAGTCTCCTTATTCTTTCTGTTCACGCTATCTGTCCTTCTCACATTCTCTGATAGCAAAGGCTGTTCGGAACCAAATGAAACTCAAGAGCATTGCCATAAACCCATTCACAAAATGGTAGGGTGTCAAACGGTTGCAAAATGCTTCCAAGGGACATTAGAGCAGACCCTCAGGTTCCTGCTGGCTGCCTGGGAAGATGATGAACTGGGACTGGGAGTATCCCACTGCACCAGAGTTGCTCTGAGTCACTCCTTGAGACTGTGTACTGCTTACACACACATACCTTGGAAGGGGTAGTGCTGCTGTCACTCTGTGCTGTTGCTATTGCTGTCCTGCCTCTGCAGGCAGGACTGCACACAGAGGGGGGCTTCAGAACTAGCGGAGAAGACGTATATATTCATTTCTTTGCTCCATCAATGAGTGCTCTGATAGCTACTAAGCCACCACTTTACGTTCCCAGCTCCCCTATGAAAAGGGAAACAAAGCACTGCTGGGCTTTATACAGACAGGTCATGAATTGTGGGTGACCAGCTAGAACCCTGAAGCTGTGGGAAAGACACACAGCCAGACACTTAGCAGCCTGCCACCACCTCCTGCTAGTCACCATGCTCCTGGTCACCCACCGTCCCTGCTAAGAGCATTCCAAGCTCCCTGAATTCCAACAGGATCAAGAATTACACTTGTAGCTGAGTGATAAATTGTAACAGAAGTAGCTCCCTGACTGTCAGAACCAATTTTTGCCAAGTGAAGCATGAACTTCTCACATGCACATCAAGGGAAGTCAGATGCAGACTGTAACCAGGCTCTGTGACGTGCCAGCATTCTGAAGTGATCCCACAGTAGATCACAGCAATGAGGGGATGTTTGCAAGGTTACCTTCTTTGATTTGCAGACAGGCATGGAGGTATTCCCCGTCTTTTTGTTCTCTTTAGATCAGCCTTTGAAGAGGGCTGACTGTGACTTATCTGCCTTGCAAGAGAGAGAGAGCAAAGGAAGAGCATCTGGTGATGAACAGGATGGTGGGGAGGGGACAGCAGTCACCCTACCAGGCAGCACAGGCACAGTCTGTGTAGATGTTAATACGAAGCTGGTTTCTGGCATTCTCAGACTATGGAAGGACTTCAGGGTATGCAAGGGTATAGCACTGAGCCTAAGCCAGTGCAGTCAAGTAGCAGTAGGAATACAACACCCATAACAGCCTGAGCACATTCCGCTGCACACAGGGAAGCTCTCTGGTCCCGAGGGTGTTAGGTAACAACAGCCCTGGTCCCTCAGCCAGATACTGGGACCAGACTCCCTGGTGGGTCTGGGTGAGCTCCCCTGCTTCCCATACATTCATACAGTGTGGGGTGTTCAGTTCCGGTGTGGCTGTAGGGTGGACTTTTGGCTATACTGAGAACTGACACTGCCATTTTAATTGGTGGTGTTCACACACGAACGCAGAGCTGAGATCACATCTACCATCTACCAAAGATAAATAGCTTGCACCTCAGTGCTGGTCAGCCCACTTTTCTGGAGGATTCAGTTAATCCCTCTGCCATACAGGCAGCATAAATAGGCCATTCCACATCTACGAACCTCAAGGTTTCTGTGAAGGAGAAGAGGCTCAGCCAGAGATCAAGTTTCTGTGCTGCACCCCACACAAAGCAAATTCACATTCAGCCTTGAGGACCCCTCTGCTTCAGGACTGGTAAGTGTCCAAGGGAGAAATCTGCATGTCTACAAATGAAGAGCAGTGACCTGGGCTCCAGAGAGTAGTGATAGCTTCGTTCCCTGATGTAGGAGAGGCTGTCACTCTAGGAGGAGCATTTGACTCCTAGCAGCTGCTGGGAAGTCCACGGGAGGCCAAGGACTGCATCCTGCTTTGTAGCCTTTACATGCCTTTAACACTTTCTTTATTGCAGCAGTGGTTGTGTTGAACAGGGCTTGCAGTGACTCCAAGCAACTGACATCCCCAAATCTGCACCGATACCTGGAGTACCTGCAGACCCACAGTCACATGCCTCTTGCAGCACTTCTGCTTCAGTCACTCGCACTGCCTGTGCTCCCAGGCCAATTCCCAAACCTGAATCAGAATGCACAAGCTAGAGCTTGATTAATTGCAGAGATTCCATGATCTCCATACTTGTGGTAAGCCAGCCTTGGACCACACAGTAGTAACAACAGTACACCCGTACAAACACTGCAGAGGGAAAAGGACTCCAGTCCTCCAGTTTATTCAAGGGAAACTATGCCTTTGAACATAGATAGATTGATATAAAATATATTCTTCCAGCTCCAGAATGAAAAAAACATGCTGTGCCTGTGATGGAAAACTAGAGTTTCGCCATGCAACCTCATCTTCAGCTTGCAATCCAAATGCTTGTTTTGATGGCAGGGGACTGATGCGGAAAGCTCAGTTCTAGGGGAGAGCTGCCCTGTGAGGCAGAGAGAAGGAATATGTTTCTGGATCACTGAAAGCAAAGCGTAGAGTGTCCCATCAGAGTTGCCCTCCCCCAAAAACTCATCACTTGAGCACAACATGGAACTGGGTAGTAGCTGTCACTGCCAAAAGCGTTTCCAGCCTGTATCTAGTGTGTGATGCTTGTTCTAGGAGCAGGTACTGAAAGGACTGAAACAGAAGCTATAAAACTGTATGTCGGTATTGGTGGAGCAAACACCTCAGATTGTCCAGCTGGTTGGTTCAAGGTTGAAGCCCCACTGCTGGGAACAAACCTCACACCCCTTCTTCCATCAGCTGGACCAGCTGGGAGGTGAAAATTCTGTCTCCCTTCTCCCACACTAGTGGAGGCTGTGCTACCCATGGGGACAGATGCTATCCACTCCCCCAGGTCTCACTTCCAGCATCATCTGTCCAAGGTGACATCTGAGCCTGGGGTATGGATTCCTTCCAGGGCCAGAATGGGGCAGCACAGAACCCTTTACTCCCACCTTACCCACACCTATCCTACAGGCCAGCAGTGACCAGAAGAACCTGCTGAAATGCATGTGTGTCTCAGAGCTGAGAGCGGAGCTGTCTGTGTCCTGCCAGCCAACAGATCCATCAGCCAACCTAACAGGCCAAGAAGCACTTCAGTCTCTCACCTCTCTCCCTGTGTTGCCACAGGCTCCAGCACCTCACCACGGCACAGAACGATGGAGCACGAGGACTTCACCAGCTTGGCTGGGTACTGGAATTCCTCTGACAGTTACCAGTTCAGCCCTGCTAGTGTCATTGTCCCTGTGGTCTTCTCCCTCATCTTCCTCCTGGGCACAGTTGGCAACAGCCTGGTGCTGGCAGTGCTGCTGCGCAATAGGCAAATGGGCCACAACACTACCAACCTCTTCATCCTCAACCTCAGCCTGGCTGACTTCTTCTTCATTGTCTTCTGCGTGCCTTTCCAGGCCACCATCTACTCCCTTGAGGGCTGGGTCTTCGGCTCCTTCATCTGCAAGGCTGTCCACTTTTTCATCTACCTCACCATGTACGCCAGCAGCTTCACACTGGCTGCCGTCTCTGTGGACAGGTAACGGCCTGACAATGCGCTGGGGCTGGGGAAGGAGGACAGTCAGGAGAAGCTGGGTAGAGTGAGAGCGTGGGAAGGTCATGGCTTATCACCTTTGGGCGAATCGCTGAAACCACAGTGGCAATGGTCTGTCCCAAAGGCAGTTTGGGGACTGTGTTTCCCGTCCTCTAACAACCCCAAGCAGCACTTCCAGCTCTCCTGAGTGCAGAGCCAGTGCTGCTCCTGTCTGTGCTTCCCAGACAGGTTAGGGAGCTTGAGAAACTCAGCTCCACCCTCTGCCAGAAACACCCACTGCTCATCACCTAGCTCCAGATCAGAGGTGACACTGTGAGGTAATGTCTATCCCCAAGCCACTACTGCAGAAAAGTTTAATGTGGGGACAGCAAGGTGAACCGAGGGCACGGTGGGGGATGCCACATAAATGCACAAGAGGGATCGCTCATTCTCCTGCAGCTGCCAGCCCAGCACAAAACCTGTCACCTAACAGTTCCTGCTGCCTCACCTTTCCCAGCCCTTCTGGGAAAAGTGTTCCACAGCACGTATGCAGGAGGGCAGCAATGCCACGAGGCATGTTTCTTCCTGGAAAACTACCTAGGCTGCTCTGGCCTTATTGGTGGCATCTAAATTGTTCCCAAGGACACTGCCTAGTTCTCCCTCAGGGTGACTGCTGTCAGCTGCCCCACTACTGACTGAGTCCACGCTGGTGGTGTGGGATGAGGAGGAGCTCCATGCTGGGGTAAGACTCAGCCTCACTTGCCATACACAGTATGTGCCCTGGCCCATCTTGCTCTTTGTGCTTGCTTCCAAGGGTACTAAGACAGGACAGGATCAAACAGCCCTCTGCAATAAAGAGGATCACAAGGCTGCAGGCAGAAGGACACTTCAGCACCTGTGCTCTCAGGTCCCAATAATAGGGAACCTCTGGGATGGATGAAGTCCCAGTGAGCAGCGTGGTCGGTCTATTCCTCCAGTCTCCTTCCACTTCATCCTGCTCTCGGGTGATGCTTGCAGGGCCCTGGTATCAGGCAGTTGTTCCACTCCAAGAAGCTAGCATCCCAGATGCTACCACACCAGATGGGGTGATGGTGCAGGATTCCCAACAAAAACATCACACTCCTCTGGTTTCTAGTGCTTATGTACTCAGCTGTTGTCACAAGAAATCTGAGATTTCTCATGCTCCACCTTGTCTACACATTCTCTGTGCTGGGCACCCCTCAGCCAAGGCCTGTGAATCTCCTGACCAACACCAGCCAGCAGCTCAGGCCAGCACTGAGAACCATGACAGATGGACAACTCTTATGGCAGCATTTCAGCCTCCTGCTTTCCTGTACCTACATCACCTGTCTGCAGTCTGCTGCTCCTGCCTGCTCAGAACTGGGGCACAATCTCAAAAACACCCGCCCAAAAGACGTGTTGGCAGAGCATTTGTGCATGTGTCCTTTCCCTTTCTGGTGGCACTTTTGTGCTGTTGTGCAGCATCTGCATTTCAGCGTAACGTTGCATGACTCCTACACAGCTGCTTGGAGCTTTCAGGATGAAAGGACCAGCAAGCAACAAGAGTTTTGGTACATGTGTGACCCTTTTGACCAACTGCCTGTTTTATTCAACCTGCTCTGCCGGCCTGACAGTGCATCACATGGATGTCCTTCCCTGGGTGCTGGCAGGTGGAGACTGCAGTGGTTGTGCTCCTGTTTGTGCTGACAACACTTCTCTGTCCCTTACTCATCAGCACCAAGCCACCTTCTTTCTAACATCTACTTTGCAGGAGTGCAAAGCAAACATGGGAAAAGAGATTCCCATTTGCTGCTTGTTCCCTCTCCTACCTAATGTGTGCAACAGCATAGACCACCCCAAAGGCAGTTCTGCCAGCTTTGTCCTGCAGTGTTGCCTGGAGGTGGATAAGCAAAGCTGGCCGTCACACTGGCCACTGCTGATGGAAGAGACAGGTTCCCAAAGACTGCCTGGCCCTTTTGGTATTCAGGTGGAGGCAGACAACCTTAGCTAGAGGGAGCCAATCTTTCCCTTGCCAGTCGAATCTGTGAAAGCCAGAGAGGGCTGAAAATGGGCCCTGACTGGGCAGGAGCCAGCACTGCATCCATCACCAAGTGAAGCTTCCTCTGATCTTGGAACTGCTAGACAAATTCCACCAAGCAGTGAATATCTGTATGGTCTCCACAGCCCTATTTCTTTCTAGATCAAGCATATAACCCACCCCATCATACGCAGATGAGTCAGCCAGCCCACACCTATGAGAGGAGACACATCCTTACTACAAAGAGAACAGCTGTTTTACGCAGGACCATATTTCTAAGGGGCCATGGGATACCATGTAGGGCCACCCAGGGATCTTCAGGAGAATGAAGGAAGCCCTCTTGTTCCTGGTGTTTGTGTGGCCAGGCTTGACTGAAATCTTAGCTCCAGTTGCTTTGCTCTCTCCTGCAGGTACCTGGCCATCCGCTATCCGCTGCGCTCCCGGGAGCTGCGAACCCCCTACAACGCGGTGGCTGCCATGGCTGTGATCTGGGGTCTCTCTGTGGTCTTTGCTGGGCCCTACCTGAGCTACTATGACCTGATTGAGTGGGAGTCCAGCTACATCTGCATGCCTGGCTGGGAGGAGTGGAGACGCAAGGTCATGGACACCAGCACGTTTGCCTTTGGCTATGTCATCCCAGTTCTGGTCATCAGCCTCTCCTACACCAGGACCATCAAGTACCTGTGGACAGCAGTGGAACCCTTGGAGGACATGTCAGAGTCCAAGAAGGCCAAGCGGAAGGTAACTAAAATGATCATCATCGTAACCATCCTTTTTTGCCTGTGCTGGCTACCCTACCACGTAGTCATCCTCCGATACCTCTATGGAGATTTCCCTTTCAACCAGGCCACCTATGCCTTCCGTCTGCTTTCCCACTGCATGGCCTATGCCAACTCCTGCCTCAACCCCATCGTCTATGCCCTGGTATCCAAGCATTTCCGTAAGGGCTTTAAAAAAGTCTTCAGCTGTCTCCTGAGGAAAAAGCACCGCAACAAGGTGCATGTGTTACACGCTGCTCACATTGTGCCTGGCTTTGAGGCAGGCTCCACTGAAGTGTCCCAGGTGCATGAAGAAAATAACAGGTGTGAGCTGAACCCAGACTCCCTGGCAGTCCCCTCTGGTTCTTCCAAGCATCTTCACCTTTCTTAGTAGCTCCACACCATCTACCAGCCCAGCTGTGCCATCTGCCTCAGGTCACTCTCTCCCACTGAATGAGACAGGATGCTAGGAAAGGCAAGACAGAAACCTTGCTATATCCCGCTTCTAGCCTTGCTGTTCCTCTTCTTTCTGGGTACCAATTGTCCTCCTAAGCCACCTCCCCACATCTTGTGTACAAGGGAAGGAATGGACCCACACTTGCTCCTGATCCACAGCCCACCTGCAGTTCAAGGACTAATGCTCCAGCTCTTCTGTTGACTCTCATCCTTCTAAGTCCTCTGCTTAGCAGCCCCACTACATTGGACACATTTGTTTGCTGTCAGATGGTCCCTTCTTGCTTCCTGTTGTCTGATCTGGACAAAGTGTTTCTTATGGAGTGGCAAGGGAGACAGGCAGTGTGAGCAGGGCCAGGTGAACAAAGGAGGGACAGAGAGCAACCAGCATTGCCTGTGGATGGTTACAGTGGTGGCTTCTGTACTGGCTGCGCTGCTCTCCTGGTGGCCAAGTCCTTTCCTGTGGTGTGGGCTGTGGGTTGTCTGTATGTGTGCGATGTTGCTGCTGTAAATACTAGGGAGATGTTTTTCTGACCCAGAGTAAATAAATGTACTTCCCTAATCCAGGCAATAGAGGGGCTTCTGAAGGTGATCTGGGATTGGAATGGACTACCTACGCCTCCGTGTGGCCTTTTTCTTAACTGGTATAAATCAGTGTACTACAAAAATTACTATCCAGTAATTTCTACAGAGCCAAACCCTGCCTCGCATCCCCACTCCCACTCCACAGCCGTGCTTACTGACATGATCACTGAGCCTCTCCGTTCATCCTCAGACCAGGCCCAGGCAGGAGGAGGTTCAGAGGAAGAGTTTCTGGATGGGGTTGGTCCAGGGTTTGCCAAGAGGTCACCATCATCATCTTGCTGCATCAACATATGGTCCTATGGTCACATGCTCTCCCTCACCTCAAGCCATCAAACTCCTGCCTAGGAAACCACACATGCAAAGAGTCACTGCCCAGAGATGTACAGGCTTTCCCTTACCCTGCCTGCACATCTCTTCATGTCAGATCAATCACTCTGCAACACAGATGTTATTTTTCTCAGAAGATAACTGAGCTCCACCAGCCACAGCTCAGAATCTACAACATATAAAAGCAGCTTTGCCCATCCATCGCTCTCTGGCTGCCCTGTGGGCAGTCAAGCAGCCAGTGCTCAGAGTGAGCTGGGTAGTTCAGTTATGGTTTGTCCCGCCTGCATAGCTGAGTCTTTGCAAAAGGGATGCTCTCTCTCCACAGTGCAGCAGATGGTTGTCTTCAGGGCATGCTGAGTGCCAAACATGCAATCCTGTAGCTTCAGGGAAGAAAACTCTCATCTCCTTTTCTGAGGCTGATTAGATGTTAGTAGATGCCTTCCTGCCGTTACTAAATTACTGGAGATGGAGAAAGCCTCTCCAGCCGACTGAGTTTGATCTGAAAAACAGGTCTGAGAAAACCTGCAAGCACAACAGACCCCACACCAGAGACTTGCACCCAAGAATGAGGATAATTTACCATTACCTCCTTGCTGTGTTCAGTGCAGTCCAGCCAACTCTCCCCATTAACTCAGAGGCTCTCTTGCCTTTTCAACAAGTGATTGCAGTCCTATAGAGCTGGACAAACACAGGAGCAATGTATACTTTCCTTCCAGTTCTAAGACTGGATCCTGTATGGAGCAAAACATAACTGGACCTCCAAACCAGCTTGATGCATTCTCAGTCCCACTGGCAAAGCCCTGCTACTTGTCCAGCACTGCTACCAGTTCCACTGCAGGTCATCTTGAAAACCCCCCTCACCACACGTGCACAGCATGCAGAACCCAGTGCAGAGGTAGTGGTTCCTGTCACAAAGACTCTACACTCCAACCAGAGCTGGGCAGCAAGAATTCAAGGGGAGACTCTCTGCAGAGCTGCAGTTGCTGGCTTGCTAAGAAGGGCTTCCAGGGCAGCAGCTTGCCCAGCAGATGCTGAGCACTTCCATTAGTGAAGTACTTCTCTGATGACTCCTCATCCTGATTCTTAAGGAAGCTTCTTAGATACAGAGTCTGGACTCCTACACCCAATTGCCTTATTTTGTCCTCTCTAAAGAACATACTATTCTCCAATCCTTCCCACTTCTCTACCACCAGGGCAACTTCTTTTCATTCACAAGAGTTGGACTTAACAAGCTGGAGAACAATTTCCAGCCTGTTTGAAACCAATACATGACTCTCCAGGTTTACTCTTGGCAGTAGTAGTAAATTCAGCTAATGGTGATTGCCATAAACAAACTGCTTTATGGTTTGGTTCCTGCCATGGAAAGAACTCCCTAGTGCCTGTGCTAGGCAGCTGAAACAAATGGCAGAGAGCTCTCTGCAGCCCAGAAATACACAGACAGCTCTCAGAAAACAACAGAACAGTAGATACTCCAAAGTTTATAGTTCCCACCTCTGGCAGTGATGCATCCCTGGGTGCATGAACAGAACCAGACAGCTCAAGAACAAACCAGGCAGAGGAAACCCTTGGCTCAGGGAGAAGGAATCATCCAGCCTGGTTCTTGACTCCCGCTGTGCCCTTGCCAACAACACAGGACTTTTTTCTTTATTCTTTTATTCATTTTCATTTTCAGCAACTCTGTCCTTCTGGTCTGACCAACTGTAAAGGTCTTTTGTCTGGAGATGATTTTTCTTTGAGGCTCCAGATAGGCTTTTTACCTGATATCATCTATGGTGCCTGCACCACAGATAACCAGTGTAACTCATGCAGAGTGCACCCTCTCCTTTGGCTGATGACCAAGGACTGCTGTTTCTAGCTCAGGTCATGAACAGATATGAGTTTTTCAGAATACAGCTCCAAGGTGGACCCTCTGCATCCCATCCTTCATTAGTATTGCTGAAGTCCCTCTGCTCAGTTCTGCAGCTAACTGCACAGCCTCCAGCTGCCCAGTCCCAACAGGAAGCACTTTCTTTGCCTCACCTTCATCAATAAGGAATTCAGAGTCGATTTTCTTCTGCTTGAATCAGATTGATAGCAAAGATCTTTAGCAACATTACTGCTAGGGCTTTCTCATCAGCAGCCTTTTCCTGGGCAAAAATAATTGTCTGTGCAGAAGCCACCAGACAAGAACTAATCAAGCTGTGGCACATCTATCATTGCTCATTAGTCCTGTTGGAAAGCTCCTGGCATGCTCAAACCGGCAGGAATCTAAATCTAAAGCAACTGTGTTGTTTATGTTTTTGTTTTGTTTTTCCACCAAAAGAAGCACAAAGATTTTAACAATATTAAGTTTCCCCACCAAATTTACATGGTTTGTTTTGCAGAAGATAGATACTTTCCTGCCTCCCCTAAACAAAAGCTAGCAGAAATCCTTCACTCCCCATGCAGCTCAGCTACAGAGTGACATGGGAAAGAGTCTTTGTTCCTAGGAGAAAACCCAGATCCAGAAATGCATTAGCAGATGCCACTAGCTGTGTTATCCATCACATAAAAAACTCTGCTGCCAGATGCAGCTGTGAGAAAGAGCCACAGGCAGGGGTTTCAAAAGCTCAGTGTACCTAGGCTGGGTACCTCCAGCACTGCTGGTAAGCTCCTGCTCAGTCCCAAGATCTCAGGAAGGCAAAGGCAGCACCTTCCCATCTAACATGATTTCCTGACACAGGTAGTCAGAGAACTGACTAGGGAAAGTGCCTGTTGTTTGTTAAGAGGGAGATGTTGTGGGTGATGTGATGGTTGGAGGCACAGTGATAATGAGATGATGGAGTTCTCCATCCTTGGGGGTGGCAAGGAGGACAGTTGGTAGAACTGTCCTACTTTAGACTTTGGGGAGGACAGATTTTGGCCTGTTTAGAGACCTGGATGGCAGAAACCTTTGTGAGGAAGTTCTAAAGGGCAAAGGAGTCCTAGAAGGATTTTTTTCAGTGATGAAATTCTGAAGGCACCAGACCAGGCTGCCCCTGTGCTGAAACATGAACTGACAAGGAAGAAGTCAAGTGAGGAAAAGGCTGAGGTACTGAATGCCTTCTTTACCTCAGTTACTATCGGTAAGACTGATTTTTCTTGGGGTACTCAACCCACTGAACTGGAAGACAAAGGCAAGGAACAGAATGAATTCCTTACAATCCAAGGGAAACAGTATTTAACAGCATACCACACCACTGGACACACAGATCTACGGGACCAGTTGGGATCCACCCAAGAGTGCTGAAGGAGCTGATGGAAGAGTAAAGCCACTTGTATATATATGGACTGGGAAGAGTAGCTGGAAAGTTACCTATCAGAAAAGGACCTGGGGCTGTTGGTAGGCAGATGGCTGAAAAGTAGCCAGCACTGTGCCCAGGTAGCCAAGAAGGCCAACAGCATCCTGGGTTGTATCAGAAATAGCTTGGCCAGCAGGAGCAGGGAGGTTTGTAAGCAGAGTAAGTGGCTGAAGTGACAGAGCCTGGTGGCCAGCACAGCACACAGAGCCTTGAAATCTCTTATTAAAGAGGGGTAGTTAAGACCTACTTCCCACACAAGCCAGCACAGGCCATCCCTTGGTGTTTGGTTAGGGGGGACAGAAGACCCAGTTTCCCACATCCTCTGCTCACACAGCTCTCAGGAAGCTCTGGATGTGTCAGAGAGAACTGTTCCACATCCCTTGGGTGCATGAGAAGCATAGATCTGCTGTGCTGCTAGCAGAAGTTGCACAAGCAAATTTGCCCAAACAGTGAGATTTTCATCAGAGCTGAAAACCCACAGGTATTCTGTAGGTATCACCTATTGCTCCTTCTGCAAAGCCTCAGTGCTGGACAGACAGCTGTACCCCCAGAATGTCTGCCATTCCCCTATTCTTGCTATACCTTTCCTTCTTCATACACCCCTGGAAAAAAAACAGCTGCTTTTACTCTGTGCAGGGAAAGGTATGGTCAAATGAGGGATCTGTCTCAGCACAGACAGAGAGGGGAATCTGGTGAACATACTACCATCAGGATTGCTGTCATAGCTTGCTGTTCACCTTTTTTTTCTGCAGAATGGATGAATTCAAGCCCTATGTACTGAGAAATTGCAGTCAGGCAAGCCCTGTAATTAGCAGACTTGACTGCTAGCCATCAGGCACTTATGAACTCAGCAATTAGAAACAAATCAGACAAAGACCCAGAAGGAGGAATGGGTTGTTTCTTTTGCTGCATGTCTTACCTGGCTCTCTTACTGCATAGCTACCTGTGAGCATAAGAACTTGGGCAGTGTGAGCACTGCTTTGCAGCACAGCATTCCCAGGGTTTTCACTTCTGCCATGTCAAGCAAGGGCTGCAAGACCACAGACAGCAGGAGTGGCTGGGAGCCCCTTGCAACCTGCTGCTTTGTGCCTGAGAAAAGTGTCCCCATAGTAACTCTCACATCTCTCTCCTGCCTCTGTTCCCAAACTAGTGGTGCTAGAAGACCAGTAATCTTAATTTACTGAGAAACAGCCTCACAGTTCTGCCAAAGCTCCTGAGCACAGCCCCTTCCCCAGCCAGGGCTCCACAGCCAAGGACCACCTGTAATACCTGTGTTGCTCCTCCTGGCTGCATTGCCAAGCAAAGGACCCAGCCATCTTCCTCAGTCTGCTCTCAAACAATATCCACTGCAACTGTCAGCTTCCTCAGCAGTGGCATTTCTGGCTACTTGTTGCCCCAAGGGGCTTCCCCCCTATTCATATCCTGGCTGGGAACTGCCTAAGCAGGGCTGAGAGCCCTTCCCACTCACTGCTGCTCTCAGCTCCTCTTGAATCACAGAACAAAGCCAATATTCTAAGACAGGATTCACCTCCCTAAGAACTGGTTTTGGTCAGAATCCTAGTTCAGCTCCCTCTTGAAAAAGACATACAGAAAGGTGACCATATTTACATTTAGACAGAGATCAATGGTGGGTGCTAATGGTCTCCTGCTGCCCACCTTGCACACCCAGCTCAATTCATATTGTTTCCTGAACTGCAGTAACACAATCAGCAGCACATCCAGACAAAGGAAATGGAAAAACTCATTAATAGCCACCAAAGACAAAAAGGGACAGAAACTGATTAGGAAGGAGAATAAATCAGGGAAATAACGAGCTCTGAGATTTAAGAGACTGTTCCTAATGGTGGAGAACACTTTGTACAATCCAGGAGTTGCTTTATGTTTGGCTATTTGCTTTGACTGGTTTTCACTTATTTTCCTTTCTAAAATTGATAAGAACAGGCAGAACAGCTGAATTGAACAGAACTTTAAGAAGCACCTCTGTTTTGGGAATCCTGACACAGTTCAAACCACACACCTGCCCAAAGCCACAAGGAAGAGCTGGGGAAGCCTCCAATGAAGGGAAGCCCCTGTGCATGGTACCCCAGAGCAAAACCCAGCACCTTGCCCCTCTGTAAGAACACCCTGTCAAATTGATAACTGATGCCCATAGAATGGAAAACAAACAAGCTGGTCAGAACAGAGCCCACCTGGTTTCTCATTTGGACCAATTAATATTGGAATGTGACTCAGTGCATCTGAGCTGCAACCAGAACCACAGGAAACAAAGTTGTGGAGAGGTCCCAGTGCCCATGCTGGGGCCATTGGTGACTGTTCTCAACATCTTCTCACACAGAGCCCCTCCAGCTTTCCATCACATTTTTCTTAGTGCCTAATCTGTCCCCCAGTAAATTGAAGCCCATAGCCCTAAACAGAGACTCAAGCTTCAAGAGGATAAAGAGGGGAGAAGCAGAAAGTCAGTCGGTTCGATCAGTCTTCCCACACCAATTAGATTGTTTTTAGGCTCCTGCATTCTCTACTCTGACATAAGAATTGAATACTACACATCACACTTTTCCTGCAGCCCCCTTCTTTCTGAGTCTCAGTATCTGCCTGTTTATACGTGGGGATGTCCTCGACTCATGCATTCAGTCAAAATCATTTTCCACATCTATGTGCCCAAGCACACAACCACTTCCATGGAACAAACCAGGCACAAAACAACATCACCAGTGACTTTTGATCTGCAGGGCTTCCTGCTGCACTGTGCTGGGGAGGACACGACAACCTGCAGAAGTGCATGGCAGGGATGGCATGGGCCATACACCAGTGTGGTTTCGTGACAAGGGTCCTGGCTCTCATCAAACAACTGACAGAGAGCAATTCACTCCTCAGGAGAGAGCATGCTGCTCCCTTCTGTCTCAGAGATTTTCCAGCTAGTGACACCAGCAACTCCAGCCTTTCCCTTCTTGCAGGGCTGTGATGATGAGAATCAATGTCTATGCCTTCAATTCAAGTAATAAGGATGTATGGTTGGGTGTATTTCGATGTGTCTGCTCTGCTACTCCAGCCTGGCAACCCATGGCTGATGGTGGAACCCCCAAGGTGGAGGAACTGCTCCAAACACCAGAGGTGCCTGCAGATGACACATAGCAGCCCTGAAGAAGGTCCTTCCAGTACAGATGCAGCAGCAAAAATGTTGATGTGAAACCCCTTCTCTGTCCCAGGCAATGTCTGCTTGACACAGAGGTCTAAGTGTGATTTAAGACACAGATTGTTTCTTCTATCCTGACCTAGAGAGGATGTCACAGCAGACCTGAACAGAGGAACAGGTGGGAAACACACAAAAGAGAAAATGCAGAACTGTGCAGCACACCAGGCATTTCTGTCTCCTGCTTTAGAGCTCTCCGGAGGAGCTGAGGTTTGCTGTCTAGCCAGGCAGGATGCGGTACAGACTGCTTTGAGGATGCCAGTAATAGGGGAAAGAAGTGGGTGTGAGTCCTGAGGCATTTACCTGTCCCACCCTGAGAGCCACAAGGCACACCAGGGTCATTCAAGTCAAATACAACAACCACAATTCCCAGCTGCTTCTCTGTGTTGCAGTGAGGACCAGCACCCACTCAGGGCCTTAGGAAAAGTGTTGTTCACTTACCCAGGCATACAGACAGATGAACACAACCCCATATCTGGCAAGGAGCCACCGTGTCACCCACCCCATGGAGTGTGCTGGGAGCATACCCAATCCCTGGCGTCACCTTTGGGCTGTGCTGGGGACCAGACACCTGTGGGCCAGCTGGAGATCTCCAATTTTTCACTGTGCTGTGATGGTTTGGGCAGAGTCGCTAACATGGTGTGTTTTTCTCATGTGAAAGACAGTTTGCTCTCCCTGTCCGCTACTGAATTGCTTGTAATTATCTTAATTATACCTCTCTCTCCTAATGTCAGACAGAGACCAGTACTAATTTGAGTATATTGGCAGAGATGCCCACCACCGTTTAGCTGAGTGGTTTGTACAAGAACCTCGGCAGTGCCTTTAATAAGCACAGAGGGAATAGACAAAGAGGAGATGCAAGTTCTGGTGATTAAAGCTGGGGTCAATAAAGACACGAGCAGGCAGACTGCACCCTTGGACGTGGAGCCTGTCTTCTGTATGGCCTGCCTGCGTTCCTGGGAGCTCCCATGTCTGCTTCTGCATCCTCCCAGCGTGCCAGTTACATAAACACTGTGATTAGAGAGCCTGGAGCATGGCTTGATATTACTACAACATGGTGTGTGCATCAGGGCAGGTGTCAAAATACTTCCAGATGCCTTCAGAGAAATGAGTACCAACCCAAGCAGAAATAAATGGTTCCATCTGCTCTTACACCAAGTTCATCCTTCCCCACTGACCAAGAGTGTTCAACTTTCAGAGAGTAATAATTTCATTTGAATGAATGAAAAGCAATAGAAAAAGAAGCTGTGCTGGGGATAGCAGGACTATTATTCAGCTTGATGCTTCTGGATGGACATATAATTTCTTCTCTTAGGTGCAGTTGGGTAGAAGAGGCAATTTTAGTTTCAGGGCCCGTACGCCTGCCACACACATTACTGTGTTGAAGTCACAGCTTTCTGGTCCCATGTAGTGAGTGGTATTGACATCTCTTCTCACGTGCCCTTTCTATGGCCCATAAGGTGCCATAAGCACACATGGGTGCCTGCAGCAGGATACGCTGCAGCAGGCAGCTCCTCAGGTTAATCTGAAGGTACCAGAGACACTGAAGTGGGGATCTATAGCTGTGGAAGCAAATGGTAAATTCTTTCAAGATCTAGAGCTGTAAATTTTTGCCCAAGGTGCATCTTGCTCAGCACAAGTCCCTTTTCTTCTTCCTCACAATCAGCCATAGCCCCTATACGCCAGTGCACTGTGATCACTGCCTGCCTGGTGCTCTGCCCTATAGCTCAGTGAAACCTTCAGTCACCGATTTTAACTTCATCTCCTATACCATCAAATGAGCATGTGAGAGCTCAACACACATCCTCCATTTCTTTTTCTGTTGCCTGGTATCAGCACAGAAGATAAAACTCCTCAATCTACAGGTGCTTCTCTTCATCTCAGCAGCCGCAAGTTAATTTGGGACCTGTCAGCAATAATTAAGCTCATTGCTCATGCTGGGGCCTCTAAACACAGCTCTCCCAGAAAGACTGAGCCACAACAACCTTCCTAGCCCTACAGCCCTGACATCCATTCCTTCTGGACTGTAGCCACCTGAAATAACAGCTTGGACTACTGCATCAATAAAAGAATCCAAGCAGAGTCCTTTGTGTACTATCCAACTTGCTGGGCAGGATTCTCCCTGTATTGGGCCCTCACAGATAAAGACACGTATTTCAAGGGATGTTTAAATGTATACAAGCACTGGATGCCTGAGCCAAAGGCACAGCCTGCACAGCAGCAACGGACAGAGCAAGCTGTTTGCACATTTGCTAATATTAGAACATGGCACAGTTTGCTTCTAATGAAGTGTTCGACCTGGCTTTGTGGTAGACAACAAAATCCTGGTGTGGTGTCCTGTGCAGCTTCCTGCCCACACCGTCCTTCCTGCTCCTGCTAATGGCTCCCAGCTGGCAACTGCCCAAGCCAGTAGCTAAATCTAGAACAGCCCTGATCTTAGTTTAAGCTTACTTTAAAGGTGATAATTTTCAAGCTGGAGTAGAGCTAAATGCACAGTTAAAACAATCTGACTCTCTCCCGTAAGCACTGGCACCAGCAAGAGCTGCTGCCACTGGGCACAGAGTCTGGCGTGGAGAAGGAGCAGTTTCCATCATAGAATCATAGAATCATAGAATTGCCTGTGTTGAAAAAGACCACAACGCTCATCCAGTTCCAACCCCCTGCTGTGTGCAGGGTCACCCACCAGCAGCCCAGGCTGCCCAGAGCCACATCCAGCCTGGCCTTGAATGCTTCCAGGGATGAGGCATCCACAGCCTCCTGGGCAACCTGTTCCAGTGCCTCACCACCCTCACACATCACAGCTGGCAATGCTCAGAGGCAAGGAAGCTCTAGACTTCAAGACTGCATGCTCAAAATCCCTTTTTGGGGGGGGATGTTTTGGGCATTCAGAAGTGCTGCTCCACTTCCTGACACAAAACATCTACTGCCCCAAAGATCCATGGTCAGTCTGACAGCTTCAGAGCCCAATCTGAGGGCTGATGCTGATGTACTTATACAAAAGTCACACCTCCTGCCACTCCCTACAGCACCAGTCTTTGGCATTGCCTCAGTTCCTTTCTCTCTAGGGAAAAGCCACATGCCAAAGGCAGCTCCCACTCTTCTGCAGCCCTCACACTTTCAGAGCCATCCCATCAGGGACTCCAGACTCTCCTCAGGTTAGCTGCTACACTGACTGGAGAGTTATCAGGAACTCAGGTGCATTAAATACTTCTTTGCAGGTTTGCCTCTTCCCTTTGACAGGAGGAGCCTTCTTCACTCCTCTAAGTGCTGGATCAAAGCCTGCTGTCCCCAGGCAGACAGGCCAGGGGACCAGCCTGAGACCAGGCTTAAACAGCAGTATCCCCTTGACTTTCTCAGCACAAAACATTTCCTTTCCAAGCAGCACCAATACTCCTTGGGATGGGAACCTCTGTTTTCACCACAACCCAATGCCAATAGGCACCAGCTTGTCCACAAGCCAACCCAACGCAGCTCGTCCCATTCTCTGCACAGAGCTGTCCCTAGTCAGGTCCACTGGGACCTCCTTCCAGCAATGCCCACATGCCAACACTACCTCAGCACTAGTACTGGAGACAAGCCATACACAGCACAGGCACACAGTCCATTCAGGAGGAGGAGCTGGAAAGACAAAGCTCAGAGAGACCTTATTGCCTCTATAAGTCTCAGAAAGGAGGTTGTGGCAAGGTGGAGGATAGCCTCTACTCCAGGGTAACAGCAATAAGATGAGAGGGAATGGCTTTAAATTGTTCCAGAGGATGTTTAGGTTGGATATTAAGAAAAATTTCTACTCCAAAAGAGTGCTCAAGCATTGGCACAAGCTGCCCAGGGAGGTAATGCAGTCATCCTCCCCAGAGGTGTTCAAGAACCGTGTGGATGTGGTACTCACAGATGTGGTTTAGTGGGCAGTATTGGTGGTATGTGGATGGTTGGATGAGATGATCTTAGAGGTCTTTTCCAATCTGAATGATTTGATGATTCTACAGTCCAGCTGTGCTCTTTTAGACAGGCATCAGCAGAATGATGGAAAAACTAAAATAAGATTCATTAATTACTGCCACACAATGGTAGAACAGAGCTTTTACAGATGTCTTCTGACATAAAATATCCTGTACTGAAAAATATCAAGTGACCTTGATGAAAGCTATTTTCTATAACCCCCTTTGATTGGCACTGTCCCATGCCTGAGTGCTTGATTAAAAGGCCAGAACAATACAAAATCAGAATAATGCACAAGACATGGGTTAAAACCCCATTAAAATGACTGTGCCACAGATCGTCACTAGAAAGGGAGAATCAGTGAGAATGAGTGAATACTGCTTGTGACGGAGACACTTCTTCGCCCCGCTCACTTGGCAGGCTGGAAAGAAGCAGGTATTTGGCATTCAGTCCAGACATACACCGCCTCTTTGTGCTAGCAAAAACAGAGAAGCCCCATTTGCAGGTTGGAATCTCAGATCTAGCTGGAAAACAGAAGTTGCACGTGTTCTGACTTAGAATGGGTGCATTTCTTCTCTCTGGCAAAGTGACAGTCATTATAATTGGCAGCAAATCCTCCACCCTGCCCGTGGAAGTGCTCAAGTTCACGTCCAAAGCTTTCTCAGAGGAAAGCTCAATCAGCCTCAGTGATGGTCCTTGTAGGAGTTCATGCCACTGTAGGCTTGCAGGGGAGCAGGATCTGCTGTCAGACCACCAGGCTCTCTGGAGCATGCTTAGGTCTAGGAATAACATCTGGTGGGCAGATAACCTGAACAGAAAGGCACCGACTGGCTCTGTGGCCCTTTTCATGCATTCGTATGCATGTTTACATTCCCTCCCTGTTTTCTTCACTTATGGCCTGACTCCCTATGCAGGATTTGACCCCAAAACCTCCCAAAATGTGGGCTGACCACACTGATAACCTGAGCAGCATTGCCCACACCACTGCAAAGTACAGAACCTGATGATCTACTTAATAAAAAGGAGAAACTGCTCTTGCATCTGCCTTATACTTCCCAACACCCTGTGACTGCAGCTGCCAAAAGTACTCCATGCTCTCCTGGGGATGTCCAGCAAAGAGGGAGTGCCAGTCCCAACACGCAGTGGGGAAGATGGCAAATCTGTGACAAAGGAACAGCTGGACCAGCAACAGGAACACAGGGAGGAGAGGAGATCCATCAAGATGCCGAGTGATTTTACAGCTCAGGTGCCAAGGAGTGCCTCCTGCACCAGCTCCAACATTTTGGATTCCATGTTTCCTTTTGGAGCACAAATCATTTTTGTTCCCAGGGCCATTTGCCAGACAACAAAACAATTTTCATCAGCTGCTTAACTGAGGTCTCGCTCGTGTCCATTTATATCTACCTAATCACTCAACAAATAAATGCATCAGATTGTCTCTTTGCCCATTCAAGCTTTCAGACTCCCTGTGTCTCCCCGTGTTACCAAGCTTTCAGTGTCCCATTCAGTCTCCCTGTGTAACCTTTCATCTGCCTGTAAACCACTCAGGCTTCTAGCCAGCCAAGTGGGCAAATGTATTTGCCTTCCCTGCTGCTACTGCCCCTATCCCAGCTCTCATAATCAGCAGCCCAGCAATGAGACAAACGTCATTCCATTCCTCAGGCAGTGAATTGGCACACATGAATATCTTCCAGGTGAATTACAGACTCTGCTGATAAGAAGCTTAGAGGTAAAACATTCATTTGCCTGAGTTGACAGCTCAGTTTGAATGGCAGTGGAATTGGGCTCTAATTAGACTGTAAGTGATGAGAAGCAGGGAGACATTGTACTCTTAGCTGTTCACAGCAGTCAGGACAAACAATTCCAATTTCTTGAGAGATTTCCAGCAAAAAGAACTGCCTCCCCCTCGGATACACTGCATGTGTTCTCCTGCACACCTCAGTGCTCCCAGCATGATGCATGTGTGCAATAAACCATTGAGAGGACAACCAAGGAACAGGTCTGTGTGCACAGAGAAGTGCAGCACATCTGTGCAGCACATGCTTAGCCATGACAGTCTGTGAGGAATGGCTGCTCTATGCAGCAAGAGTTGTATTGACACCATGGAAGTTCTTGCTGAGACACAATTTCTCCCCAGATCTTACCCAAGCTGGACACAGCAAGGTTTCAGCTGGACACCCCATCTCTCTCTCGGTGGTGTGATGGTGTCCTTCTAGCCTGGTGTCAGCCTGCAGCAGGGACCTGCTGGTACCACCCTGTGAGCACACAACAAAGAAAATGTTGCACAGGCAAAGTTTTGCTCTTGCTTTTCTGATGGGGAAAGACATCAGCATAGCAGATTGGAGGTAGCACAGCAAACTGAGTTCTCACTGTGCAGCCAAGGCCAACCAGAAAGCTTCCTCTTGCTGTCCAAATCTGAGGGGGAACTGGACGACGCCTCCAGGGCATGACAGCCCACCATATTTTGGACCAGTATATCTGGGGGGACCTGCAGAAGAGAGCAGCAATCAGCAATCTGGGTATCAATTGGAAGATCAATAAATGAGGTGTGTTCAGCAATGAGGTGCATTCAGTGAGTCTCTGCACAAAAAGTGCAGGGTACCTGGCTTTGAAGCACTCCCATTCCCTGTGGCCTCCCTGCAGGCTAAGGCTGTCAGGGAGGAGTATTTGCAAGTGGCTCCTCATGGAGCAGTGCACTGCTGCCTTTTTTCAGGACCCAGAGGACTGCCCAAGCTTTCAAGGACTCAGCATCATATCTATACCCAGCCTAGGCCACAACACTCAGCTTCTTCTGCCTGATAGCGTGAGGGCAGCAGCACCAACCAGCAATCCTTTCTAAGCATTTAATAGCAAAAAAAATCTCACAGTTTTGAGGTCTGAACCTCCTTGCTCCACGTAGGCAGCAACAAACTTCATAGTGATTCAATTTCTCTCTTAAAATAGCTTCAATAATGGTACCCAATAACAGGGGACTTATAGGGGGACTTATGCCCCATCCTGGGAACAGCAGGCAGGCTGCCAAAACAAGGGACACCAGAAGCAATAGTTCTGCTGGAGCAAACACCTCACAAGCTGGGCACAAGCTCTGTCCGAGCGAGTTGTGTTCAGAGGTGGGAGGCTCTCTGCAGCCCAGCAGCAACCTCCAGCAAACCTCCTCCCTCCTTCCACACAGCATCAGGGAGATGGACCAGACAGGCATGAAACACCGCTTGACTGTGACTTCACGGAGTACAAACCTGTCAAATCAACTTGCCTGCTGTCATTTCAGATAACACGAGCACAGTCAAGCCTGAAGTATGAGTGAGCAAAATCCCTGTCCTGGCCCCTAGGGATTAGGGCTTGTCTCGAGGAGGCACAGACGACAGGTGACAGAACAGCACAGCAGGCAGAGCCCTTGGGTGCCTTTTCTCTTTGGCACTGGACCAGCACACGCTGCTGTGAAGCATCATCCTGTGCGTATTTCTGCAACACTGTGAGCAGAACTGTCCTGACCCTAAGCTCGGCTTCTGAACTAAAAGCCATCCTGTGGCCCCACAGTGCCCTCCTGAGAACAGATGTGCCATCTACCTCCAGCAGGCTGGGCCACACAACCAAAGAATGAAGCCAAAACCACTCTCAACGCCATTAATTAAGTTTATGACAGTTATTACCACCTTGTAAACTGGAATCAAAACTTTGTCTATGCTCACATTATCCCAGGACAGCTCATCTTGGCTTAAACTCACATCTTTGCCCCATGCAACTCATCCAGTCCTACCCTTGCCCAAACCAAGATGGCTCATTCCAGCAAACTACTTCTGCTATGTGATTTTTTTCTTTTTTGTTTTTTTTTTGGTGTGAGAATGGAAAGTGCCTCTCAGCATGAAGATTTTCCTGTCTGCAAGCAGCATTCCCTCAGGACAGCTGTACTTCTCAGAAATATGCTCCAGGTTCTCATAAGGAATAGATTGTTACTATGAAGTAGTAATGAAGTCCAGCACCGTGATCTGAATTGCCAAATTAGTGTGGCACCTGTTAATAACAACATGGAGCAGCAGAAAAGGCCAAAATCATTTTCAGGAAGAGGGAAAATAAATTACTGCC
Organism: Tetrao urogallus; assembly: GCF_951394365.1. NCBI lineage: Eukaryota > Metazoa > Chordata > Aves > Galliformes > Phasianidae > Tetrao > Tetrao urogallus. The sequence goes on from NC_136828.1 coordinate 650,799, forward strand.
TTTCCTGTGGGTGCTGCTCTCTGACCCTACAGAAGAATGGACAGAAGAATCCCCAGCCAGCTGGGGCTGTGCCTGCAACCTGCCCCTGAGCCCGGACAGATGCATTATGCTACCAGTAATTCAAACTCATACTAGAAAACCCAAATGGCACCCCAACTCAGGAGGAAGTCTGTGCAGCACAGTCTGTGCAGGCAAACACAGAGCTCTCCACCCACCTACCATGGACCCAGACTGCTTTATTTCCTCTTACAGTGATGTTAGTTGCAATCCAGTCCCATGTCACTGGGCACTCCATCTCAGTCCCTGATGCTCTGGGCTACATTGGTGGAACTTGGCTTCAGCTGCTCATGCTACAGACACAAGCTGCTAAAAGCAGGCACTACCCTGATGGCTGGGTTTGGCCTTTTCCCACCTTGCCCTGGTCAGGGATTGCTCTACTCAAGGCAACTGGGCTCTCAAAGGGCATTTCTACATTTACAGGCTAAGTTTTTGAGCCAGGCAGGTGTGAGCAGGTGCTGCTGAGGGCTGCAGGTGGAACAACAGCAGCAGGAATGATGTCTGCACGATCAGAGAATCACAGAATTGCTCAGATTGGAGAAGACCTTCAAGATCATCAAATCCAACCACAACCCAACCATACACCCTAACTCTCACAGCCCACCCCTAAATCATGTCCCTGAGCATCACATCCAAACAGATTTTAAACACCTCCCTGGCAGCCTGTTCCAGTGCTAACCACCCTTTCTGTAAAGTTTTTTTCTGATATCCAACCTAAACCTCCCCAGTGAAACTTGAGGCCACTTCCCCTCATCCTGTCACCAGTGAGAAGAGACTCTTCATAGGCCATATTCTCCAAGCCCTTCACAGCCTTGTTGCCCTTCTTTGGACCTGCTCCAGCACCTCCGCATCCTTTCTGTACTGAGGTGCCCAAAACTGAACACAGCACTCGAGGTGAGGCCTCACCAGTGCTGAATACAGGGCAGGATGACTTGCCCTGGTCCTGCTCACCGCATCATTCCTGATCCAAGCCAGGATGCCATTGGCCTTCTTGGCCACCTGTGCACACCACTGGCTCTCATTCAGCTGACTGTCCGTCAGCACACCAAGGTCCCTTTCCATCAGGCAGCTTTCCAGCCACTCCTCCCCAAGCCTGTAGGGTTGCCTGGGGTTGTTGTGACCAAAGCTCCCAAGCCCTTCCATGCTAGACTTGCATCACCTTACTGCTGCACTTCTGGGGTGAATGTGGAACCTCCTGCATCCAGGAGACAGGCTACAGGCAGAAAAGAAAAGGTTTGTTCTTCATGCTAAAGATTAGCACTGCTTTCCATTCGAAAAGCATCATGCCCTTAACTAAGCACCCTGCAGTCCCTGGTGGATTGGTATAGAAAAACACCTTTACTTTTTGGTGATATTCTGTATGCCTGTAAAGTGTGATCCCAAGATGGGCAGTGACCCTTTCTGCCAGTGCACATGCAGAACAAGAAAGGTCCACTTCTGAACTGAGAACAGAAGACATTTTAAAATGCAGCCAAAGATGTGCTTGTGCATGGGAGCGGTGGCACAGGGCTTTCTAATGGGAAACCAGGGATGTTAGGCAGCATTCTGAGCAGCTCACAGCAATGCCTGAGCAGGCAGGCATCAGATACTTTCACGAGTTTCACGAACAGCTCCAGAAAACCATGATTGCACCTGGTCAGCCTTGACCGGGCTCTGCTCAGAGCTGAGATGGTGCTGAGGGCACCAAGGGAGCCTGCTTGTTGTGTGTCACTGCTCAGTAGGCAAGACTGAAATAGCTGCTTAGACTGAGACAGACGTCAAATAAACTTTCTTAATTACTCATAGTCTGCGTTTCTGCTCTACCATCAGCCTGCTGCAGTGCTGCTGTTACAAGCTGCACTGCAAGCAGTCAGGATCTTTTCAGGATTGCCTGGCAAAAGGACAAGGGGCAATGGGCATGAAGTGGAACACAGAAGTTCCGTACGAAAATGAGGAAGAACTTATTTACTTTGAGGGTGACAGAGCTGTGGAACAGACTGCCCAGAGAGGTTGTGGTCTCCTCTGCAGATACTCAAAATCCACCTGGATTCTTTCCTGTGCAGCCCACTCTAGGGAACCTGCTTTGGCAGGATGGGGGTGGACTAGATAGATGATCTTCAGAGGTCTCTTCCAACCCCTACAGTTCTGTGATGCTGTGAATTTTTTATTTCAGTTTAGGCAACTCTAGCTCCTTCTCCAATAGCACTTAGAGCTTCAACAGCCAAGGCCCAAGGATCAGTGTCTTCTTTAGCTTCAGCATCAACAGCATCCAGGCAACAACTCAGCTGCTAGACTCCGTCAAAAGCAAGCAGCCACAGAATATAAGCAGCATGCTTCTATCTCCATCAGAAAAAAAATGTAGATTAACTACATATCCCCTGGCAAAATGGAAAAAAAAAAGGTGCCATCATGAAAGGTTTTGCTCATGAGCGCCACAGCTTCTCAAAAGGAAGCTAAAAAAAAAAAACAACAGAAGGCCACAGAAATTTTTCACAGGAGAGGGCTGACAGTCTGGTTACTTCATCCTGCCTAAGCTGCACAGCAACACTCACAACGTGTGTACCATTCAGAAGCTGCCAGTACTGCGGCACACACCTTGTGCTGACAAGAACTTGCTAAAACTGTGGCCCAGCCTACATTTGCACTTGCAAAGAGAGGGGTGGGCTGCTGTTAGCTGTGCCATACCAACCTCACTGAGCTGCAAAACCTTTCTAACTTTTTCCTCTGCCCTCCGAGGGCTAGAGTGGAAAAGGAATAAGCTGTAAAGACCGTAATTGGTAGATCCTTGTTCTATCTTTCAAACCATGGGACATAAGCCCAGGGTATTGTGCCTGTTGAATTCCACTTACCTTGCTCCTATCTTGCTCTTCTGGATCATTAAACAAGGCAGTGTCCTCTGTATAGGAGCCACCCTGCTGCCAAGCAGCTCTCACAGCACAGTCACTGCATCAGAGCTGGAAGGAGGACAGCTATTCACTCTGCACACTCCTGCCCTTCAGAACAGGAGACTGTTTTCACTGGCAGGAAACAAACACAGATTGAGTGTTGTATCCCTGAGAGCAGGAAGCACCGTTGGAGAGGATGTAGCAACACTGACAGCACTGCACACAGTAGAGTGAAATAAAAGAGAATCCTCCATCCATACACACAGAGGTTTAAAGAGAAGTTCAGACAGCTCCAGAGAGATTAACTATAGAAATACTCTAATTTGAGAAGCTGTTAGTGGTGAGCACACACGTATAGCCACTCTCTAAGCAGAAAATAGTCCGGAACAGAGCCAAGGACTGGTAAATGCATACCCAGTGTCATGACCACAACTAGTTACATTACTAGCTCCAGTCAATTACCCTCGTATCTGCAATTGAATTAGCTCACCCAGGCCTCTCTACTTGCCACCTTTCACTACTGACACATACATTAACCAGTCACAGCCTGATATTCATGTATAGGAAGTGCTAATGCCTGCAACCTGCAATATTAACATGTTAGGCAAAGCACAGCCCTGGTGCCAAGTCCTCAGACAAGGGGCACAAACTCACTCCAGGATCCCAAGGGTCTCATTATGGAACAGAAAGGGAGCTTACAGACAAAAGGGAGAGAACACATACGCCCAGAGCAGAGATCCAAAGAGAAGAAAAAAAGATCAAAATGACTTATCTCTAGTCTCCATTCTCAGAGTTGCTCATAAACCATCTGAGCAACTGACTCTAAGTGGCTTTGCTTGAGCAGGAGAGTTGGACCAGATCGCCTACATTCCCTTTCAACCTTAGCCATTCTGTGATCTCTCCTTTTAGAGCAGAGAGCTCGATACCACTTGGAAAGGAACAAAATCCTGCATCCTGTCAAGACAGCCTTCAATGGCCCTGATGTACCGTAGCCTGCTCTGCTTACCTCAGCACACATCTAGGCTCCTGGGTAAGGTCCTCCAGTGATGAAACCCATCAGAAACATAGGCTGGACAGGGTGAGTAGCTGCCAAGCAGGAGATAGGCAGTGCTTCTCCAACATAGCCAGTCAGCTCCAAGAGCCAACTCAATCCAGTCACAGTACATACAGCCACTTCAAAACATGACTGTCAAGGGAAGTTTGGAGAAGGGCTTTAAATAACACTCAGGTCAGATGGCACTGGCTAAGAACTTAGGCTCTTAGGCTCCATTCTCCAGGCAGTAATACAGCATGCACAACTAAAGCACTCACTTGAAAAAAGAGCACAGAACCTTTGGCAATCTTTGTTCGCAGCAAAGACAACCCACAGGAGCATGGTATGTCTGAGGATCTTTATTTCACAGTTACCAATGGTTAGATGGCTGAGTTACATAATGTAGCAATCATAAATAGGCAGCAAATCATAGTAACAACGTGGTACTCACTTTGAGTTTAATGACAGGATGTGAGACTGCACAGCTGTGTTCAAGGTACCAAGGCAGCTCCAAAAGCTGGCAATGAAAATGAGATACCACACCTGGAAAAAAACCAAGTGGCTGGACTGGGATTTAGGAAAAATAAATAATACAGATGATCACACTGATGCCAAGGAAAAAAAGCTCAAACAGTAGCAAGTAAGAATATCTTCAAAGGGGAATCAGTAACACGGGTATGGCCAGAACAGATTGGAGAGAAAAGCTGAACTAGTCATAACTGCAGCTGGACCAACATGCCATGCACTTTTTGTGGTGTGTTAGATGAGTCTAATTTCACCCCTTCCCAACCAGCTCACAGTCCAGCAGTTAGTGATAGCACTGTGTGCAAATACTGTTAATGAACGTGGTTGATCCACAGCTCCCCATCCCTTGTAAGGGACTGATGTTTATCAGAGGTTGGCAAAGCATAAACCACACAATGAAGACAGGTGGAAGCTCCCACCAACCACACAGTATTGCTTGGTGCCCTGCTCATGCATTATTCCCAGACAAGGCTACCAGACATGTGTCTCCAGGTCCATTGACCCTACCCTGAAGAGGACCATGAGGTAAGTGAATCACAGCACTCCTCACAGGCTGACCTGGACTCAACTGGCACACAGAAAACAAACAGGGAGACACTGGAAGTGTTTTAAGGGTTCAGAAGGTCCACAGGGAATTAATATGGCTTGTAGTTCCAGTAACTGGAGAAAACTGAAATCTGGAAAGCAAGAGAGAAAGCAGTTAAGCTCCTGGAATCTCTTGACCTTAGAAGAATGAGCTTACGATAAGTGTGGAAAGATTGAGTTTTACAGTATTATCTAGCACTGTGCTGCAGAAAGACAGATTTGCTGCTGTTGTCACTGAAGAGGCTTAGAGCACACTGTTATTTGCCAAGGTAGCAGCCAGGTCAGCTGCAGGGCTGAAAGTGAACTTTGTTTTACTGGAAACCAGCTTGCTGGATAGGTCTCCACATCTCCTCCCTAGGACACTGGCATTTCTTAACATCCACCTCACGACTAGCACAAAAACTTTGACCTGTTCCTTTCCATCTAGCTCAGCAAACATCTGCCACGCTACATTCCCCCCAGATGGCTGTCTGCTCGCCAGCGACAGCCAGCTCTTAGGCTCCAGAGCGCTGACTCACTGCTTGTTTTCAGTCTGTGTACCAGCTGTACAAAATATCTCGTCAGATTTTTAGGATATCTGAGGTTCCCTCGAAATTCAGAGTTATAAAACAAAGCTCCTTCTCTAAGGCCATTACCTTGTCCTTCAGTTGCTGGCAAAGCTGCAGTGAAACTGTGAAGAAGACAAGGGCATCATTTAACCATGGGACAACAGACTCCATTTTATGGACATGGCTGACTTCATACCGCTGGTTGCTGAACTCACTGGATAGGGTAAAAGAAGAGCACAGCTTCACACACAGCAGCACAGAACACAAAACTTTCCTCCATTCTCACAGAAGGAGTCAGAATGACCTCTTCATTTAAAACAGCACCTGGCAAAGTTACAGAACACAAACTCTCAGTCTACCTCCAGCAGGACTCAGAATTTAGCACAATTCAATAGGGTTCAGGTAGAAACATTATCACTTTCCAGAGAGGTGCACTGCAGGAAATGCAGGAGGCCATACCAACAGTCTGATGTTCTGGTGGCTAATGACTCCAATCTCTTGCCAAACTCGTGACATTCTGTGGGTGAGCTGAATCCCAAAAAGCCTTTCTCACAGTCATTAAAGAAACACTATTGCAGGTAGCTGTGCAATTACAGGTACAGCCACAGCAAATTGCAGTTTTGCAGTTTGCAAAAAACAGTTTAGTTTTTCCATTTAAACAATCCGATGAGAGCATCTGATCCATTTGGACCTTACCCTCTGCATCCTCCTATCACTGTTACACAGCCTTGTAGCAACTGTACTTACAACATGGCTCCAGGGTTGTGCAGGATGGATCCTCCAGCAGGCTTGAAGTTCTAAGAGAAGGCAAAGGCAATTAGGATTTTGAGGCAGTAAAATACTTTGAAGACCTATAAGATGTGCAAATTAGTAGCTTGACAAAAAAAAACACCTGCTGTATACATCTGAATACTTTGTTCATATTGAATCCATGCCATTTGATCCCATTTTACTCCTTCAGAAAAACATTCTACACAGTGGCTGAGTCCAATTTAGCTCCAGATTATACAATCATAGAATAAGTTCCCACTGAACAGAATATCCAGTAGAAGAGCAGAAAACTGATTTTAGGAAAAATATCCTTACGGAGGGACTATATTTCATTAACTGTAAGAGTTTAATTCTGTTTTTATGGGACATCAAGCTGACCCAAGTGTACTATGTAAAGCAGAAAAGTAACCACCAAAATCCCATTCAGAAAACCTAAGATGTGACTTCAGTATAAAATGTAATACAAAGCTATGCCCTTCTAGAACTATGTAAAAATTATCCAACTATATTGCAAGATAAAACACTGGCAAAAATAATTATGACTTTCTCCAGAGCACTGTTATTTTCCTCTTGGCTAAAGAGCCATGCCATGAGCTAGGTTTAGAGCCAGTGTTTTGGCTGTAGTAGACCTACATACAGACACAATACCAGTCACCACGATTTATACATTATCTTATGCTTGTAACAGTGCACTCTGTAACAGTGTGATCTCCTCACAGTAGGAGGGAAGGAGAGGTAAATAAACAAGGCTCAAGAAATGGCAGGCATCACCTTGGTCGTGCTGGGCTGTAGCACGTGGAGTTGGTAGACAGTCAGGCACAGCTTATTCAGGTTTATATAGAAATTCACAAGGATGTCTGGAGGAAGAGCAGGGCTGAACATTTTCTAGTGAGAAAATAAGTTGTTTTTTTAATCAGTGAACAGTCCATTATTTCTAATGCTACAAAATCACTACCTTTTCTAAGCTGTACAGCAAGCAGCCCATAGCGTGGGATGTGACAAAAGAAACAGACTGAGCAGCATGCATGTAATGGCTGCTCCTCCTGCTGCAGTTGATCAGATGGTGTGGGCATGAGTGCTGATGCCAAAAGCGGATGGAATAGTATTCATAAGAAGAAATCATCCCTGGACAACCTTCCTGGACAGGGAACACAACTTCTCCCTGACAACCAGAGTCCTCACACCCCAAGGGATACAGAACAGACAAGAATTAAGAGCTCAGGGTTTGCACTTACTTTCTCTCTCCCCCTTTCTCTCCCTTCCCAGGAGAGGCTTCAGAAATCCATTCCCACCAAAATGCAGCACAATATCCTGACCACTGCACACTACCAAAGTATTTAGACTACCGAAGATTTAGACTACCACATACTTACTGTGAGACCACTGGAGGCAATTTCTGGTAGAGTCAGAGTGGCTGGAGTGGTGAGTCGATTCCGTGCTCTTGAGAGCTGTAACATCACAGCATCCATAAGCTGGAAAATGACAGTACAGTGCTGAGTGGAAAGCCATGAACAGCTCTTTAGAACGTGCTGCAAAAGGCTGTAGGATTCTGCCAGTGTTACAACCACCCTCTTCCACTCAGAATTCAGGGACTTGGGAAGATGTGGCTCCCACAAGGACTAGCAGACAAAAGAACGTGACTGGATACAGGCTGCTGGAAAAGGAGATGTTGTGGTCTCTTATAAACTCATGGCAACAGGATGACAATTCCCATTTCCTCACAAATACCAATCAATCAGCAACAAATACGAGGTTTTGGCAATGGCTGAAATCGTAAAGCAAGACTCATACAGTGATACAGCACCATGCTTAAAGATGCATAAGTGCTGGGAGGAGATCAGGAAAGGCATGGCACAGCTGGAGGAGAACTTGGCTAGTGTTGTGAAAACTAACAAGTATACAAGAACAACAAAGAAAGAAAACTTGTTCTACCCCTCCTTGTCTTGACTGAGGTGACACAAGACAAAATGCAAAGTTCTGAACCCAGGTCAGAGCAATCCCAAACAGGAATGCAGACTAGGCAAGGAATGCATTGAGAGCAATCCTGTGGAGAAGGACCGGGCGTTATTGGTAGACAAAAAAATGGAACTTGAGCTGGTGCTCTGGGGCACCCAAAGAAGAATATGGATCTGGTCCATAGGAGGAAGCTCAGAGGGCTGGAGCACCTCTCCAATGAAGGCAGGCTGAGAGAGTTGAGGCTGTTCAGCCTAGAGAACGCTCCAGGGAGCCCATATAGCAGCTTCCCTGTGCCTAAATGAGGCCTAGAAGAAAGCTGGAGAGGAACTCTTTATCAAGGAGTGCAGCAATAGCACAAAGGGTAATGGCTTTAAACTAAATGTGGGTAGATCTAGGTTAGATATCCAGGATAAATTCAATGCTATGAAAGTGGCAAGGCACCAGAAGAGGCTGCCCAGAGAAGCTGTGCGTGCCCCATCCTTGGAAGTGCTATGAGAAATAAGTGTTTAATGACAAAGACTGAAGAGATAACTATTCATTACAAGAACAAGTAGGGAAGATGAGATCAATTACTGATGTCACAGAAGCATCCACAGTTCATCATAAACTCTTCCAAAGAGCAGGTATTCAAGAAAAACAGCAACCCATGTTCCAGTTTCCCTATTGGCCACTTCATGAGTACAAGAAGTACTGAATGTCTCGTGACCCATTCATAACCCTATAAAAGCTACAGCACTATAGAACCAGCTCATTGTGGGTCCAATTCTGCCTGAAACACCACAGTTCAAAGGCTCTGTTCAGGCAGACTTCCTTTTTCAGGGAAGTGGGAAGCAACATTTGTCTGTTGCAAAGTTACAGCTGCTAAAATATTTAAAATCTTGACTAATTTCTCCCCTCTCCTTCCAATCAAAATTAAAAAGGATACTGATAATAAAACTGTATCTTCCCTATCAGCAGCCCTTGTGCATACATATGGCAACTAAAGAAATTTAGCTGAAATGTTTGATACTGTTCTGAGTTCTACTGAGTGAAGCCCAACCTCTGGTCCAGAGAGCATGTCCAGGCTGAGCTGTATCCCACACAGCAGCTGGTCTGTATCACACAGGTATCGCTAGCAGCAACTGGAGAAGCCATTTTCAAACCATCTGTAAATCCTGTTACCTTTTATTTGCTACAACTGCACTGTTTATTCTCCTCTCCTCAAGAGCACTGACCGACAGGGAAGAGCATGATTGATCTACCTCTTTAGAGGATAACACAGCCCTGAAACAAATTATCCAAAGATGCCATGGAGTCTCCTTCTCTGGAGATATTCTAATATTCAAAACCAACCTGGACACTTTCCTGTGCAACCTGCTGTAGGGAACATGTTTTAGATGGGGGTTGGGAGATCTCCAGAAGTCCCATCCAAGAACTGTGATTCTGTGATAATTACATCACCCAAGAGAGGCTCTCTCACAACATCACTGCTGTGCACCAGGCACTGACTGCTCAGATCAGCATTCAGTGTGACTTATAACCTCGTTACTGATGCTAGACTGGTAATAGATTCATAACAAATGAGGTCACACAGACACTCCTTGACACTTCCAGTATGAAGAGACAAGACAGTAATGTGCAATAAGATTCCCCCCCTCCCACCCAAAAAAAAAGCAAACAGAGGAAAGAAACATGAGAAACATGCATACTCCAACTCAGCTGGAGTGCTTTTCTCCTCACCTTGAGAACCTCTGAGCCTGTCTTGAAGTGGTAGTTTACATCTCTGTTCATAAGCAGGTAAATTGCTTGGTTAACATGGTTTCTAGCATCCTGGATCTGCAAGGGTACAAATGTAGCAGAATTAAAGAAGCACTCTCTGTAATATACAAATTTCCCCATCTCGTTGGGAGTCATCTAAGAAAATGGTGACTTCTTACATGTTAAGGCCATTTTCCTGTTACTACCAGATACTTGCCAACACAAATCTGCCATTGCTGTCCAGATACATTACTATATTGTTCACTGGACATACTGAACAGTGTAATAGCTACACCATGAACTCTCAGTAAAAATACTGCTGCTGTCCCAAAGGAAGAGTGACATCAGACACTCTGATCACGACCATTCAAGCACGAATTCTCACTGCTGACAGCATATGGTAGTTCAGTCTACCATCACGAATAATGATTTCTTCCTTAGAGCTAAAACAAATGACAAATGCCCTGTAGTCACTGGGGGCTGAAGGTTATTTCCAGCCTCAAGAAAATGCCATTGTGCTGCTTGTGTGGAACTTAACCAAACACAGGAGACAGCTAGCCCAAATTTCTCTCATGTAAGGCTGCTTGCAGCTGGGGGACAACTATCAGAGCAAGCTCAGTAGGTGTACCCCAGTGTTTTCATGGGTGCAAAGACAAACCAGAGGAGGAGGAATACAGTTCTGGGAAAAAGTGATTTGTATTTAGTTCCAGAGAGCACAAAAGAACTGAGGGGTAACTCAGAAGGAACAATAAATGAAATGAAAGCAGACAAGTCTGCATGAAAATGTGGCTGCTGGGAGATAGATGAAATAAGTTTGGGATATTTGTTGCTTGATACATCTGTGCTACTCCTCAGTACCACCAGTTCCAAGCTCAAATTTGTAGAGGCCTCCCTGGTGTAGATCCAGGCACTGGTTCCTTCTTATCCTGGGCTCACGGATCAGAGTCTTGCTCTTAAGTAGCACACGGCATTGGAGGTTACAGAAAGGTAATATTATAAAATCCACTGACAGTTTGTACAGAGATTCTGTAGGCCTTTGAACTATGACATCTCTAAAATGCCACCACTTCCAGCCTTTGCGTCTCCCAAGTGCTTCTGTGCAAACAACACAGTTCCTGGCAGCACCAACAAACTCAGCAATACCAATAATGCCATCACAGGGACTTGCTTTATTTCTATTTCCCCTTGATTTTGCTCTCATTTCTAGTCAAATTCTGTGCATTTGCTTGTGTTCCTCAAAACCAGACCTAAGCTGCTATTTCTTACCCATGGCTTTACCCCACTTTGCACAGAAAAACAAGACTCCAACTGGCACCAAATGCTAAGGGAAATACAACACTTCAAGATCCTCAATTTTAGCCCAGACAGGACAAAGATCTCCAAGTAATTACAGTAAATGCTTCTACACTGAAGCATTCCACATCCACATTCCACATCTTAACAACAGTTCAGCATAATTTTTCCAAGTGAATAAAGCTGTCAGCTGGCAGAAGCCCATCTCAAAGACAGCCACAGAACAGACAGACTGCGGAGTGTTAGCACCAAAGCTTCGTGTAAAGCACAGTTTATCTACAATCCTGACTGGCTGAAATACAAAGCAAAGCACAGCTCAATTCAGCATCAACAACTCGAGCACACAATTTTCTAGATTTTTATAAAGATTTCACTCTGTTGCCCAAACAGTCATTGCAAACTGCACTCCAGGACCAAATACACCAACCATGTAGAAACATCCAAGCCATGGCACAGGAAGGTACACAGCATACACCCTTCTTCAACCTTCAGCTATGACAAATAACTGTGGGAAACCACACTTTCAAGACCAGGCTCTAGATGAGGTTCTGAAATCAAGTATCTCTCAGTAAAATGGGGTGAGAGATTCAGTACTTAACTGAGGGAACTCAGCTATGCTACAAGGGCACAGTGCAGCGACAGCTGTTCTTAGCATTAAAAAGTGCTTCTGTAAGACACTGAAAGCAAGTGACTGAACCAGCTCAAAACCTTTGAAGCTGCTCTCTGTCCTGCTTGCCTGGCCTTTAGATAAAGTTACATGCTGCACATACACTCTAAACACTCCTTTTAAAGGATTATGAGCTCTATATAAACAGCCTTCAGATTGGTGGTTTCAGGAACAAGCAGAATTCACTTCTTGCTTTCCTAGCACCATAATTCAATTTAAACGTACGTTTCCTCCCTTAGCTTTTACCACAACTTAGGATGTGAATAGTCCTTACTGAAAGAAATGAGGCAGCAGATGCTGCAGAGGGGTAAACTTACAAAGTGAACGGTACCTGCTGCAGTTTCCACTGCTTGTCTTCCCGGAATGCAAAATGCAGGAGCTGATTACTTCTGGGCATTTTCAAATTAAGGTCCTTGAAGAAAGAAGCCAACACATCAGAGCAAGCAATCCCCACCTGCAGAACATAGAGGCTGCCAATCCATTCTGCCTCTCACACCATCTTGGCAAGCTGCTAAAAGCCATTCCACCATGGTCAGAACATCAGTCCTTTTCCAAGAAGATGTTAAAACCACAGATAAGCTGAAGGGAATTTAGCATATCAAGAACCAGGCAAGCACCATCTCATCTCCAAAGTCTTCTCTCAAGACAGCCTGAAATTACAACAATGCAAGTAGTAAAGGCAGAGAATCCCCATAAAAGCTGACTGCACCATAGGAATTTTAGTGCCAGCTGGTATGATTACCAACATAACCTCCATCAATTATGCTTCTTTCTTGAAGACAAAGAGGTAAAACTTTTGCAAAAAGTCCAAGTCTAAGGGTCTGTATGGTCTAAACTACAACCAAAGACATCTCTTATCCACTGCCAGTTCAAATGGCATCAAGAGTGCAGTGGTATGCCATGGAGGGGGAGCGCTCAAAATGCTGGATCTTGAAAAATTTCAACGGTCCTTGAAACATTAAGGATTTAAGGCCTATTAAGGAAGACAAGAAATACTTATTGATCACTTTTAAAGCATAGCAACGAAGACCTCTCCCACATCTCTTTATGGTACAAAGTACGGATATACTTACAGCTTGACACAAGGCATCTCCTTGCAGTGTCAACACACCTTTTACCTGGTCCATGCTGAAATGAAAAGAATGAGAAGAAAATCTGGGTAACACAGGTCATAGGAGACAACAGACACCCACACACACTGCCAGCAAGCACTGTTCCTCCCCAGGCCATGCAGCCAGCCACGCTCCCCTCCCTCTGGGGGTCAGGTGGACTCTACAAACACATCCAAATCCCTAGTTCTTGGTGTTCTGCCATACACTGTGCACCACCACACCCTGCCTGCCTTACCTAAAACATCACGTTCTGTTCCAAACAGGGTTTATTTCATGTGTCACCTATCAACACTTTGACTGCTGTTACAAACAAAAAAAGCATACCCCATGCCCGTTCAAAGGTCCTGCAAGATGGCTCACACCCCCAGCAAACAGTGGGGGAGGGCTGAGGTGCCTGGGCTGTAAAACTCACTTTCTCCATACCTTACATAGTAAGGTGCTTCAGATTTGCACTTTTTAAGATCCACCTTGGAAAAACGAGGAATAAAAGCTAGGCTCATTTTAATGCTGTAAGATTTGAAGACTGTGATTTTCAGAAACAAGACAGGAATGCTGCACCCTTCTTCGGTGCTCGCCATGCTGTCTCTAAGCAGCAAGGCACTCTGCTATGCCCATGGCTTGTAACCCTGCCAAGGCACAGACATTCAGACAGAGGACTATGCTGTAGATCAAAAAATGGACAGCTATTTCAGAACTACACTCCTGAAGGACCACATACAAAGCTCTGTTTGTTCTGTGTCAAGGAGATTTAGCATTGTTATCTTAGGGAGATTACAACAATGCTTAGGATTTATCCAAGGTCAGAGTCAGAGCAGGTCTTGTAGGTTAAGCTCACAGATCCCAGAATCAAATGTCCCTTGGCAAGAACTGCTGACAGCAGTACACCAGCACGTGGTCAGGGATCAATGACTGTATTACAGAGACAGTAAGAAGCTGCAAAAGTCCAGTCAAAACAGCCCCTGAAACATGAATACAGACAAACTGCTAAAGTAACCTGCCGTAAGAATTTGTTTTTCCATAAGGCAAAATCCGACATGGAATGAGGCCCCTTTACTTCAGCAGTGCCACGGGAACCGTTCCCAAAGACATCTGGGAGGCAGCATTCCTTCACCACCAAAGCACAGAAAATGGCCCCACAAGGGGGGAATCACGACCCCAGCAGCAACACCACTTACCCTGCCACACTCAGCACGAAGCTCTCCTGCTTGGCTGCTCCTTCCGAGCCCCCCGCTGGCAGGGCGAACCTGTGGGAGGCCTCCTGCCCCAGAGAGAGAGCAGTGAGTGCTGGAGCCCCCAGGCCTGGCACGCCTCAGCCTGGGCACAGGGAGAGGCAGAACAATGCCAACAAGAGGCCTGGAGCCGTGCAGTCACTTCTGTGAGCCTCCAGCACCCTGCCCAGCGATCACAAGAGAACAGAGACATCCCCTGACTCTTGTATGGGCACCAGCATGCCACGGCTCACCCCAGAGTCACAACAGTGCAGAGTTGTCCACTGTCAGAGAACCACTTCATGCAGCTTCACAGTCATGCCTGCAGGGCTCTCCCACAGCACCCCCAAGGATCAGCCCTTCTGACTGGTTATACTGGCCACTGACTGTCCTGCAGCCATACCTCATCTTTAAAACTAAGACATTCTTCAAAAGCATTACAATATATACAGAAACTGGAGGTCATCTTCACCCCTATTGGGCCACATGCCACGTCAGAGCTACAATCCTTCCTCCTTGGGCATCTTCCTCCCATCATCCCCTCATATTTGTCCCTGCTCTTGCACCACCCACTACCCCCACCTGAGCAGGTGATGCAGAGAAGTGGTACGTTGGGGGAAAAGTGGGCTCAAATGGGGGGGGGGAGGGCATGCGTGCAAGTTACTGCATGAGCAGTGGCTTGCTAGCTGAAGGTTAGCGTACTGCTTCCTGCCCTCACATGGCAGATTTCTTGGAAGATTCAGATTCTCTGTTCTGAAAACATTCATGCCCCAAAAATAGCCTGGGACACACGCCTGGCTGCTTCCACACGTCCTTCCAGAGCATGAAGCATGGAGGATGCTCCATGTCAAGAATGGAACATCCTCAGAGAGCACAGCTTCACTGCAAGTGTTCAAAACCAGACAGCTGGCAAACCCTTGGGACAGCACAACAAACAGTTGATGGCTCTTTCTGTACACTCCCTACTAAGACTTCTCCTCCCAGCAAACAGCAAACAGGCAAACTCTCAGCACAGAGGTGCATGAAACACATTGCCCTTACCTTCAAAATATCCTGCAGCTGTTTCAAAACAGCATGAACCTCTTCCTGTAACAGCCATTTAAACTCTTCTTCCTACATTGCGGAAAGACAGCAGCAGAAGCATTAGAACTATTTGCCAAACACTAGAAATAAATGTAACTGACATAAGAAAATGATTTAAGCTGTAAATAGAATGCAATGTGTTATCTTTGCATCACGTTATTAGGAGAAGAAAGATCATTTTTCTGCTGGATGTGTTCAGAGGCCTTGTGGCCTTGTTCTCTGCTCCATCCCAGACAAGTCAATTCTCCACATTCCCGCCCTGGCTTTAATAAAACAGAATTTGCACAAATCACTGCACCAATAATCACACCACTAAGAATCACAGAATAAAGGTCAGAAAAGACCTCCAAGCTCATCCTGTCCCACCATCCACCAACACTGCACACCGTGTCAGTCACTGCCACATCCCCAGTTCTTCAACACCTCCATGCACGGTGACTGCAGTGACCCCCAGCTCCCCGTGCAGCCCATCGCAGTGCCTCAGCACCCCTTCTGAGAAGCTTTTCCTGTTCTCCAACCTGAACTCCCCCAGGTGCAACCCGTGGCCGCTCCCTCTCATCCTACGGCCGTTACACGATACGGGCAGACTGAGAGATTTGGGGCCGTCCAGCCTGGAGAACGCTCCATGGAGCTTTCCTGCGCCTAAAGGAGGCCTAAAAGAAAGCTGAGAGGGACTCTTTATCAAGGAATGCAGCGATAACACAGGGGCACAACGGACTCAGGACTCCGTGCCATCGGAGCGGGCACCTCCGCCTCTGCAGCGACGTCTGTCCTCGGGGTCCTCGAGGGCAGGGGCCCCCAGCAGCCACCCCGGCAGCTCGGACACGCGCACGGCAGCGGCTCTCACACGGGATTGCACCGCGCCCGCCCAGGGGCAGCTCGGCCCCGTTAAAGCGTTTCGAAGGGGGCGCCGCCGGGGCAGGACGGGAAGGGACGAAGCCCCGCGCCTTTACCCGCGGTGCCGCCCCGCCGCCGGTGCATTCGGTCATCACGGCGGCTCCGAGCCCCCGCCCGCACTCACCAGCACCGCTCGCTCCGCCGAGCTCACCATGGCCGCCGCCATCCTACCACCAGCCCCGCCCCAATCTCCCCCATTGGCTGTCTACCCCGCCTCCAGCCCTGCCCACGCCACGCTCTATTGGCTGTCGATCAGCGTCCACTTCCGCCCCACACTCCCTATTGGCTATCGCCCCGCAAGGAACACCGCTTCCTCCCTCCCCTATTGGCTGCCATCACGCGCTTAGCCCCTTTTCTCTCTTATTGGCTGCCGTCCCTCTCCTAGTCCCGCCCTCCGCTGGACTGAGGCGCGGCGGTGACGCGGGAAGAAGGGCGGGGCGGGGCCATGGCGCCCGCAGGGCTCTGCTGTCCTGCAGCCGCCTCACAGCATTTCGGACGGGAGCAGCGCTTCCCTCCTTCAGCGCTGACGTAGCAATGAGATAGCCTGCAGAAACGGCCACAACAACGTCATGTTACCAAGAAAGGTTTTATTCTTTTTGCCAGTAGCTTTGTTAATTGCACAAAAAATCTTTTTGATTTGCCATTTAAACATCTTCACACATCCTATTCTGAATGACAAATGTTAATTAAAAACAAGGCAAAAAATAAAAATTCACAACCTTAATTAACGATAGGATCTATCATTGAGAAGAAAAGAAACTGCTTTTCTTACAAGCTTCTCACAAGTGTCACATTGTCTCTTTAAAAAGGAGGGAGTCAAAAAAACGCAGTTTGCTAAAACAAATCATCGTAAAAAGGAACTTTACAGAATTGTCAACAATATTAAGACAACACTGACTAGCCAGTTTTATCAGAGCATCTCTCAATCCACAGCTCCCCCCTCCCCGGACCTCAGGCCTAGGAACAGAGCAAGACCCACCTTCGGAGGCGACAGACATAAATAAAAGAACCCAAGCGAAGCTGACGGTCAGCCTCACGCAGCATCTGCCAGCAGCCCACTTTCCACTATTTAACCCCTCTTCCTTTCTCTGCATCCACTCCCGAGCTCCCTGCCCCACTCCCGGCCCCCTGCAGAGCCTGCGCCCGCCTCCCCACCACAAAGGCAGCCAGAGGCTGCAGGAACAGCTGGCAGCACCCACAGGAAGAACCACCTCTGCTCTGAGAAAGGCAGCATTTCTGGGAAATGAGACCTGCAGCTCCGAGGCGCCTTGGGATCCCTCTCACAAGGACGGCTCTCTGAATTCACTTTGCACTGCACGTCGTGAGACTTGAGAGCTCCTCTTGCATTCCCACAGTTAGCAGAAGCACCGTGGAGTAAAAAGAGATGGTAACACCCCCTCCTTGATGACACCCACTCCGATCCATTCTTCAATATACTCCAAGAGACTGCTGCACTGACCTGCAACAGTTCTGTGCTCAATGGGTCTGGGACAGCACCTCCCATTCCCTTATTTCCCAAACACACCTTAAGCTGCAAGACACGTGGGCTTATCCCCTGCCCACAAAACACAGTTATCTGCAGATGCCCTGAATACATGATTTCCTAACTGCAGTGCTTTTAATCAAGGTCTGCTGATGCTAACAGCTCTGTGAGATGGGAAATGTGTAAAGGTCGGAAGCAGGCCGATGGGCACTTTTCCTGGGTATTTATATGTGCCTTTAATATGAATATCTACATGCAGGATGACAGCTGTATTGCCAAAGAAACATGTATGCATAACTAATACTGCTCAGAGATACCACTGACAAATGGGCAAAGAAATGCCTAACAGATCTATTACTAGATGTTTGCCACAGGACACAATGCGTAACACAGTATTAGCCCACATGTAACAGTGACTGCAGCAGGAGAAATATTCACCCAAGTAACATTTATAGCATTAGATGTTAGATGTCACATCTCACAACAAAGAATCTGATAACTTCCTCTGTTTCTTAACAAGGTGCCCCTGAACCATATACACTTGCTGCAGATAGCAGGATTGGTAAGAAATCCTAAGCCACAGGAAAATTTCCATAAATAGCCATTAAGTTCCTAGAAAAATAAGATGGTGAGAGGGGCAGACCTCAAGGATTTAGAGCAGCGTGGTCTAACTTTAATTTGCTTCCTTTCCTTTCAGAATCCCAGTCGAAGGGAGGAGATTGTGCCACTGTGCAGCAACTTTGACTAATAACATTTCTTACTGGCATTTTACTAACTCTCAAATCTAAAATGGAAGAATCCTCCTAAAAGGCTAACACTGAGAGGTTAAAAATAAACAAACACGCGCTGTGCATTTTTTTTTTTTTACAGACAGGCATCCTTTGGACTCTGGGTTGCTCTGCTACCAACGGAGATCATCTCTGCTCTTCAGTTTTGGCCTCTGCAGTTCAAGTCCCACATGTTTAGACTACAGCTCAGCAGCAGTATTAGCCTCCCATTATATCCACCAGTCTTCCTAGAAGTTGGTACCTGGCCACAAGCAGAGTCACAAGTACAGGGAATATTCTCATGCTGTGCTAGTGCTATACTCACAGTAGTAACACTAAGAATACTTGTGGAAAGTTTGACACGTATAAAGATCACTAATCATTACACAAAATATCCCTGTGAGGTAGGTAATTATCCCCCACCTATGAAGATGGGCAATCAGGTTAACAGATAAAATGACCATGAAAAGGCCAGAGATAGCACGGGAAGGAGCTCAGGAGCACCCATCTCTTGGCACCATGATCATTCCCCTCACACCTTTCAGACTCATCACTCTGCTTGTGACTGCTACAATCCAAGACGCCTTTGTAATTATTGACTCTAGGGTAAAAAAAAGAAAGCAAATAGTAAAGCAACACAAACTAAGGCCAGGAGCAACCCCCTAAAGTTTGTTCCTTCACCAAATTAAACACCTCTGGCTAAGTTTTAAGCTGAATGTTTCTCTTGCAGCTTTTATGCAAATCTGTGTGAAGCTCCCATGCTGTTTGTGGGGTGGGCAGCTGCCATTAGCCTTTTAGGAGGCCACATTTACCTACACTGGTATTCTCCCATTTTCAGTAAGGTTTGTGTTCCCTATGCTAGAGTTGTCTGTACAGGGGAAGACTTGGATGCAATCTGTTCTCAACAATATGAGGAATTCCTCCATCAAGGTGCTGGGGAGGTGGAAGTTTAAAAAGAAACAGAATCAAGACAGTGTTGCATGCAACCCCATTACCTTCTGGAACTGTCATTCTCCTCCACGGGAGGTGCTTTGTTCTCAAACAGTGGGTGACAAACAGGAATGCTCCTCACCTTACTTGGGACCAAGGACTTTACAGATATTCACAGGTAGATGGGATGTAGTCACCTGTTCCCCTTGATGCAAAAAGTCCAACACACGCATTATTTCACAGCAAAGGAGAAAGGGGATCGTTAGAAACAGCATCTTGGACAAGCATACAAAGAAGAAAATAAAAGCAGCCAAGCAGCAGATTTCTGGCAGAGTTGCCTCAGAGCTTCTGAACAAGCCGCCACTGTTCTGTTCCATGACTGTCAGTGCATGGCATGGATTTTCTAATTAGACTGCAACAATCCGAGCCCCCTCCTCCCCCCCTTCTGCCACCAGGGGAAGGCCGACCGCAGCAGCTGCCTCCATGGCAGATCTCAAAGTCTGTGTATAAAAGGAAATGGAGAGACAGAGATGGACTGGTCCAGAGTTAAAACCCAGTATCATAATAATATTAATCAATAATCATAGTATTAACAGTAAGAATGGTGCAGCCTAGTGGATGTAGGCCCTGTACACTGCAGACATGTCGTTGTCTGATTGGTCCAACGCTTTTGCTCGTTTATAGACCTACAGAAGAGAAACAGAAAAGGATCAGTGCCTGCTCTCACAGAAAGCCTTTCCCTAGTGGAAAAATTACTTTCCTGATCACTACAAACCAGAAAACTGCACAGTGCTTCAAGTAAATACAGCAGGACAGATCAGAACACTCCAGGTTTTCTTTAGGTCATTTGTTTTCACTGATGTAACACTTTAAGAGCTTCTACCATCACATGAAATTAAATTCCACCCCACTCAGAATATATTTCAATTGCTGTTCCTTTCTCTCAGACAGCACATAACTCTCAGATTTTGTCCCTTGGTGACAAACAGCTCTAACTCCGCCTACTGAACAAACACTGAGTAACAGCACTCACCTCGTTGGCAGCAGCTGCCATAGGAGTTGGATGGTTGACAGAATCACCCAGTGCAATAGCTAATCTAAGATCCTTCTGTATGTATTTCAGGTAAAAATCAGGTTTAAAGTTTCCTTGCAAGATATCTGTTGAGAGGAATGCAAGCAAAAAATAAGCATGACAAAAGTAAATCAAGCCTATCACACTGCAAGGTCATGCAATTCAACACCTAACTTCCCTTTACCATCGTGATCACCAGGAACACTGCTTTTAGCTCTTCTTTTTCTCTGCTTTATATCCTCATCCCACCACAGCAGATAATATCACTTCTGCCCACTGACAAAGTGAGCTCAGATTTCTAAGCAGCTTGCCCTCCATTTCACTTATTAACCCATCCCAATGAAATCATCACTGTCAACTCAAGACCTGAGCAGGCTGTAGACAATGCACAGCATGAGATGTATTCTCAGAGCTTCTGTCTATAAAGGTTAATGAATAAAACTCAGCTCTTCATTTTCAGAATGCTTAAAGCACTCAGAACCCTAGGCTAATGAAGCTGGGATGACTTCCTTCTTTCCATCATTAACTGAAACTGACAGACTGTGACAAACATCCTATAATAAAACAACAAAGAGAACTTTACTTTGGCACTTCTGGTCCAGGAAGATGCTGGCAAGTTGTCCCTGATTGAGGATATCCAGAAGGGTCTGTTGGGACTGACCAGTCACTTGAGCCAAAGTCAGTCCTTCTGCTATTGTAGCCATGAAGCTGCCTTGGACCATGTTCACAATCAGCATCATCTTGGCAGCATTGCCTACTTCACCTAGAACAAAACACAGCACTGAACATTCCTCCAGAACAGATGCAGCAGCCTTGCTCCCCCACCCCACGCAGTGTTAACACTACTACACTTTCCATACTGATCCCAAACACCTTCTCCTTACAGGCTCTGGAAAACTTAGCTGTTTCCCATGCACTTGAACAACAGGAGAAATTAAAGTATCATTTAAAAATAAAAAGCACCACAGATTCTCCAAAATGAGACAATGTTCAAAAAAGAAAACTTAGTCTGAAGGCTCTGAAGCTGGT
The DNA here is from genome assembly GCF_951394365.1 of Tetrao urogallus. NCBI lineage: Eukaryota > Metazoa > Chordata > Aves > Galliformes > Phasianidae > Tetrao > Tetrao urogallus. The sequence continues at coordinate 672,416 of NC_136828.1, forward strand.
AGAATTCCAGAGGAGCGGGCTGGTTTCCCATGCTGCCTATGGAGACAGAAAGCAGCCAGTCCCTCTTGTCAGCAGCCTACAGAGATGATACATATGCCTCTCAGACTCCCTCCTGAATATCCCAGTCCTTGCACTGACTAAGAATCTGCTATCAGGCCCTCAGTGTTTCAGTTACCTAGAAAAAAAGAGGTCTTCCCCATCGCTTGGAAACAGCTACTGCAGTCCTCATATAAACCCCTGTCACCAGCTGCCAGGATCACAAGCATCCCATCATTTGATAGCTGCTGATTTCCTGAGACTGGTGCTTCCAAAAAGCGACCACCCCGGGACACTATCACCTGGAAAAATAGTATCTCTGGTTAGCAGTGCACAAACAGCAGGCATTGAGCACTGTCTGAGGACAGAATTTTAAAGCACAAACAGCTTAGACACAAAAACAGGAGAGGGAAGCACTGCAATACATCTAGCATGATGCATGACACTGAAAGGTGTGCCTGAGCACAAAAGTTGCCTTCATTCTCAGCAACACTTCTTATCTTAATGGTGAATATTTTCAGCAGCTGAGCTTATGTGCTTCTGCCATGGCATCCTGTAATGGCCAAGAAACAGTGCTTCGTGTACAGCATAGCACTCTCAGATTATTTGCTTTGCATTTAACCCCTCTTCCCCAAAGATGAAAGGCCTCTGACAGAACCCCTTGGCCAGACATTTACTAATGTGTGTGATTATGCACTTTCCAAATTCCTGTGTTATGCATTACTACACCATCTCTGCTTAAAACTTCACCAATGCTATCTTCCCTTCTTTCTGCAATAAAACACACTCATTTAAGGGCTGAGGATAATCATCAAGACGTCAAGGAAGAAATAAAAAATGCCATGCCAGAAGTAAATCAAAACAGTTCTACGTCAATCCTCCCTTTAAAAATTTTTAGAGTGAAACATTAAGGCACTTTTTCCCCATAACCGAGGCACTTAAAATAAGATTATTATCAGTTTAAGGACACTTACACATCCAGACTGCATTCCTCCTCCAGTTTGCTACAGAATATCAAATCTGTACCAAATCTATACTAAGTAAATACTTCCAAAGGGTTAAAAACTCAGCAGGCAGTTCACATTGGTGCCACCTGACAGCCCTGACAAATCCAGAGGCTTTGCTGCTGTCGTAGAGTACATCTTATCCAGCTCTGTTCACTGGTCAAGATGTGACAATTCATTCTGTCTCACCTGCTTGAGACTTGAGTCTCCTCTAGAAGAAGTCAAGAAATCTTACAAAACATCTGTATCATCAATAGCTTAAAGCCTGAAACAAGTATTGCAGTAATGCTGCTGAGTCACAAGTGTTGTAGGACCAGCTGATTACCTGGGCCAATTCTGTGACCGTATCTGCATCCACAGTGGACATATCCACATAGCACTTCCCTGGTCGAATGCCCTGCAACACTCCACTCGGACCAAGCACCAGCTGTGAGGAACAGAAGAGCGGTAAAGCAATAGGGTGTCTGCAAAGAAACTCAAACCCTCCAAGTCCAAGAAAGCCTGGCACTGCAGTGGCAGTCTTCTAAAACGATATCAAAACCCAACCCCCATGGATTATCTTTCTGCCAGTAAAAGGGAGGGAGGTAAGTATGACTTTGTTGGGAAACAATGTGACTTATCTGTCCTGCCCAGCACCTGCAATAACCCAGGCTACCTTCACCAGTAGGAATCAGAACTAGCGCTCAGCGGTGGAGGAAGAACAAGAGCTAATCCTTACATCCTTTGCTGCTTTTGGATCTGATACACAGGCAAAGGTGATGTCACAGGTGGAGACAACTTCAGCAGGGGTTCTTCCCAGCCGTGCCCCTTCCTGGATGAACAAATCACACTGCAAAAGTCACAAATTGAAACGTAAGTAAAATTAAGTACAAACCAAATGGGTTCCCTAGCACTTTGATGAAACAAACTTTACTGCCAGACTCTGCATGAGTCAAGTGTGTTAATTATTCAGTAAATTCAGGTTGGGTTTTGTTGGTTCATCTCCTACACCCAAGGGGCTCCTCTGCAGCTTTCCTGAACCCTCAAGAGAAGAGCTTCAAAACAAATGCACAAGAGAGAAGGCTTAGGTGATAAATTGTAAGAGATTGAATGTTGCAGTTTTTAGGAGAGAGCGCAAAAGAACTGGTAAACAGAACCAGTTGCTGAACAGTAAACAGGATATGCGCAGCTGAGACTGACGCAGGCTTTAAAGGGCTGCTGTTTCAAATTCTTAGCTCCTTCCCACCCTACCCCTTGTTTTGTAGTTAGAAAACATCCTTAAAAAACCCTTTGCTATTTTACAATACAGTTGACACGTGCATGTTTTCTCCTCCACTACAGTTGCTAGAACACAACTGTGTAGCCATTTAGCTCCATTTCAACACTGAAAAGGAATATTCTTAACCTGGTCTCATGTCATGACACAGCATGTTTGCCACACAATCTTCAGGCACTGCAAACAGCACAATGGATGTGTAGATGAAGCTGTGGTCAAGAGGAGAATCTCACCACACCACTCCTGGGCTCAACTTCCCAGCATATGGTCCTTTTGTTAAGCTTCAAAACACAATTACTTAGCTACCTGAATCAGGAGTATGCCCAGGGAGAACTTTATGTTGCAGTCCTCAACAGGGACACAAAGCTGCAACTTCTAACATCAAAACAACACGGTAGGAACCGTTCACAGCTTCTAGTATGAAGTGGCCACAAGCACTCAGGAAATAATAATCAAACAAGGTGGCAAACATACCTTGAGCATCCTCTCCCAGGCACCAGCGATTGGTGATTAGAGGTAGTAGGAACATGTTTAAAAAAGGAAAGTACTGTCTATATCTAAGGTACATGCCTACCTTCTCAGCAGTCCGGTTCCAGACAGTGACAGTATGACCCATCTTCAGTAAGTTGGAGACGATGCCACTTCCCATCAGACCAAGTCCCAGAAATCCTATCCTAAAGGGAAGGGAGAAGCATTAATGCAAGGAAGGGATTATGTAACAGATAAGAAATTGTTGTCAGCTTCCCTTGATCCTGGAAGCGATCAAGAGCAAAACCTGGAACACAACCAGCAAAAACCAGACTACAAACAGCCACAGCCAGAACAGGACTTCCAAACTGGGAAGACACTGTGCTTTAACAGCAAGCCAGTGTTTGTTTTGCATACTAAGCATCGCCAACGATTTCCTCTAGAAAGACTTAAGTCTGCTTCAGAAAAGTAGCTGAATGCTAAAGGTTGAGGGGCTGTTGGTTCTTCATTAGTTTTCTTTTGATTAAATTTGCTGCTCTTGTACTTTCCGTTACTAGCCATTGCTGTACTGAAGAAAAAGAGGTCAACTGCACATCAGCAGGTGCTTCTCTAATTTGCTTTCTGATTTTTGAACCAAGTCTTGCATACAATGACTTGTTTATACTACTGAATGATACATTACTACTTTTACTTCAGTAAAACTCAGAAAGAACTACTGTACTATGCATCACACACAGACCAAAGGCCTAACACCTCTCCACAGCTGCAATTCAACAAAAAAATAGTAGCAGTCCTGTACAGGTCAACACGAGAATAATCCCAGGTAACTGCTGCCTTCCCTCTCCTAAGATGGGGAGAACTTTGCTCCCCTCATTTCAAGAAAAAGACAACAAAACTAACAAGTTTCATCTCCATAATTACCTGTAATTGGAACTCTCTGGCAGTCTCTGCTGCAGCAAGCTTCATACCCAACCACAATCTCAGTAGGAATTTCTGAATTGTTCACTTACACGTCTGATGTAACCTCAGCCTCACAATCCCCAAAAGGTAATTCTTCATAACTAGCCATGCTACATTGCACTATGGCTTTCTCAAGTCACCTCTACTCTCCCAGCCATTATTTTTTTTTGTTAGAGCAGACTAATTCAGACAGATCACGAGTCACCACAGGCTCCTTCAACAGCTTAATGTCCATCTATTTACAAAGCTCTGAAACAGACCTTCTCTCTCTCCTTCTCCCAACCCAGCTCTGTGCCATGCTTTCCTGAGAGACTGTTTTACCTGAACAGCTTCATCGTTATTTTGGTTCCCCCTGAGTACAGCTGAGAATTGATATCCCATGAGAAATGACCCAACGGCAAACAGCAAGGCCTGAGTGCAATTTGAACACAGCGGAAGTTACAGAGTGAAACAGGAAGCTCGAGTGAGGCTCCTCTCACTCCAGAAAGGAGAACGGGGACGTTAGAAGAAACCAGAAAGCTCACGTGCTGCATAGCAAAGCTCCTGTGCTGGGAGCCTCCCTCTTCCGCTCGCCTTCTACGCGCTCAGGGCAGCAATAACACGGCCCTAGTCAACTGCCATGCACCACTGGAGAAAGATATCCTTTTATCATCCTGCCCCACATGGCATTCAGAAAGACTGCTTCTTCATGTTCTGCAACGTGCCCTGCAGGAAAAGGGCAACTGCAGGAGAGCACCGAGATGCAAGTACATCCAGGGCAGACCTCGTTCTAAAGTCCTGTTTTGCTTTTAGCTGCCTCCCTCCCACCTCCACCCAAATGAGTGTTTCACACAAGGACAGAGGAGATCTCTAGAGAGAAATGTTAGGTTTATTTATTCTCAGTGACAAGCTGGATAATGGCTGCATGTATGAGATGGAAAGGAGAAAAAGAAGGGAAATGGCTGAAGTGCGTTGGAGATCTTACTTTTTGTCTGTGGGTGTGATACTGCCATTGACTGCCGTGCTGTCTGCTGCCTGGATGGAGGTGGATCCTGTTTCCTGAAGAAAGAAAAAAAAGGACCACACAGCTCTGGAGGAACTGCCAGTCTTCGTGATAATACAGAAAATCCATCAAAGCAAACATCTGTCTCACCTCTTCACAAACCTTCAGCTTCTTTGTGATAGCTTGATAGCAGACAGCTGGCTGTACGGATAAAACAAAGCATTCAGGGGAAGGACAGTGCTGATCTGCTCTGCTGAGCAAACAGACCGTATCCTCGCTACAAAGAAAACAGGCAGCTCACCCACACACCATCTGCAGCACAGGAAAGCTCTCAGGCTTCCCTTAACCAGAGAAAATAAAACCCTATTGTAAAATACCGAGTTCCTCCCTTCCTACCCTACTCCAACAATTCAGACTGTTTTCTGATGCAGGGACTACAAAATCCTTTCTGTAGCTCACATGGCAGGCACTCCAGCGATGAGGATACAGCACATCCCCACTCTCACATCTGAAACACAGCCTGCTGCAGAGCACCATAGCGGTGCTCATTATGTCACTGGAGCTGCTGAGGCAAAGCGTTTTTGTTAACCTAAGGCAGCACGTGGCTTACAACAGTGTGGTGAAGGCTGCTCCTGCTCAGGCTGCTTATTCTGAGCTGCTCTTAATCTGTCTCTGCACGGATCCTCAGCCGGATATGAACTGTTTTTCATTCAATTTGATATTTTGTTTTCCTCCTGACATTCACAGGCTGAATATAAAATCCTGCATGGTTTCTGACTCTAAAGTTGGCTACGTTTTACACGGAGCTTTTCTAGTCAGGGACAGTTTTCTTGCCATATTCAGTTAATTAACAAATTCATACAGATGAAGAAATTGGACGGATAACCACCAAACAAAGAACAGGGCTGCAATTAGTAAAACATCACCTTCTAGCCCTCATATTTAATCTGCAGAATTTAACAGAACAAGTCTGCCGAATCCTGGTGCCAGGTCATCTTTGATATCTAGAACTATTTGTTGTCCTCACTGCCAAATCACCTTAAACCTAAATGCCGGGAAGTAACCAAATGGTCAGATTGCACGAGAGTCTCATTGCTACTAGGCCCCAAGGAACGCAATTTCAGAGCTGGTTATGTATCTCCTTGTATTTAGACCTTCATCCCAGCAAAGGGCAGGATGCCAAGCTAGAGCGATCAGCAGAATTATCCTGTCTGCCCAATCCTCACCTTCTCCGTCTGGCTCAGCAGGAAGTGATGAAAGTGTGGGTCACTGTCCTTCACAGGCTACAGAGAAAAAGTACAGACTCAGAAACATTCCCAGAGCGTCACTGAGCAACCACATCACTATTCCCTGTTCTCCCGAGCAGCATGGTAATAACTTCAGGTGGGAAATATTTAATGCGTGACAGCTGGACCAAGCAGTTTGTTTCAATATAGCAGTTTACGTTGTGTTTCATTTGCAAAAGCAAAGCCATTCAAGTCAAATCCCTTATTTCTCAATTTCTGCAGGAAAATCAAAACGAAACTATCAGCAGGATTAACAAGGGAAGAAGTAGCCTCTCCTTATCTGTAGTCCCAGATCCCACCTCCTCCTCCTAATGAAATAAAAACACTTTCCAGCTTCCAAGGAATTCCTTAAAACATACTCATGGTGGGTAGTGGCTGAACATTAATCTTAGCAGTCACGTGATGGGCAGCTGGAGCATTCATCTCTCCATGAACACTCTAAGCACTAGCCTAGAGTTGCACTCTTCTTACTCTGCTTGATCATTTAATTATTTAAGTACAAAATGAAAGCTGATTATGAAGAAAACTGAAGTAAACCATCCAATATCACATTATGCAGACATGGAGAGCCTATCCAAGTCTTCTCTTCCAGTTCTGCAAAGCCAGTCACAGAAATATTTTTGAAATCAGAAGTGCAAAAACATGTAGCACAGTTAGGTGTGAATTTGCAGACTGCTCCATAAGGACAAAAATCTCACTTTCCAACATACTTCCTAGCTGCCCAAAGGTATTGCCCAGCTTTGTTATACCACAGAATGACAAAGAAAGCACCTTAAGCAGAAGAGAGAACTCCACCATTTCAAATTGGAAACAAAAGGTTCTACATCATCTTCAGCTTGGAACTAAGTTTGCAGAACCATGCTGTAAAGCCAGCCCAGGGTTTCTCACCTCACTGACGCTTGGTGGCCATTTAAATCCAGCCACTGTTCCAGTCATCACTCTTTTCACTGTACTTGACTCTGGAATTGTGAGATCCTGAGAAGATACAAAGGAGATCAGGAAAGAGCTTACAAACTGACTAAGTGGCTGGTAACAGCAAAATGATTGCAATAGCACACACACAGTTTTGAAAAGCACTATGCATACCTTTCCACAAGTGGTCATATTTCAAGCACGAGGTGTATTATCAACACAGGTGATGCAAAGTGGAAAAAAAAAAAAAAAAAAACAAGAACAAAAAAAACAAGAACTGTCAACAACAAAATTCAACCAGTTACATACGAAGAATGGTTTTTCCAGAAGCTGTAACAGGAATTATCACACTTGTGTAATCATGCAATGAGCAGAGAAACAAATGAACACACTTGATCCAGCATTTCCCTCTGGTGGATGCAAAAATCTGAACAAATGGGTAAAGAACATCACTGCAGTCAGACAAGGTTTGAGCTGTTCCTCATCCTCCACTGTTGTTAAAAAAAAAGGCAGCAGCCTACCTGTTAGCAGGAAAACCTTCTAAGTGTGCACCTCATACAGCCACACCTGCTGTAGTTTCCAGAATGCATGAAACTGGAAATCATACATGGACTGTTCCCATCCCTTAACATGTCATGATGACACTTAAAGCACCATTATTTTACTGTTGTTAAATTTTGATCTGTTCATCCTTATTTCCACAGGTAAAGATTAAAACATAGGTCTTTATGATTTATAAAGAGAATGTGCAGGGCTTCTATATATTGTGTAACCTTCCTGAGATGAAGATTCAGAAATGAAATGCACTTTCTGCAAATGCACAGTGTGCCTCAGTGTCCACAAAGAACCACCAGAGATGAGTGCCGTTTACAAAGCAAGGAAGAACAAGGCTGCTGGAGGTAACTGACACTGATACAAACGTTTCATCTGATAGCAAGGACAACTTAGACATCAGCCTCTAACGTTAAAGTGCCACTGTACACCAGAATTCTCTTTTTGAAGACCACATAGCTGCTTCAACTGGCAAAGCAAGGACGAAATCTGCTCTGATACATAAGTAGTCACATTGGTCCTTTGAAAATATCCACATAAACTCGAAAATGAGAGTATCTGAATGAACATGTATGCCTACAGGACATTTCTAGACAGACCACACCTCAGTAAAAACTGGATCCTTGAATTTTATGCATCCTGAGTACTTGGAAAGGTAGCTGAACTGTGACTGAACAAAGCAAATGAGCCAAAAAAAGAAAAAATACATCCCAAATACCAACACTGCAGTAACTCAGAACAGGGACAAACATTTTCTTTCCCCTAGCACTAATAATTCTGGGAAGTCATGAGACCCAGGTAAGCAGAATGTATGGTTTCAAATTTGTGTCATGGACTGAAAAAGTGTTGTGGCAGTGCTGCTGGATTTCACAGCGATTCCTCTAATTATCAGTACACTGCCCTTCAAAACTTGCACAGTTACTTTCCTACACAAACCAGCTTACTTTCAGTCTGCAGCAAGGCATTCATCCCCTAGCTGACAATCTCTTTGTGGCAAGCTGATGGAAGCCACTCCACTTGCAGTTTCCCAGTAAAAATTTCTAGCGCCATAATTCAGTCACTCAAAGCTCTCTCTGTTACCCCAAGGCAGCTCACAGAATAAAAACTAAGCATGCAGTGTGCCAGCACTACTGGAATTCCCCCACCATTCATTTTGATTAGTTTGGACTGAATTTACCTCAAAGACAAAAAAGCATTTTATGTTAGGGAAAAAATGGTCCAGGGCTTCATCATAACAGATACATTCAAAGATACGATGTGATCATAGCAACATCTCAGAAGGGTAAGCTAAGGTGCTCATAAAGTGTTCTTCTGCAGTCAAGTCAAAAGATTTACAATTAACAGTAATTCACCTGTATGATCCAACTTCCCCTTCTTCCAATTCTCTCAAAAGGAGAAACTGATGGGCTCACATGATGTGATTTAACAGAAACTGGCTTAAAAAAAAAAATAAAAAAAGCCAGCGTCTCTTACGACCAGCTTCATTTTTACCACCAAGGCATCAAGAGTTTGCTGTTCAACCTGTTAAGGCCAATCCTGTAACAATTCAGGAGATGGAAACCAACTATTTTGAACTGGATCCTGAAACACTGAAAGCAAAGGCTGCGAGGCACAGAGCAGCACAGTCCCTTTGAAGCAGCGGTGAGCAAGCACACTGCTGTAGCATCAGCTGAAGCCTCCCAACAGTCTTCAGGTGTAGTCTCCAGTGAAGAACGTGCATTGTAGTAATCCACTGAAATTTCTATCCATCTGGACAAGAAAGATCTGGACCACAACAGGGAGCTCCACAATAAATAAAGATGAGTACTCTGCATGACAGTAGACAAAATATTGCTGGCTACTGCTTCTGTCATGACACTCAGAAGTAAACAAGGGAAGTAACGAGGATAAAATAGTGATGCTCCAGTGCTGGACCTTTATAACGGAGAATGGAAACATATTCCATAGCACAGAAATGGAAATGAATACAACTAGTTCATCTTGTGCATTATTCCCACGCTACACAAATTTCTTCTTCACACCTTAGTCCTTAAGAACATCCCACCCTCAGTAAGCATGGAGGGTGAAGTTAAGAGACTATAAATCGCTTGATCACACAAAGCAGATGAGATGAGAAGGGAAAAGTCGGAAATCAGATGAAGAGCCACACCTCCTCACTAATCCTTCCCGCATCAACTGAATTTGAGGGGTAGTAAGATGGAAGGTGGAGTCTCATGAGACAGCTCTCAAAGCCCTCTCAGAGAGATGACCAGAGCCACTCAAAGCAACTAACTGCTAAAAATGCACGTGAAGAATCAACAACGTGCTTGTCAAAGGTATCCGACAGCCAGCTGGTCTAGAAGAAGCAACATGGAAGAGCTTAAAAAAAAAATTTGGTACTGAACTGATACTCTTCACACTGGCCTGTTAGTTAAGGTGCCAGTCATCCCTAAGTCCACCTGCAAAGTCCACAGAGGGCACTGGCGGACATGCACAACACAAACCTTCTCATCCTTGGGTGGACGCCCCCGCTTTCGGGGGCTCTGATCCTGGGCTCTTTTCAAAGGTGACTTTGATCCTCTCTCTGACGATACAGAAGAGACCCTCTTTTTTCCTTCCCCTGTGCCCTTCTTCAACTTCCCTTCAGACAAACTGGCTTTGCATTTCTCTTCGCCAGCAGATTGCTTGCCTCTTTCTTCGCTGGAATTACGCCGATTCTTCTCTTCACTGGAGTTATGGGAAGATGCCTGAGAGATTACAGAATAGAAGATGGTAAGGAAAGAAGAGCTAGAATGACTTTCATGCAAAACCAAGGATGCGAAGGACCCCATGCTGTTTACTATCAGGCAAACCAACAGCATGGGAACATGAAAACTAGACTGCTAGCCCCCTGAAGTCGGTGAGTGAAATTCCTTGTTAGCTGACCTGTAAAAACACTCACTTTGAGTCACTGAGTAACAGCACAGGACATCTGAAGACCCAGTGGGAGTGCATGCACACGTATGCACTTCCACTAACAGTAAGATTGGTACTATCATCCACGTCCAAGGTTAAGACTGATTTATAAATTCATCATAAGCAGATCAATTAGCCTCTTCTGTGTCTCCATCAATCAATGTAACAAGTCTTTCACCCCTCATCAGACAAGACTGGATGGGGAAGAGGAGAGGTTAGGAAACAATAACAATTTAAAATTGGGGGGAAAAAGAAAAGACAAAAATGAAAACAAAATCCTCCCCAACAAATTGCCAGAAATAATCAACTCCTTTCAAATAAAAACGTGTTTCACCATCATTCACTTTAAGACTTGTTTTTATGCACACGGTAAAGAAGAAGCCACTCACTCACCTGGTCCTTGCCTTTGGTTTTTCTAAGAAACTCCTCCACGGCATCCACGGCTTGCTGGAAGCGCTTACCCTTGTTAATCTTTATCATTTCTTCTTTGTGCAGGTGATAAGGCTTCAGCTGTTCCACCTTGATCCAAGCACTTGAAATCAGAAAAAAAAAAAAAACAGTTATATTCTCCAACAGCAGCTTCCTCAACCATCCAACTCCTAGAAATAGTGACACATTTCTTGTCCAGAGCAATCAACGACAAGCTTTCCACAGCATGAAGGACTGCAACGCCTGCATTCACTGAGAACTTTTTTCTGGCACTTTCACTTGGTTTCTCCCTCACATTACACATCACATTCTGCTAGCATTACTCCCCTCTAAGCACTACTGACACTCTATCAGCAGACCAGCCCTTAGATGTGATCAAGGGTACCTGTTCAGAACAAAGGCTGACCAGTGACCTCTCCTGTACCACCAGGAGGAACATCCACAATCACATGCCACCATATTTGGTAGTATTAACCCGTTCATAGTGCTGTTAAAAGTCATCAATCCCTTGCTCAAACACACTGTGCTCTAGTAACCACTATTTCCAGTTAGAAATCAGCTCGCTAAAGACAGACTGAAACTTTTTGTGTCCCATGTGGGGAGGGGTAAGGTCCCCTGATGGAGTTGACTGCAGAAGTAGCAGCATCCTTCCCACAGTGCCATACAGCCTACACCACAATTCTGTCATTGCCTGGAAGCAGAATTCAGTATTTTCTTGCACACCAAGCTGAATCTTTCTGCTTAGTTTACATCATCTTCATAATAACTGACTTAACATGCTATAGAAAGTCAAACTTGTTTTCAGACTGGGGTCTGCAGTCAGCAGCTACTCAGGGAACTCCTCCTATGTGCCCGAGCTTCACAGTGACATATCCTAACATCCACTGAGATGCAAAGGCCTTTTCTGTGACTCTCAGGGACAAAGCATACCTGGGTACTACGCAACATCAACCCACACTAAGTCATCCCATGTGTATACAGAGGAAATAAAATTTGCCAGTACACTGTAAGAAGGCACATGAAACGTTGCTCCCAGATTCGAATTACAGAATAGGAAGCATCTCTTCTTCCACGACATTCTCTTATGTTTCTATCTGCACACACTACTCCTTTCCACTGCACAAGCTTATTACTTTTTTTTCCCCCCATTACTTTTTCCACTGGAATGGAGAAAGCCTGAAGCACAAAGCTCTCTGTTCCCTGGCTTAGAAGGTGCATTTCAGCACTTGCAATCACCCAAGATCTCAGAGGCAAACTCACAAGTAAGAAACAGCCTTCAGTGCTGCCTCACAGGAAGATAAACAGAAGGGGCCTCTTCCAGTTTATCCTTGGTGTGCCACCTACTTGGAGGCCCTTCTGCAAGGTACAATGAGTCTTCTGACACTGCATGTCCATCCATAAAGCCTTTGTGTGTTTCAGACACCTGAAAACTAAACCATTCTCCACGAAGCATATTCATTCACGTTTCTGCAAAGGATCTCTTGTTTTTGTTAAGCAATGACCTCACAGCTATTATTTATAGAAGAGGTCTCCAGGATGCAACATATAAAAGGAACTACAACTCAGCAATGAATGAACATCCTAAAAAAGGAAAACATCAGTGACATCACATCACTAAAGCTGTCACATTTTAAGATGAGACTGTATTCATACTGTGGCACAGTCATCCAATACTCAGAAAGAATGGGTTAAATACAAAGTGAAAAAGGTTAAAAAAATCTACATTTTGGTAATGGTCTTCTCTGCTAATTTCTCCAGGCCCTTTCTCATCCCTTCCAAAATAGCATTCCTAGAAAAACCCTTATAAAAATCCACATTCTAGTCATGAACAACAAACAAAACTTAAAATTGTTGACGGTGAAGCAGAGCTAAGTGTGAACGTGACCAAGAGCAGCATGGAGAATGGTGGCATAGAAGAAAGAAAGAGGGAACAGATTCAAACCCACTGTATGAGCTCAGTACAGGTAACAAGGCCTTAAAGCATGCTGCTTTTAGCCATTTTCCAGTCTGAAGACACCACTTCCTAAAGACAGCCTGAACAATTGGAGAGATGGAAGTGGCAGAAGTGCCCCATGTACCCACATTTGGCAGAACTTACAGTTAGCTCTGCTCAATGGTGGCACTACCTCCAAATTTCTTTTAGTTACTGGAGCATGGGAAAGTTTGCAAAGCTTACGCTGTGCCAGTTAAGAGGCCCACACTAAGTGCCACACAGCCAGCTACAAAAATCACAAGAGAACAGCCTGGGTTTGGAAGTAGCCAGTGTTAGCTAGCACACAAGAAGCCAGATGGAGAAAATCAAGATGGATTTTGTGATGTGAAAATGGAATGCTGCACTTTCTCATCAGAACTGGCATAATGATGAGTAAAATCACACAGCTAAGCTCTCTGATTTATCACATCCAGTTTTTAAAGGAAACTTAAAAGCAGCACAAAAATGATCTCATTTACGTTAAATCATACAACTGAAAGGAAGGAGCATTTAGCAAAAGAACAAGCAGCAGGCCAATGCTGAGAAAAGTGTGTAATAATGAAAAATGTACAGCAGACCTTCAGAGATACCAGCAGCAAAGGGCCAAAAAGTTCTGACTACAGTAATGTTCAGTTATGGCACTCTGCTGAGAGATGTCTAACAACAGTCCAGCTGGCTCTGGCACACAGCAGCCTGCCTAGAGCAACACGGAGCTCTGTATGGGCTATGCCAGCTGAAAACAGCAGCAAACTAACCCTCTGTTTGCCCAGCCTATAGTGGAGAACGGCTTGAGAGCAGCCCTGAGGAGAAAGACTTGGGGGTGTCAGAGGATGAAAAGACTCAACGTGAGCTAGCAATGTGTGCCTGCAGCCCAAAATGCCAAACATACCCTGGGCTGCATCATGAGAAGTGCGACCAGCCGGACAAAGGAGGTGACTCTGCCCCTCTGATATTGTGAGACCCCACCTGGAGTACTGTGTCCAATTCTGGAGCTCCCAAAACAAAGACATGGAGCTGTTGGAGCAGGTCCAGAGGAGAGCACAAAGATGATCAGAGGATGGAGCACCCTCCCCAACAAAGACAGATTGAGAGAGCTGGGGTTGCTCAGCCCGGAGAAGAGAAGGCTCCGGGGAGAACTTATAGCCCTTCCCAGACCTGAAGGTGCCTACAGGAAAGCTGAGGAAAGAATTGTTATAAGGGCAGGTAGCAACAGGACAAGGGGAAATGGTTTTAAACTGGAAGAGGGGAGATTTAGACTGGATATTAGGAAGAAATTATTTACTTTGAATGTGGTGAGAGACTGGCACAGGCTGCCCGGTGAGGCTGTGGATGCCCCCTGCCTGGAAGCACTCAAGGCCAGGCTGGATGGGGCTGTGAGCAAGCTGGGCTATGGGAGGTGTCCCTGCATGCAGCAGGGGGTTGGGACGAGATGCTCTGAAAGGTCCCTTCCAACCCAAACCATTCTATGATTCTATGATAACCTCTGGCTCTTAGATTCCCAAAGCGTCACATCCAACACTTGACAAACTCCAAGTGTCTTCTGATGTCAGGATCTCAAAGAATGCTTTGTAAAGACTACATCCAATAATTTATCTCTCCCTAAAAAGACAGAGAGAACAGTGGCGTAAGAGCAAACGTGTTGGCATCACAGCAGCATATGGAGGATGGGAAGACAGAAGTCTGTGCTGAAGTTGTTGGGCCTAACGCAAATAGGCTGCAGATGACTCTATTTACCTTGGACTGCAAGCTTCCTCCCATTTTTCTTTGATGTAACAGACAGGAAGCGACCCCTTACCCCAGCACTTCTAGTGAGACTGTTTACTTTTGTACTGATGCTTCAAAAAGGTGCTCTGATAAGAGTGGGCTGCTCCAGTTTCCTATTAAGACTCTGATACATGACTTACAAGACTATACAGCTATCACAGCATTTCTGCAGTGTGTGTGTGTGTGTGCGTGTGCGCCCACAGCCTGCAAGACTTCCTGCTGCTTCCAGTTGAGTAGTTAGCTTAGAAAAGGTCAAACGGTTTCCAAACAGGCCATGAAACCTAAGAATATTTGCACCTGGACGGAATGCACTGAGAATTTATAGAACATTAGCAGACTACGAGCCTGCCAGCCTGGTCATCCTACCAACTAACAGCAAGAAAGAAGCACGCATACCAACTTCTAAGTCCTTACACCGCTGCCCTCGATTACTAGAATACTGAACCAATATTTCAAGTGACAAGACTGTAGCTTGGAAAAGCCCCTTTTATTTTCCAGACTAAGAAATACAGCTAGAAATGCTGATAAGAGGTCAAAGTTCCATTGCAATTTAGGAAGGTTTAAATTCCAGTAACTGAATGTTGTTGCACACTTGTCACTTCTGTGGGCTGGAAATACCAGCTGTTATCGATTTTGGATGAAGAATCATTTTAATGTGAAGTCAGCCTGAGGACAGATACTCTGGAAGGTAAGTCCCAGACAGACTCAGAAAATCTCACTATTGGAGAGTAAGTGAACAGAGGCATTTCATGAGCGTTGTGCACCACAACGAAGGAAGTCAGTCAGAATAGGACACGGACATTACATTACTGCTGTGAACACCCAGCTGGCCTGCTCTGCCGTACAGTACAGGAGCACGTGTCACACTTGAAACCAAAACACAAATTCCTTTTCCATGGGTAAAAATAGTTCTCTTCTAGAAAATCTACCAGCCTGAAAGCAACAGAGCAACTCTACCAACTGAGCAAACACAGAACTCCGAGCTCAGCAGGAACTCTCAAAAGCCCACACTTACAGAGCAGTCTGACTGCCCTCTACTCTCCTTTTTGTGTCTCTCACCACAGCTGCACAGAGCCTTCCAGGTAACGTATTCCTTTCACCACTAAACTGAGCCCAGTAAAATTAGCATGTACACCTCATGCACGTACCACGGCCAAGGTTACACCTAAAGCAGTGAATTTTCTTGACAGTTGTACCCCAAATCACTCAGGATTTCAAAAATAACCAGTGCCTATCTATACACTGCAGCAAAAGCACTGCCAAACAGAACATTTTCATTCACTCAACCACTCTGCTCACATGTGCAGTCACACTGCAAATCAGTTCTCACTGTTAAGCAGCTTTCTCCTTAATCTTTGGTAGGGGAAACTGGAACCATGCTAGTCAGAAGGAAAGAGCCTTTCCCCAGCCTGAAATGGTGGCGTTTCGGAATTCCTCAGAAGAAAACAGACCATCCATGCTCTGAGATTACCTATCACTGACAAACTGGCTGGCAACCCAGCCAGTGACTCTACCCACCACCAAGCACCGCCTTCACCTGTAAGGTGACAAAGAGTGAAGGGCTCGTGCCCAAACAGCCACCTGTTAAACCTTGGCACAGCAAGGCACTGACAGAAGATCCATGAAATTTGATCAATGCTACGTTAGTATCACCTTCCAAACTTGGGAAGGGCAGAAAGATGTAAATGCAGGAAAACAGGAATACCAGCACAAGCCTGTGTGCTCATCAGACCATGGGCTACAGCCAGTGACAGGAGCTCTGCATCCTCCCATTTCTAATTCTGCTCATTACGTAGTGATTTTTTGTCAGTTTGGTATTTCCACCCCCTGTTTACATAGACCTTAAAAAAAAGTATTGTAAAACACATTAGTTTACTTACACAAAATAAAAGGAATTTTCCCCCCCAACATCGACATTTTAAGTGAAATGATTTAAAGTCTGTGTGACTCTGCTCAAAGATAAGGATTTTCTCATGGTTCTAACACCAGCATAACCCCCAGGTACACAAGATTCTCTCTCTCCTGTCTAAAAACATTATTTTAGGGGCAGCAAAAGAGACAGTATTTATTTGTAATCAATTTTCAGACAGGGTACGCAAGTCAAAGCAAGCAGTAATCATGGAGCAGGAACTGATTAAATCCCACAACCAGCAGGGGGGCGAGGGGCAGCCCTGCAGGTGTGTGCATTCAGCAGCACTGTCTGACATGGCTGCCTCTTCCCCAGCCAGAATCTAGAAACATGGAGTAAACCCCAGCTGCTTGTATGTCTGAACTCTTCACCTGCAACCAAACTGCTCATCTCAGTGACACAACCTTAAGACGTACAGCCGCTTTCTCCAAACTTTTCTTAATGCAGAACATCCCTGTGGTTGATCCAAAGACACAACATGCAAGAATCAAGAGTAAGCAGGTAAGTAAACAGGATAGAAACAATTTCCTCAACTTAGGTTCAAAGAATTGTTCAGGTTGGAAAAGACCTTCAAGATCACTGAGTCCAGCCACAACCCAACCATACAGCCTCGCTCTAACAGCCCACTCCTAAATCACACCCCTGAGCACCACATCCCAGTGGCTTTTAAACACACTCAGGGATGGTGATTCAACCACCTCCCTGGGGAGCTTAGGGGTTGTTACCCTTTCTGTAAAGAAGTTTTCTGTAAAGAGCTTTGAGAGCTCAAGTTAGTTAGTAAGAAAAAAAACCATCAATATATGACTATATGACTTCAAATCAACATTCACCTATCTTACATTACTACAGATCCAGCAAACCTTCCTACTTGTATGCAGCACTCATTTCTGCTCCATCAAGTACAGATTTCAATTCTTAATCACAGAATCATAGAACGGCCTGGGTTGCAAGGCCCACAGCGCTCATCCCGCTCCAACCCCCTGCTGTGTGCAGGGTCACCAACCAGCAGCCCAGGCTGCCCAGAGCCACATCCAGCCTGGCCTTGAAATGGACAACTGATATTTTAAAATTATTTTTGCTTAGCATCTTTTCAATTGAAAACAGCTTCCTTAAGAAACATTCATTAATTGGCCTCAATTCATTACTTCTGTTCCCACTAAAAATAAGGTGTTTTCTAAAATGATTGTAGGATTGCATGACTTAAAGACTCCTATTATGTGACTTAATGCCACGTAGCAACAAAGAGGAAAAGAGAAAACCAGCAAAATAATTTCCAGCTTCACAAAAGGCAAGTTTTCAGGTTTTTTTACTCTGAATTGTCAATTTCATTGTGCAGGTATGTTTGGAATCAACAAATTCAGCTGTGCAAAAAGGGAGCCTACAAAAGTCCAATGCTGCAGAGTCGTCCTAAGGCACAGCAAGAACGTTTCCAGTCATCAGGCATGAAAATACATTCTGATCAGGAGTGGCAAGCACAAAGCCACGCTATTCTTCATGGCAGTACATGAATGCCCTTAGCTGCACCTTGCTCGAACAGCGTCATGCCAAAACCTCACCCAGTCACATCACACCTGCTCCCCTAAAAATGGCAGATTACCAAGAACTTCCCAACTTCCCATCATCAACTAAAACCCCAACGTATCGAGTACAGAAGTCTTTGCAGCCTTCACACACCCACAAGTGGCTGCAGCATGCACTGATAGATGGATTTCTTTGCACGTAGATCAATGAAACTCTCACAAAGCCACGCTTTGCTGCGTTGGGAAACCTTTCTTCCATTAAAAGAAAAAGAAACCGTGTTACATGGAGCAGTATTTTCATGGGATGAGAACAAGCAGTACATACTGATCTTCTGTTCCAAAAAACTTCACAAAGAAGCACTTTTTTCCACGAGGTTTCTTCAGATCTTTAGGTGGATTAACAATCTGAAGGCAATTAAAAGTGACAGTTAAAATAAAGTACATAATGAAAGATGGCATTAGAATTTTTGCAGACTTTTAGTTATTTTTAATCCTAACTATGAAGACAACTTGAATCTGTTACAGTTAACTGTGTATTCTCATACATACCCTTAGATAAGAGCAGCAGAGTGAACAAAACCCCAAATGCCAGTTACACATCGGCACCAATCCCCAGCAAGGTTGTTCCCAGCAGGTAAGTCAGGAACCTCTCTAACTTCATCAGTACAAATGGCACTTAAGGGAACTTGTTCCTCTTTGCTACCTTCAGGATTCATATTTTATGCTCTTAATAAGCAAACTACTCTGCGAGTAAAGCGTGAAGTGCTGCTGAAGAGAAAAGCAGCCATTGTTACATAGGTGACACCACAGGGGAGCCTGGACTTAACCTGATCCAAAGACAGGAGTGAAACCAAATGCTTATGGCCATCAGCTGCATTAATTGCATTTTCCTCTGCGGCGTGCTTTTGTGTGAGCACCCTCACACCTCGTATATACACCAAAAATAAAAACAAAGTTCTTCATTGGAAATGATAATTATAAAAAAGTGCCATTTTAAAATCTTTTTGGACTTTCATCAGCAAAAAAACAGAAAATAAAAACAACCACACTCAACATCTGTAATTATTACTTAAATAGCACTGCTCTAAAACAGTATCTTGAAGGCAGATTCTTTATTTCTATTATTTTAACCAAGTAACTATGGAAGAGGAATGCTTCCTAGAAGCTGACAGGGGTTGGTCTGGGGAAAACAATCAGTTCCAGTGCTGGATGCAGCTTTTCATCACACCTGAGCAAACAGCTCAGTGACAGGGTGATCTTCTGCATCAATTAAAATCCCATTGGTTCACAGTTCAGATCCATGTGGATGGTATATAAAAAAAAGTAAAGCAAAAACTAATCCCAATCTTTAACTGAAAAGCTTTCAGCTAAAGGTTTGTCTGTGCAGAGGGAAAAAGAAAACCACCAAGAAAACAACAACAAAAAACCCAACTCACCTTTCCTGGCCATGGTGGGTACCGACCCAGCTTCCCCCTAGGGAGAAATGGAAGAATTAGGCAGCAGGAACAGAGATGGGGATGGAAAAAAAAAAAAAAACACAAACCCACAGCATCCCAATTCTCCCTCTTTCTATTACGCCATGTTTTTCATACTGAGAGAAATACAACTGATAGCCAAAACCTACCGTGAGAGGCAAGGCGTGAGCACTCGGCACACTGCTACTGGTCGATACCTGCACCTGAACTGAGCTCCTCAAAGCCTGCATGAACTGGCTGCACGATCAGAATTTAAGTCAGAAGAACACCGGCAGCAGCACAGCTACTGCCTGGAAGACTGGATGCTACAGCTTTTATTGCTCTTGTAAGATTGGATATTCTCTCACAAGGAACTGGGATAAGCAGCGATGCAGGCAACCAAACCAAAGATTAGGTCGGTAAGTTACACCCATCAGGACAGAGCAGGCTGGTAAGCACAGAAGGGATGGATTTGCAGCTCAGACAGCTGAGATTCTTAGAAGTTCTCACAGGGAAGCACTAACTGGCAGGACCCCTGCACTAGGTGTTCCACTGTCACATTCTTCAGATGCTTGTCACCACACGTGGTGGTGTGCTAAACACAGAAACGAGCCAGAAGAAAGGCAGAAAAGTTTACTTCCTACACTTGTGCATGTTTCAATTACAGGAACTGAATAAAAATATTTTTTCCACAGAGGAATAGAAGAGACATTGGCCTTAGATCACAACATGCCAGCTTTATTGCTACCTTACCCTTCCCACCTACAGAAACTGCAGTACTCTCACAGAAGTCATTTGGTTGGTGCCTTGCAAGAAAGCAAGAGAGAATCTGTAGAGCCTGCCAACTCCTAAGCAAAAAACTCCAAACAAGAGGCATTCCAGCCCCTCCTGAGTTGGGAATGTTACCCAGAAGATTCTGTAGCAATGATCAGGCAGAGCTACTGCCAAGAGCTTTAACCAAGCTCACAACTCATAACTCACGCTTCCATCCCTGTGCTGAACAAGATGCTTCAACCTTTCTCTGTGTTACTGTCTCACTGCTATAGATCTTCCGCAATGGTGCCAGGGATGGTAGCTGTCTAGTCTGTCACGTACAAAACTAAAGCAGGATGATCTGCATTCCAACACCAAGCGCACCGCACTGCCCAAATGCCTGTTTGAAGCAAATGGTGCTGAAAGAAAGCTTTATTTACTTTTAAACAGCTTCACAGCACTGTCCATTTCTCAGATGAGAAGTTGCAGCTGTCACACAGCCAGGAGCACGCCTTTCTTTTTACCTGAGACAAACGCACAGACCTGTGTGGTGGTGCTTAGCTATTTCTTGTGAGCCCTACAGGAAGCCCTAACCTGTCCGGTGAAGCAGAGCCTCAAGAGAGCCTCTCCAAGCACTTGGAGATCAGTGCTTACAGGCCTCGAAGGAATCCCTTCAGTTCTCCCGATCGGGAAATACAAAACCACAGCTCTCCGACTACTGGAAGGTAAAACTGGAGTGACAAAGGGAAGGAGCTTCTGTGAGCTTCAAGGAGAACATCCTAACCTGCAAAAAAAACAAAAAGGTGCTTTCCCATGTTATTGTGCTGCTTGGCTGACGCACTCGTTCAGCGCCTCACTCGCTTACTTATTTTCCTTCTTGCTCCTCTCGAGAGGAGACCGCATTTCCAGCCGAGCCAGCCAATGACCGCCCCTCGGTCCCGCTCCCCCGCTCCACCCCGAGCCCCGCTCCCCTCGACGCCGAGCCCGGCAGCCGTCACCGCCGCCATCCCCCGGGGCGGCGTGAAGAGGAACGGCGAAACTCAGCGCCCGCCCTCCCGAACCCGTCCCCAACCGCTCCCTCCCCGCCGCAGGGCCTCGGTCTCTCCGTGGCCCCGGGGTGGCACCGCCCGGCCCGGCCCCGCCGCCGCGCTCGGCCGAACCGGGCGCAGCCCCGCCGCCGCCCCGCCCGCCTGCCTCTGCGCCGCTCCGGGCGGAGCCTCGGCGCCGCTCCCCCCGGGCACCGCAGAAGGCGCTTTCTCCGCCCGCACGCCCGAGCCGTGCCCCGCCACCCCGCCGCCGGCCCGCACCGCACTCACCACACCAGATCTCCGAGCCTCAGACTCACGGCCGCCATCTTACCGACACCGCCGCCGCCACGCAAGGCCTGCCGGGACAGGACGGCACCCCCCGCGGGGCCGAGGGCCGCGGCGGCGCTGATTGGCCAGGCGCGGTCACGTGGACGGGAGGGCTGTCAGCGCCGCTCCCCCGGGGTGTGGCTGCCGCTGCGGCGCCCGTCGCGTTCGGGTACCGCCTGGGATGGGGCGGCTGCTGCTCTGTGAGCGCCGGCGCCTCACCGCCCTTCAGAGAAAATCCGTCATGGGACCTGAGTGCCCCTCTTTTGGCTTAAAGCCGCTTCCATTGCTGGGTGGACTGAGGCTGAGTATCTCATTCCAAAGTGGCATTTGTGGATTTAAGCGGACATGTCTGCCCCGTTCCAGCTCCGCGCTCCTTGCAGGAGATGCAGCACGTGAGGACAGAATTGGATGTTCTAAAGGCATTAACGGCACTTAAAACTGAGTTTTACTGCATCCATTCTGTGCCCCCCTCCTCTGCTCCCTGTCCTACACATATCGCTCCCGCCTGTTGACTGACAAAAGCTGGCGTCTGTACGCCTGACAAGGGCGCCGCGGAACATCGCGGTGGGTGATTTCCTGCGGGCGGGGCGGGGCCTGCTTCCGGGGACGGGGCCTGGAGCCGGGGCGACTTCCGGAGAGCGCCGGAAGCTGCGGGTGTAGGCAGTGGACTGGAGCGGGGGCAGTCCTACTTCCGGGGGCGGGGCCTGAGGCGGCTTCCAGTCGGCGCCATGGCCCGCAAGAAGCTGTACCGCCCGATCGCCGCCATGGCCAAAAAGGTGCGCGAGTATCGAGCGCTGAAGGAGCGGCCGCGGGATTCACAGCGCTTCGCTCTGGACTACGAGACCATGAGACGGCCGCTGACGCAGAAGCGGCTGCCGGTGCTGGCCTGGGAGGACGTGCGGCGCGAGCAGCGGCTGTTCTCGCTGCTGTGCCGCCTTCCGCTGTTCGGTGTGGGCCGCGTGGTCACCCGCAAGTCCTGGCTGTGGGCGCACGATGAGCCCTGCTACTGGGTCATCACCAAGGTCCGCGCAGACTACACGGCTGAGGTAACGACGGCGCGGGGCGGGGGGCTGCGGGGCTGCGGGGAGCCGCGCCGTTGCGGCCCTGAGCCTCCGTGATCTTCACTGCAGGGCATGGACCACGGCAGGGCCTGGGGCCGGCTGACGTTCCGAGGTAAGGCCTCCCGGGAGGGGCGGGGGCTGAGCAAAGCGGCTCCCGGCCATTGGTACCAAATGCCGCGGTCCGGCGCTCCCGGAACGCCTCCGTAAGGGACGTTATGGGGAAGCCGTAACGCGGAGCTCGGGCCCTGCTCTCAGGGCTGAGGTGATGGGCTGCTTGTAGACCTGGAATGCAAAGCGTGTGCTGAGCACGCGGGGATGTGCCAGGTAGAGTCATCGGTGGAGCAGCAGTGGTGGCGGGGTGGCTTCTGGATGGGACTGTAACTCTTAGAGTTGCATGTTTGAATTTTCCAATTTTTAAGCTGCTTCACACTAGGTTTATAAATCTGGTCTATTAGAGTTTTTGAAACACTTCTCATTCAAAGGTTTTAAAGTTGTTGAGTATTTTTGTCATTGAACTTCACGGTGTGGAGATGCATTGCTCTCGTTCTTTGCCATGGAAACTAAGGCAGAGGGAGAGGGGACTCCTTGCATGACAAGTCAAGACCTCTGCACAGTATGGAGCAGCTAGCACGTGTCTTTTCAGTCTGTTCCTGGTCAGATTTCCAAGGACTGAAGTGGGATCCCATAGTATAGCAGTGAGGATATCATATGATCTTTTGAAAATTTCCTTTACTGTTGCTTCTTTCAGTATCTGTGGCACAGGAGAGCTGACACTTGCTACAGTGTCTGGAGAGAATCTGTTGCTGAGAGCATTGTCCGCTAGCGTTCATCTTTTATCAGGTAAAACTGAAGAAGAAGACAGAGAGATTGACAAAGTCATGTATCATGACTGGCGAATGGTGCCCAAGCACGAGGAGGAGGCCTTCAAGAAATTTACCCCCGTGCCAGAGGAGAGCTGTCGGTACCTCCCATACCCACCTTTGCTCCGAGCCATGATCCTCGCTCAGTGGCAGAAAGAGGGGAAAGAGATCACAGAGGAGCCAATGATTGACCTGCAGAGGACCTTTCACCTTAAGGCTGCAAAGAAAAATGCTACAGGGACATCCTTGTAACGTCCTGCTCTGTGTCCTGAGCTTCCCACACGCTCTTGCTTCGTATTGGCAGAACATCGCCTTACTGAAGCCCCCCTTGCCTACTGTGGTACAGAGTGTCCAGCTGATATCCAGTTGACCTTGTTTTCTCCCCTGGACTGTATGGTAATCTCATCTGAAATTAGAGATGAAGATGCATTTGGATTTTATTTTTTTCCCCTCATAACTTTGGTCTCAGATTCACTGTATATTCTCTGAACTTAGAGCTTCTGTCATCCAGCTACAATGCTTGGGAGCACAGTTTCATTTACAGCCTGAGAATCTAGGAGTTTTTAAAGAACATTTCTGAAGCAGTTTAAGTAAGTTCTACATCATGGAAAAATTACTAAGTTAAGTATGACATTATTTCACAGAGCCAAAATAAATGATTTCTTATTTCCACAGCATATTTCTAAGAAAATCTGTTCTTTGGGGGGTGATTTATTTATTCAGTGCCTGGAGCTCAGCATGATGGTTTGCTGGGGGTCCAAACTTAGCCTTTGCAATACAGGTAGAGCATCACATTCCTCTTGCCAGTGCAGTCTCATCTCATTTACTGACATAAAGCTGCAATGAACAGCATGGCAGGAACACAGCTGAACTCTGGATTCTGAGCATGATTCCCAGCAATGGCTGTCAGGAGATGAGAGGAATCATTTTAATTCTGATCACAGAAGGTATACAGGATTAGCTGTTACTATTTGAAGCCAGTTGCGAAATATCACTTGTTCTGGTGCAGCACACTGTGGTGAAAGTTACAAAAATGCATCTTCTTAGTGCAGAGCTTATGTTTTCATTTCTTCTCCCAATGGTTGTGGCTTCGGTGCAGTGTCAGGAACCATTGTGGTGAGGGGTTCCAGTTTGGTTGTGCGTGGAGGAGTCACAAGAGCTGTTCAGCTCCTTGCAGTTCAGCATTTGGCACTTCTGTCTGAGAATTGCTGTTGCATTTGCAGCAGCATCCTAAAATCACAAGTTGCCCAAAGGGATTTACTGAAGGAAAGCAAAAATGTGACTCTGTGCCCTCTGTCTGCATGGCAGGCCTCGATGACACAAGGTAGTTTGGCTGCAGCTGCCAGAAAGGCTATCAGCAGGCAGAGCAAACAGGTCAACAGCTACCTGTCCTTCACAGGTTTCCTCACCAAAGGCTCATGAAGGCTTAACATGGATGAGGGCTTTCACGTGGGTTAACAGCTGGTCCCATAAGTTATAATAGTTGGGAAGCACTGGGCTCTTGCTCCTGTGCTGTGGAAGGCTGTAGGGTTCAGAAGGGCTTTGAAGCAGTGGGAGCATCCATAGGAGGCAAGTCCAGAGTGCTGATAATGCATTAACGCTGCCATGGGCTGAGACGTCCAGCTGCAGCTCGTCCTTAATCACGATGGAGGTGCTACAAAAACAGCACAGCACCGAGGAGGGAGGAGAAGGGAGGAGCGGGATGGGGAAAGAAAGTAGCTCTGGGTTCAGAAGGAGCAATCCTATCCTCAGCCCTGAGTGGCCTGGCTGAGCAGCCAGCACTTGTGGTGCCCTCCTCCAGGCAGCCCGCAGCAGCAGAGCATCCACCAACAGCCAGAGACAAAGCAAGAAATGGGTCAGGCCCAGGGCATGGACGGGGAGCCTGGGCAGGAGCAGAAACAGATGGGATGGGACCTGCTTCCAAACCCGGCTTTTGAGGTTCTGCCAGCAGCCCAGGATCACTGCTTGGTGGCCCCATGCCCTGCCACGTTGTGGACACAGCTCCTGAGATGAGGGGCTCGGGCCTCCTGTATGGCTCCTGCAGGAGCTGCAGGGCAGGTCTACAGGGCTGCCGGCTGACCCCTGGCAGGGTGTCCTTGAGGAACCCTTCTGCTTCATCACCTTTCTGCTTAGAGCACACAGCTCCTGGGCAGCCAGATCTCCTGCTCCAGGTTCCTCTCCCAGAGCTGGTTTACAGCTCCCAGCACATTACAGAAGTCACTTCAGACCTGCAAGGCTTGGCCAGTTTTTTCCATAATGCTGTGGGCTCTCCCCCAGGTCTATAAGGGCAGCAGATGGGGATGGCCTATTTAAGCTACAGTGAGCACAGCAGTTAGCACCAAGTGTGTGAGCCAAGTGCTCTGTTCTCAGGGTGCTGCACCAAACTACCTGTGTCACTGCTGCTATTTGCAATTTTACGTGCACGCTCTTAGGATGCAGGCAATGCAGCTAATGAGGAAGCAGCCCATCATGCAATTAAAGTTATCTAGGAAGACAGCAGTAGCTGCTCAATGCAGTTCAACATAAAGACTGACAGCTGGTAATTGACTGAGTCAGTATTCATAATCTTAGTAATTTTCACTCCTTTTCTGTCTCTTATCTATTACTGCTGTACGTACCCCTTGAATGAATTCAATTCTACAAAATAAATATGAGCTTATCTAAATACTGCTGGGATTGGGAGGAACAGCTGAACTCGCCTTATCAAGTGTTGAATGTCACCATTCCTATTGCACTGTCAACGACCACCTGGTATCGGCAGGGAACTGATGGAAGATTCCCCACAGCTTGTCTGAAGGGGGTCCATAAGGACACATGTGGACAGACTGCAGCTGGAGGCTCTGTCTTTTATTTCTGACACTGAGAGAAGCCACAATGTGCACTGGCTTCGAAGGCACGTGTCTTGCAGGACCAGCACCTCCTCAGACAGTGAGGAACACGCATCTCATTTCTTGCTAGCTGCTGAACGGGAGCCATTCCCACCATTTTAAGTGTCGTGATGTTCCTAAAGGCTGAGCAGAAATCCCAGTGACCTTTCCAGCAACAAGACCTACTGGCACTTGCTGATGTTAACACATTTATTACATACAGAACAGATATGGTTTGTTGTTTGATAGCGTAGGGAAAAAAGCATGGGAACGTATTCATACAGCGGTCTCTTTACAGAATGCCATCTTCAGACCAAACAGCGGAGTTTACAGGCCTTAAGACACTTTTAAAATCCTTTTGTAACATACAAGATACTTTACATACATCACAGTGGAGATATGACAGGGAAGTGTGTTGAAGCCAGTCAGTTCTCACCTTGCTGCCCAGCAGCCACCACATCCCAACAGGAGCTGATAGCAGAGGCTGAGCTGGAGCCACCCCTCCGACACGTGTGCTTCTCCTGGAGGAAACCAAGCACCAAACTGGGAAGGAACCTGCTGGCAGAGGCCCAAGAGTGGTTTCCTCATGTTGCCATGGACCAGTGGGTGACAGAAGACTGAATATTATCACTTTTACTGCTAAAACCAGATAGAGAACAAATTGTAAGAGGTAAGAACGTTGCAATCCTGTATTTTTACGCTGAAGGTTTGACACGCCTAAAAAATTGCATTTGCTTTTAAATGACACCGAAGTATGCCATTTTCCTGGCTCTAACTGTTAGATATCTGTGGAATCTGCTGTCTCAACATCTGTTACTGCACCCTGTGCCGTGACCCAGAGAGCCTGTTCTAGCAGAAAGCATTCTGGGGATGAGTGAGCACTGCCCCAAGTGAGATGTCTCCTCTCAAATATTTTCCTCTACATGAATGGCTGCTTGCAGAGTCAGCCAAATGCAAGCCACAGATCATGGCTTGAAGATACAGCCCAGCTAGCCTCCTACCTCTGCAAGCAGCAGTGTGGGTCCTCACATCACCAGCTGCTCAGGCAGTGTGGGCAGCACCGTGGCCCCATACTTTGATGGCTGAGGCCTCTGCACCCTGCGTATGTCTTCTTGCCTCCCTGGATGGGAACTGTGTGCCCCAGCCTTTTCTGAACTGAGCATCCAAAGACCATTTCAGGGTTGCTGAATGAGGACAGGTGTTAAAACTTCCCCAGTGAATGCTGTGTTCCTGCAGCACACAAACAGCTGCAGACCACAAGGCGTGGGAGCAGCCTGGACCATGACAAGCAGCACAGGTCTTGTTCCTCAGAGATGGAGGTGGACATCCTTGGGAGATCCACAGTGCTGCACAGCTCAGGAAACCAACAAGACAGCCACCAGGATCTTCTAAATTCATTGCTAACAGCTCTTCTTTGTAGAGAAAGGAACTGCTGCAACTGTCAGAAGGGGAAAACAAACCACTGCCTCTACATCTGGAGCTGCCACACTTTCAATATGGAGCTTAAAACTGTTCTCCCTGGCTGCATTTTCGGCTGCTTCTCCTACAAGCAGGACACACAGCTTGCACATGGAGCGCAGTCAGAATTTCTCTCAGAGGCTGTCATTCTTTAGAGGAGTAACAGAGATCCAGCTTTTCAAACCACTCACTAACCAATTCAATCAGTGCTTGTGATGCTGAGTAAAAGGAGCTGGGAGATCGGGCCTCAATTCCCTTATCTGCATGACCTCAGGCAAGACACAGCCTGTACACCTTGACTGCACCTACACAGTCTTTCCTAACCTGACAGCCACTGTCTAAAGGAAAACAGCCACCTCCTTCCAGCAGGATGCCAGCAGTTCCCATCAGGATTGGATCCTGATGAGTCGAAGTAATCTCAGTGTGTTAATGCAGAATTCACAGCAGACGAACATTATCTGCCACTGCCTCTATTTTAAAAGCCAGTAAATCCTATGTAGAGATAACTTTCTCCTAAAGCTTTCAGGCTCACAAAATGAACGAACTCAATTCTTTCCTGCTTGACTTTTTTTTTTTTTTTTTTTTTTTTTTTTAGAGAAGGGAGTTAAAATATCACTGCCTTTTCCCCCTTTAAAATAACAGGGTTCCAGTACTTCTTTGTTAATAGTTTTGAAAGGCCCCACGGCCTCCACAATCAACCATCTGTCACCCACCTGAGGCTACCAAACAATCCCCTCTGGACACATGCGGTCACCCAGCACACTACTGCTATGATAAAAGCAGCAGAAGAGGAGGGAGACTTTCCATCTGCAAGTGTGGAGGATGTGTTCCCCCCCACTAACGGCCCTGCCACCTTCTCCAGCCAAACAGCAAAAGCGCTTCCCAACCTCGACATTCCTTTCTATTGAAGGCTCCTTGGACCTGGCTGCTGTCAGTCTGTGGGATATTATTCTATGCTCAGGTGCACATAGTGGATAAGGTGGAAAGTCCACTGGTGAACAAGGAAGGATTTCTTCTGGGGTGCTGTAGGAGTTGTGATCCTCCATCGCTGCTTTGGCGGGGATGCCAGGGTGCTGCACTACTTCTCATGCAGGTGGGAGCAAGGCATCCTGCTGGAGAACCAGACCCACCACCTGTCCAGCTCCCCAGCCCCAGGCAAAGCTTTTGCACAGCTCTGGCTCCAAGCTTCACTTTTATCAACGCGCTGCCATTTCTCTCCTTGTAGACGCCAGCTCCAGAGCAGAACAATAATCCAACCACGCAGAAAGCTCATGGGCCCAAGATGAAAGCTGCAAGTTCAGAGGTTACAAAGGGGTCACAGTCTGAGGCAGGAGCCGCTGCAGTTGTCTGGGGTCGGTTTCCAGCAGTAGGTATAATGCAGGCGTTCTGTATGTACATCGTGGCATTCAGGTGGGAACAGGGACACTTACATTGGTAGGAAAGGAGAAATTCTCACTCTGGGATATAGGATACCTGCCACACAATAATGTGGCTCCTTTCTGCCTTAGAAAGTACTGGCTTCACCTGGGTGGCATCTCCTGCATTCTCCTCTGTCTCATCATCTTCTCCATCCCCTGAAGACAGAAAGCAGAGTAAAAAAGGCTGGAAAGAAAATCCCAAGCTACACTGCCCTGAAATTGTTCAGAGGAGGTGAATATTTGTGCTACAGTCTTCGCAGTCTGACGACAGGCAGCAGGAGCCGAGACCTCCCTGCATGCCTGGAGAAATAACAGCATGGTGCTTTTCTGAACTAGGCTTCTGTGAATGGAACAAACTGTCTCCAGCTAAAGGGAAAACCATTTCCCATTTGGGGAAGCCAATGTTTACAACAGAGTGCCCCAGAACAGCACAGGTGACTCCAGTGGGACGGCAGTGTTTGCAGCCAATGGCACAGATGTTTTTATTTTTCCAAGGCCATTAATGCTGACTGCACAGCACTGCAGGCACAGGCAGGGGGAAGGTTCGGCAGCTTTGTGCTGTGGATCTATCTGTGCTGTGGTGCTATCTGCCACCACAGCGGGAGGTAGGAGAAAAACAGCCTTGCTTTTCAGATTTCTTTTCCCACAGCAGTGATCCCTCTCCTTCACAAATCGTTCCCTTGCACCCCTTCCAATTCCACACCCCCCACTACAGGCACTCACCGATCCGGAAATCAATGTACCCTTCTCCTCCACTCAGCACCAGGACATTCTTCAGCTTCTGCCCCTCGGTCTCTGTGGCTGCTGTGCTGGGGTTCTCCGAGGGGCTGTCCAACACGCTCCCATTCAAAGTTGCTAGGACGTTGCCTGAGACAGGACAGAGGTGCCATCAGTGCCACTGCTCAGCCCTCAGGCACTCTGAGAGACAAACACGACTGAGCAGGCCAGTTCCTTCTGCTGGTGAAATCTCAAAGACACTGCAGTTTGAGCTACCAGTGTCTGAGTCACAGGATCTCCAAGTGCCAGAAACTGGCAGCCTTCTGCTGCAGGTCAGCCTAAGCTCCTGCCTCAGAATGGACAGGGCTAACAGACCCTCATAAGGAAGGGCTGTGCTCATCCTTACCAGGCACAGAGACAAAGAACTTGACAGCATCACGGTGACCATGGAAACAGAGCTGTGCCTGAGCCATGGAGCAGTAGGGAATAAAACTGCTGGCAGATTTGTCACTGTTGTCATCACCATACACGTGGATGACCCCGCCAGAGCGGCTGCCCTCTCCGGAGGTGGGTGAGGTCTTGTTGGCTATGGACAGGAGAAAGAACATTGTTAGTCATAGTTCTGGCCCCATTTACAGGAGGGGCACAATCAAAAAAAAAAAAAACTCTTGAGCCGTGAAGGAAAACCTTTATGGATTCAAATCTCTTAAAAGGTCTTATAGAATAAAATGGTTCAGCTGGGTGGACCTTCAAAGATCACCTACTCCAACTGTCCGCTTCGTGGCTAATCAAAACTTACAGCATTTCATTGAGGGCATCTCAATACACAGTCCAACATCTCATGAACAGACAGGCATGCGGCAGCACTTGCCTCTCTAGGAAGTTCCAGTGCTGCCCTACCCTTATGGTAAAGAGATTCTTCCTGATTCCCAGTCTGAGCTTCCCTGGCACAGCTCTGGGCTGCTCCCACACATGCTGTCCTTGGCTTCCAAGCACAGAGCACAGCACCTCCCTTACTTCCCCTGCTCAGGGAGTACAGAGCAGAGAGGTCACCCCCAGCCTCCTGTTCTCCAGGTTGCCCTCAGCCTCTCCTCAAAGACATGGCTCCCAGTTCCATTACCAGCTTTGTTGCCCTCATCTGAATGCTTTCAAGCACCATCTTTTTATATTGTGGAGCCCAGAACTACACCAAATATTCAAGGTGAGGCCACACCAATACTAAGCACAGCAGGAGAATCACCTCTTTTGACCTGCCAGCCATGCTGTGACCCAACAGACTCCAAAATGCAGTTTGCTCTCTTAGTGCCAAGGCACCCTGTTGGCTCCCACTGAGCCTGCTGTCACCACCTAGATCCCTTTTTGCTGAGCTGCTCTTCAGCTACTTATCTCCCATGCTCTGCTTATGTCCAGCATTGCTCCATCCTGGGTGCAGAACACAACATTTTCCTTTGCTGAACTTCATGCTGTTGCTCCTTGCCCAATGCTCTATCTATCTGGAGCCCTCTGCAAGGTTTCTCAACCCTCTGAGGAGTCAAAAGCACCTCCTAGCTGAGTGCCATCACATGCTGAGGATGCACTTCAGTCCTATAACCAGACCACTGATAAAATATTGAATAGAACAGTCCCTAGAACTGAGCCCAGAATTATGTAAGGGTTATATTCAAAGGATCCTTAGAGTTGGAAGGGAAATTTAAAAGGTCATCTCATCCAACTCCCCTGCAATGCACAAGGACAACACAGTTAGATCAGGTTGTCCAGGGCATGATCCAGCCTGGTCTTGCAAATCTCCAGAGATGTGGAATCCACCACATCTCTGGGCAAACCATTCAGTGCCTCACCACCATCACTGTAAAATACTTTTTCCTTTTACCCAACTTAAATCTACCCTCTTTGAGCTTGAAACCATTTCCCCTTGCTCTATCACCACAGACCCTGCTAAAGAGTCTGTCCCCTTCCTTCCTGTAGCTCCCCTTCAGATACTCTCAGTAGTGAAGGCCACTCTCAGGTCACCTCACAGCCTTCTCTTGTCCATGCTGCACAGCCCCAGCTCTCAGCCTCTCTTTACAGGAGAGGTGTTCCATCTCTTGGATCATTTCTGATGTGCTCTAACAGGTCCATGTCTCTCTGTACTGAGGACTCCCCATCGGGATGCAGAGCTCCACGTGAGTTCTCACAGCGCTGAGCTCCCTTGACTTGCTGGCCACACAGCTTTGGATGCAACCCAGGATACGGTTGGCTTTCTGGACTGTGAGAGCCAACACGTCCTGCTGCCACCCACCAGTACCCCCAGGTCCTTTTCAGCACGGCTGTGCTCCATCCTTTCATCCCCCAGCTTGTATTGGTAGTGGATGTTGCCTGGACCCAGGTGCAGACCTTTTGCACTCAGACTTGTTGAACCTCATGAGGTTCTCCTGAGTGCACTGCTCAGCCTGTCTGGGTCCCCCTAGATGGCATCCCATCCCTGTAATGTAGGACTATAGCAGGTTATATGGTCCCTCTCTGTTAGGCTGATTAAATCCACTCACAGTAACAAACTACTTTTTTTTATTTGGCTGTTAATGATGCACACTTCCCTGGTGGTGGTGGACAAGAGTGACTCTAGGGCACACAAGACAAGGCCTCTGGGGCGCACCACTAAAGGTCTCTTCTCCAGGAACAATCCTGTCCAGCCTTCAGAAGTCACTTACTGTCCTAGTGATCAGCCTTTGGGACTTGGCAATGTAGGCAAATGTATCCACTATAACTGAGACACGATCAAGGCTCTAGTCTCCCATACCAGACCTGGAGAACTACTGCTATTTTGGGAACTGAAGTTGCTTCCAAATCAAGTCCTTTGCTCACACCAAGCTGCTTTCAGCAGCCTCTGTGTCTGGCAAAGGCCTCTCAGCCCAGCAAGTGTCAGAGCAGCGGAGCCAGCGCCTTCCTTAGTCCTTGATTTAGAAGATCAGCTACTCAAACAATGAACATCAAAAGATGTCCAACATCCACAGCGCCCAAGGACCTCAAGGTGAGCTCAGAGGCATGCATCTTTCAGGCCTGTGCTTTCGAGGTGGGAAAGCTTCCATTCACCAGGGATGAAAGCAGTTCTCAGAGATGAGGACAGGAAATGCTTTCCTTCTGCATCAGTAAAACAAACCGTACTAAAATCAGAAAGTATTCACTTCCTGTTTACTTACAGAGCAAAATGAACTGCTTACTTACTATCTGTAGCTCTGTATGTTGGCTTGGGCTGGTTTCCAGTTATTAAGAGGCTCAGGAACAAAGGAGGTTCTTACCTAGCAGATTTGCAATGGGACGCTGGGGTAAGTACAAATATTTGGATGGAGGAATGAGAATCAGTGTGTGCTGGGGGAAGATCCCTGAGATGAAAGCTTTGCTTTCTGCACCTCTGTGCTTTGGTTTACTGAGGGCAGACAGAACTGGCTGAGGCCCAGTAGACAAGGCTCTTCCAGCTCAGCATCTGGCTTCTCACAGTGACCACTACCAGAGGCTTTAAAAGGAAGAGAGATGCACCAGTAATGTTTCTGGACAGGAGCATCTTACAATGAGAAAAAACACTTTCTGTCTCTAAAAAGGCTGAGGCAAGTATAAATCTGAACAGCGAGCTCAGACCTTGCTTTAACTGACACAAACAAACAATTCTCAGTATTCATCCAAGTTCTTCTTTTAAGTGTTGGCTGACTTCCTGCAGCTGGCAGGTGTCACAGCCCTTCCTACCACTAGTCTGGAAACTGATTTGAGACGCAGCCTCGGAAAACCAAGGATGACCAAGGATGACCTCAGAAGAACAGTGTGCTCCTGCTTCTGGAGCTGAATGAATAAACAGTCTCCAACTCAGACCTGACCTACCAGAAAGGCAGTACTGTACGGTACTATACAGTAAAGTACTTGACACAAAAAGCAGAGGGGTGGCTGATGAGATGGATGAAAATGTTTCAGACCGTAGGAAATGATCATTTTCACATTATTGTCTCCAGTCACTTTTCTCACTTGACTGACTTAAAATGAAAGAGATGAGGAAAAATGGATGGGGAGAGCTGAATGGCAGGATGGAAGGGTAGGAAAGTGACTGCAAAGGTGAGCAGCTGCAGAAGTGAAAGCTGAAGGAAGGAGGCAATGGACTTACCCCGGAGCCCAAGGAGTTGGCCTCGGTGGAGGACTACAGCTAGGTAGAGGCAAGGAGTGGGAACACAAAGGGGCACGGGAAGAGACAGGAAGGATGGGAGAGAAGAAAAAGGTGATTACTGGGAGAAAATTCAGGTAGCAACAGAAATGTATATATTTGGAGAAACCACATGAGCTACGGGCTCAATTCGTTCATACCAGCACTGTTCTTGCTCATTTTACTATTATCTCACAAAGACAAACGAAGTATCTGAGACAGATGAAGGTGCTTGGTCACAAAGATCTATTGCTGAAGTTTCTAGTGAAGGTTTACAGCTTACCACATTTTTAAAGAAACACCAAAAGATAATGCAACTGGTTTATAGCAGGGAACAAGCTGAAACTGGAATTATGACAACAGCATCAGTCCCAAGGGGGGTTCAGCTCCAGTAGCCTTAGAGGAAACAACTTCAACTCTGACTTCCAGAAGGGCTGCAACAGGTTTGCCCCTTTTACCCAAGAGCCATTTGTTTCTCAGCTTTCCTGTCAGCACTGATGAGAACATGAACGTATCGCTGCTTTCCACTGAAAGGAGCTGTAGTCAGCCTCAAGTCCTACTCCTTATTATGTTTTGAAACAGACCTTCCACCACGAAAAATCTGATGATGACTGGCAGGTACAGAACAGGCTTACTGAGAGCTTCAATTAAATTTCCAGTGCTGGAGGTGTGCCTTTCAACAACTGCTGCTACTGGACTTGTCTTAGGATGCTGATTTCTACTTGACTAATAAAAACTGATCTCTAATTTGAGAAAATGAAGCTTTTTCTAAGGTCAATTTCTGCAAAATATTCTCATAGACATCTGAGCATCTCCACACCAGATAAAAATTTCCAGGGAGATCTTCCTGGTGACTTCTCATCCCACAGCCTCCTCCTTTTGGAGATTTGCTACAATTCCCAACTTTGTTTTTCCGGCTTCCCAGTAGGTACAGAATCAGTTCACATCAGTCTGCTCTGTCAAGGTCACCCTCAAAAGAGAAGGCTATATAGAGAGGAGAGATTACATTGGTGCCCAAGAGAAACATGCCTTCAACTGAATTGAAAATGAACAATAATAAATCTCTACTTGGCTTTAAACAGGTTAAATCCATTCAGCTGAACAATTAATTACATAACTAAGGAAGAGTTAAATTGAGGCCTGGGTCATTCACACTCAGCACTCTTCTTGCTGAACACTTTGTCAAGTTCAGAGTAAAAATGTCCAGAAAGTATTGGCCCACCAAAGCCATCTGCCAGAAATCACCAATTCACCAAAGCACTGCTCTTTTCAGGGGGGCACAGAAAAGTCTCTGATAAATGTCACTTACTCTCAGTCAGTGGAATGGAGATGACAACGCCGTTCCCTGTTCCTACCCAGAGACGATTGCCAGCAATGAGCAGGGCTGTAATCCGTACAAATGAGAAGCCCAATTTTCCAGTACCTGTAAGCACACATGGGAATGGGAGCATCAGCAATCTGTGTGACTTTTGGGCAATGTCTGCTAACGATTTTTCATTTCTCGCTGATCTCAGTAAGCAACAGACCATTGAGAGGCGATCCCTACTGCCTCACCTAGCATCTTGCTGACATAAGGCTCAATGTCAACGTCCTGCAGATGTTGATGGCTGTGGGCATGGTAAAGCCTCAGGGTGGAATCCAGGCGGATGGAAACCCACACTCCATCTCCAATCCACGCCAGCTGTCGCACCTGGCTCTCACGCCGAGGGTGGGCATCAAAGGACTTCTGAATTGACACATAAGTAGAGCAATGCAAGTTCACAAAAGCTTTTCCAATTATCTATACATATGTTCCTATATCTATTCATATATTCTATATATTTTCCTTAACAGAGATTGCTTGTTTGGGTTTCAAAGGCCTCAGACAAAATGCCACATGACCTCAGAAGTTCAGTATAGGGTACAGATGATGCTCTATCAAATGAGTTTCGTGGGCAGAGCTGTGGCTCCACAGAGAATATGACAGTCTTTGCATGCCACTTTGGGAGCAAAATCATTTAGACACCAGCAGCTCCAAGAGAAATCCTGAATATCAGCAAGCTGCCTTCACTCACTGATGTGAACTGTAGCTTCAACACTTCTCTCTACAAGTAAATTATTGCGCACACTGTTAAGCATGGTTGCATGAACTCCACTGTACGAAACAAATCTTTCAACCAAAAGGGTCTGAGTATTTATTTTTTTTAATTAGGCAGGTGGAACCACTTGGGCTTGCTGACTTGTTCTTCCTTCATGCCACAATGCCTACAGATGGATAAGTCTTAGACTGCAGCTGTAATGCACAGGCATGTTTGTACAGCATGTGAGCCTAGGGTCTCACTAACAAAGGCAAAGACAGTGCTCATTTCAGACTTTTTGCAAGACTTAATCTCTGCCAAAGGAGGAAGGAATAAACACCTCCCTGGCAGACTGGGTCTGAAGATAACCCCAACTGGCAGTCTGATAGTTTTCATTGCAGTCAATACTGACAAGAAAGTTCTGTTTTTCCACGCTCTGCAGCAGAAAACAGAAGAATAGATACAAGTATCTGTATGCATACGTGCACACATTTCCTCTCTTACCTCAATCTGCATTGTCTTAGGTTGAATAACATGGATTTTGTTCTTGTAGCCACACCAGACTCTGTCATACACAACAGCCATGCAGCGGATAGAATGGTGAGTGTGACCAAGGTCCATTAGGTGGTAATTACTGAGATCCCACTGACGATCTGGGGTGAAAAACAAGTGCAGAAAGATACATTTCTATCATTCCATTTATATCTAGGTATACAAGGCCTAGCTGATCCTTAAAA
The DNA here is from genome assembly GCF_951394365.1 of Tetrao urogallus. Classification (NCBI taxonomy): domain Eukaryota; kingdom Metazoa; phylum Chordata; class Aves; order Galliformes; family Phasianidae; genus Tetrao; species Tetrao urogallus. The sequence goes on from NC_136828.1 coordinate 709,298, forward strand.
GCTGATCTTGCTTATGTCTGTGAACTCCCATCAGCACATGTTACTGCTTCAGACACAGCCTTACAGTTAGCAGGCACATGACAAAGCTTACTTTGGTAGGCTAAAAGCTCTCCAGCTCAGGCTAATTTACAGATCCTTTTATGGTAATGAAATGAACAGTCTTCCTTAACAAGTACAACAAAATCAGAAGGGGAAGACAGACAAACTAACAAGACTCTGTGGAAACTTAAAGGAAATGGAGCACACAGTTCTTCATGGTGAGGCTGTCCCACTGCACACACAGACAACACAATTTCTGTGGAGTGTCAAATCCAGGATAAGGAATCAGATACCTGTTCTCTTGTTCTTACTTTCTAACTCATCAGGTAGGTTCTGTCTTTTGCCTCTAGGTGATGGAGCATTACCATATTTCTGATGGGAGCATTCAGAGTGTGTCAATGGTCAGGCTTACATTCATGAAAAAGCCTGAATCGAAAATTACATTGCACAAAACCAGAATATCTGGTTGATAAACTGTTACCAAATGAACACCTGATAAATAAATTCTTTATAAGCAAATATTATTCACAATTTGCAAATTCCTCTGAGTTGTATGAGCACAGCTCAGGAACTGCTGAAGTTATAGGGAAACAAAACCTACAACAGCAAAGAGGACAAAAAACACAGAATTCAAAAGAATATCTTGAAATGAGAGGACTAAGGCACAAACTGACATGCCTTAGTATGTGCCCTAGTCCTCTCATTTCAAGATATTTTTACTCAGACATCTTTTCTTTATCACAAGAAGAACTGGCCAGGTGCAATGTGAAAGCTCTATCTATTTGGGACTTTCAGGTTTCCAGAAAATCCTAGCTCCATCCTTCTGCATCCACAGAGACCAATTCCACTACCGACACAGACTCTAACTGCCCTGCACTGCACAGATGATCTGCTCAGGCACTGCCTCCAGGAGCTGCTGGGAGCTCCCTTCACACGAACTGTACAGCTGATTTGTGAATGCCCAGTAATACTGGTTATGGCCCAAATGCATTAATCTCATCAAACATGCTTCAAGCAACTGCACAGTGTATGTGCTCCTAGGCACGCTGCATTCCTTCCTCCTATACTACATAGCATTTTTACACTTTCTTTCTTCTTTTCAGAAAACCTCAGCAAACAATGTTGGAATATGCTCCAACTTACATGGAGATGTCTGGAGATGTTTCTGGATCAGGGGTGTATTAAAGGTATATAAAAGCTATGCATTTTAACCAAGCGTTTGTACTCTGGCAATCTAGCACTTTTTCTTTCTTGACTTGGAATACTATTTAAATAACTGCCACAGTCTTGACCAGCTTGTTTTAATTTTATTACACCAATCCTTACCTTCTCCTCGGTGGAATATGGCCAGTGTTCCATCTGCCAGAGCAACGAGGACCCTTCCCTTCACATGCCTGAAATCACAGGACAATAAAAACCATTAAAAAAAACTCTGTGGAAACAAAGGACTTAACAGATCCTTTCCAATATCCAGGCAAACCATTCTTATGTTTTCCCTAGAATTTCCATTCAGTTTTAGACTTGCTGGCACGGCCTATAAGGGCTCAGAGTCCAATCTCCTACCTTGTGTGTAGTCAAATCATCAAACAACTTCCTGCTGAGTTTAACTTCTCTTTCACACTATCAACTCCATCAATTTCAACAAATTCCACCCTATTTACTACCCTTCTCAAGTCTTCCTCTTCTCCTTCCCACTTGTTTCCACCTGATACTATAAATACATTGTAGTACCTTCCTTATTCATTGTATTGGCTCACGTGTACAACTGTACAGGAAAGTGACTCAGCAGGAAGCCCAGGAAAACTTTCCTGATAAATCAATGCACTTAAGAGTAAGAAAAAAGATGACTGACAAAGAACTACCACCCCCATGGAAGACACTGCTTAGGCACTGAGCATCCTCCTTCAGTGTCCCTTGGTGCATGTACTTACACCAGACTCAGCACGGAGTCCTTTAGCTTTATCGAGTGCAGACACTTCTTCCAGTTAGATACAGCAGAGTGCACGTAAAGCCTGGGATAAAGGACAAATCAGGGAGGGTTAGCAGCAAGGCCACTCATCTTCACACTAACCAGGCCTGAATTATTTCTTCTGGTAGGACAGGAGTGTGCAGTTAGGTGAAGTTACAGCGCCCATTATGAGCTGAGGACTCAGAAACAGTAATGAATACCTACTTCAGAAACAAAAAGCAAACTAGATGCGTAAGGACATGAAAAGTGGAGGCCAGAGGACAACCGAGGCAGAGAATCTGCCTAAGGGGAACCTACCAGCCATTCTGTGCTCCTAGCCACATGGTGGGTGCAGCACTGGTGCATGTCCCAGCAGCATCCCCATTCAGCTCCTGATCTGGCAGTGCTGTGCTTGACTCTGTTTTCAGCTGCCCATTCTCTCTTAAAGGGCAAAGGAAGGTGGTTAGAGGCCTTTAACTGTAATGCACAGAATGCTCACCTGCACTCACAGGCTGGCACTGCACAAGCAGATAAAGGCACTTGTACACACACAACACATCCCTCCCCTCAGTGTTTTTCAGTTCCTTGACTCCCTAATATTCAAAATTTCCTTTCCCATCCCCTGCCAAAACAAACAGCCGTTACTTTATGGCCAACAAAATTAACTTAGTGTTTGGAAGTAATTTTCTCCAACAATTTGTGTTCATTTCCAGCTCCAACAGAAACCACTCAGAACCCTCAAACCATCGTATTAGGCACATTAAGAATTCTGGGGCACTGACTATGCTTTCTTCATTATCTTTACAGACATCCAGAGTTACTGCTGGAATAAACAAATGATCACACATGGATCAAAAGCCCCTTTGGTAAGAACATTAAGTGCCTGCATATTTTGGAAGATCTGTCTAAATTATCATCAAGAGATCAAATAATTGCTCTTCAACAGCTGACACAATCTGCTGCTGCCTGAACTGCATTTATTTTATTTCTTCCTCCCCTCATCATTCCATCTGAAATACTACCTGGACACAAAACTGAAAAAAGTTTGACACTTTATGAGAAGATCAGGCTTGTTCTCATAAGCACCTTATGAAAACAGACCTGGTAGTAACTGAAGGGACACGTTGGCCCCAGACAGCCTACCCGTTCTGACGAAGAGGTGCCTGTGCAGGGACTGGGTCCGTAAATACGTGCTCTGTGAGGGGTCCAGAACGGGCTTGAACGGGCTCTGTCTCACTTGTACCATTCTCTGGCACCTCTGTAGCTTCTGTTGCTTCCTCTGTAGACTGAGATTGGTTGATCTTCCCATTGCAGACAGCAGCCACTTCACCTAGGTGACAAAGAACAGTGTGAGGTGCACATAGAGCAGGGGGACCAGGCTGAAAGCTAGCCAGAAAGAAATCCTGTTTTCATTTCTTTCACTTCATCCTTATTTGTAAATTATAATCAAACCCAAAGACTGCATCACAGACAGAAGCTCCTCCAGAGCGTCTGCTGCTCTGGGAGGAAAATAAAGGCAGTTTTCCAGCGAGGCACCACCCGAGTTTAATAGAATATCAAGAGTTCTCCAAGGCTACCCACAGTAGTGGGTAATCAGTAGTATGTAATCAGCAGTACATAATCAGCAAGAGCTTTATTACACTATCATATAAGCTTACATGACTAGAAGACATGGTTGAGAGGAAAAAGCAATTAGAAAAGGATTTAGGAGAGCTAACATCACCTGCTCAAAATATTCTGTTAACCTAACCCCACAACTAGGCTGTGGATCACTCAGAAAAGAATGGTTCTAAAGGAAAAAGTACCAAATGGCTTTGGATATCATGTACTGCATTAAGAAACGTCTTGAAATCTCTGGAATAGTTACACCAGAGGAGAAGGATGCAGCTGTAAGACCATAAGGTCACATGGAACTAGCTATTAATGGCTGCCATTAGGCTTTATATCCAAAACTCACTCTGTCCTTTGTCCAGCACAGGTGTGTCACCACGCGAGGAACAGTTGCTTCGTGGCACATTGCAGCGAGTTGCACAGCCCACCAGAGTGATTCCTGCCAAGACACCATCTGTTCCAGATGACTCTTCAGGATTTACATCGCCCTCCAGAAAGATCTCTCCTGGAGGATAATCACTCTCACTGGCCGCTGAAGGGCAAAGAACAGATTCTCCCATAAATCTAGCAGTCACTGCCAACCTATGCATCCCAGTAGTCCTGAGGTCACCGTATGGTTGGATGCTGGTACTCAGGGTTCACAAGCTCCAGGGAGGGACCACAGCACCAGCCAACACTGTAGTGAATCCCCTCATTCCAATGTCAATTATCACACCAGCTACAGAGCCCTCCAAACCTGAGCAAGGCTCACTCTTCTCCCCAAGAGTCATCCTTTGCATGCCAAAGGAATCACTTACTAAATGCTCAGAAGTGAAGAATCTCCACAAGATTCCACTAAGAAGAAGGCAAGCTCTGGAGTTATGCTTTTGAGGGACAATTACAGAATGCAGCAGCTTCCAAAGGCCAACTCTGAAGCGAAGATGCTACACTTGTCACTCCTTAGCTGAGCAAGTTGTGACCTTGTGCAGACCATGGCCAGTAGTGGAACATTACTTACCAGGGATGCTGGAGATGCAGAGCACATGAGCATTGCAGACAGTGAACTGGTCCACCACTGTGCCAGGCTGATTGGCATCAATGATTACAACTTTACTTGTTGACAGGGTACTGGTGAGGATCCAGACACGACTGGACGTGGCATCCATTTCATGGAACTCCTTTGCCTTCAGGAGAGCAAACACAGGCAGAATCAGCGCTCCCCTCAGATCAGACCGAGCATATTCCTGCTTGGCAAAGATCACAACACCAGTTCCAAAGATCCCACTCTCCTCTAGCTGGTGCAACAGAAGCAATGCAACTTTTCTTCACATTGCTGCACTTGTATCTGGAAGAGCAGCCAAAAGCCTGTATGGCTCCTAGGGCTAGGGGAACTCAGCCATTAATTTCTGAGCTATCTGACTAATATCACTGAACATTCACTTAGACAGAATACCATGAACCTGGGATGTGCTCAAGCTGTCAGCATAAGCAATCTGATCACAGACAGTGAGAGACAGCTGTGACAAAGTCCACAAACCAGGAAGGAGAAAATGTTGTATCTGTTGTATCTGTATAAATATCTGTACTCTGTAAGTGGGTCTTAAAAAACACTTAAGACAACATTTGAAAAAACAGAGCTGTAATAAAATCTCAAGAACTTCAATTTATGAACCAAATGAACTCACGAGCTTCGCTATGTCTACGTTCTTCTTGAAGCATTCTTTGCTGTTTGGTTTTGCATGGTTTTCTTTTTTCATTTATAGAGATGAGGACTCTCTAGTCTTCCTAGCAACTTCATGAGTCCTTATCTATCACTATTAGAATTTTTTTCAAAATTCCAAACGTTCCAAAAACTGACAGTCGAAAATTCCACCCCAAATGATTTATGATTTTATTATTATTATTATTATATATAAATAAATTTCACAAGAGTTTGTAAGAGAACCCCAAACTTCCCCAAATAGCCAATGCCTCTGAATGACTACAGCAGTAGCGACAGTACACGACTTCACCCAGAGCATTACATAATGCAAAAACAGTCAGAGAGACAAGGAATGTAAGAGATGGAATGAGAAATAACACTGAAGAAAAAAAAAATCTGACCTTTTTCTTTTCAGGAGATGTATGGTTACTTTTGTTGTTCTCACCCTCCACTTCCCGATCGCAGGTGAGAGGATCCCGTCCAGGATCCAGTTTCTGCCCATTCCCAGCCTCCTGCTCCAATGGTCTCCATCCAGTGAGATTGACTCCAGCTGCACACCAGAGCTAAACAACAGAAATGGAATTGTAAGCCCATGCTGCTTAGCACACAAACCCAACACCTGAAACACCAAGGTGGAAAAAACAACAGGTGATTGCTGATTTCTGCTAGGAGACCCAGTCAGACTAAATGGAGATAAGAAAAAGGATCTCTGCAACCTTGTGAAAACCATTATGATTTTTAACAGACGTGACTAACGTTTAAAGAAAATAAATATAAAAATCAGGCACATAACTGAAACAGGCTTCTGAAACATCCCCCGTCTGACCCTGGTGTTCCTAAGGTAGTGCAGCAAAGCAAGCAGGACATGGCAGCTGTTTCTAACTAGTTTGGGATACAGTAAGAAGCACTGAACTCAACCAAAGCTTGATGTCTAAAAATCAGCTCAAAATCTTGGTGAAGTTAATGACAGACTGCTTATTTGGAAACAACTATCTACAGCAGACAGATGTGCTACATACAGAAAGAGGATCATTTATTCTTAACTGCAATTCTACTGAAAATGTTCCAGTATTGATAGATACAGCTTCCCAGAAGACTCCCTTAGCTAATTTTGGCCTGTAATCAGTGATTCCTGATCAATGGTGGAACTCAAAGGAAGGGTGATGAAATGTGTTTTTGTTTTCACCAGCTCCTTTTCACGAATTTTTACATTGCTTTGTATTACACCTGTATGAGACTTACCAAAAGCCTTATTCCTAAGTATTAAATTGTTGATATTATGGAAGAGATGCCTCAAAAAAAAAAAAAACCCCAAAAAAGTAAGACAGATGTGGGACCTGGCACTGAGAATCAACTGATAATTATGTACGAGAGGTACTTTTCCCCACATATGCTAGAAATTACTATTTCCAAAAAAGAAGCAGAAGATAACATTTGAAATGAAAAAAATGCAGACTGTCATAAAAATTGCATAGTTTGCAAATAAATTCTGCTTATTCCATGCCCCTTTCTGTACTGAAATGTCATGCAACATACCTTCATGGTTGGGTCCTTCTCTACAAGTGGGCGACAATATACAGGCACAGGGACATTTTTCATGCGAGTATCTTCCTGACCACCATTGGGGCTCAGCTGTGGGAAAGAGAAAACAGAAAAGACAGTACCAGGGCATAAACACCAGGCCGTGGCACTGTCAGAGCTCTGACCAACAGGGCAGACCACGCTTCTGCTTCAGAGGTGGTTGCCAATAGCAGCTGTTGCTTCATCTGACATCATGTATGAAAATGTCCCTCCCCACAGGGATGGGAACTTGAGAGACCATCTCTCTCCCCATGGTACGGTGTCCCACGTACAGCCAGCCAAGGCTGTACACTGCGCTGATGAAAGACAAAGGTTTTGTTGGAGTTCACTCCCTGTGCAGAGGCAGAACACTGGCATTCTTTTCCATCGTAGCCTGAAATGCATTCAATTCCACCGCACTCTTCTCAGGCGATTTCTGATCAGAGTTATATGAGCCACAGGCCAAAAAATGAGACTGATGACTGCTTTTTGTTTGTTTTACTAAAGAAGAGAATGGGGAACAAACTGTACTGCATTTGGCTTTTAAACTGAACAATCAGTAGAGTTCTCGTAAATAAAATAGCTGATGTTGAAACTCAATAACGAAGGAAATGAAAACAAGGATTGGACTTTGGACAAAGAGCAGCTGCTGTAGTTCTAGCCTAGGTTCTTTCCGTACCTTCAAAAAGAAAAATTATCTCCTGTTTACTTTGGTGGAGATACAGAAAAAAATTCATTTATTCTGTGCTTGCAATTATCACACAGAAAATTACCACCTACACAATACCTCAACTGGAATATTTAACAATTACGGCTAAGGTTACCAGAGGGAGAGCCAGGTCTTCAGAGTTTCACTACGAGGGATGAAGTCTGCACCCCCTGTCTCTCTGGGCATGGTACCTACCTGCTTGTACTTGGCAGGGAGGCTCCAGCCGCAGGCCTGCAGCCGCCCATCATCGTTCCGCACGTGCTCCCGGACCTGGCGGTACTGCTCCCGCTTCTGCTCGCGGCGTGCCGAGGACGTGCAGTCACTGAGGAGAGAAGCAGCAGCGTTACTTCTCAGCCTAGGGTTAAAAACACGGGCAGCTGTCCCTTAACAGGGCAGTACAAATTCAGGCAAAAAGTCTAAGAGTGCAAAGCAGCTTCGGTCCGTCTTTGCACAGGGAGAAAAGGAGATGCAGGAAATGAGAGAAAAACTGTTTTGAAGCAGACAGCACTCAGCAGCCCTAATCTCCAATGCCTTGTAACCTGAAAGATGCACCAGACCAAACTGATCATCTCCACTTCAATGTTCCATGAGCCCTTTGGACACAGCATCCACCTTCCATACGACTAGCTATGAGATTCTATCCATTTCTGCTTAGCTGTTACAGTTTCCTGACCTAATGTCTCCATGAGGAATGTGTTTTGATCTCTTCCCTCCTCCGTTGTATTCAACTATTTATTTTTACGTCCATTTTAAACTTTGCTGACAGGGAAAATATGCACTAATTGCTTTTGAAACTGCTGGTTTCAACACAATGAATTCAGCTTTGGCAAAGGTAAGACAAAACATCAGTCAGCTCTTAGGATGTGTTTTCATATAAACAAGATTTGTTTGAGTATCAGTTCCAGCTTTCAATAGGTTTTTAAATAACCATTTCAAGGTATGAACAACAGCAGCAAAAAGATCCAGGCCAAATTCCACACACGGAATGACACACATTCTTAAAATAAATCCCATCAAACTTATTATACTTCAAAAATTATAGTTCAACTATACTTCAATTATTATATTTAAAACGTAATTTCAAGCTTTAAAAATATACTTAAAACAAACTCCTAAGACAAAACATTTCCCAGCACATGCTTCTTCCCTTGGAGAGAGGAGGAGAAAACAGCTTCTAGCAGCTGTTAGCCACAGCACTTCATCTAGTATTAAAATGCCCTCAGAAACCGCACAACGGCTGCAGTATGGTAGCCAGATAAGATGAATGGAAGAAAAGCAGTGGGCATTTATAAAATACAAATTCACCCTCCTAAAGATATTTTTTACCTACAGAAAATCTGTGTACAGCTGGTTACTGACTTTCCAGTCAAAACTTCATACTGCAGACACTACATGTTGCAGTTTATCATTACATTCTCCAAAGCCCTTCCACACAAACACAGCACATACAAAACTGTACCACCTTGTAGTTGTAGAACATATCCATCCTGAAATTACATACAGAACTGAAGATTTTTTTCCCCTCATGTCAGAGAAATAAAGGACAGAGAGAAAGTGCTGCGGTAGCAGTATTTAGAGGCTCTTCTAAAGGAAAATGAAAACCAAATATTGAAAAAGAAATGTGCTGTTGAGAGAACTTGTCTTCACTTGACGTGTTGGCTGATGGGGTTGGGCAAGACTGTCCCCAGCCCATTGCCCAGTGCTGCCACACACTACCACAGAAGCCCTACTTCATTTTCTCACATGATGTGCAAACAGCAGGGCACAACCAGGGCTGAGGCAAACCCTGAGGCCAAAAGTGGTCTCTGCTGATATGAACCATCACAGCCCAGAAAATCACAGCAGTCGTACTTTCAGAGAACAAAACTGCTGCCACTTTGCTGAGCCTATCCACGCAGTAATCAATGAGTTAACACCACACACAAATGTGCGTGGTTTTTTTTCCAGTGGAAAACAGCTTGTTATAAGAAAAAGTTGGGGGACCTGGCTTGGGACACAGCACGTAACTCACTCCTCAGGGAAGAACTCCAGGGTGCGGCTGCCAGAGGAGATCTGGCACATGGTGTGACTGCGTCGCTGGCTGAACCCTGCTGTGGTTGGAGACTTGTAGTGGATGTTCACAGATGGGTAGGTCCTCTTTGCTGGTGGGGGACTTGAGGAGGAACTGAACAGACGGCTGAAGCTAAGGACAGGAAAAGGCCAGTGTGAGAAAAGGAGCCCAGGGACACAACATACCACAGACACACAACAGAGGTGCCAACAGCTGCTTTAAGCTCTTCATGAAAACTGCCCTACTTCTGTTTGATCAACATAAGGTGTTTTTAGCTTTAAAAAACAGGTGCCTTCTGAAAAACCTCCTTTATTAAAAAAGATTCTGAGTGTACGTATGTTTCCATCCCAGGTCAAGCAGAACCCTTTTCAGCTTGTGAAGCAAAATTGAGAGGGATGTTCAGATCTGATCTTAATTTCGCTAAGGACAAAGAAAGCCCTTGCAGGCAAAAGGGTTCAGCTAACACGAGTTTCAACTGACTTCTCATTAATATGAGAGCAAGAGTCTACTAAGCTGCTGTAGAAGTAGAAATGGCAACATTTCCCCTTTTCTTCATTTCACATAGTTCACCAAAGAACTTACAACTGCCAAATGGTGGACTTCTTCTTCTCCTGGACGGACGGGTGCTCACGGGAAGCTCTAAGAACAAATACAAAAGAATCATTTTAATTTCAGAATCTTTTACCGAAATTTCTGCCAAACAACCTAAAATTCAACCAATCAGCAGGCAATTTGCACCAAGGAAGCCATGTCACAACTCAGAATTCATTTTAACACAGAGCAAATGACACACAGTCATTTTAATGAAGGGATATCCAATTGCTTTATATTTCAATGTTAACATGAAGTGCAAATAAATGTTCTCAGATCAGTGCTTTATCAACTCCCTTTCACAGTATCACTGCCACAGTATCAGTCTGGTAATTATAAACTCTAATCCTAACCCAAACCCCAGCATTACAGTCCTTGAAAGCCACCGCCAAAGGAACTAATTAGAAGCAAACCTTTTCCTGACAGCTTTTCTGAGCTTAAGTAGCACAAGAAACTATCAAGAGAAACAGCTGCCCTGTGTCTCCAAATAATAACGGTAACTCTTGATTTGCAGCCCAGGATCAGCAATAAGAGAGAAAGTATTAGGTATGAGAAGAATCTAGTTTGGAAAACATTCAGCACATCTTCCGTATCTTATTAAGGGCATTAAGGCTAAAAGCAAAAGGTGCAGCGTGAGCAGGCTCTGTCCTGAAGGGATGTTGCACCAACATCCATCCTCACCTGATCATTTCAGTCCACCTGACAGCCTCCTGGAGCTCCATCAACCTCTCTTTGTATTGATTGCGCTCCATCAGAACCCGGGCCATTTCTACACGGGTGAAGCGCCGGCGCTGAGCTATGGGAATGTTGTCCTGCAGAGGGGAGGAGCACTGCTTCAGCCAACAAAAGATGGAAGGGGATTGATGTTAGTACAGGGCAAGTCAGGAGACAGAAAGACATACCGGTTAGTGCTCTTCCTTTTCTGCTTGATTACACCCCTCCCCATCCCACACCTTTCCCGAATGAGGCACTAACTCCAGACAAATGATTTCCAAACTATGGCCCATGGACATCTGGGTTCTGAAAACCCAGGGAAAACAGAACTAGAATCACCACCAAATTGAAGACCTTACCCAGGGAACATTGCCATGAAGGCGCTTTGGTAATCTGCAAGAGCTTTTGAGAACTGACAGCAGTCCATTGGTCCATAAAGTTTGGAAACCAAAGTTTTAGTGAAAAACATTCAGTAGCAAATTCAGCGACAAGCAGCAGAGAGCAGAAGATAATGTTATCTCTCCCCTCTGGAGGGCTAGGCAGAAGGCATTCTGTTAGCATGCACTGATAAAGGCAGAGGGCACATGAAACTAAAGAACAACTTTCTCCTTCCTGGTGACAAAATCTGGCTTCCCAAAGAAAGCAAACATGGCTGCAGCACTTCACAAGCACAACCTGAAAATTTTCCTATCTACCTACATTCTAACCAGAGTAATTTTACCTCAGTTTAATCAGGAGAATTAGGCTAGAACTGAACTTAGTTCTATACTTTTTACAAAGGAAGAACAGAGTTATATTAAAAAGAAATGTATCCAATTTATCTTTAAGGTGAAGTTGCACAGGGCCCTGGGCAACCTGACCTACAGCCTGATATAGTGGTTGGCAAGCACAGGGAGGTTGGAACTAGATGATCTTTAACATGCCTTCCAACCAAAGCCATTACACAGTTCCATGGTTCTGATCTCCTACCCTAGCAGAGGAGACATTTACAGAGGAAACTCTCTTACTCTCTGGTTTGCTTTATTTTTGACTACGGTGCACTCTGCTGCAAAGCCTCAAACTCAGCCAAAACAGGAGGAGAGCACCGAGCCTTCTCTGCCTGTAACAAGTACAGGCTTATGTAAAAGTAAACAGGACAAAAAATAACACTGCAAGATTGGAGCTTACAAAACTATGAAAAGAAGGTAGTTTCTGCTGAAAAGCTGGCAATATAACCTGAGTTTCACTGCACAAAGTCCTCATGGTTTACAGCTTCACTGCCAACACGAGATTAACTCTTCTGGGGAAGCCTGACCATCACTAGATTCTGTGAGAAAGCTCACCATACACTATGCTGTCTGGCATTCAAAACTGAGGAAAACCAGGTAAAATGGAAAGGTGCTGAGTTGGGCACAGCTCTAACAGTGGTGATTTAAAACCACTCTGTGCACTGCGTTGTCACTCTGTCAGCTGCTGCTCTTTGCCAAACTATAGTTTGCAAATTATATGCAAAGGTAATTACATGACAACAACTTGCAATTCAGCAGATCTGCTCTCATCCTTAACAAAGAAACATTCTAGAAACATTTAGATATTGCAGTAAGGGACATGGTTTAGGGAGAAATATTAGTGGTAGGTGGGCGGTTGGACTGGATGATCTTGGAGGTCTTTTCCAACCTTGGTGACTCTACGAAAGACAGATCAGTGTGCATCTCAAGAACTTTACATCAATTATTACAGTATGAGCATATAAACCCCCTTTCCCCGCAGGCATTTTAGTAATGTAATATACCAATTCTGTACAGAGATAGCTGCTTACATCCTCCACCTCTTCTTTGGGCTCTCGTCGGGCAACAATCGCTTCAGATTTCACTCTAGGAAACAGGAAGAAATGCATCGAACCAGCAAGTGATACTGTGACTGCACCTGGTGGGCTGACTGCATCAGAAAGAAACTGTTTTCCAACTGTGAGTAACACTAACAAATAGCTTCTGAGCTATTCTTCCTCACTCTTGCAACACGTTTCTGAGAACAGCTTCACTGACATCATCCCCTCTCTTTGGAAAACCTGATTTAAGCACTGGGCTCCAACATATGGACCACTGGGACAGACCTGTTTCAAAGCCATATTTTATACTCAAATGTTTGTTGAGATCTTAACAACGTAAAAAGTGAGCTGTTACCAGCAATTAATGTTGGTTTAAGTTCTTTTGGGCTGCTTCTCTTTCCAGTGTAGTAAAAAAGCCTCCAATATGAAGGGCAGTTTGCCATCACAGCAAAGAAATGAATCCCAAGTATAAATAAATACAAATTTAAAGTATTTATCTGAATACTTTTAATTTACTTAAGCCTCATAATGAGGGTCAGTCCCATTTGAATCACATGCACTTTTATTAGCAAGGAAAACAAAAAAGCCATCCTTATTTCCTAGTAAAGCACAGTGGACAGTTAAAAGTCCGCATCCATGCTGCACAGCGTATTTTATGTATTACATAACACACCAGGAGACTCAAAAAGGCATTTTCAAAAAATCAGATCTATTTCCACTGCTGGTAAGATCACCTTCACTTCAGACATTCTGAACACTGAAGAAACCAGACTGTGCTGTTGTCAGAGACTCTGTGCTCAAGAATTTAAAAAGAACAGAGGCAACTTTCCAGATTCAAGATGCAAAATAAACACTGTCCTCTGAATCTGAGTGTCACAGTGCAGCTGGTACAGCTAGTTAAAATGCAGTTATGTAGCCTGGAGATCAATGGGGCATCTGTAGCTTTATGGAAGTGAAAACTTCCCAGGCTTTGTAGGCATTCAGGTTTAGGTTTCTCTAGTTTGAGTGGAAAAATAAGAAATGGAATCTGTCCAAATGCCACCTCTGTGCAGAGCTCTAGAATCTCCTCTCCCTCTTCTTATTCTTAATGTGAACAATGAGACAATTAACAATACTGACATTTAAACACTGTTTGTGAGAATCTGCACTCGTTCTTTCATTAAATGAATGGGCATTCATGCCTCTCAGCACAATCTTGGCCACCAACAGGATCAAGTTCCTGACAGTTTTCTGCAAAACTACTGGTTCAGAAATTCCTTTGTTGTTTGTTTGTTTTAAATTGCAAACTGAAATGCTGACAACTTCACTCTGGGAAGCCTAGATTTGCAACCACTGTGATGGACCCCTAATATTGGAGGGGAAAATTCTGTAGATTTTCTAAGGTTCAAAAATTCGTTTCAAACTAAGAAAAGCAATCTAAGAACACCAGGAATATCTCAGCCACATACTATCAGCCTTGAAATGCTCTGTAAGCTACCTCTGAATTCTAACACTAATGCCCATGAATGAAATGCAGAAAAGCTGACTGGCACAAGTTTCACTCTCAGGTCCCCTCACAGAGGCTGTGAGTTCATCACTCAGGTTCTCCCAGATCTCTGACACAGCATGGGAACCACTCACCTTTTCAGCTCTTCCTCCAGCTCCTTCACTCTGGTTTCCATTTTGGTTTTGGCTTGCTTTGTTGCCTCAAGCTCTCCCTTCAGTACTTCTTGTTCTCCAGACAATTGGTCCACCTTGGCAATCAAATCATTCTTCACAACGTTCAAAGCATTTCTTAAAGGTGTGAAAGGGACAATAAGCAAAAATGCCATAAGCTGTCCATAAGAGAAACCTGAAACTAAACTCACAGGCATTACAAGGAAACCTGAAATGAGCATACTGAAATAAGTTCAGACTATAAGTCATGAAAAAGCACATCTTGCAGAAGAACGTAACTGGTCAGGATGAGGTCTGTCCAGTTCTGCTTTCTGACTGATAGAACAACCTCAGGTGCTTCATAAAAGATGCAGAAAGCACACACAGGGCAACTTAACAGCTGCACGAAATTGAAATCTATTTAAAGAGAATTAAGTGCTGAAACATACCTTTCAGAACCTACGTTATTTGTAGTTGTTGATAGCTGGAGATGATGGTGACATACTTCAGCATTCCCAACCACTTCCGAAGTATCTTAAAATCTTTAAAATGAGCAGCTTCCCATCCTAACTTCTACAGTTACCACCCTTAGGATTACTTCTCCTTCCTCTTCATGGCTGCTTAGCCATTCCTTAGTATCTAGCTTGCCAGCCTTTCCCAAAGGATAAGCAAATTACATTGCCTCACTTTTCTTTATCAACTATTAAATCTTTGAAAATTCTTCTCAACAGTAATACAAGTTTATTTTCAATTAGTAAATCTTGCAAATAAAAACTTCAAAGTGACACAGACCCACCCAGACTCCTGCTGAAGTTAATGAAAGAAAAGCCTACCACTGATTTCAGGTGGGATAAGAGCCCATCAGGAAAACTGCTCAGGAGAGGAGTTTCTCTTCTACATTTCAAAGCATAACAAGCATTCAAGAGAGCCTGCCAGATACACCAACAAGCCACAGTGAGGCTGGAGTTCTAGCCACAACCTTATTTGTGATGGCATCTCAATGATATAACCAGGCAGGCGGTTCAGAGCACACAACAGTTTCTTACTTGGTCTCCAGTAGCTGTGAGTTCTCCAACAGCAGATTGCCCACTTCTTTGCCCATTCCTGAAAAAACAAAAAAAGTCAAGCAGTTTTCATCTGTTCTCCTTAGGGTATGGAGCTTGCGTGGCATTGACTGACTCATGCTTGAGGAAGAGAAATCATTTTGTTAGGCTTCCCTACAGCCAGATTCATCCACTTGAAAGGCTTCCTATTACCAACCTTCCACCGTGGCAGTATTAAAAGGACTTCAGATCGTCCAATGCTCTACTATTTACCTTGAACAACTTTCTTTCACAGGGGTTTACAGTTTGAAGTCTCAGGCCCATGACTTAAGGATCACTCCCAAAAAAGCACCTAGATCAGACATACTGCACTTTGGGTAAGAACACACGAGGGCTGCAGCACACAGGTCAGGTAGCTCCAAATCTTTCAGAGTGCATGCAAAGTGTATAGATTGAATTTAGTAAAAATGAACTGAAAGGAATTTAGGGACCAAACGCACAGGAGAAGTGCTCCCTGCTGCCAGGAACTTGCTGGGTCCCAGGACCTGCTTCTATTTTACAAATAGATACAGAGGGTACTGTTTTTTTAAGGGACAGTGCTGAGTGTTGCAGCTAGTTTCTCAACACAGGCCCCAGGGAACAAAAAGGCATCACAACCATCAGTGTTTGTGCTGAAGTGCTCCTCGTCCTGCCCTCGAACTGCCTATCCCTTTACAGCAAAGGCATCAACATTTTCCACAATTGTTATTTGCTGATAAATATTCACAATAAAATAAAAACAAAATAAACTTTAAGTTAATGGAAGTTAGAGAAACATGACGGCATACAAGAAGTGAGCACACATCACGACACTCCAACAAAATAAATCCTCTTCCCACAGTTAGATGGCATGAAGTTATGATGGCAAAAGCAGATTCCCAGCAGGAAGGAATAAGAAGCAGCATTTTCAAGTTTTTCTTTGTTTGTTTTTGTTTGTTTTTTTAAATCAGTAGAAAGATAATTAATCACTTTGATGTTTCAGGCAATGTATTCTTGGTGTGTCAAGGAATACTGCAAACAAAAATGTGAAAACTGAAGTGTACTTTTGGCTTGGTAAGGTGGATGAGCTAATACCCTTTTCTTCCATGGCATATACGTTGTTCCTAAAATCCAGAGGTCATACAATACAATACAGACATCAGTTTATTAAATACTTCTCTTGTTCCTTTTGAATGATTCTACAAAAGATCAAATACGTATTTAACTAGTAAGACATTAAAATGGCACAAGGATCCTGTGAGTGCTGAGGGACATTGTCATCCTCATGGCTTGGTTTTTCTGTTGTTGGTGGGATGGCCAATAACAGTTTGCCTTCTCATCTACGAGCAAGGTAACACTCGTGAGTCTGCCTCTGGGAGAGAAAGGAACTGTGGTGCAGAGGGTCAGCTGTTACCCCAGAACTGCCTAATTAGTGTGTGGCCCAGTCCCAGCCCGATGCTTTAACCAGTGAGAGCTCTGAGGGACTGATCTTTCAATGAAGAAATGGATGAAGCCATCCTACAGCCACAGAGTGAGACACTATGAGATAATCTCGTGCAAGCTGTAACAACAAAGCCCCACTCATGAGAAAGAAAAAAGGCACTGTGGAGTGGCTAAAAGGAGAATTCTTTACTCTTTGTCGCGTGGAACAAAGGAGGGAGCCATTCATCACTGTGCACCTCCTATAGCCAGGCAAATAGTGTGAAGCATCAAAGTGGATAATCAACTATATCAAGGGAAAGAAGAGAATTCCCAGATCACAACTATGGACCAGCTGCATCCTGCTTCTTGGAGAGGTGACCATCACACACACAAAAAAAAAAAAAACAACAAAAAAGAACCCCACAAACCAAGGTAATGCAAGACATATGGGGGAGATGTTGAGTGGATGAAAGAAACTTTAAAATAAAAAACGCATGGTTAAAAGAAGAAAAAAAAGAAAAAAAGAAAAAAAAAGAAAAAAGGCCTTCGCCTTACCAAAGAAATCATCCCGTACTATGAGGACCATCCCATACGAGAAAGGGAACAGAAAGATAGGGGGGCAAAGGGGAAAAAAGGAAGAGAAAAAAGCAGCCATTAAGTACCAATCTGTAAATAGCAAACAGAGCAGCTCATCAGCATGTGCAAACGTGTGTGGTGCCAGTATATGTGATGCTCAGCATAAACTAACATACATCTTGTTTAGCTGCAGCCTGGCCTGATGGAGATTTATGCCTGAAAGTTCAGGACAAGTTCAAGATGAACTCATTTTTTCTTCCATCTTCATCATTTACCCTGGACTGAGTATCTTTGTGCTTTCCAACCCCACCACAACAGCAATTCAACAGACGTAATGAATAGGGTGAAAAAAGGACAGGGGCAGGAGAAAAAACAAAAGGGGTGGGATATCAAAGCTGTTATCTGGCCTTTTTGCACAGACCCAAATCCACTTTACTACTGAGATAAATTCCAGTGCCACTTCAGTGGGAGAGTTTCTGAGAAAAAAAAAAAAACATGAAAAAGTGGCTTACAGTAACAGTACAAACAATCTGAACTAAGAGAAAGGATGATGCCATCGCTCCTTTTGTAACCTTACAGACCCAACATCAGGAGGTGCTGTGTAGAGGAATGTGACAGAGCTCATCACTGCACAGTATTACGCTACAGATTTTGTACCGTATCAACCCAAGTCACCTACCCTTATTACAGGTTGAACTTCATTCAGTTTGCACTGAAATCAAGAGAGATTGCCTTGATCTCATCTGATTTTTTATCAGCACCCAAGTGCATTTAATAGAAAGGTGAAAATTCTGCAATTTAGGGCCTGCTGACCTTTGTATGGCATGAAAGGCAACAGAGGTAGCACTTCAAACTCCTATCAAAAAGACAAAACTTTAAAATAACCTGTGGCTCTGCCACTCTCTTCCCCAGAAGAAAGTCTTTATTTCCACTGCAGCTGTGGCAGAAGAGGGTCTGTATTCATTAAGAAACTCATGTGGGCACCATGTGAGCAGAGGGACTCCTCAAAGCCTTGTTCACTTGAAGAAAAGTGATAAACTAACTTAATTATGTGCTCAGCTGAGCTCTGATCAGAGCACAGCACTTGCCCTAAAAAAAGGCACTTTGCACCCCAAAGCAAAGGAAAGGTGCGGTGTGGTTTTCTCGAGACCTTGAGAGACGGACCAGTGCAATATAAGGGAGCAAACCTGCAGAAAGCTACACAAAAAGTGGATCAAAAAGCAGCAGACACATGAACACAAAGCAGGGATGTCCTACTGCCCAGGGACCCGCCAGTGCAAGGAACCAAGCAAGGCAAAGGTGGGAGAAAGTCAGCAAAGCCAACCGTGATTGGACAAGAGCAGGGGAGTATCACACGTGTATACCATGTCATTCAGTCTCAACGAGGTAAAAACAAACAAGAAAGGAAACTGAGCAGAGGAGAGATACACACCTGAGAACTCCCCTATGGGCCATGTCCAGCGAAGCACAGAGAGACAAGGGAAAAAAGGAAGTGAAAAAAGGATCGATCAGTGACTGAAACCAACCAAATTAAAATTTTGTTTTAAAAAAAATAAATTAACAATGATTCAGCCATTTCAATGTCAAAAGGCATGAAATAGTAAGGACAGGAACTGCCATGACTGTAGGAGGCACGACTCCACATACAGGACAAAAGAAATCAAGGGGAGGTAACCCATGTTATAACTGCAACCACATGCTTCAGCTACCCCCAGTATGCAAAAGACAGTTGCATTTTACAACATCTTTTTCCCTACAGCAGTGCCAGGACTCAGTTTGATAATTTCATTTCAACTTCTGTATAGAAAAACAGTATTTGTATGCATGAACTTACCACTAATGTAAAACCTGCTGTCTGCACCATAAAACACCGGTTACATGAAGTGAGATTTTAACCTCCATAGCAAACACAGGTGGGCATCCTAACTCTAAAAGAAAGGACTTCCTAGTGCCCATAACCCAACTGTTAGTCCTCCCCCGTGTCCGGAGTACTGGGATAACGAATATCAGGAAAGGGGATATGACAGAAAGGAGGAACTACCCATGAGCAGCTGGTAAGAAATGCAATTAATAAGTAAACAGGCAGGAAAGCAGCCAACTAGATGATGAGAATATTCCAAAGGCTGTAGTGAGAAAGAAGGGAATTACAACTGTACACTAGAAAATGTTCTCATTCCACGTATTTCTCCAGAATCCTACACAAACTAATGTCATCTACCTGGACCTGTGAAAGGATTTTTACATGGCCCCAATACACCGAATCGTATCTCCAACTTGGAGAGCTATGAATTTGAAAGCTGGACCGTCCAGCGGATAAAGAATTGGTTGGATGGTCGCAGCCAGAGGGTTGCTGTCAACAGCTCTATGTCCAGGTGCGGACAGATGACAAATAGTGTTCCTCAGAGGCCTATTGTGGGTACTCTTTCACAGCGTTATCAGTGACACAGATAATGGGATCAAGTGCATCCTCAGCAAGCAGAGCAGCACAGCTGACACAACAGAAGGAAGGGACGTCATCCAGAGGAATCTGGACAGGCTTGAAAAGTGAATAATTTTGAACCAAAAGAGGGGAGATTTTAGGTTAGATTTTAGGAAAAAATTATTTAGAGAGTGGTGAGGCAATGGCACATCTGCCCAGAGAGGCTGTGGATGCCCCATCCCTGGAGGTATTCAAGGCCAGGTTGGATGGGCCCTGGGCAGCCTGATCTGATGGGTGGCAACCCTACCCATGGCATGGGGGTTGGAGCTTGATAATCTTTAAAGTCCCTTCTATCCCAAGCCATTCTATGATTCTATGATGATTTGTGTAGAGCAGTATTAGAACAAGGGGGAAAAGTAGATTTTATATTTCAAAATTGCAATGAAGAGTGCCAATTTTCTTGTGCCAATGTTGGCAGTACTATTCTTTAGATCTCTTCAGAGATCTATTCTTCAGACATTCTTAGTGCTTTCTGTAGTTCAAAGCAAAGAAAAAGAAGTTTGAATCTCATTTCTCAGTCAGAGAAGCATGAGCTCTCAGATCTCTCTTTGCCTTCCTTTAAACAATCCTGGCAACACATGTTCACGTTAAAGAACACTTTCAAGAAGGCAGAGCTGGCAGCCAGATCTCAACAGAAGAATCAGTGTGATTGACAATTCTGTCATGAAACTCACTGAGCTAGCCAATTTAATCACAATCCAGATCTCAAAAGGAACTGGAAGAAGCCTTCCTATTCTGCTAGCCCACCATGCCGTCATCTGCAAGTTTTTCTTGCTCTTCTCAAATCAGAAAATTATCCCAGAGAAGAGTGCAGAAAAACTGGCAAATTACATGTCACAGCATCTCTGCTGAGAAGATGATAACCAAGGTTTAATATACTTCTCTTCTGTAAGTGAGCTGGGAACACAAACTATAAAGAGAAATTCTTTCTGAAGAGTTTTAGAATTCTTCACCATTAGCAGATTCATCCTTCTACTTCATTCCTAAAGAACTGGTAAAAAGAGGAGCCATTCAGGACTAAAAACATACAGACTGACACAACTTTAATACTACTCCCTTTGACACTGTAGAGGGTATTGTATACACACAGTACACTGTATACACATCTCTAGGATGGGGGAAGAAAATGTGCACATCTTTTCCATTAAGCATTTAATTCATGCATGGATAGTTAAGCTACTCAGACAAACCTCTCAAATGCTCAGATTAAAATGTATTTTAGGTGTTTCACACTTTCATATTTTGTCCAGAATACTTCAAAAATGAAGAACAGAAAAAAGAATGTCAACTTCAGTAAGGCTTGAAATGTGTGCACCATTCAAAGGAAAACTAACAGATGCAAAATACCAGAAACCTAACAACAGCAGTGTAAGCTGGAGATGTTTTCTGTGCTTAACAAAGAGGGGAGTAGAGATTTTTATTTCCTAAGCAAAAACAAATCGAAGGATTAAGCAATCTCCCTTTTTTCCCTGTGTATTTGGGCATCCCTGTGTATAAGGACAAGCTATCTCTGTGTATCATAGAATCATAGAATGGTTTGGGTTAGAAGGAATCTTGAAGATCATCTAGTTCCAACCTTCCTGCCACAGGCAGGGACACCTCCCACCAGACCAGGTTCTCACAGCCCCATGCAGGGCCATGGGCAGTGCCAGACCCTCACCACCCCTTGAGTAAAGAATTTCCTCCCAAGGAAATAACCTTATGCTTAAATTTAAAAACTTGGTATGTACATATTGATAGTTTCGGCTTTAGGTGGAAAGGAAATTGATCTTCACGAGCCGTACTTACGTTCAAAGTCTCTGTATAATTTTCTTAGAAGAGGTAACTGCCAAATAACAGATGACTCAAGATGTCTACAGATGTCTGGGCTGTGTGATTACTGGAAAAGGTGAACACCTTTGACTAACTGGAACTGTGGTGATGTAACTTGCAAGGTCTAAACTGGGCAACTAACCACTTGTACGCTTTGAAAACAAGTCTGTATTTCTCACTGGTCACTGGGTGAGACTATTGGGTTCTGGGGAGTGGATTCAGAGAAGACAGGCTTCCAGAAGTGGGAAATGGGTCTTCCCAAGCAGTTCATACAGCAAGTCTTTCATTTCCTGAACGATTCTGATGCTCACACTTCCTGATGCCACAGCCATTTCAAGAGAGATAAAAAGCAACAAGTGGCACAGAAGATATATGTGATTTAGAGGAAGAAAGCCATGTATTACATCATATGCTCTTCTAGACAAGGAAGCACCTAAGGATCAAGATAAAACACATGCTAGATGGGAAGATTCTGATTGCTTTTAATTCTTTGAGCCTGTCACAAAGAGAGCTCCCAATAATGCATGGGGGCTGACTGAACAAAATTCATCCCACATCTTTAATAGCCACGTGTTGTTGCTCCTGCCACCTTCGCTAGGAGCAGGAGTTCAAGCCCTTTTGCAATGACTGCTAACATACAGGTCACTCTCAAACCCAAAATTCTTGCTTTTTCTTTTTAATTCTGATATTTTCAGTATCTGCACATATTGGCTGCAATCACAGGCTGCAAAAGTTCATCTCTACTCTTCTGTAGACTTTTTCTTCCACCATGGTGGAAGAGGTGTCAAACAATAGATGTCTTAAAGACTTCTGTCAACGGTCATCACTCCATGCACAAGAGTTACACTGCATGCTGCAGAGCTAGCATCATGTTCCTAAAAAAACATCTATATCAAACAGCTATTGCAAGAGTTGTGATCACAGTCTAGATCTCTTTCACATTCCAGTCACACAGTTGCCCACAACAGTATCAATTTCAGAGATTATGTCTTAGATAGAGCAAGAAACTATGTACTGACCTACTCTACAGCCTTCAGTCCACTTCTTCATGGTTAAATCTTCAGGGAATAGGCTAAAATCTGTCCCCTCTGCAAAAACATACTCCTTCAGAGGTTCCTGATACCAGACTCATTCAAAGGTAATACAAGTATTCCCCTAATTTAATTCTCGTAAAGAGAAGCTGCTGCAATTCTGCGACATGACTCAGCTGATCACGTTCTAGATATATGAGGGCTGCTCCAAAAGTAATGTCTCCTATTTTATTACGTTGACCCATGATGTCACAGGCGAATGTTGGTGGTAATGCATCAGAGGTTGAACCTTCCCACCTGTATTGCATTAAATTTTTTTGCTATGTGACAGATGGCAGCAGAGAGGCAGTCTGACAGAATGGTAACTGACATGAAAGTACAGATGAAGCAAAGGTGTCATTGAACTTCTCCATGCAAAAAAAAAAAAAAAAGACCCAATGACATTCATCAACACTTGCGAACGTTGATGGAGACCAAACAGTGGGTGTTGGCACAGGGAGGAGTGGGTGGTGCATTTCAGCAGTGGTGACAGCAGGTACTTCCACTGGTGCAGATTTGTACAAGCACACCATGCAGCTCTTGTTCACTGCTGGTGAAAATGAATAACTAATGGTAGTGACTGAGTGGAAAAATAATGTTCTGTAGCTGAGAATTTGCCCTATCAAACAGTGCTATTGTGTTCTTTGTATCTGTTGTGGAAATAAATAGGAGACATCATTTCTGGAGCAACCTATGTATATCCAAAAGTTTTTTGGATATACAGTAAAAATTTTGTTTCCAGAACCAAACTTGTAAGATTATCCAAATGCAGCTCTTATGCCAGTAACCACCAGAAATGTTCACTTTCACATCAGATCTCTTGCTGCTCAATGTCATAACAGGAATACTTGTAGGAGTCCTCGTATTTTCTACAGTTTTTAAATCAAGCAGTAAAACTGACAGTGAGCTACACAGTTATAAACTTTGTCAGTAGCTTGTGTTATCGGGATATTCAAATACCATTCATATTTCTCTGAAAATATTAAGCAGGCCTTCAGAACAAGCTTAAATTCTGCCATGAATTAAGGTTTGCATACTCAGAGTCCAACACCAGAAAGCATGGCAAGGGCTCAGACTGCTACCTGACACAAAGCTGCTTCTCTGACTGCTTCAAAGTAATCAGGAACACAGAATATAATCAGACTTCAGATACAAAAAGCTCCTTCAAAATCAGCCTAAAAGGAAAATGCAAATCTCTCTTGGATCAACTATAAAAAGGTAAAAACTGCAGTGAAGACTACGATGTTTCCATACGAGAACAAAGAAAAATTGTTCCTTTAAAATACTTAACAAAAGGAGCTGTTTTCTTGCAAACTTCCAATAAAACCTTTATTCCAAGTGAAGCTGCTAGAGTGCAGAATTACTGGAGTGAAAATTTGTGGAAGGAGTGGAAGAAGCAATCTTCAAACTGCTCGTGTAGGAGAATTCTATAGGAAAATAACTTAAAGACACATAAAGACAGCCCAAATACATAGCCATTAACTTAAATTGTTGGGTAAGAATTCTGTGCCATAGGTATATATTTCAGTCACAGTGCATCCCAAATTCCATGCCATTTTTTAAAGGCCAAACAACCAAATTCTGAAAAAAGAGCAAATTTAAATGCTTCTAGAAGCTTAACAGAGTTGTCATTGCATCAGTGAAAACAGAACAGTTCCAACAAGTTTTTACCTAGCAGATCTGCTCCTTCATCAACATCCCCGATCACCTCAGATCCTGCTGTGGAAAGTTCATGATAGAGAGAGTCTGTGTTGATGCCAAACGCTTTGTTCACAATCCCCTGGGTTGGGCTGGGTTGGAAGAAGGAAAGGCAAGGATTCTTGTTATTTGGCAATATTTAAGCTAGAACATAATTTCTCTGAAATACTGAGCATCACAGACCATTACAATCAAAACAGGTGGAGTAGATTCCACCCTCTTGCCATGGACTGACTGAGGGAATTTAGTAAGTAAAGGAAAAAGCATGTTTTAATCCCCACACCAAGTACCAGTACCTACCGTGCATAACCTCAAAGCTCGCCTACCTGACTCCTTTTCAAACAGCTCATGACTTCTCAGTATTTCATAGAAACTTTCAACTCACAGACCTAAGACTGTGCAATGATGCCTACATTCCCACCAACTTAAACAGCAATCCTCATAGCAGTAAGATCAGATAAGGACTCAAATGCTGCAAACAGCAGTGGTTTTCCTCTTTCTTTGCCAGCTAGTAAGTCAGCCTGAAGATTTAGTTTCTTCTTTGAGTGAATCTGTGCACACAAATGCTTTTCCATACCTCAGCAAAACGTACTTCATTAAAGGTAAATCAAAGTTAATGTTATCTAATTACATCATGTGGAAGCACATTTCCACATCTTCTCTATGGAGAATCACCTTGCATGCCTTGACAGACTCGTGGCTCAAAGAGAAGACAGCCACTGCAGGAAGGCATAGCATGAGAGAGTGTGGTGTCTGTGGGACTGCCAGTGCCTACTCCAACAATCAGCGCTGAAGCAGGTACAAAAACACTTCTGTGTGCCATGCCTTGTACAAGAGGAACCAGCTTGTGCAACCTTTCCAGCAGCCTAGCAGAAAGGCCAGCACCACTGGATAACATCGCAAGCTCTGTGGCTTTGTCCTTAGGTAAATCAAGTCTCTGCGACCAAGCCTGGAGATTACAGATGTCACTGATACATGAGTAATACAGCACATTGCAGAGAAAAGAAACAGCTTTTTAACTACAAAGCTACCCAGGTATCTAAGAACACTCAGGAATACAGCTGGGTGCCACAACTGCATCAGAATTAATCAGCTGACGCAGGCTAACAGGCAGCACAACTGAGGACAAGCAACCAGCATTCAAGGCCTGACCTGAAGGCATCATTCAGCCTCAGCACTCCACTTTCTGAAGCACTACATTTTCCCAAAAGCATTCTGCTATTAAAGATGCAGCTCCAGAGTTATCTCATGTCATCTGTAGCTTTCAGTATCTCCAGCTGGATCAGAGATCACTGCCTGAAGAGCTCCCCATGCAGCAATACTCTCCACTCCTATATTTTCTTCAGTTTGAAACCAATTATTGGTCTAACCATAGCAGTCACTTTTGCCTTCCTCTCACAGCACTGTTCTGGCTACCTGGATTCGTCATACTGCTAACATCTGCCCACACATCCTACATACTCTGAAGGAAGTTTAACTGAGAAAGGCATCTGTTACTGCTGCTCACATACGCTCTTAGAGACTAGAGGAGAGTGCCCAACAAATGCAATCCAGTTCACATTTGGTCTGTGAGGAAATCTTGCTGTAGCTTTGTCAGAGTATTATTTTCTACATACCTTTTTGCTGACATATTGTCAAGTTACCCACCAGACAGTAAAAAAAGAGTAAAAAAAACCTACAACATTGCTAGACCTTGGTAAAAATGGATCAAGGCATCTAGACTAATAATTCTAGCCTAATATATGTTTCACAGATACACATGGAGCCAAAATTAATAGCCTTTAGGGAGCTGAGTGCCAGGTGCTAGGCAGGAACCACATCAACATATTGGTTTACTAACTCAGAGGTCTTGACTGCCTTGACTGACCACTTCACACCTGAACACTCTCATCCTGCTGGTCCAAGGCGTCCCTTAAACCTCAGGCCTGTGTCTTCAGTCCTTATCTGAGCTACGCTATAGAGTAATTGTCCTCTGTCTGCTGCTTCTGAGTATTCTCTGCACCTAATGCATCCTCTCCTTATCTGGGAGTGCTGATGGAGCCTCTTACCAGCACCCTACTACACTCCTGCACCCTGCTTACGATGAGCACTGCCCACTGGGGTTGTTTTTGTTGGTCCTCCCATGCATAGCAGCTCTGCTTCTGCTCTTCCAACACTTAAAGAATACCACACAAAATTAGAAGTCTTGAGGCTTTAAACTGCATTCAGAACTGATCTCATTAGACAAACACATCTTTTTCCTCTCCTTGAAAACTTAAGCCCATATTCCCTATGCTTAACTTAAACCTTTTGTTTAGAAACACTACATTTCTTTGCACTCCCTGATCCAGTAAGACAACCTGTCTCAAAGCAGCCTGGACCTGGGCCAGCTGCACAGATCCTTCCAGATTACCAGCTGATACGTGCCTTCCCTGGAGAACTCAAAGAAGGCCAACACGCCCTCATTTTTGCATTAGCCAGGATACATGCATTTTTTGAAACAGCTGCATCTTGAACTCTGAACCACAGTATCCACTCCACTCCTCACAGAAACAAGACAGAGGGCCAAGAGCAGAAAGTCACAACAATACCTGTTTCCAGGGCGTTCCAGGCGGGGATCTTGACACATATCCAGCTCAGGAGTGGAGTCTATGATGTCCTGAACATCGGACCACTCATCACTGCTTCCCATACCTAGGTGAGACAACACATGATCTATGGTAACACTGCTCCTTAAAGCCACTTCTGCAGCTTCAAATACCATGGCTTGAGAACGTCACGGTGCTGTGTACAGTTGTTAAAATAGAAACAGCAGCAGATCACCTAGAGTCACAAATGCACCTGTGCTGGAAAGATACCTTCATATCTTTAGGGCAGACAGACCATAAGCATGCTCCCTGCAATACCACAGTGCCACCAACATAGCTGGCCTAGATCTTCATTAGAACATAACAACCAGAAATACTTCATCCATTAGAATAACTTCCATATAATCTTTTAACTTGTCAGTAAAAATTCTTCAGTCACAGTGCATATTTAGACAAAAATCACATCACTTCACAGAGATTATTCTAGCTATGGACCGGCACTGGCTCATTTAAATACAAGCAATTAGTCAACACAATTTCTCAAATCTACAAGGAGCTTACATATCCACTATGGTGAAATTTCACTTAGAAACTGCATTGTACAATGCATTAAATCCAGTCTGGTTTCTGTATAATTTATAGCCTGAGGGCAATATTTGAGGAAGAAAATAAGGGACTTCCCCCTCATGTCAATTTATGTGTATTAGAAACCAAAATGCTCAAAAGCTGAGGCAAGCAACATAAACACACTGTCTGCTCACACACAAAATGCTTGAAGGATTAAGGACGTCATCTGTATACTATGTTAGTCTGCTGAATGTGTTAGAGGTGGCATTTTTGTCCTTTCCAAACTGCCTTGGAACCCAAATACACAAAGCTCACAACAACAAGAGCGTTCATTCCCCCATTTAGGCTGGCACTGCGGGCTAGCTGGCAAGCAATACCATGCTGAAGACAAAGCCTGATGTGTATCTGTTGCCAAAGGAGGCATCCATATACAGCAGTTCTCTAGCTCATACAAACTTCTCTTTTCAACCTGAAAAACTTTGCAGCAAATACCTTGGAATATAATTTCTGTAGGTTCCTCTTTAAGACATTTGTATCAGTAACAGACGTTTTAATAACAGATGCATAGAATTATGCAATTACAATTCAAGTACCTGAGTTTCTCCACAGCAGAGATTTGTTCTGCATTACACATGAGAGACAGCTGAACAGCAGAGCACATAAAGACACAACTATCTGCCTGGAGCAGATTGCACACTATGATCATTTCACCAGGAAAACTTAAATTTTCACATGGGCATTTCCTTCAGAATTGAAAGAGAGCTACTGATGGTAAACAGTCTCCTCAGAAGCAAATGTAAAATGAGGATACTTATTTATAGTACATTTGAATTACTGAACTCTGAGAAATACTGCACGACAAACTTACGACTGAAGCAAATCCAGAATCATCACTGGACCTACTAAAGCAATTCCCCTTTTCTTGCATGCACAGTATAGCTTATTCTTGTCAGCTCTAACTTCTGGTCTCAGCCACCACAGACATCCACGTTCAATTTCTCTCACTAATGCCCATTGACTTGCCTTGGCCAGGATACACACAAAATAACAATTTCAGTGATCTATGCAGAAGCCACATGCCCTCACAGAGAACTGTGCTGGTTTCTGGCAGACTGAAATCCATGAAGTTGGGAGCCCCCAGCTGCTAATAAAAATACAGAATGGGACTCTCCTGTGACTCTTTTTATTCAAATGCTACAACAGAAGATGTTACATCTTGTTTTATAGTCTTAATTTGTTAGGAATCAGCTGCTGAATGTTAGCATTTCTTCTGTATTACAGAGGAAAAGGTTCTGGTTCTGATGGTCCTTGGAAACCTGTGCTCATTCACATGCTCCTAAACAGACTTTTTTCCTTATGGTCTTCATTGAGTTTTACAGTCCTTTTTGAATTTAAGTTAATGACATGTAAGAAACACACCACTTCTCATTTCTGAAGGCTGCCACAAGTCTAAACACAATACAGCCTGAGAGTTGCTGACACACACTACATTGGTACTGCCATAATAAACTTCACTGAAAGTGGCTTTTCTCGTGTTCTTGCATTCTTTTCTTTCTTTCAGCAAACTAAAGCCTTAGGTGATGGCTTTCCTCACCAGACATCATTAATTCAATCTGCTACAAGACTCTGGGGAGTGGAAAAAAAACAACTGTAACTTTCCAAAGATTTCTCAAATGAGAAACAGACTAAAGAGAAAACAGCTTATTTAGCTTAGAAAAACAGCTGGATGAGGATATAACTATTCTTTTAAAATACATCTGGGTGTGGAGTAAACACACGGGAGGGAAAATAATTATTTAACCGAACTGACAATTATGATATATGAACAGCTGGGTATAAAATACTTGAGAATAAATCCAGAGAAAAAAAGTTAACAAAGTTTTTAACTAGCATATTAATGAGGCCCAGAAACTGCTTCTCAAAAGCTCCAATATGGGGCTTTCTCGTTCATGACAGGGGTTCTATGACATGGATGAACGCACCTGCAGGGAAATGGACTCAATATCTACTGCCATCCTGCATACCTGGGAAACCATTCACATTACTGACTTTTTAACAAAGTTTGCTACTCAGAAAAAAGCTCACACTTAATTCTATTTGGGATAGAAGCTGATTACGTATCAGTCTCCCAGCCTTCTCCTGTTACAGAAGGACACAAGCACTGCGAAGGAAATTAATTTCCTGATCAAGAACACATGCTCCAGCTCCCATACCTATGCTGACGTTCCTCATCTCCTGTGTGACCTGCACTTCCATGTTCCGGCTGTTCCGCTTTTCTCGTGTCCTCTTGTTGCTCTTGGTTGTGCCATTGTATTCACTGATGGGTTGGATGCTCTCGTTCAGGGGCGTAACAGCAGCAGAGGGCACAGATGATGTGGGAGTGTTGGACTTGGTTCCGGTGGTGCTCGGCGTGGCAGCTGCTGAGGACTGCCCAGATTCAGACATTTCATCCTGGGGACACTACGGCGATTCCAGGGTAGGAAAAGAACAAAAAGGGAAAAGCAGAGCTATTTATTTCAGTTGATCTCCGATTTGTTGGTATATGGCTGCCTTAAAGCATTAAGCAAAATGAGCCTTGCTCACTGTACCGACTAAATGCCCAGCATTCACTGGTGACACATGGCACTGCAACCAGAACGTAGCAGTGAGTTCTCATGCTGAACTCAGCAAGCAAATCCTACCTGTGAAAGGATCGACATCCTTCTTCGTGTACTATGAAGGCTTATCTTCATAAGTCACATCACTATGTGACCTCTTCATCATGCACCTCAAGGAAGAAGGCCTTTTCATAAGTGAAAAGCACCTCCAATTGCCACTGACTACAGCAGAAGCTGAAAGGCTTTGGCACTTGCAGTAAGCCAGGACAGCACTTCCCAAGACTGGAAGGTAAGACGGGCATTGCTTGGGAAAGACGTGAGCTCTTAGAGGATCCAGAAGCTGTCATTACAGTAAGCCACTGACATAACCAGGATGAGAATCCCTTGTGGTGAGAGAACAGCAGCGTATTTTTGACACCAAACTGCAGAAGCAAAGTGGCTAGCAAACGAATGGTCTGATTTTGCTAGTGGGGGAAGACCTATGTTCCCACATGCAGAAGCTAGCCAGGCATGAATCTGGCTTGACAACAGAGCAGAAAGAGGCATGGTCTCCCCAGATTGATTAGGCAAGACCCAGAAACTCAAAAATAAGAAGCTGACAAATTAACATAGGCGACAGACTTCCATTGTGAAATGTGCACAAATGAGGTCCAGCTTTACAGACATTACAGCCCCATTTCTTGTCATAACACCTCTTGAAAAACATGGGAGGCTTGTAAGGCTCTGTGAGGATTTTATACTGCAGCCCTTCTTTGTCCATTAAAGTGGCACCACTTCAAAGTCAGCCAATTAACGCCTTGACCGATGCAGTAATCATTCCCAGGACCAAATGAGATCTCTCCTTTCTTCATGGCAGCCCACTCTAATTGCTGCCGGCAGGGAGATGGCAAAATGAATTTGGAGAATTATATGTGCTAATGAGTTGCAATTGGGTGCAGTGACATTCAGCAGCTGCACACCCAGACTCAGCTATAACTGTTATTGCTTGCCTCTCCCCTCCTGTGCAACTGCTGCAAAGACTCAGACTGCTCAGCAGCTGCTTCAGGGCCTCCCATCCTCAGAGCTGTGATGCTGGTTCACTTCACCGATTTCTAAGGCTTGCTCTACTGTTGTAATATTAACTGCACAACATAACAAAGCAATTCAAAATGGGATGATAGAAAAGACTGAAATATATTAACCCTTTGCAGCCTTTTTTTTTTTTTAATCTGGAATCTTACTAACGCATTCCTTTAATTAGACTGGCCTCTATGCCTATCTTAAAATACCCTGCAGTACATTGTACTGCAGAAGTCAAAGGCTTTATATTGCATCTGTGCATTTACATAAAACGTTAAGATTTATTTTTAATATTTGACCATTCAAAAAAATCAATGACTTGTTTGGTTTCTGCACTGCCAGTCCAAATAGCCCCCATATTCCTACTTGGAAGTTCCAATTGCTTCCCTGCACGTTTGCTGATTTTACAAGCAAAACTGGGATAGAAACACTTTACTGTGAATACATGTGGAAACCATACTTCTCACCTCCACTTCAGATTGTTTCATGAGTTACTTTTTTAATAGTTTTATTCAGTTTTTGTGAATGTTATCCAGTAAATCTTCTAACACTTCAGCTGCAATTTATCTGCTGTGCTTTCTGTCATACAAAGGGACAAAGAACACCAAGTGTAAAGTGCAATCACAAAACCTCTTCCCCCAACCAAAAGGAACTTCTGTTGGATGAACAGATTCAAAGCTTCTTCTTGTACCCGCAGCATGTAAGCATAACAAGTCCATGAGGATTTTAGCACTGCAGAAGAGACATGCAGATGGGTACACTACATGTGTACACACAGTTTCTTGCACTTGGGATCTAGATGTCATTTACAAGTTCTACATTGTCAGTGTCTACAGAGTGATACATACTTGTATTGAGAAGACATCCCATAGCTTCTTGTTAATTGACATTATCTTTCTTTCACCCAGAGCACATCAGGGAGTAATTACACATGTAATTACACTCACTATATATATCTGTAGTTTACAGTCATCTAGAAAGCATCCTTTATTAAGTCTACCAGCCTGCCCTGGAGAAATTCCTCTCAAATGTAAACACTACCAAAGCACTCTTCTTCACAGTCCAGAATCTCTATTAAACTTCCTTCTACTGTCCCTCTGTACAGCTTTCCTCTGCAGTCTGGGAGGCACACTGCATAGCCCACAGCTCACCCAAAGAATACTCTCCACAACCACCACTTACCTACAGCCATACCTGTCAACCTCCTAAACATCAAATGTGTAGCAGTGACCTCCAAAATGCATTGCAAAGGCTCAACATTCATAGCAGTCATATGTCACCATGAGTAGTCACAATTGTATGGTTATAACACTGAAAGCATAGTACATAAAAACAAAAACGTTAAGGACTTTCATCTCCAAATTATTATGTAAAATAAATGTGCAACTGAATGTAAAAATAAAATAACAAAGACAGCAACTTAAATAGAAAATAGTCATAAAAAGTATACAAGGACAATTAAAACATAACTAACATATGGCCCCATGAAGGAGGAAAACTAGAGAGAAAGGTCAAGATAAAAATATTGGGAAAGTAAGTTATGTGTTTGCAGTCATTGTCAATGAAACATCAGAGCAGATAAAGAAAAAGCAAGGAGTGCACGAGCACCACCACTGCTGAGATTTCAGTCATGCATAAGAGCTGAGAAATGCTATTTAGTCAGAGAGAGTACACAAGTAGCTTGCAAGAGGAAAATTTTCCATTCCAAATTGCAAATCCAGCAAGTCAGCTAATCAGTCCTTTTAATTATTCATAGGTTTGTTCCATACTCTTAGGAAATCCACCATAACACGCTAGCTATCCAAATCTTCCATAGCCCAAGCTCTATCTGCACACTATCAGCTGACCTCCGCAGTGTGCTTCCCCCTTCTGCATTTTCCTAACAAGCATCAACACCAACCCCAGAACTACCCATCAAATACATGTAGAGGAGCACAGAACTACCTCTGCACAATGTTCTCTTTTTACCAGAAATGGGCTTTTTGCCTGACACCACCAATAATAAATTACAAAGTTATCAAGTCAGTAACTGTCCGTTATCCCAGCTTGGAAACCAAAGCTTAGAATTTATCTGGATTCCTGTTGTATTCTCCTGTAATGCAGATCCTGAGTTACTGATGAGCTCCACTCAGCTCTCACTGAAAACCTTCCAGAAGCTCTGCAGTGATACATCTGAAAGAATTACACCTTCAGAAGTCTGGGAGGTGGAGTTGACCTCAACTTCCTTACAGCTCCCCTGAGGCTTACACCTGCCACATGTGCCTGACCAGTAGAGAGCTTGAGAGCACATCCATACGATAGTGTACAGCTCAGTTGGGAGATCAGAGCAATAAGTTATTTGCAGAAGTAAGTCTCTGTACATCTTGGTTGCTGTGTGCATACCTACAGCAACGTGCTGGCACACCCTAGTCTACCTGAAGCCACACCTTCACATCCTCATCGTACTGTCTGTGGCTTTGCTCTTCCCTAATTGCAGTAAAGCTTTCCAGAAATTGGTGTAGGATCTGACTAGCCCTTTATAAGGTATTTTTAAAGCAGACCAGAAGCTTTGCAGGGAGGACATACTGCAAGCCATGCTAGGTGGATGCATCACTGGCTGTCAGGCCTGCCACCAGGCACCTGGGAAACGCTGCTTGAAGAGGAATTCGGTAGGATTCTGAGCAAAGACTTTGAGAAGTCTACAGGTACAGCACGTGGGAAATATGGCTCATCACGTATGGTATTAACTGTTAATAAGTGCACAAATCTGTCAACTAAGAGCACAACCTCTGGGTCTTTGGGCTCAAAGCAGTCTCCAAATGGCAGAGCAGAGCACCTGAAGCAAGAGGCACAACTATCCAGCTGCTTTGGTGTGGCTACCATGACCACACCAAATTCTGGCAAGCCGCAGTGCAGAAGGCAGTGCACTGAATTGGATGTAGACAATGCAAGAATAGAGCTGCAGACCAGACGTGTGAGGAAGTGAAGAACTTTAAGCACAGTGCAGGACTTGGGCAGTCAGAGAGGTTTAGTACTCCTTATAACTGAAAACAGGAAGGCCAGAAGAGTGGTAAGACAAAAAGAACAACTGCTGAAGAGCAAGTATAACCCTATGCCTGGCCCCAGGTGAGGAGCAAAAGCCTTGTTATTACTGAGGGAAAGAGAGGAGGCAGGCTCCATCATTTCCTCTCACAAATAAGCTAAAAAAGTTGAAGATTTTATCTTTCCTATATTTCTAGCTGCCTCCACACACTCCTTTCAACCCGGGGCCAGCCAAATAAAGGAGATTAACACTGAGACAAGGAGGTAGCAAGCATGAGGATCTGTATAAACCCCTCCTGCATCATATGCCAGATCTGTGATGGACATCCTCCCTCCTCAGCACAGCCATCACAGGAGAAAATGCACAGCAGGAAGAGGCTGCAAAGGGTTATGGACACAGGTTAATCTCCACCTTAATGAAAACATGGGATGCTATTGACAGTTGCAGAGTGGGAAACCCTTGCTCCGAGATGGTCTATAAAACCTTGTAGCTGGAGTTGGACTGCAGCTGGCCGAGGTCACTCAGGTGCCAGTGGTCCAGTGTTGGGACGATCTTGGCCCCTATCTGCCCACGTACCATGCCATCCGCGAGGGGGAAGACATTCAGAGAGTTAGGACGTTCCTTCCTGCTAAACAGAGAAACAGAGAGAGAGGAAAAGCCAATCTGTTAGCTGTTTACAAGGTCCATACACAAAAGAAACAGCACACTAGCTCATGCGAAATATTAGTTATTAGAAATTGAATTGCACTCCTTCTCCCAAATTAGCAGCTGGGTGGACTCCCAAACCCACAGCTCCACGGTGCTGCTTGTTCAGATCCAGGGTGTCTATGGGTAGAGCCAAGCATATTCCTAGAAAGTCAGAAGGGGTGAAGAGACCAAAACAGGCACAACTGACATCACCACCTCCATGCAATGTTTCAAGGAAATGCAGAAGCGCAATGAACTGAGCCAATTTAAACCAATATGTCCTTTGAGAAACGGATGTACTGTGGGAAAACAAGCCACAGCAGACAATCCCACACAAAATGGTCATCACTGAATGAAGAAAAGAGGCTGAATTGAGTCACCTACATGCCACTTTTGTACATTCCACCCCAAACCTGGTTTGCACCAACAGCAGAAATCAGTGGGTTTGGGATCATTTCCAATACTAAGCAAAAGAAGTAATACTTGCATTCCATGATCCACTCTCCATATCTAACTACAGTCCATCAAAATTCAGAATTTAAACAAACTCATAAATAAATACATTTTCTTCATCACTCTTTTTCTGGCAAGTGCAGGTGACCAGCGAGTTGTGGATTTGATTCTGAATATGTAAGCTGGCACAGATTTTGGGACCAAGTTCCAGGGGGAGAAAATATAGAGCAAGCAGGAAAGGAAGTGGCTTGTCAGCATGAACACTCCAGAAACAGGGCAGCAGTGGGCATCTCCTTGCAAAACACTGATCTGCTTCCCTCTCTACCAGGCTCCACGCCAGCCCAGTTCAGTGCTGCTAAGGGACATAGCAATCATTTTGCTAAAATTCAGCTTGGCTACCACCATCACAGAGTGGGACCAGGTGGCCTCCAGAGGTCCCTTCAATCCAAATGTTCTGTGATTCTGTGGTCTGTGACCATGGGTGAAAACAACTGCAGCTGCACCTAAGGCCGCCCCAAGACCAACTCAAACACACTGACACAGGGGCAGAAAAGAGTTAATTTACAAAGCAAAAGCAAAATGTCTAACAGAATAGACAAATGCTCAGCCTTTCTGTTCTGAGCACTGCCCAGCTGACACGGCACGCTGCACTGCTATCCCACTGTGGCTCCTGCTTGGAGTGACTGCTTGCTGTGGCCCATCTGGGAAAAGCAGGAGAGGCAAAAAGGAATTTTCACTGTGGTCCAGCAGGGAGACTTGGGAAACTTTTCTTAAGAATCCCCATTAAAATCTTCTGAAAATCCTAAAGATTCACACAGAGAAATTTGGTAAATAATCCTCTTACAAAGCAGCACATAGCTACAAAAATGATGGCCCTAGGGACATCACACTTCACAGCTGCATTACAGCTTGAGAAAAGTTCCTATAGCTCTAAAATATTCTTAAAAATAATTTATTTCTGCAAAACAGGTGTCAAATTATCTGACAGTATACTACAAACACTTCTGAGATTATGGCCTAATTAGTACGGCCTAACATGCAGAAACTCAGGAGAAATGGGGCCATCCCAAACACATGCTGACTCTGATGTTAAATTATACCTCGTCTTCAGGTAATTTGTCAGATCCCCACTGAATGTACACAGACTACATGAACTTTATCATCTGTGCTAACAAAGAAGAGGAGTATGAAGTAACATCAGAAACTGTAGGATCTTCAGGGAAGTATTTTGATGTAGACTGCAAGGAAAGCTGCATTGAAAATTTCCACGCTGTGTTTCTCTGAAAATACTTTCCAGCCTCTTCTGCATCTCCCAGGGAAGAGCAAAAACTACTGGAAAACTAACTTCAGTTTTGCAGTCTTGATGTTGGTGTTACCAGTCCTCAAAGTAGTTCAGAATATCCTCAGGGTTGGCAGAAATTTTCAGCCCTTTGGAGTGACTTTCGTACACCCACATCCTTCTGGTCCAGAGGGACCCTGAGCACTTGGTTATTTCTACTGTGTGTTGCGAGGAAAACAGCAAAAGCCTCTGTAGTGGCTTGCAGTAGCCAAAACCTGGATCAGAATGCTCCTCCCGTAACAGCCTAAAGCTTAGAAAATGTAACAGAACTACTGTGTTTGCCATCATTGCAAGATGGTAACTGCCCTCTTTGTAGGCAGGGTGTGCAGAACTCTGCCTCACCCAAAGTCAGATGTGCTTTCTGACAGTTACTGGTGACATGCATTCCCTGCCCTGCTTAGAAAATATGCCTATTTTGTATTCCTATAGCAAGTGTTCAAGAAACGTGTAGATGCAGTAGGAAGGGTTGTGGTTTAGAAGGGAAATATTGGTGATAGGTGGATAGTTGGATTGGATGATTGGAGGTTTTTTCCAACCTTGGTGATTCCACGATTCTAATTAAAGGGAGAAAAGACAACTTTTTAAAATATTCTGGGAAGTGAAGTGCAAAAGTCCAATTACACAGGGATGATCCTGGTTTGGGACCTGCACTTTCTGCTTTTGAGTGCACACATCCTTCCTGATTTAGCAGCTTGCTGGCTCCCTCTGCACCAGCCAAGGGAAGCGTGCTGTGTGTGAGTCTAATGCAGATGTCAGTACACAAAGAGGGCAAACAGGCCTTTCAGCATCACACCATGGCCACCCAACAGCAAACTCCGAAACTACGATTAACAAAGTTAAGATGCAGCAGTAGGATTTACCTTTTCCTCCATGACTGGCGATGACTGCAGCGACAAACGTAACAGCCAAAACAGAGCAGCAATTGCACAAAAAGCAGGACAAAAAAAAAACAAAACAACAACAACAATTAGAGAATGAAGGTCATGCAAATGTGCAGCCCTATCAGAGAAAGCATGTGCATGCATTTTTATTCTTACCACATGAAGGTGTGCACTATACTCATCCCCCTGCTCAGATGGCAGTAGACACACACATACCCAGCATTTCTTGCACTATCTTCTCTCAAGTGATAAGCAAGCATCCTTGGTGTATTTATGTCCTTATGCAAACATGTACCTACATAGACTACCATACAAAACACACCCAAGCACATCCACAGGTGAAAGCAACCAAATGCACTCACAAACACCTAGGAAGACAGTGAGAGATTACAGCCATATCCCCCCCCAAAACACATCAGCATACCAACTCACACAGCTGTGCAAAGACACAAGAACACACATCCCTCAAAGGCACAAGCATACACAAACACAGCACACACGAACAGCACAAAGCTTGAAATGAAGGAAGATGACCCACTTTCCAGTTGTTGTTCCTACAGACTCAGATGGAGGCCTGGCAGGGGCTGTGACAGACATAGAGAGCTCCTCTATTTTTGCATTCTTCCAGGAACTAGCAATATGTCACATGTAAAAGCGCTCTTCCATCACACAGACAATCCTCAGTGAAAGTTTTGTCCTTCACATCAGAGAACAGTGGTCTTACAGATACAACCAGTAAACATTTCTCACTGTGTATTTCCTTCACTGAACGGTAACAAAAAGCCACCATTAATTTTCGCTTTTTTCACAATTAGGGAAAACTCATCAGAACCAATTTCAAGCAGTCCTTTCCAAATTTGGCAGGTGCATATGTCAAGCAGAGAAGGAGGCCAAGCCTGCTTTTGCCTGTAGCACTTTCATAGTTTACCATCTAAGTAATTGCACAGATACGTCCTTATTTACAGAAGGATAACTGGGGAGGGAAACAAGCCCAACACACTCCACCCATTACAGCTGTGACTAGGATCAATTTGGGGCAGAGGAGAAGGAAAACAGAAACAGCCTGTTGATGGAGCTGTCAGGAACACGTGCTCTCGCAATCCTAAGAACGACCTACAACCTACTGGTTCTTTTCACACCATATCTTCTCTTTCCATACCCATCGTGTTGCCCCTGTTTGCCTAGAGAGGCCATCATCTAGCTTCTGCTCTTTCTTCCCTGTACAGGTTTCAATACTTGTCCACTGGTATACTGGAAAAGCACCACCTTCAGATGGGAAGGGGCCAGAATGCTGGATTCCAAACACTGTAGTCTGTAATCAGTTTTATTCTTCTAGCCACTCTGACCCAACATTAATTTACTGTTTTGCAGAAAACATAGCACTGAGAACTTACTATTCAGCCCACTTTACAAGTACCACAACCTTCAGTTATTCCTCTCTAAAACAAATACATTAAGATGCTCTTTTCTGAAAGGACTACTCAGCCATCAGAAGAAGAAGTATAAATTAACTGTGGCTTCTCCTCCCTATGAGATGATAAATGTCTTGTCAATCAATTCAGTGTACAAGGATCCTTCTTACACTACTATCTTCCAGCCGTATGCTGGTATTGTACCTAAGGTTACAAGTATCTTTTACTATTATGGGATGCAATAAAATACTAAATTTGCTCTTTGGTTTTATTTTTTATTTTTAAAACTCTGAAGGAGCATGTGTCACACAGCAGCTGCTTCTGACTTAAGTGCAACTGTTCATGTTGGAAAGATAGATCCACAGAGGATCACCAGCTCTGAAGTTTGGGATTTATATGGCTTGGGATTTCTATGGCTACGCAAAGAGCTCAGCTCAGATCACAATGCTCCTGTTCCAGTTCCTTTTAGATCTGATACAGATTCGTACTGTCCATCAGGGAGTGTATGCGGGAGAAAACCTACATAAGCCTTTCTGACTCTTGAGATTAGGATGCAACTGCTTAAAACTGCTACATTGCTGCCCCTAAAATGTTGCTGAATATTTCCCGTGGCAGGAGAGCTCAGCTGCTCCCTGCAGAATGAAAGAAACAGGAACACACACTCACACTTCGTTTCCAGCTATGCTGCACCCTGCCTGCTCAGCAGCTCACAGTTCCCCCCATTCCCAGCTGAGACATGGAGATGGCAACAAGAGATAAATGCACACATCAGCACAGCTATTCTTCCTACAAACATCCACACTTTTCAGGTAGGTTGGAGAAGTGAGTTGGATGACCAAGACCCAGTCTATCTTGCTTCCCCTCTACCATGGGTGTACAAAGTCATCTGACAGCAGAAGCACACAGCTCAGCAGAAGTCTCAAACGTGGATGCTCTGCAGTTACCGAGCCCATTTTCCTTCAGCATCCTCCCTTCCTTCTAACACGATGTTACATTACCAACAGCTGTGAACAAAGCTCCTGTTCCCCCCACCAGCCCTGTGTGCACACCAGTATGCCACCAGAACAGAACCAGAGGCTGACCCTCCCACCCTCCTCTCACACCATGAAGCTCTGGCAGAATGCAAAGCACTGGCTGGGAAAGGAATATCATGTCTGTACGGAATCAGGCAGAAGTCCCACGCTCTTCTGAAAACTCGTGTTTTCTACTCCTCCGTCTCCACATCCTTCAAGCCTCCCTCCTGGGGGTAGGAGTTTGTGTCTCTCTTGCTCTCTCCTTTTCTGTTTTACAATACACAGTCAAAACTTTCACAATCTGAACTTCTTCCCAGGCACTCCAATCCAGAAAAAGGAAGCCACAGCTTCCAGAGAACTTAAATTTCTTATTTCAAGACCTGACACTTCCTTCTGCTTTCTTCATCCCAAACCCAGTGGACTCCTTAGTATTTAAATGTTACAGATCTAAACATAGGGTACTAAAATATCCTTATTCTTCCTTTTTTCTAAACATATTTCTTTTTTTTTTTTCTTCATTTGAAATAATCTTTTTATACATCTCAGTGGCTTAATAGATTGTACTCAGTACAAATAGATTTATACGATGCTTTATCTGATTTATTACTTCTCTGATCTGTATTTATGGAACACCACTTTTTTTTTTCTTTCACAGCCTGTGGGCAATATTATTGGTCCATATAATGTATCTGTAATGAAATGATTGCAATTGGAATTTTTGTGCTTTAAATTTAGTGTAAGGCTCCAAAAAATAGTGTTTTTATACACTGAATTTCATTTCGTACTACTGCCATTCTTTTAAACAGAGGCTGGTTCTTACCAGTTTGGTGCTATGAAAACAGAGGGAAAAAAAATCACTTTCTTGGGCATAAGTAGGTCTACTGAGTGACTGACTCAGAGAAATCTTCTCTTGAAGAAACTGGGGAAGAAGTTATATAAAGGCTAATGCATTTAACTACTCCAGTTTTGCTGGCCATCACACATACACACAGACACACACACACAGGTGAACACCTTCCATCTCCATCCATTTTATAGATAAGTCTTTTACATGCCACCTGAGAACACAAACATCGCTTTCCAGAAGACCCCATCTGCAGCAGCACCATAAAGTCTAAGCTTTGTAACAGAACACACAAAACTCCTCTCTGTCAAACCTTAGAGAACTTACCTATAAATCATCATCAACACATTACAAAAAGCTTCAGGTATAATCCATGCCCACAAGGAAAGATCCTTTGTCTGGTTTCTTTCTCTCACAAATATGCACTCATTTTATAAGTTCCTGGATGGCAAACATTATATGGAGAGGTTATGGTCCTACCTTCTCCCAGGTACACTGCCCTCAGTTTGATTATTTCCCCCAACCTGCTGCATTTTGGATCGTTCGATGTGTTCCACGTAGGTCTGAATCATCTGTGAAGAGGAAAATATACATGAGCCAAACTGAAAAGACTCTATGGGTTATGTGTCCCTTCAAACTTAAGATATTCTGTGATTCCTGTTTTTTGAATATTGTTTTCCAGATTCATTTCCAATTTTCCTTTTTCTTAAAAATATATATACATATAAAAAAACACTCATCTTTGCTGCTTTTTTTTTTTTTTTTTTTTTTAACTGATGACATAAGTGAACGGACAAGTCTGACAGAATATCCAACATTTATATAGGTCTCCATGAGGCTGGTTAGTTGTGGAAGGTGAGGGAGCTCTGTTCACAGAATTACTGACCAGTGAGATTAGAAGGGACCTCTGGAGGTGATCTTGTCCAATGCTCCTATTTAGGCAGGGCCACCCAAGGCAGGTCACAAAGGACCATGCCCAGACGGTTTGTGAACATCCCCAGTTAAGGAGATTCCACAATCTCCTTACACAACCTGTGCCAGCACCCGGCCACCTGAACACAGAGAAGTGCTATTCGACATTGAGACAGAACCTTCTGTGCCCTCTGACTGGCAATGGACACCATTGAAAAGAGCATGGCTTCATCCTCCT
Organism: Tetrao urogallus; assembly: GCF_951394365.1. Classification (NCBI taxonomy): domain Eukaryota; kingdom Metazoa; phylum Chordata; class Aves; order Galliformes; family Phasianidae; genus Tetrao; species Tetrao urogallus. The sequence continues at coordinate 751,352 of NC_136828.1, forward strand.
TGCACCCTCCCTTCAGATAATTTTGATGTTCTCAAAGTTCAGAAGCTTTAGTCACTGCCAGGATGACAAAACTGAATCCTCAGACATGATTTTATGAGTAAACTAAGGGTTTGTTTATTTGGAAGGTATCAGACAAAAGCTTACTTCTGTGTGACGCTGATGTAAAGCATTGTACTCTTTCTTCATTTCTGATTCACGCTCTTCCAGCCGTGAAACTGCCAAAAAAAAGATTCCAACCATTAGCTAACATACAGATTAAGACCCTCAAAGAATCTAGAGAAATCTCAAAACTTGTACCAAAAATAGGTATGCTGTGCTGAAAATGAATTCCTACCTACTGAACAAAAAGGAACACAATAATGCACTATAATGTGGTTTTCATTACAAAGTCACTTCATGGTGGTGCCAGACAAGTGTAAAAACAGAACTCCTGAGCCTGGTGCCTCTTAAGTGTGGTGGTTTGACAACAATTTAAATTATCATTTGGGGCGGGTGACTCTGGCTGTTTCAGTAGAAGGAGTGTTAGACAGAACGTGATGGGAACCTTAACCAACAAAATGCATTCATTTATATGATGAAAAACATAGGAGGTTCTTTTCAGGTACAAGGAGAAACTAAAAATCAGATATCAAAATCTTCAGCAATGGTCCAGACCTTACAGCTGGGGAGATTAATCACGCTCCATGCAAGAGAAACAACGAAACCTGTACTAAACTAGTGTGGATACATCCACCCTGTAGATGGCTCAGAATTTTCTACCAAAGAAAGGGACAGCCAAAGATTTCAGGCTTTGCATAAATTACATTAAAACAAATGACAAAAAAAAGAGCACATGAAAAATATCTGCAAGTATATACTCACGGAAAGCAAACTATATAATCATAACTGGTGCACAACTTTGCTTACTCTGATCTGCATAGTTTTTGGTCTTCAGCTCCAACTGTCGAGTCTGAAATTCAAGGTGTTCCACTTGGATTTGTAGCTCCTTCTTCTCCTGTTCCAGTGCATCTTCAAACTCTATAAACTTCTGGACAGGAAAAAGCCAGAGAAGGAAGCAAGGATGAGGAACAAACATAAAGTGTTCGTGCTATATGACTTTTCCTCTCCTCTCCTCCCATGTTGTGTGGATACATACGCACACAAAAAGCAAGAGATGAGAATCTCCACGTGCTTTAAGTAGTATAACGGCCTTTAATCAAGCTAGAAATAGTATCTTATAAAACAAAGTAAAAGATGTATTCTGTGTATCATTAAGATATAAGTTACTGTCCAAAGCAAATAATGTAAACCAATGAGATTCTATCATCTTCAGCAACATCTTTATACATCACGTTGGGCTGAATTTGGACTCTTGTTAGTTTTATGTCAGAAAAGACGAATGTTGTGCCTACAGTCACGCATTTAGAAGCGCCTATGTCAGAAATCTCCTTCGGACATCAGAAAACCTCCACTATAAATGATGTTGCACCTAAGTTTTGCAGGAAACATACAAGCCTTGCGGAAAACCTATCCACAACCATCAGACCTCACAGTCATCTTTGCATTCCACTTCCCAGATCTTCAACCAGAGGTTAGGGAAAAGGCATGTATCAAATAAGGGATAGAGAGTTACACGACAAAAAACAGAGTAACTTTGGAAGAGATGATTCTGTAAGGATTGCACTTCTAAACTCCTGAGTTGCTGAAAAAAACTTGAGTCTTACTCTCTCAGTTCTGTAAGCTGAGTTACGCCTCAATCAGTGCAGAAAGGAAGCAGTGGCTGATGAGACCTCGCAGGAAGGAAATCCCAGCCAGCCTTCTCTGGACATCAGTAAATTCACCTCAACAAGGAAACACTTTTTATTCCTACAAACCTGCATCTACAGAAAAGCATACGCGCATTTTGGCTATGCCTCATTCTCCTGCACTCTGTGCTTTTAATCCTTACAGAGCCTTCAACTTTCTTTTCCGTTCTGCCCTGATGTATCACGATACCCCTTTTTTCATTATATTTTGAGTCTGTAAAAAATTTTAATTTTTTTTTCTCTGAAATGTCAATTCAACATAAAAACCACGCAGTCACTAACCGACAACCAGCAAACCACTTTATGGACTCTGAGAAAGGCAGGCTTATTCTTGAAATTCCTATTCCCCAGTAATGTATCCACGTCTGGGCCCCCAGTACAAGAAAGACAGAGAGCTGCTGGAGAGGGTCCAGAGGAGAGCCACAAAGATACTGCAGGACTGGTGCACCTATGATGACAGGCTGAGGGAGCTGGGCTTGTTCAGCATGGAGAAAAGAAGGCTGGGGGTGACCTCATTACAGCCTGCAGTACCTAAAGGGAGCCTACAGACAGGAGGGGAGGCAACTCTTGGAAAGGGTGGATAACAGCAGGACAAGGGAAAATGGTTTGAAGTCGAGGGAGGGCAGACTGAGGTTGGATGTCAGGGGAAGTTCTTTGCAGAGAGAGCGGTGAGGTGCTGGAACAGCTGCCCAGAGAGGCTGTGATGCCCCGTCCATCCCTGGAGGTGTTCAAGGCCAGGTTGGATGGGGCCCTGGGCAGTCTGGGCTGCTGTGAAATGTGGACGTTGGTGGCCCTGCATGCAGAGGGCACTGGGGGGGAGAGGGGGGATGGAATTCAGATTTATCAGCTTTATGATCCCGGAGGTCCCTTCCAACCAGGGCCATTCTGTGATATGGTTTCCAGAATAACTGTATCATTCAACTCTGACTAAAAAAAGGAAGAAAAAAAAAGTTCTAACCAAGATAGCCACACTGAACAACAGACTTAAAGAGGCCATTTAACTTGGTTTGGACTGGTTGAAGCTATACTAAGAAAAAAAGTGTTTTCCTCTGCCTCCTCTCAGGGATTTGCTGGAAGAGCTCCACACTAATGCTCTGTTGACAAACTTCTAATTACAGCCAACTGCTAAATCCCTGTTGCATCTCACTTGCCTGGCTTTCACTCCTGCACAGCTTTCTTGGCTCGAGGGGCCCAGCTTTCCCCAGTTCCTCACCCAGGAATGTGCCACCCAGCCAGGCAGGAATTATGCTTATAGTAGCCAGAAATACTAACTGGCATTAAGGAAAACATTCAAAGCAAAAGAAGGCATGAGACCAATTTTATTCCCACTATGTAGGTCAACTTTAATAGGATTCCTGGATTTGCTACCGCTGCTTGGGTTTAGTTTAGAGAAAATGACTGAAAGATTAAATGTCCCACAGTAAGGCTCTTCTTACTCAGTTCCTGTCTGTCTTGCAATCTCAAAGTAATCAAAGAAACAGAAAACTAGAAATCAGCTAACCACTTGGAGAAGAAACAGAGACAGCAATATTAAAAATTAATGCCACTCTAAGTGCTCTCAGGGAAGAACATCTCAGGTAAGCGTACTGCAGCATATCCTGCTCTGTCTCCTACAGAGATCGAACACCAGCTCTTGGGCACAAGGACCAAAGGCTCCTTACTCTGTCTGGCTCCAAAACACTTTTTAGCTGTTCCTGCATCAGAATCTCTCAGCCAGCGTCTCCCCATGCATCAGAAAGTCAAGACAAGAATAAAGTGGAAGCTGTGGAGCGGCCACCCAGAAAGCACAGGGACACGGAGGAATTGTTCTTCAAGGAACAAAGAGAGCCCTGTAGATCAGCCACCCCGGTCCTTACGGGTGACTTCAACTAGCCAGATGTTAACTGACAATACCACACAGCTGATAGAAACAGTCCAGGAGATTCCTAAATTTGGGAGGAGTGGTCTCTCAGGGAGATGGTGAAAAACTAGAGGGATGAACAATCACCAACACCATGAAGTCTAACAAGAGCCAAGCACCAGAATTTGCACTGGGACAGGGCAGCCCTGGCTCTGTGCACAGACTGGGAGACAAGCAGCCCCACAGAAGAGGAGCTGGGGGTTTGATGACAGCAAGTTGATGATCCCTGTGGGTCTCCTCCAACTCAGGAATAGTGAATTTTGGTTATTTTTTTTATCACCTGACTCTGAAGCAGTCGTGCTTAGTTTTAAAACATACTATTGAGTGAATGCAACTCAGTGAATTCACATTCATTTCACATTTTCCATTTCTTTCATTACACAGAATGGCCAGGGATGGAAGGGACTTCAAGAATCATGAATCTCCAACCCTCCTGCCACATGCAGGGCCACCAATCTCCCCATTTAATACTAGACTACATGAACATGTAGCGTACAACCCTGCTTGTACTGGAGCTGTGGGAAAGTTCTCACTAACTCAAAAGAGAAAGATTTCACCCTTTCTAAGCCCTCTGAAAATGAACAGGCAGAGGAGACACTGATTCAAAAGTCACCTTTTTTCCATGTGTACATTCACAAATAAAGCAGGCATCACAGGAAAATGATCCCTCTGTTTCACTCTGGTTTATTTTACTCTGTCTTTTTCCTTTAACACTGTGCACTGCCAATCCTATCTAGATGCTGCAATCGGATGCAGAAAGATGAAGCTGAACACCTCTCTTGAGGCTGAACTAAAAATCAGTAAGGCTTTGTAAGGCTTCACCAAGGGCAGATCGTGCCTGGCCAATCTGGTGGAGTTCCACAATGGACTGATGGCATCACCAGATGGAAGAGCAAATGATCTACCTAGACTTCTGCAAGGCCTCTGGCATGGTACCACATCACATCCTTACCTCTAAGGTGGAAGAATACAGATCTGAAAGGTAGACTATTCAACAGATAAAGGATTGCCTGGATGGTCACAGCCAGAGGGTTGTGGCCAATGACTCTATGTCCAGGTGGAAGACATCACAAGTGGCATCCCTCAGGAGTCTCTCTTGAAATCAGTGTTGTTCCAATCTTTATCAATGACAGACAAGGGTTTCAAGTGCACCCTCAGCAAGTTTGCTGATACCATTATATTGGATAAAGGCTGTTGATAAAACAGAGGGACCTGGACAGGCTTGAGAAGTGGGGCCACATGAACATAATGAGGTTCAACAAAGCCAAATGTGGGGTGTTGCATTTGGGCTGGGGCAACCCCTGGTAAGACCAGGAGAACTCACAGAGAGCAGTGAGTGCTGCATTTGCTGACTGCCTTCTTTCACTTCACCACTGCCAAGAGAAAAAACCACAGCGCTGGTTAGGAAATATGGGCTTAACTTCATGCTCTGAGATGTCCTGCAGATCAAGAGGTATCTCACATGCGGAGGCAGATGCTCTGGTTCATTTTCTTCAGTTACCTCACTGCAAGAAGCTCAGTTCAGACCAACACCTCAATTATTTCACAGCTCCTATCTTTATTTTTATGGAGATGTAGCAAAGATTTTTAGAAAACAAATTAAATGTAACAGATAATTCCAATGTTTAAGGGAAAATATTGCTTTTTTTAATCCCATTACAATAAAATAGACGGGTGAACTGGAAGAACAGCCCACTCTCAGCTGTTCTGTGTAGCAAAGCTGACCACAGCATTACTATTTTTTCCAGAACCCTTATACTTGCTTTCAAAGGATAATTTTTCAACAGTTACAAGAACCAGATACTTTTAAACAGTTATTAAGAAAGCTGAAACATTAATCTTGCTAGAGTCTTTCCCTGTATTTCACGCAGGATAACTGGTCTCTAACAATTCAGGATACAACAACCAACATGACTCACACGCTCATCATTAAACAACAAACATCCAGCATAAAATCATCTTAAGTGAAAGAATGAGTATTCCTCTGAAAAGCAGTGTTACACTGGAGATTGCTTAGCTTCCTGCATTTCTGGCTTTCAGAGGAAGAAAATGACTAAAAATAGTAGCACGCAGTCAGAAATCATCATATCATATTAACAATAAACCAAGCAGAGTGAGCTAGATATGCATATATGCGGAAATCTTATTACAAGGCCTTAATCTGGGCTGGCTGGCAGCACGCAGCAGACGCCAGCAGGAACAGCAGCAGCTCAGCCAGCGTCACCCTCATGCTGGGCAGAGAGCAGTGCTGCAGTGCCCTGCAGAACAGCTGGAGACAGCTGGAGACGGACACAGCTGCCTGTGAGGGGGGGCTGTCTGCAGGGCAGTGAGGACTCACACCGCGCTCCACACGTGCAGGAAGCCTATGGGCTAGGGAGGCAATGCAGCCTTCAACTCACAATTTGGGGCAGTGATTAACTGGCAATTTGGGAAGTCATGTTGACAGTATTCTGTCTCAGGAAGCCAGACACAGAAATAGGCCAATTCTCAGCTATCTGACTTCTCACCTGTTCCACACTAAGTTTCTAGTGCCATTATACTCACGGGGAGGGGACTGGTAAGGTGCTACCCAAGGTGAAGTCATTGCTCTGCTCTCCTAACAGAACCCACTTCACTCAACGCGAGGCTCAAAAAGGGAGGATTACTTTCTTGTGAGGCAGCTGCCTACAGCATGGCATTTGACATTCAAACAACAAGGCACAGCTTCCTACTGCAGCGACTCTACAGGCAATTTCAAGTGAAACAGCAAAGTCAGAGCTTCAATAAAGTAAAGCTACACCTTTCCACTTTAACATTTAGAAAGAAGATGGCTCAAAGTAAGCCACTTCTCATAGATGTGGCCATAAACAACAGGCTTGGTCAGGAAAAAACTTCCAGTTTCCATCATCAAGATAAAAAGAATCCTACTTCTCACTTTCTGAATTCAGCTCCATTGGTTCAGTTACTTCTCTTACAGAGCTCTATAAAAAAAAAAATCAACAAATAGTTAACAACTCCACACTACAAATAGATGTTCAGATCTCTATTTTACATAGAATGTGTATAAAATTAAGTTACTTGTATAACAAAACAAAAGGGTGTGATTAAGAAACTGAATCTTGTATATATCATTTCTGGAGTGTTAATTTGACTCCACTGTGTAAAAACGTTCCTAGTTTCTATCAGAACATGGACAGTTTTTATATACTTACTTTCACACAAACAGAAACACCCAACCATCAGCCCCCAAACTATTACACTCCTGTAAGGTTACCGATGGAAACTGCAGACAGACAACTTCTGGTAGCAAATAATCTGTTGGAGAAAAAAGTTCAGCTGCAACTCTGAAATGAAGCAATCAGCAATTCCGAACTCGCCTACCCTATGCTTCTTGAAATTCTCAGGTAATCACTTCATCATCTCAAATTTCACGGTTGCTAAGAAATCTATCCTGTACTTACAACAGGACTTGGCAAAGAACAAAGGCATTCTCAAACCTCTCCTTATGCTCTGCTTGGGTTCCCCATGTTTTGCTGTATCCCACAGGTATGAAGCTCCAGTTGGAACAGCCACAGTACAGAACTCTCACAAATTTTCATTGCTGAGCTTTGCCTGAACTTCAAAGCGGTTCCACAATACACCTTATGGCACACACCAGCCTTGGGACCAGCAACTGTTTTGTACTCATGATTCCACGACTGTATGAATGTTTCTGCATTGAATATTCATGACACAGAACACCAATTCATGTGAAGATCCTTACACAAATTTATAACACTAAAACATTGAACACAGACTCGGCTGAGGTCTCTGACTTCGAGTGAAGCTGACAGTGAAAAAGGCCATTAGTAAAACAGCTAAATTACCATAAGAGCATTGAGAACAACCCCTCCCCATTTTTTCTGGTACACTGTAAAGCCATTTTAATCATATTTTGAGCTAAACTGCAGAATTTGCTTGCCCAGCAGGACACAGTACTATGCTCTGAGCTGCACCGATGCTCAGATCTTTGCTATCCTCAAAGAGGAATACTCTTCTGAAGAAACATTTCCACCTGCACAAAAGCACACAATCATAGTTAAATAAGCTTTTCTTGACAACTGCTGCACTTAAAGGCTTTTGCTTCTGTTGCTAATTTCAAGGATTCACAGATACATCTTTTACACGTTAGCTACTTTATAGTTGTATATTGATATTTGAATGCTTCTGTAAAATGAAATTCTGTTATTTTGGCATATATCAACAGAACTATCCCCCGAATTCCTATTCCAAGGGATCTGAGCCTTCTTTTCAAGAATGAGATAGTTCTGCTTTTCAGATGCTCTCCACAAAGCAGGCCTGGTGTTACAACAGAGCCAAGCAGACAGAGGGGCTCTTCCCAACTCCCAGCCCTGACACAGCTCTGCTCTCAGTGCTGTAGAGGAACACAGAGGCAGCACAGACAGCCTTGTAAGTGGGGCTGACAAGACAGGAGGTGCTAGTCAAGTGCAGCAGATGACACAAGACAGGGAGATGCCACTCATGAAGAGAATCAAAACATCACACAGGGGGAACTAAATGATGCTGATGGCCAGAGAGGTACTGGGACTAAGCAAGGGCATGCACATAATGGCAAACATTTTGACTGCAGTGAGAAGTCTTGAGAGAAAAGAGCTGAACACAGAGCAATTATGTGCCCCAGGCCACTGCAACACAGCGTGAGGAGGGAGACAGATGTGCTGCCACCTCCAGCCAGCAGGATGTCACACAGGTGAACAGGCAGTGATCACCCGTGATAAATCCTACCATTCTGATTTTGAACAATGCAACACTCCAGTACATCCATTCATGCTACCACACTGCTAAAGCCTTCCAGGAAAGCCACCTGCTACTGCAGCAGGCAGCTGCAATGCTCAGGGAGGATCAAGCCAAGCATGGTAAAGTGTCACCAAATCACACAGGGATGAGGGAAGCTGAGGCTGACTGTGTCAGCAGGCAGCTGCACAAATACCTCTATGTGGCACTCCAAACTGCCCCTTCTCCAGCGGGCAGCAAGCAGAGCTTGGCTTGCACTGCCAAGCCAATGGAGACCAAAGGCTGGATTGGTTTCTATTAATACATCAAAGGCATAAATATTTGATGGGGGCAGAAGTTACTTAGAGCAAAAGACAATGCTGGCACAAGAACAAACCAGTAAAAAGAGGTGGCAAGTTAAAAAAAAAAACAAAAAACAAACAAGTGGAATTCAGAAGGCAGTTGCTTTTAGAAGAGTAGAAGCAAGAGATTTAACTAAAGGTTTTAAGACAAAGCTTGATAAATTTATGAAACAGCTTATGTAATGCAATTGCCTGCAATACTGAGACTGGACATGTTGAGTCAGCAAGTCCCTTCCAGTGCTATGCTCCTGTACAAGTGGGTGTCTTCCTAACACCAGAGACAAAACAGTTACAGAGAAAAAATTACTATGCAAGGTCTTATACATAAGCTGCAGATGTTACTAAATTAGTGGGAGCTGTTGATTCCCTTGAGGGTAGAGAGGCCTTGCAGCGAGATCTTGACAAATTAGAGGGATGTGCATCAGCAGCCACATGAGGTTTAGCAAGAGAAGTGCTATATTCTGCATTGGGAGAGGGCAGCACCAGCTCTGTACACTGAGTGGGAGCTGAATGCTGGGGAATGCCCCAGAAAGGAGACCTGGAGGCTCTGGTACAAGTTGATCGTGAGCCAGCAGCGTGCCCTGCCAGGCACACACCAACACTGAGCATCACTGCATCACCACAAAACACAAAACTCCTTCATATTTGCCAAGAAAAAAGCTACTTAAATGTATCTGTTCCTTGATAATATCTTAGTTCTGAACCTGCTTGCTTTAAGTTAGCTCTGAAACAGCCTATATGGTTTCCCTAAGTAACATCAGAGGAGATGACATGCACCAAATAAGATGCTGAGAGAAACAGAATCCTCTTAGTTTTATCACCAGAGACAGCTGTACAACAAATACCACAAACTCTGCATATTCATTCCTCAAACCATTACAATTCCTCCTGAAAACAGAGCCCTATTTCCCAAATTGCAGCTCCAAACTAAAGAGGGAAGGGCCAGGGCCAGGTGCAGGAGCAGTGTCCTGTCAGCACCAGCACCTTGCTGCCTCCATGTCTTGCACACGGCCACATCTGCACACACATCTGCATGTCTGCATGCACACGTGCTTCCCATCATTCTCACAGGTTTGCTGTGACATGCTGAGCTTGGATGCTCCTTATGTCCTGCTTTTGCAAGACATAATCTAATTTACATCGAGAAACAACCAAGTAGACAAAAATGATTCAGTTTTAGTTCCACCAAATCATTTTTTTTTTCCTAAGCTCTAACTGATGGGTGAAGAAGAACCATGAAATATCTCAAATTGACACCTTTCCCTGCAGAGGGAAAGGAAAGGTACCTTTCCACAACAGAGTTCCAAATGTGTCACGCAATACTGTACGTTTCTTTTGAGCGTGCTCTTCAGAAATGCATTGCATGTGAATTTTTTCAGCCCACTTAACTACCAAATTCCAAAAATCATTAAGTGTTAGCTCTCTGAAAGAAGAAGCAAAAAGGAAACGTGCCCCTGAGTGGCATACAGTGGGAAAAAAAATTCAATCACTTACAGATTAGTTTATTGTAAATCCTAATTGAAGACAGAAGTCTGATGTATCATTACCTCCAGGAAGGAACTTGGCTCACGTCTGACAGGCAATGCAGGCAGAGGGGGGGGCAGCAGTGCAGCTCTGACACTGAGCTCCTGTCCTCCTGCAGATGTGCACTTTGCTCCAGCACCAAGCATCCAGCATCTGTCTCACAGAGCAGCACGCTGAGGTGGGGACGGCCAAACCCCAATTAGAACAGGAGCAAAAAAGAAGCATAATGCTGACTTCGCCAGGCCCAGATGAGGATGACATCTTGCTTTGAGCAGAGCCCTCAGAATCAGGGGAAGTGGGTGAGGAGGGAGACAGTCACCAGCCTTCCACAGGCTGCACCCACAGCAATGGCCTCAGTGCTGAAGTATGAGCTGCAAAGGGGATGCAAGGCAACTCCTCTCCATCATCACCCTCCCTTCAGGACAGGGGCAGGAGGACCACACGTGCCTCTGTGGGGTACAAACCCACATCCCTCAGAAAGCTGCCACCTGTGCAACTGCAGCTCTGTGAAGACAGATAGTGGGATTTTTCTTGAAATTAAAGACATTGTGGTTATTTTATTTGCAATAGCAGCAATTGAATATTCCCAGATTGTAGCAATTGGACAGATCAAGACAATAGGAAGAGCATTACAACAATGGTGCGATGACAGAAAAGCCAGCACGATAGAAAGGAGCCATAAAGGAAGAAGATTGTTCACCCATACCAAAAGACTCCAGGTTCACAGAAGAAAGCTCCACCAAGAAGGGATCTCCAAAAAGAAATCCTTTCCCAGTGGCAATTAACCCCGTAAATGAGGTCTAAGAGAGGTGCAGCCAGGCTCCACCCCTTCTGCTCACACAGCTGAATTGCATTCACCTGTGCTGCCAGGGCTGGCCAGGTCCTTTCCCCAGGTGCTCCATCAGTGGTTCAGGCCATGACTCAACATTTCCCATACACCAGATCTTCTCAGCTTTCCCCTTACAACTGCACCTCCTGAAACCCAAAAAACAAGTCCATATATCTAGCAGTGTACCTTGCGTGTCCCAAAAACATCCTTGAGAAATCCACCAGCAGAGTCACCCAAGCCAACGACTGCAAAGCAGACTGCTCAGTTTCTCCGTGGCATACACAGGGATTACTGTCTGACTGCTGCTGGTAAATGTGCTACGAGGAGACCTGACCATCAGCCCAGATCATCGTCAGCAGTCATCCACATTACCTCAAATTGATCTTTAAATAAAAAAAAAAATCATATTGCTTGCTCAAAACAGCTTTACTTTAAAGGTATCTTTTAATAACATGTGCTGCTTATGAATATTAATAAGTGTCATAAGCTTAAGTGACGTAAAGAAGATGAAGAACCTAAGCATGAAGAATCCATGTTTGGATACAGACTTTTCCCCCTAACATTACTGGGAATGAATGAACTTACCATAGGGCCCAGACAGGCATTACATTTTAAGAGCCTGATGCCTCATAATGAACTTAGTCAGATATATATATATATGGTACATGAGGCCACCACAAACCAGTCTGCTAATTTTCATAAGATGGATAAAACTTGTGAAATGAAGAGACTTCAAATGTACTTCATCAAATCAGCGTAGAATTCATATAATCCATCAGAAACCTTTACAATAACTAATTGTATTGAGCAAATACTTTTCCAACAACTGTCTGCCAGATCTGAACATCTCTAATACGTTAAACAAATCTGTAATTTCTGCTCAGCAGACACGTTCTGCACAGAAACATCTTAGAGGGGAAAAAATCAAGAGTGACGAGAGAAGGACATGCTGCTTCTGTGTTTCCAAGAGCGTTTTTCCTCCACCTAACCCCAAAGCATTATGTCTTGCTTTTTACTTCTTAAATCAGCATTTGATCCACTTGATATTTACAGAGCTCATCAAATGTAATATTGAAACAACCATCCACAGACTTCAGAACAATCCTTCTATGTGCACACCTCCAAGCACGCACTGCTCTCTCCCAAAAGACTGCAGAATAAATTATCTAATTTGTAGTTAAGTTCTGACTGTATTTACTTGAATATCTCTGTTGGGAAATCGCTATAGTTAAGCCCTCTGTACCCCTGTATCAGACTAGCCTGGTTTTTCCCCAACAGAATGGCACATCTCCCTCCTGCACTGTCATGCATTGCAAAGCCAGAGCCAAGAGGTCTGCCACCAATCACAGAATTGCAGAATCACAGAATGCCCTGGGTTGCTAAGGAGCACGATGCTCATCCAGTTCCAACCCCCTGCTGAGTGCAGGTCGCCAACCAGAAGCCCAGGCTGCCCAGAGCCACATCCAGCCTGGCCTTGAATGCCTGCAGGGATGGGGCATCCACAGCCTCCTTGGACAACCTGTTCCAGTGCCTCACCACCCTCTGGGGGAAAAGAAGAATCCCATGGAAAATGGGGTCACAGGACATGTTCCGTATTTGCTAAGGGGCTGCTCTGCCATCAGCTGGCATTTGGGTCACTCCTCAGCCCAGACACACAGCCTACCATGCAACCACTTCTTCAGAGCAAGTGGTGCACTACTAAGAAAGCAAATAAAAACTAAGAAAAAATAAATACTAACAAAGCAAATAAAAAAGCTGACTGCCTTCATTTAAAACCATCCTGTGGGAGAAGGACAAGTGGCCCACTCCTCGGCTTCTGCAGGCGGGAGCTTCCCTCATAGCATTGAGGGAAGACATTTGGGGGAAAAGCAGCAGCAGAAAACAGCAGTGAATAGTCCTTAAGCTTGAAGAGGCAGTCTTCTGGCCTCACAATAAAACATACAAAATGCCATTTACTTATTTCCCAGTGAATGCTCCTTGTTCATCTTCAGGGGAAGGAATGAAATATTTCTATCATTATTATTTGCTTTACCTTTGATCCCAGGGCTGTAGCAGAACACGGGTAATGGAAAGTCAAATCTCCAGCTTGTAACCCTATTTGGTTTCATCGCTGCATTTTCTGTAAGTAAAGACATGCTCTGAATGCTCTGAAAAAAAGATTTCTGACTTTCCCAGAGTGGACAAGTGGAGTGAAGGCCAAATCAATAGCGAGGGTCTGACTGCTGATAAAGATAAATGGCAAAGTGAACTTGCTAGCTAAGAAAGGAGAAAATTCAAACTGTTAGAACCAGTGCTTGCCTACGTAGCTATGAATTTGAAACAGGGTTCTCCAGAAACATTGCTGTCTCAACCTTTTTAATAAATGGAGTCAGTTTTTAGTACCCTTAACATTCTGTTTTAATCATCATTCGCAATACCATGAATCACATTCAAGTTCTATCCCTGACAAAAGATACAACAGAAATATGAGACATGACAATCAGTGCCCTGTGACCGAAATGCTGTCCCACCACAATGCAGGTGATCCCTCTGCTCACTTGCACTGCCTCTCAAGTCTGAACAATTAAATGGATATCTCACCATACCATGAGTAAGGAGGCAGGCATCAGAAATACAACACCTAATAACTGCAGGCTCATTAGAAAAATATCATTGCAATATTACAGTATTCTTCAAGAAAAAAAGAGAATCCAGTTTCTTCAGGATCGACAGCTTTTGTAAATTAAGACAACAGCGAAAGCATTTTCTCATTAAATTGGAAGAATCCTCCAATAATTACAAATTCTGCTGCTCATTGTTTTAGCAAAACCTGACACTACCCTCAGGCATCAGGAATGGAAGAGCAGCATCTAAAGAACACAAAGACAGGTCTCATACATGGACAGTTGTGAAGTCAGCCTGCATTCCACATTTGCCAACACAGTGGAAAGGACCCACATGATAAGCAAAGCCCTCATCTGCATCTGCTATTCCTGAATGCTTCCCCTCCTCCGACGCTGTGAGGTCGCCATGAAGCTCCTGAGGCTCCCATCCATCAGCTCCCATCCATCAGCTCATTTCGAGTTTGGATTTCAGGGTGGGGCAACAGACAGTGCCCTCCCAGACTGCCACTGTTCCAGCATACAAGGCAGAGCAGGGAAAGCATTCACAGCAGAGAACAGCAGATGGCTGTGTACAGAGCTCTCTTCCATCACGTTGGTAAGGGAATTAACCAAGGAGGGAGGGACTGTGCTTAAAGCACCCTTTATGCTGGGCTGAGGGCAGTTCTCATAAGCCTTTATGTAGCAGACATAAAGATGCAGACACAAGCTAGTGAACTTGCCACCCAGCTGAACAGTTCTTCAATGACCTCAAGCCACACAGAAACCTGTGGCAGCTACAGCCTGCATCTCTCCAAGGACCACTTTTTGCCAAAGTGCTGACCACCGATTTTCAAACAAAACACTGGAAGCATCTCCAGCTAGCAAGCAAAAGTGCTTTTACTGCACAACAACAACGCAGATAGCAAGCCATAAAGATGAACCAACGGCCACAGCAACATGACAGCACTTTTGAAGGGGAAAGGATGACACCCACTCCATCCAAGCACCTGCAGGTGCCAGGTAGACCAGACAGGGCTTTGACTCCCACAGCAGCCGCTGCCAACTGCAGCACTGCACCAGTGCCTGGCTCCATGCTCCTGCAGCTGAACACAGGCAGTGCCCACAGCTGTGGCCTGGAATCAGACCCCTGCTGTGAGCAGAAGGGTCACGTGCAGACTGCCCCCACATTTACAGAGCCCTCGATTTCTATTTCTTCTACTGTTTTCCAAAGGAGGTGGCACCAGGTGCCCCGTACAGAGCATTAACTGTAAAAGCCTTTTATTAGGGAGCCAGATCTACTAAGCAGCACCAGGTACTTCTTTTTGTACTGTATCAATGTGCATATTAAGTTAACATTAACATTTGTTTTAAAAAATTCTACTGAGTATCAACTGATGCTGCAAACCACCCACTGGACAAAACACTGCTTTGCTGTCAGCCCACTGGATCCGGTCAGCCACCATGTGCTGGAGGTGAAGTGGCAGCAGAGCACTGTGCATGCCACACGACAGCCGGAGCCAGCCCAACCTGGCAGAGCCCCTCGCTGGCCCTCTGTGCCCCACAAACCAGCAGCCCCAAGGCCACACGGCCTGTGGGAGCTTCCACCTGCACATACACTCGTGCTCACCTAACAGCTGGGGTCCCAACAACCCCTGTGGAAGCCAGTACTTTGAGCACACCACACTTTCCTGGCAAGCAAAGAAGAATCCAGGTTTACATAAATCAAAAATTGTTAACATTGGACAAAATAAATCCGGTTTTCCGTGGGGATTTCTGCTAGCACACCCATGGTCCCTGCTCACCTGTCAGAGCTCTGAGCACACCGAGCAGGCAGCAGGCACAGGCTGGTGCCACGCCATGAGCTCAGGGCCATGCAGGTGCCCTGCAGCCTGCTCCACAGGCAGGGCCCTCACCAGACCTTTCTCCACCAGGCCTTCTGACTGCCACCAAAAAGTGATACCATTCCTTTCCGCTCTCCTGAAGTACTAAGGCCTGAACAGCAGGCCTTGAACCAAAATTGACTTCTAGATGAATATCACAACTCAGCATTATATATCATCAGTATCTGACCATTAGCCAAATATATATGCTAATTAGCAAAATAAGTTGGACAAATACTTACGGTAATTAGTAAAATATCTTGGACAAAACCTCTCATTAGCAAGAGATGTAGCTTAGAAAAGCGTTATGAAGATATATTAACCTTTCCTCGTTTAGAATCGTTGTGTCAAGGCCTACTAGTACACAAACTTCCTTGGCTCCTCCTTGAGCCCTAGCTGGGTTTGAGGTAGAATCCAAGAGAGAATGAAACCAAATATTCCAAGAGAGGCTGTGGATGCCCCTTTGCTGGAGGTGTTCAAGACCAGGCTGGATGGAGCCCTGGGCAACCTGGTCCAGTACCAGATGTGGAGGTTGGTGGCCCTGCCCGTGGCAGGGGGAGTTGGAACTTGATAACCTTTGGGGTCCCTTCCATCTCAAGTCATTCTGTGATTCTATGTTTCTGCCTGTCATATAAATTTGTTTATTCAACAATATAACAGCTGGATCCTCTGTTAGCAAAACTGGAGACTTCATCTATGAGCAGATGTACTGCATAGGGCCCCCCAGCTACAGGGAAGGGCTCTCCAAGCCGTCACTGCAACTGGGGCTCCCAGCAACTGGAGATCTGGATGATGGTGAAATATTCAGGCAATTGGTGACGCATCTTTGTTTATCACTATTGCTATCCTCACGCAGTAATGGCTACGTGCGTTGCCTCCCTCTGTATTATTCTTGCTGTATCATCTCACTTAATCACAGACGACTTGAGTTGGAAGGGACCTCAAGGATCATAAAGCTCTGAATTCCAACCCCCCCCACCGTATGCAGGGCCACCAACCTCCACATTTAATACCAGACCAGGCTGCCCAGGGCCACATCCAGCCTGTCTTCGAACACCTCCATGGACGGGGCATCCACAGCCTCTCTGAGCAGCTGTTCCAGCACCTCACCACTCCCTCTGTAAAGAATTTCCCCTGACATCCAACCTGAACCTTCCCTCCTTCAACTTAACACCATTTCCCCTTGTTCTGCCATTATCTACCCTTGTAAAAGTTGATTATTTCGCTGCTTTAAACTTAAGTAAACATGCTTCTTTAAGTTGGTGCCTGTGACCTTAGTGCTGGTCCCGTCCAACGGCAAAACATCTCCTTGTGAGAAGTAAACTGTGTTTTGCAGTAGAGCAATGCTAACTAAGATACAGACTTTTGCTAAACTTTCTTACAAAATGGCTGCAGGGATTGTTGTTCACAACGAATCATTGGGACATAGCTTAGTACAGGGTAGAGTAAGCCTTCCAAGTAGCTTGGTTGCCAGAATACCTAGACCAGGACAAGGTAACAGAGAGGGCGAATCTAGCATGCATTGTCCTCCTGTCCCCTTGATAAATGAAGAAGTGCAGGTGGGCCCAATATGCACTGCCCTCCAGTCACCCTTGAAAAATGGAGGGGGTCTAGAATGCATTGTTTGCTTGTTCCCCACTGAAAGATGAAAGAACACGTGGATGATAAATTGATATAGAAAAATATTTTAGCAATCACATTGGAAAGACTATGAGCTTGATACGGTCAACCAGTGAGCGACAGGAGAGGTGTTGGAGTGAGAATATTTAACGGAGTGAATTTCTGTGATAAGTTGCACAATTCCTCCCTTGCCATAAAGGGCTGTGCCCCATTACTGCAATAATGAATACACTTCCTCCTTCACAAAGATCTTTGCCTGACAAAAAATTATTGATTCTGAGTGTTTCTCACATCCTGAGAGTGGTTACTGCCTTCCTAAGTTACTGGGGGCATGAGCCTGAAAGCATCCACAGGAACTTCATCTCAAGATAAACAAATACATAATCATCGACTGGTTTGGGCTGGAAGAGAACATGAGGAGCACCCAGTCCCACCCATAGAGCAGGGCCCTATCCAGCCAGCCCGTGGGCACCCCCAGTTCTCTGGACAGCCTGTGCTGCAGTTCTGCAAATGTGCCATATGATCAGTCATTACCCTACACTCACACAATACAAACACAAAGATGGAAGAACACAAAAATACCAAAAATCTGATGCCGTTCCACATCTTCAGTAGTTTGGAGGTCAAGGAAAACAAATGTTATGTTCTAAGCCTCGCGATCACAGACTGACAGCACTGCTTCATTTCAAGGAACTTCTGATTTCAATGCTCTTGTCCAGGTGCTTCTGCTGCCCTATTTTAGGGCAAGTGGAAAATATTGAGTCACTCTGCAGTCAAAATGTCTAGAAAAGCTTTGCTTTTGGCAGTTTGTTTTAAAAGATATCGTATACAACCATCTTGGGGAAACACATGGAAGAAGAAGAAAGCCGAGACAGAAATCATTCCTTCAGAGCGCAGTGGAAGGGAAACGAAGGCTGTGCAAACAGCCCTAATTTAACAGGACACAGCTATATGCACAGTCCCTACACACTTATGTAAAAGCATGATTGGGTGGTTCTGCTGTAGCGGTAACAAGAGGATACGACACTCAATTTTTATGCCAGAGAAAAACATCCACTTCTGGTTTTATTTCACTTAAAATCAATGAACTAACAGTGTAATTAGAAGCCCAGCTCTTTCGACATGATATTGCAATAGAAGAACAAATTACTTTTTGATCAACGCCCAGCATCCCAGTGTTACTTTAGTTGTTGAAATGTTGCTGAATGATACATGCAGAGAAATCAAGAGTGAGGGATTAAACCTCGCTCCCAGAGGAGGATCCTCCAGTGAAGGTGGCACTGGAAGCTGCAGACCCAGGAGCTGCACAGGCAAAGCACACAGCACTGAATGCTGCACAGGGACGGAGATGGGTTTCCCTGCTACAGAACTGCAAGGCACGCTCTGATAGGGAAAGCATTTCTCTGCTTACTATTAGCTGATGAACAGCAGAATTCTCTGTAACATGCAGAGATTTTCACTTCCATAACAATTAATCTACTGCACAGTAAGAGGCTTACAGGTGCAGGCAAGTGCAAAGGGAAGTAATAGCTGCATTTTACATACATGAGCTGATAACAGAGGCTATGTAGAGGGACAAAACTCATTTGTTCTCATAAGAAGCACATTATCTATTCCTTTCTGCTAACAAGGCTCTCTGCAGATACTTTTTTTGCCCATTCAGCTCAGATGCGCCTGAGGATGACAGAGTGCTTTTTATATGTCTGCCAATAGCACTCTGCTGTGGACCCCGAGTGTCCCTGCAGGGGATGTAAGTATTGTCACCACATCTGCTTCCAGGAACAGGCACACTCGAAAGAAGCACACCCTGTACCTGCTATGCCGAGAGCAGAAAGATGCAAGTCCAAAGATGCAAGCTCATTCCATCGGGCTGTTCCACTCCACACCTCAAGTCCCATTCCACCCCATGAATAGCGCATTTCCACGTATTTAATTCTCAGAAGCTACAGAATACTGGCTCTATGGAATGAAATCCTGCGCACTGGGTATCATTTTTCAATCCCCACATGCCTTCATGAGAATTTGAAAAGATCAGCTGTAAGATTTATTAACACATACTTAAAACTTAAGGCCTGGTTATAGCTCTCAGTATTAGTAATGGACAATAAGCATCCTGGGCTCAAGTCCTTCTCAGCATCCAGCTAGCAAGATTCCTGCACATCATTATTCAGCAACCAGAACACCTCCATTAAAATACTGCACAGTGCTTTACGCCGCCCTGGAGTTCCGAAGATATTTCATTTACTACATTTAAGCAAATCAAAACCTGACTCTTAGCAAGACTCCTGAAACCGAAATCCTCTTTCCTAACTTAAAACACAGCAAATATATATTCCTTTTTCAGTAGTTTTGTAAAGAAATGAGGATGACATGGTGGGCGGTGGACTTCCAGCACCATCAATGCTTTTAGCTCAGTGCACAGACCGCAGCTTCTGGAGGCCAGGGCTGGCAGGCCTCGCCTACAGCCAAGATGCTCGTGCTTTCAGCAGAATCGGGCGCACAGGGAGAGAGCGGCGCACGTCACCTCCTCTCCTTTGTCCCCGCCCGAGGCGCTGACCTGAGGCCGGCCGCCCCCCCGGGCCGCGCTCCCACAGCCCGCACGGAGCCCGGCGCAGCGCCGGGAGCCTTGGGACCCGCTGACCTGGCAGGGGGCTCCGAACAGCGGCGTCTGCCTGCGTGCAGCCTACTGAAATGAGACGGGCCACCATTTCTACGGGGGAGAAGCACAGGGAAGAAATTAACAATTTAAGGGTCGCGTTTCAAACCAGAAACCAGCAGGACTTTTCAAGTCATCGCTTGCCGCTGCTATTCGAACCCGTGGCACCGCAGCCACGCGGGGTTATTCCCATTCCCTTTCACGCGGGCCGCGCCCGCCGATACGGGAGAACCGGAGTGCGCCGACCCCCGCGGCCGTCCCCCATCGGCCGCCCCGGGCCGGGGAGCAGCGGACGGGAGCGGGGCGGGGAGCGCGGCCTGCGATGCGCGGCACCTTCGGGGCGGCCGCCGGCTCTCGCCGCCCAGGGGACGCGCGCCCCCCCCCCGCCCGCATCGCAGCGCATCGCAGCGCATCGCATCGCAGCGCATCGCATCGCACCGCCCGGCTCGGCGCCGCGCACAAGATGGAGGCCGGGGCCGGCGGCCCTCGGGCCGGCTCACCTCCTCGGCCTGCTTGCGCAGCGCCTTCTCCCGCTCGTACTGCGTGAGGAGCTGCTCGTTGTCCTCCCGCAGCAGCTCCAGCTCCACCTCGTGCTCCTGGTTATCGGTCAGCACCGAGTCCAGGTTCTCCAGCACCGTCACCACCAGCGGCATCAGCTCCTTCACCACCTCCTCGTCATAGCAGTGGATGAGCCGCTCGAACTCGCGGTAGATGCTGTTGGCCAGGCCCGACACCCGCTCCGACATCACCGAACCCGAGCAATAGTCGTCGCCCGGGTACCCCCCCACGCCGCCATCGTCCAGCTGGATCTCCAGCATCCTGCCGGCCTCACAGCGCTGCGCTGCGCCCCGCGACGATCCGCTCCGCTCCGCTTCGCCTCCGAGACCCCCTCCGGGCTCCGCCCCGCCGCCGTCGCCGGGAGCCAATGAGGCGCGCGGCCCCGCCCCGTCACCGAGCCCGGCGCTGAGGGCCGCGGAGCTGCGGCCGCGCGGGGCGGGGTTTGCGCTCCCCGTTCTGGCGCCTTCCGTGCGTCCCGAGACGCGCTGAGGTGGTGGGCGGGAGTCCCAGGCTCATGGCAACCCGGAGCGTGCCGAGCTGGAGGGGCCCACGAGGACCCTCAAAGCCGACCGCGGCCCCTCACGGCACTGCCCAAACCCGGCGCAGCCTTTCCCGCACCCCCCCGCCCTCCCCAGCCGCGGCTCCGCGCTGCTCCGTCGGGCTATGCCGCTGCCCTTCCGCTCTCTGTGAGGAGCCGCAGCCGCCACGAAGCCTCCTGTCCGCCTGTCCCCAGCGCAGCTCGGGGCCGCCCCGCTCCTCCGTGCCGTGCTGTGCCCTCAGCCCCTCACCGCACGGAGCCCCACAGCCCCCGGGCGCATGAGGCGCTGCTGCCGGTATCAGAAATCCGTGCTGCCGCTGCGGGAACACCTTTCCTGGCACCAGGACGTGGCCACGGCAAATCTGGCTCTACATTTCATTTCATACATTTACATGGTCCCTTCAGCTCTTCACAAATCCAAGCTGTTCTCTGTTCTCAGCATCCTGAACCCAACCCACAGCTGAGCGCTCCACGGCACAGAGCCGTACCAGGCCTGCACACCCTAACAAGCCACAGACTGGGAAGGCTTTCAAAGCGCACGCTATGAAGGTCGCAAACAAGTCAGTTCTTCCCCGTGTACACCTTTAAATACTCCATCATCTCACAAAAAGGCAAGGAGCATCATCCAAAACAGCTATTGCTCAGTCTGAGGCCTGATCTTGGAGGTGTATTTCTGGAAGAGGGTGGAGTCAGGAGTTAGAACCTAATTTTGCAACCCAGTTACTAGTGCCAACCACCAAACACTTTCAGACCTGCATGTTTCTGCCCAGGGTCTATGAAAATCAGGACACTCCTGTGCATTCATATGTAATGGTTGTTTCAATTAAGGTAATTATTCCTTCAAGGTGAAGTGGCTGTGGTTTCTACAGTGAAAGGGTCAAGGCCCTATTCAGACAGGGATGAATCAAGAGAAAAACAGAGGGAAGACTGGCTGTCCTAAGTGCTAAAAAATCTGGCACCTGAGCCCTTGAAAGCAGCACTGCAGCCATACAGCTTCATCAACAGATTTCCATAAGCAGGAGCACACTCAGAGAAATACACCAGACTCCAGCATCCACAGCTCATATCATTAAAGTATGTGGTACCCAGTTACGTAATACATCCTAACAGAATCTAACAAGGGGATTGAAATGGGAAATAATGCTCCAAAACGCACATGGTATCAGCATTCACCCGTTCTCACTGCTGCGATGACATTACATCCTTATTCATCTTGATGCCCTTTCGCAAACTATCCTTGTGAATAACCTACATGTGAGAGATATTGCTTTTCATGTGCTTAGCTGAGGAAGTAGAGAGAGTCTGAAGTAAGAGGGACATACTGTTATGGTTCTTGACAAAGAAAAGGCAAATAAGCACATTAAATCCTTGACACGTGTAATTACCACAGCTGGCCTGTCCCAAGTAGGATATTTGACTTACACCCACAAAAGCAAGAACAGAGTCATAGGAATTCTTCTGGCCCTCTGGTACTCAATCAACTTTCACCTGTGTTTATTTCTGATGTGCAGAACGGACCCTTAGAACTTGTTGGTGTGGGAGGATGGCCAAACTGTTCTTGTAGTAAGATTTTGGATTATAGGAGATGCTTTTTTTTTTTCATTGTTAAGGCCCTACTTCAGCCTGAATCTAGTGAGGCGATGCAGGACTTCATAGTGGTCATGCTCATTTGTGTTAATTGCAGAGTATTAACAGTCAGGAAGCTCCAGAGGAGCATTAGATGGCATTCATCCAAATCCTGATTTCTTACTTTTTTTTTTTCTTGTAATTTACGCTTAGACACTTAAAACTGCAATGCATGGACAGCTAAAGTTTTGAGATTCTTGAAACATATATATTTGTAGAGTTTTTCCTCAAGAATTAATTAGCATTTGTTAGAATTGTAAAATCACTGAGGTCAGAAAGGACCCAAGGATCCTCGAGTCCAACCACAAACCCACCCTCACTGTGCCCACAAAACATGTCTTAGAATCATAGGATTGTTAGGGTTTGAAAAGAGCACTAATATCATCCAGTCCAACCACAACCCACCCCACCATGCCCACCAACCACATCCCTCAGTGCCACATCTCCACGCTTCCTGAGCACCTTCAGGGACAGTGACTCCACCACCTCCCTGTGCAGCCTGTGCAACTGCATCGCCTCTCTTTCAGAAGAGCTAACTTACGGCCATTCCCTCTCATCCTATTGTTGCTACCTGGGAGAAGAGGCCAACTCCCACCTTATTGCAGCTTCCTTTCAGGAGCTGTAGGGAGCAGTGAGGTCTCTCCTAAGCCTCCTCTTCTGCAAACTGAACCATCTCATTTCCTCAGTCACTCCCCGTAAGACCCCACTGTGTTCCAGACCCTGTAGAGCTTCACTGCCCCTCTCTGGACACACTCCGGGTTCTCAGTCCCTAGTGCTCTAAAAAAATAAAAAGGAAATTGTCCAAAGAGAGGTTAAGAGAACTTCATAGCCCATTCACTACAAAGAAGCATTTTCAGTTTGGGTGGTGAAAAGATCAGACAAACAACTACATAAACTAACAGCTTAAAATCAGGAATAGATTGTCAGGCTTTGCATTATTATTGAAGGCCATAAGTGCTGGAAAAAAAAATGGGGAAAAAAGAATGGAGGAAAAAAAGACATGCCTATTTTTGACACCACTGAAATCTCCATTTTGCAATACATCTAATTAAGTAATTTAACAAATTTGTTTTCACAGGCAAGCAATACTTTTCAGCATCTGTCTGCAGTCATTAATTTTTATTTGTACATGTCCAGCTGCCTTTCCAATATTTAATCCTCTGAATAGTTTTGGCAATCTGAAGAGGTCCCATTTGGGAAAAATTTAAAAAAAAAATGGATTTGCTTATTTCCACAAATGAGAAACAGTCATCCCTGTTAGGTGTAACGAGAGAATTGTCCCCAGAACTAACAGAAAAGGTTGCTATGGCCCATGCAATACACAGGATGGATGAAATTCTCATAACTTAAACAGAGTTTTTAGCGTTAGTTGCAAATGTGTTTTCATGCTAAAGTAACATCGAAAACTCCAAGTCTGAGTCACGAGAGCAGCACATAAGCTCTGTGCAGACAAAGGCAGAGCAATAACAAATGGCCCCATCCAGAATAACCTATGATCTAGGAAAAAGAAAAAACTAGAAAAAACAGTGCCAACACAGAGACGGTTGGGAATTCTTCCGTATGACAAAGGAAGCTACATGCTAAGGCAGAGATCTGTGGTAATAACATATCCTGCGAGTGGAATTAATACAGAACGGAGTGGGATTATAGCGATGCGCATGTCAGTGACGGAGGCACAAAATAGCTATATTCAGTATGTGTGAGACCAAAGATTAACAGCAGTAATTCAGTGATGTCCACTTCACAGATACCATTTAGGTCTTATGCATTCTTTTGGACATTGTCTCTCTGTTAGAGATTGAAGAAACGGAGGCACAGGTACTGAGTGAACCCACAGAGAGCAACATGGAGGAGTGCTAGAGCAGGATGGGGGCAGAGGAGCTCTTGAGGGCTGAAAGCAGATCCGCAGTCTGCATCTGATCTGTGTAAGCCCTGGCGAGGCAGACAGGCTGCCTTCAGCACATCGGCACTTCCTGAGTATAATAGAGTTACCGGTGCGAGGGAAGTGGCAGCGCGCCGTGCTTGGATAGGTCCCAGCTATTCCGTGCAGTGTAATAGCAGCAGAAAACCGCTGCGGAGAAACGTCGGGGGGCTCTGCGAGATCTCAGACTCAGGTGATCTTAAGCTGCGGAATTTGAGCACAGCGGCAGCAGCAGAAAGCAACCTCCTGTCCACATCCAATTCCTGCACGGAGTTTAACCTGGCAGGATAGGAACACCAGGGGCTGATCTGTGGAAAGGCTCCTGACATTAAATTGATTTAGAGCTCAAGGATGAGTGTAATTCCAAGGTCGTTATTGTTATCCTAAAGACTCCGTGTTACACAAAGCTAAAAGAGTTTAAACCTACCCTAGAAGCTTAATCGCAGTCACATCTCACCCTTGATTAATGGTCTTAAGTCTTGTAAATATTCCATTCTATGTGATGTCATTATACCTAACTACATTGCTAGCATATCGTAGATTCAGTGCACGACAACTTTAAAGAGACACATTTAAGGCTCATCTCATGGAAAGGGAGAAATGACAGTCAAATAATTATTTAATCTGAGAGTGTACTTAATTATGTAATGGATCACTGTTAATCATGAGGCAGCTCCACTCAGAGCATTGTGCAGATGATGTCACGGGTGTGTATGTGAATGCAAAAGTCCCTCCGAGACATATAAAATGCAAGAAATTTGGCCCAAGGGTTTGGCCTCCATTCCCATTGTGTTGTGTGGGAAACAATATAAACAAAAAGTAGCACACTAGCAAAGCATGCTTAATTGCCTTCCTGATGGCATTAAAAGTATTAACAATACAAACACAAGATCATGCAAAAAGAGAGGAACAATGAAGAGAAGGTTCATGCTGCAGTGTGTTCTGGCTCGCTCCTCCTTACATCAAGTATTCTGTTTTCATGTAGTCAAGAGAGGACACAAAAGGCGACTGTAAAGTTTTCTTGTGTTCTGCCTATCTACATAGAAAAAAACTAATAATGAGAGTAGCACCAATTAAACCCCACTAAACCGCATGATCTAATGAGTTCATGGTATTACCCACACTTCTTGACTGTAATCTCCAAATGTCCAGCAGGCATCCCTGAAGTGATCGATTCCATCCTCCTCCCTACAGAAGACATCTTGCTCAAGTGCTACGATCCTGCTGAAAAAGACAGCTAATTGCCTTCAGTTAGATGATCATTCTTTTATTTATAGACCCAGATCCTACACCCAGCCCCATCTGCACCTGTCACAGATTCACCAATCTTACAAACACAGGGTGACAGACAAACGCTCAGCAATAACGACTGCAGAACAGTATTGAAGGAGGTTGCCATTATTAGTGGTTCTGTAAAAAGGGGAAATTCTGCCTCCGTGACAATTTGCTAACAGCTCTCCTTAGTTTAGCATCACGTGAAATCCAGTGCGGATTTTTAAGGTCTGTCGTGAACCTGCGGGAGAGCATTTCTGAGCAAGCTGGAAAGAGCATTAGCAAATGGAACAGTAATGTTAGAAGAGGCCACATCATTAATTATGCAAAGGAGCTCTCTTGTGGATAGCAGGACAGCAAAAAACAGAAGAAGAGCTCATCCCTCAGTCACAACAGACAGCAAATACACAGGAGTGCGGGTTTTCCTGCACTGCAGAGCCCTCTCCTCTGCCTGCTTACTGCATGCACTGGGGATCCCCTCCCTTCAGCCTCCTCATGCTCTGAGATGATCAGTGCACAGTGGTGGGTGGCAGAGCCATGGGTAGCAGAAGAGATGTTTTGGAGCTCAGCAGCAGAACATAACCCGGACCCAATGGGCCTCAGAGAAGGCCTGCTAGTCAGCAAGCAAAGCATGGCAAGCATGCAGCAAAATACACTAAAGGATTACCCATTAACGCTCCTGTTCCCTTTGTTTTCAGAATAAATACAGCCCAGTGCATAATGAAGTATAACATACATTACCCTGAGACCATCAGAATCATTCAATAGTCTGAAAATGTTGCATGTAAATGAATCAAAGTGGAAACAAAATGCAAACAATAACACATGCTTTAATTCGTCGTGCATTACACTTAAAGTCTGTCTGTGAGACTTGAAGACCCCCTGAGACTGAAGCCTTGGTGATAAAAAGTCCAGATAAACAGGGGGCAAGGCAGACCAGCACAGACCTGTTTTAAGGGAGAACACTGACGTGTTGAGATTGGGAAAACTGGCACAAGGGCTTCAAGGGCATGGGGGAGGAACTGATAATACTTTCAACAAGTTTTCTGTAAAACTGATTTAGAATGATCTATGTAGGTTTTTATGGCAGGACTGTAGCCAGGACTTCCGAGAGCTCCACGAAATAACAAAAGCTGCGCAGCTTTGGAATAAACATACAGTAAAAGCAAAGTGTAAGGATGGTACAGTTATGGATGTACAGATACAGGAACCAGGCAGGGAAAAGGAAAAGGGAGAAAAAGAAAGTGGAAAGGAAAAGGAAGAAGTGAAAAGGAAGAAAGGAAAAAGGAAAAAGACAGGGAAGAAGCAAGGAAGAACAACTGAACTCCTACCAGCTCAAATCAGGATGAGTGGAATTTGGCAGAAAGTAACAGGCCTAAGAGGTAGGAAACAATATTAAAATCACAGATATGTTATAAGTTAGAACTTGGGACAAACCTTTTGAATTAACCAGCAGTCCACAGAGTCACAGACCTGAAGGGGCTGGACAAACTCTGGGGGTTGTCAACCCAACCCCCTGCTAAAGCGGTTCCCTACAGAAAGAAAGATCCAGGTGGGTTATGAATATCTCCAGAGGAGGAGAGCCCAGCACCTCTCTGTGCAGATTGCTCTGGGGCTGTCTCTCTCAGAGGAAAGAAATGTTTCCTCAAGTTTGTATGGAACTTCCTATGTTCCAGTTTGTGCCTGTTGCCCTTGTCCTGTCCGGGCACCACTGAACAGAGCCTGGCCCCATCCACTTGCCTCCTGCACTTCAGATATTTATGAGCTGTGCTTCAAAACAGAAAAACCCAGCACAGGCCCTCTAGATTCAGTATTTTCTTCAACGATGGTATCCAAGGATGGTTCAGAATCTCCATCTTATTTGTCAATTTCTATGTAATTTATATTTCTTATCAAGCATTAATTTTTCTTTCTTGAGGCAATGATGGAGAAAGAGCTCTCTTCCGTCTCCTTCTGTCTGAACCGTTCTGCTTCCTGTCCTGTGAGCATTACAACTAGTTGGGATTTGAGGCAATTCTTCAGTTCTACATCTCTTTTCCTCTTCCGACTGTGATGAAGTCCATACCCATTCTACCACATGAAGTATCTTATTGGATAGAAGACAGACATAATCACAGATCTCTGGTTCACCTAGCTCCTTACTTGCGCTCTCAGCAGTATCTCACTGGGTCACATGCAGTGGGTTGCCTTTAGCCAACAAGACACCTGAAGTATTTTTATGCCTGTCCATTTTTCCTTACCATCATCACCTTGCAACATCATATTTCATGTTAGTGCTGGGCAGCCACCTTGAACTCAAGCAATTTCTCAGCTGGTGAAGTATATCAACAGCATTTCCAACTTCTTTGTGCAGTGACAGCTTTGCCACTTTATCTTCTAACTCAGCTGGTAAAGCTTACCCCTGGCAGCATAGCTGGGACTGTGCTCTGTGAGACCCCAGAGCCCTCCAGACACAGGGTAAGCTGAGGAGGCAATGGGCATGCCTTTGTCACTGCCCTCCCACTGCCCTCACCAGTGCTGGTCCTACACAGTGCCTTTTCCTGAGGGCTTGGCAGTGAAATATGCTTCCAGTCTGCATCCCTGACAGTTTGCGAGCTGGTGCTGAAAAGGGAGGGAAGAAAGAGTAAACCTCAAAATGTGAATTAATTGTAAGACATCAAATGTGCATGGCCTGATAGGCAGTGACTGAAGGAAAGGGTGGAGGTGAGGGGGGAGGCAGGACAGAAGCAAGGCAGCTGTGTCTGCTCAGCGTCATGCAGGTTCATGGTGCTGTTCTTCAACGGCCTCCTGAGCCTTCGGCTCCTGCTTCCGGCATTTAGAGAGAGCTGCAGGCAGAGGGATCCCAGGGTGCTCAGGCCCCCTTAGGGCCAGGGTCTCCTTCAGCCTATTGGGGCCGGGGATGGCAGAAGGCACTGCAGGAGGGCTCCCAAGGCTGTGCAGGAGGAAAGGCAGCAAGGATGCTGCTGCAGGCAGCGGGCTCTGAGCTGGGACTGCAGAGCCAGGCACAGCTGCACAGCCCACAGCCTGGCCATGTGTGGCAGGCTCATCCAGCCAGGGCCTGGGGATGTGGTCTTTTCCCTAGCAACACACCCTGATCTCCCAGTTCTGGTGTGTCTCAGCCTTGTGCTTGATGTCTTTCTGCTTCAGGATCTTTGAGATGACTGTGAAGGTTTCTCCCAAGGCCTGTGGAGCAGCGGAAGCTGGCAGAAGGCACCACAGCACGTGGAAGGAGACCTGTTGTCCACTGCCTCTTAGTCAGGGTGCATTACGGGAAGTTGCTCAGGGGGACAGAGTGTGAACTGGGTTGGAAGGGCAAGGCAGGGACACAGAAGCAGTAACTCTTCTGTGGGCTTCCCCAGGACGATGCTCAGTCGGGTGTCTCACAGCTCCTCCATGCTCCAGGTGGCAGAGCTCTGAACCCAGGCTGCAGGGCCAGGGTTCCTTCATCTGCACTGAGGGAGGAGGCCAGCCGTGATGGACGTGGCATGAGGAAGGAAGGGGAGCCGTGCCCAGGCTTCAGGGACTCAGGCAGTGGCATCCCAAGGGGACAGACATCCCCGGGGGCCAATTGCCTGCATCCCTGGCCCTTGATGCCCAGAGCTGTGTGGGGTCAGCAAGCCCCTGCCCACACAAATGGTCAGGGCTGAAATCCATACCTGTGCCACGCTCTGGGTCTTGTCACTCACAGGGAACAGCAGCAGAAGCAGGCTCAAGCACAATCTGCACTTCTCTCTTATGTTCCACTGTCTTTTCATTAGTGTACAGTGAGTTCTCACAAAACTCCTGCTTTTGTTGTGCTCCGGCCCCTCTGGCTGGCATATTCCAGATGGTGCCTTAGAAGGGCAGAGTAGAGGGGAACAATCATGACTCTGCTGCATCCAGGTACATCAGTGGAGGACCTGATCCAGGCTCTCAGGAGGACCTTGCACTTGGCCTCGTTGAACTCCACCGGGTTGGCATGGGCCCACCTCTCAAGCCTGTCCAGGTCCCTCTGGATGTCATCCCTTCCCTCTAGCGGCTCATTGCACCGCTCAGCTTGGTACCAGCTGTAAAGCTGCTAAGGGTGCGCTCAATCCCACTGTCCATGCTGCCTACAAAGATGGTAAATCAAACCGACCCCAGCACTGATCTCTGAGGAATACAGTCATCACCAGTCTCCATGTGGACATTGAGCCATTGACCACAACTCTCTGAATGCCCATGTTTCCCCATCCCATCTACAACCATATCACCCCATATTTGAGCTGTGAACTCAGGGATCCTGAGATTTCCCCATCCCATGTCCACTCTGCCTCATTTCCAAGACCAGGAAAGTGTCCCCACGGCACTGACCCCCTTGGGAGCTCTGACCCCCTGCCCCTGAGGTGCCTGGCAGTGGAGTGCTGCGGCCCACGGCCAGAGCTATTCTGCCTTCGCCGGCTTCCCAAGCAGGACGTGTCTGTCTGCGTAAAAACCAGAGGGCTGGCTCATCCAAATGCTTGCTGATTGTTAGGAAGCCCAAATCCTTCCAGCCTTCAAGCTGGAGGCAACATCTCCTGGGTGCAATCGTGCGGTGCCTGAGCAAGAGGGTGACCCAAGATGGCTGCACAAGAGTCACCTGAATTTCTCTGTTATCTTACTTCCAATAACCCCACTGGGTGACCCGTGTGTCGGTCTCTTAGAGTTTGGATCTAGGAGGTGTCCACTTCCTTTGCTTGGAATGAAAGTGCAGGAGTGATGCGGAACCATGGTGAGGTCACAGTCGTTGCTGGGGCGGCAGGGCTCGGCCCTCCCTGGCGAGCAGAGCTGGTGCTCTAGTGAGCGAGTGGCACACAGAGACTGAGCTCTGAGCGTTTTGTGGCAAGGATCATCATGTGACCTGGGCACAGCCTGGACTGACCTGGACCAAGAGGTGAGCTGGGCTTGGTGCTGCATGGTGGCTGGAAGGAGTCTCAGCCGAAAAGCTGGGCTGGGGAGGAGTTCCCAGCTCAAACGAGGCCCTTCCCAATGGCTGTTTCCAGGGGAAATTGATTCTCTGAGAGATTGTGGCACACGTTTGGGTGAGGATGACAAATTGCCGTCACTCCCCTGTGTAACGCTACAGTGCAATGCAAAGTGCAGCAGTAACAACAGGGTGGCAAAGTCCGAGGCTGCAGCAAGGGAGGATTTGCCCAAGTGCAGCAGCTGTGGACACAGAAAGAAAGGAAAAAAGCTGCTGAGCCTTGGAAGGCCTCAGGTAGCAGGGATCTCCACTCAGACACCCTTGCCTCCACTGCCACCCCTTCAGTGATGTCTGGGAAGAGTTTGTGTGCACCTGAGCTGCCCTGCCTTCCCACCAGGTGCTCAATCACTGCCTCAAGTCAAGCTGTGACCATTGCCACACAGCTTTGCCACTACAAAACTGCTGCTGGGCCCCAGCCTTCACCTCAGACAGGACAAAGGAAGAAGAGCACAGACTTGATGCAGTGCAACTTGTGCTTTAATGACCCACGGAGCGCTGGCTGTGCCGTATCCAGCACATTTTTAACAAAACCCCACTGTAGTCACGGTGGAGAGCCGGGTGCTCAGCTGGGGACATGCACTGTCCAGTGACATCACAGGCACGGTGACATCACAAGCACTGGGCTGGGGCCGTGGCTGCCACCAGTGAGTGCCACAGCCGTGAGCGCTGCGCAGCAGTGTGGACACGCTGCGTAAGCTCTCGTCCTGGCTGGCAGTGAGAGTGGTGGTGGCTGACGGGTGCTGCCCGCTGTCGCTGACGGTGCTGCTCAGCCATTGGGCTGGAGTGTGAGCTGGAAGGGAGAGGGACTGCAGCTGTGCCTGGTAAGCCAGAACTGTAGGTTTGTCAAACGTGGGAGTCGTACCAGTGCATCCATTGCAGCTGCAGCAAGAGGAGAAGATGAAGGGAGTCATTTTCATGTCAGGAGCGCAAAATGCGTGCTGCTAGGTGTATAACTGGTGGTGAGACGGAGGACAGTGCTTGCTGGGAGAAGTCGTGGCAGTTAGACACAAGTTGGATCTAGACTTGGCACAGTTCTTGCAACCTGCTGCTTCTGAGACTCCTCGAGAGTCACATAAACAAAGAAAGCTGCGAAAATGCTTATTCCTCATGATTCTTCCCTTGTTGACTCTTTCCTTAGGGTTCCACTCTGAAAGGTGATCTTGGGTCCAAGCAGTCCCAGAGTGCAGCCGCCTCTTTCCAAGAGCGGGGAATTCCTTTGGAGACAGCCCAACCTTGCTCCAAGAAGTTCCCCATGCCTCAGAAAGGAGTCGACTGCCACTTCTATTTCAACTCTGTCTGCTTTAAGGTATGGTTGGGTGTCTTTTGCCTGGATTTTCTTCCTTTCCTCGCTTTGAAGAGGAAGGGCTGGAGCAGGGGGAGACCTGCTGGCGATGCGTTGC
This sequence comes from Tetrao urogallus, assembly GCF_951394365.1. Classification (NCBI taxonomy): domain Eukaryota; kingdom Metazoa; phylum Chordata; class Aves; order Galliformes; family Phasianidae; genus Tetrao; species Tetrao urogallus. The sequence goes on from NC_136828.1 coordinate 783,537, forward strand.
CTTCATCAGCAGAGGCATTGTGTGCTCCGTGCTACCAACCTGGGCCGACAGCACGGACGTCTTTCAGGCTGTGCTCTTATGTTCCTTTTGCTTGCAGGGAGACAGCTGTCCCTTCCGTCACTGCGAAGCGGCTCTGGGGAGTGAAGAGGTCTGCAAGCTGTGGATGCAGGGTCGCTGTTCCAGCAGCAACTGCAGGCTCAGACACACAAAAATTGATGTGAGTGCTTGCCTAAAGATGAGCTCTCCACTTCTCTCAGGCACGACCTGCAGCGCTGCATCTCTCTGCAAACCTCCTCTGCCTGTTTCCATGACCCTTCCTTTCTCTCTCTCTTCAGAAGAAGCGCAGTGAGATTCCCTGCTACTGGGAGAATCAGCCGGGAGGCTGTCAGAAAGCCCACTGCCCTTTCCTTCACTTGAAGGAACGCAGTGGGAAGGCACCGACCGTACCACCAAGTGACGGTGAGTTCCTGATGGCATGAAGCATGACAGACTTAATGATGAATATTAGTTCTGAGCGGGTGCAGGATGTCAGGTAACCATTCATTGGGGAGCGCAGGGAAGAGTGGTGATCAGTGAAATATTGGTTTGTGTTTTGGCTGTCAGAATAGGGGAGGGTGTTTTCTGGAGAGAGGTCAATGCATTGCAGGTCTGTGCCTACTGCAGAAATGGCACAACATTTGAGCAGGGGAAAGGCCAATGCAAGAAACTATGCTTGAATACTGGAAGCTTGTGGCTTGGTGTGCTGAAACCTTCCTCCAAAGAGATGCTCTCCAATTATTTCTTGTCTCCTTTCTGCCAGAAGCTGACACAAGCCTTCCTCTGACCAGCGGCCCTGCAGAAAGTCTGGAGAGCCAGACAGAGGTTGACACGGCAGCAGAGAGAGGTACAGATACTGAACAGGCATCTGGGTTTGAGGCGCTGCCTTTCTACTCCCATGTTCTGATTGTTCTCTCCTGGACTGTTCTCTGCAGGTGACATCCCATCTTCCTCCCGTGGCCCGGCTGCGCAAAAGCGCAAGCGATCTGAGGAGAAGGGCAAAGCAAGCGAGTTGCCTCTCAAGAAGAGAGTCAAGGGTGAGCACCAGGAGCTTGTTGCTGTGCCTCAGCACAGTCATGCTGCCACTCAGCATTGTTGTGTGTCAGAGTTTTCCTTGCCCTGGACTATTGCTGAGTGCAGCTCGTGGGTTTCTTTGTTCCTTTCGATGCGCTGTTGGTAGAGATGGCTGTGTGGAAAACATTGCTGAGAATCCGGGACATGGCAATGTCATTCCACTGGCCAAATGTATTTAGCTTTGTTGTGGGTTGGGTTGTGGGAATGATAGGAGAACGTAGATTTCTCTTGAGCCACAGCAAGACCTCATCAGCAACCTCTTCCTTTTACTGCAGCTGGACGCAAGGTGTACCTCAGGTCTGTTGATTGGAAATCCACCTTCCCCAGGAAGCAGACACTGAAGCGGAAAGCAGCGGACATGGAACCATCTGCTGCTGAGGACACCGATGAGCCCCCAGCCAGAAAACTGCCTATGGTAAGAGCAGCAGCAACAGCAGCAGTGCATACGGAAGGTTTACACTGCACTTGAAGTCAAGGTGGACATTTCAAATGTTCTACAGGTCTGCTGTTTCCTTTGAAGGCAGCAGATGTCTCACAGGGTACTTGTGGAAGACCTCTGTTTTGGGTAGATGTAGAGCAAGGATTATGTAAGACTCTGTGATTCTACAATTCTCAGATTGCTCTGTGGTGTGAAGGATTTTGTCCACGAATGCTGCGCTGTTAAAAGCACCCAAGGTCATTGTAACCTTCAAGAGAACGCTTTCTTCAGGAGCCCCGAGCTTCTGTATTTGGGTTCAGGCTCAGCAGTGCCCAGGGGAGGGAGGAGCAGTCCTCAAAGATCATCCAGTGCTCCAGCTGTCCTGCTGTGGCCAGGGCTGCCAGCCACGAGATCTGACAGCCTGAAACCCATCCAGCCTGGCCTTGAACGCCTCCAGGGATGGGGCATCCACAGCTTCTCTGGGAAAAGAAGCTACTTAGGAAGCTTTGAGCCGTGCTTCATACACACTGTCTTGTTTCTTCCTAGGCCATCGTTCCAGCCCTGCCTGGGGACAGCCTGGTGACCATTCCTGCAGTTGAAACACCTCCAAGCAGGTGATGACCACAACTTGTTCTTTGTCAGTGCCATTTTTACATTGGACATAAGTTCTTCCACATCAGGGGACAAATGGGGTGTTTGAGATGTGCCGTGGCATAATCCAACAAACGAAGAGGTCATCGGCAATAACTTAAATTGCTCGCTCAGAATCTCTGCTGAGTATGTCATGGGGAGAAGGAACTCAGCCAGTAAACAGCTTTATGCAGAGGATGACTTCTTCACGCATTTACAGCCAAATAATGAGGCTGGCAGTGTGCTTCTGCTACAAAACCTGGCCCCTGTTGGCTGGACTCAAACTGCTCTGTCTGTACACATCCATTCCCACTGTGACACATGTGCCTGCTGGTATCTTGCACTCGAAAGGCAGCCTCAGGTTAACTGAATCGCCATCCCTCTGCGAGTGTGAGGTGCAGGAGGGTTAACCACAGATCTCAGAGCTGGTAGCTGAAAGCGTACCTGCAGTTAGAAATGTCAGGTGCTGATTGTTCTCTTCCTTGTTCTCCCCAGTCTGGAACTGCTTCCGGGAAGCCAGGCAGACTCCGTGGCAGACTCTGTGCCTTGTGCCTCGCAAGCAGCACATCAGATGCAGCAGCTGAGCTGCACAGAGGCGGGGAATGCGCTCATCTCCGAGGATGAGGACATCGAGACATTAATGATGGAAATCATTGGAGATGAGTTAGAAGGAGAAATTAACATGGACACTGAGAAGGATACGGACGAGCTCCTTCAGGAACTGTCTGACATCATTGACAGTGTAACACCATAGACTGATTGTATATTTTAAAACAACCAACAACAAAAAACAATTAAAACCAACCCTATTCCTTTTCAACCAACCTTGTTCCTTTTCTTTCTTATACTGTGGGGGCACTTTTCCTGAAACTGTGCAATGAGTCTGAAAGCTAACTGGTCAAAATCAGCAGCGCCTGCATTCTGTTCTCCTGATTTCCCTGCTGCTCAGAGTTCAGGGGCCGTGCACCCACTCCCCAGCCCTGGACAGCTGCCTTCAGCATCAAGAGCACAATGCACTTGTGTGGGCACAGAAAGATGTCCATCCACAAGGGCAAACCTGAAACTTCTTCCTTCCTTCCCCCTTGGCAAAACTCTTCATTGGGCTCCTGTGGGAGCTCTGGGGTTCTGCTTCTTTGGACAATGCCTGTGTCAACCGCAGCGCTGCCACCCCCACCTCCCACTTTCTCCCCCTTCCCTCAGGTCTCACTCTGCATGGTGTGGTTCTTCTCCTTGAACAAAAGCTGCACACTCAGTACAACCAGCACACCCCTTTCCTTGCCTACACCCTGCTTGCCCGTGGGCAGCAAGGGGCAGCAGCTGGGAGCGTTAGGGCAATCCCTTATTGCATCTGACTCCTGCTTCTCATCCCATTGCCCAAGAACAGCGGTGGAGTCACTCATCTCCTGACAGCCCAGTGGGGGGAAGTTCTTTACTATGAGAGCAGTCAGGTGCTGGAACAGCTGCCCAGAGTGGCTGAGATGTCCCGTCCCTAGAGGTGTTCAAGGCCAGGTTGGATGGGGCCCCAGGCCTGGTCTGGTATTAATTGGAGAGGTTGGTGCCCTGCATACTGCACAGTATGGGAGTTGGAGCTTCATGATCCTTGAGGTCCCTTCCAGCCAAGGCCATTCCATGCTTTATGATTGGAGGCTCTTGAAATCTTCAAGGTTTTTTTCCCCACTTGTGCTTTCCTGCCCACCTTTTCCCACCACTTTCCTCATGGTTCCTAATGGCTTTATGTGCTTTGTCTTGGTAAAGCACTTCATATTGTGGATTACCAGATATTCTCTTCCCAAAGTGTTGTCAGCATGCTGTCAGCATGTGATCACTGCTCCCTAGGCAACAACCATTGGAATTACAGAGCTGTGACGCAAATTAACACTGTTTTAAAAAGTAATGTGAGTATGTATGTGCATATATTGTAACGGTGGGGCTTAATAAATCAGTGCTGAAGCCCAGCACTCACGCTGGGGCCCGCAGGAGGTTTACAGGGGAACACAACGATGGGGGGATTCAGGAAGGAGCTGGAGGCTGAGCCTTTGTGCAGAAAGCAGCCCCAGCAACCGGCGTGGCTTCTGAGGGACCCCCTTTGGCCAGGGCCTGGGAAGGCTTCCAGGTGGCAGCGACAGCGCAGTTCTTCCCCCTCCCTTTCTCTCCACTTCCGCTTCCCTTTCTCTCCACTTCCGCTTCCCTTTTCCTCCCTTTCCTTTCCGTTTCCCCTTCCCGCTCACCCCATTGGTTGCAACCCCCCTCGCTGTGCGCATGCGCACGCCGCGCTCCGGCCGGGTGCTGTGATGGCGATGCGGGGACGCGGGCGGCGGAGCCGTGGTCGGGGCCGTGGGGCGGTTGGGGCCGCGCGTGATGGCGGCGCGGAGCAGCAGGAGGAGGAGCAGCAGGAGCCGGAGCAGCAGGAGCCGCCCCGCGTTTGTCACAGGTGGTGGCGAGGAGCGGGCGGGCCGTGCCGCTCCGGTCCGGCCCTGACGCTGCGTGCTGTGCCCGCAGGGTGACCCGGTTCTGCCCGCAGTGCGGCGGCGGCGTGGAGCCCACCTTCAGGTTCTGCCCGGCCTGCGGCGACAGACTGCCGGCACCGCCGCCACCGAGGGACGCGGCCGGCCCGCCGCCACCGCAGGCCCCGAGCCCCGCGGCCGCCGCCGGGGGTGAGCTGAGCACGGCCGTGCCGGTGCTCTCCCCGCCGGCCGCCCGCACCCCGCCCCGCCCGCCGTGTCTCGCGGCGCGGCGCGGTTCCCCCTCGCCCCGCAAGGCCCGGCCCGGTCCCGCTGAGCCGCTCCCGGAGGGCGAGGAGCTGCGGGACCGCGGCGCCGGACGCTGGCGGCTGCGGCGGCTGCTGGAGCAGGGAGGCGGCTGCGGGCTGCTCTACGAAGGTGCGGGACCCCGAGGGGCGGGGGGGTGGGGGGTCCGCTACCCCGGGGCCTCCGGACCGCAGACGTTGGCACTGAGCGCTTCACGCTGCTGTGCGTCTCGGCGGAAAGTGGCCTGGCTGTGCTGCTGCTGCCCTGCGGGTCGTGCGTCTCCTTGTCGCGCCTCAGTTCAGGGCAGGCAGGAACGTGATTGGGAACCTGAGTGCATGCCTGAGCGGTTGTAGGCTTCCAAAAGAAACATTGCAATCCTGGAAGTTGCTCAGGAGGAGTTTTCTCCACTCTGAAGCTTTGCCTGATGTTTGGCTTTAGCATCTTTGTGCTCACTTTCACTGCTGCGTAATGCAGGCTGTGCATTTGCAGACGTGATCTCATCCAGCTCTGATAAACTACAAAATGAGCTGGAGGGAGTGCTCACAAATTGATGGTGGGTGCCTTGGAGGTTCTGCTAACAATTTGTTCTTTATGTACAAAGCCCATACTACTGTACCTCCAGGTGCTCATGTGAATTGAGCAGTGCTGCACCTGCAGCCATGTCGGGGTGCTGAGCCCCCAGAGCAAGGTAAGAGTTGTTCTGTAGAAGCTCTGGTAAGCACCGTCACAGAGATGCTTTTGCAGAGACCAAGAAGCAGAGGATCAGCAGAAGCCAGCTGTGCAGGCGGTGCTGAGCGATGCAGCTGACACCGCAGGTACCTCTTTTCTGTGCTCTGTAACCACATCTGTTCCATCCTTCCACAGCACAGTCAGCATCTGGAACCTGCCCTCAAAAGCAAAGATTCTCCCTCAAACTTGTGAGTTTTGATATGCTTGGGTAAGGAATAGTGTGTAGTGCTGCATCCTGGGCCCAACCTGTCTGCTCTGTGTCACCAAAGTGTCCCATGAATGCAGAGAATGTGCTCTGAAAGGCCACGGCTGTGCTGTCCCATGGAGTGGGCACCAACTCACCGTCCTCATTGCCATGGGTGTATTCCTTAGAGAAGTGAGGGAGCTTAGGGAACAGATAAAACTTCCCAGGAGCTTCTTGGTTGGCTCTTCCCCTAATGGTGCAAAAACAATTAGGAGAATTTAATTTAAAACAACAGCAGAAAACCTTCATCCCAGGAGACTGTCTCTTTCATCCAGCAGGCTGGGTGATCTCTAGAATTGAATGCAGTGGTGTGAGGTTCCTGCTTTGTTAGTGTCAGGTGTGCTGTTTTGGTATGACGTGCACAAATGCTACTGCAGTCTTGGGGGAGCTGGGGATGGCAGGATTGGTGGCTGTGCTGAAGCAGTGCCATGAAGCAGCACTGAGAGACGCAGTGCCAGAGTCCCTGGGCACTTGCCAGCGGGTCAGCGTCTCCAGAAATGTGGTATTTTCAGTAATAGCTGCTCTGTGATTACAGCTTGGTGGCAGAATGATGGCTGGGTGGGGGCTGTAGTGGTGCCCACTCACATGCACTTGTAAAATTACTCGCTCTGCTGTCAGAGTAATGTGTCAGAGAGTGAGAGCAGTGTTATTAATGAGAAGAGACAGCTCACTGCTACTGAAGTAGGACCAGCAGGTGAGGAGCTCTGCACACTTATGAGCATAACACTCACAACTCATCACCTTTGGCACCTCCTGGCTTTGCAGCAGAGGGTGTTTCAATTCCTGGGTTTGACAGTTCACATTGGCTTCCCAGGCAAGATGCACGATATCTTTGGGGATGTGGTTATTTGTGCTGTCTGGAGACTGCTGATCCTGCAGAAAGCAGAGCTCCTCTTGGGTGGGACCTGTGGTATCAAACACAGCAGGGAGTGAAACGCCCACCTCCTCCCTGCACAGCATCCCTCCCATGTTAGTCTGCGCTGAGCTGAGTACTCATGTATGCATACGTAAATGTGTGTGGGCACTCAGACTTGTGTATTGGTTTGTGAGCTGTCAGGTCACTTCTTAGCAGCAGGACTAAAAGAGCAGTAATGCTGGTTGCTGTAAAAAGGATGGGTTTTAAGAATTCAGCATCACCCAGACACTTGGGAAACGTGGTGACTACAGACTTTCTTGCTTGTCTTGTTTTCTGTCAGCTAGCATAAAACAGAACAGCTGCTTTTTGGACTCACCTGCTTGCAGAAATAACCTACTCATGCTGTGGCTAAGAAGGCCGCCTCTGGCTCCTAATGCAACAGCTTCAGGACTGGAGCTCACTCTGGGCTGGTTTGCATTGTTGCTGTTAACCTACACGCTTCTTAGTGGTGGTGCTTGAGATGTGAGGCAGCTGCTGCCTTGCTTTGTGCTGATGTGCAGCACTAAACAGTGAGATAAGAGACCCAAACTCTGTTCTCTTGTTTTTTCTTTTTTTCTTTTGAAGAGGGTGGGACAGGGGAAGTTCTTTCAAATGTATAGTGAAGATCGTGTAGCAGTCGTGTCCAAATTTCCCTTCTAGCAGGAAGTATGTAGCTGAAGTAATGTGTTTTCTTTCTGTTTCTTTCAGGATGTCAAAGACAGTAAAATCTACAATGAACAGAACTTTTTCCAGCGAGCTGCAAAGAAAGACAGAGGTTGGTGCTCTTTGGCAGGGTGAAGACTAGGCTGCTTGTTAGGAGAGCTGTCATCTCTCCTTTGTTATCTAAGTCTCTCAGAAGGCCGCACTAGAATAAACCAGTTTGCTTCTTCCTCTGTGCCAGTGCTGAGCAATTCAACCCTAGGCCTGCTCTCCAGCAGTGTACCTTAAGAGGGCACAGCACTGGCATTTTGCAGCTCTCTTGTTCTAGTCAGCCTTAGCTGTATTGTCACACAGCCTGACGGGCTGCTGTTCCCTTCTGTGTCCCCTCTGTAGGCATTTCTGTCAGCTGCTGTCAAGTATTTACTTTGCCCACGCTCAGGTTTTTAAAGTCAACAAAGCTGACCAGACATGATAGGGGAATTCCTGCCAAATGAACACTTCTGGGAGGGCTATACTCAAATCCTTTGCAGACCTGTTTGTAGAATTTGTTTCTCCATTGCTGTTCCTGGCTCTCTCTTCTCCCCTTGCTGTTTTATGTAGCCCCACAGCAAGCACATGCTGTAGCCTGCTCTGGTATTCCCAGCATCCTTGCTGTCTTATTCTTGCTCTGCAGTGCTATGTGCACTGACATGCCAACACCCTGGCACGTTAGGCTGGCATTTCTGGGGCAGATCAGTATGGAAACAGCTTGGCATCTGCTGCACTCTTTTCCCTCCTAGTGGAGAAGTGGAAGAAGCTGCACTCTTTGCCCCTGCTGGGCATCCCCAGCTGTCTTGGCTTTGGACTGCATGCAGATAAATACAGGTGAGGTGACTCTGTAAAGAGCACAGCTGAGTTCTTCTGTCTGCACTGCCATCTTCCTGGGCTATCCTCCTTCTCTTCTTGCTGTGCACTGTCCTTTTTCTCGCTGTTTCCTGGGCTCTGAATGTAATGTGCCTCTCCTAATTTATTAACAATTGCTTTGCCTCTCGCCATCCTGTTTCCTCTAGTCCCTGGGGTTGCTGGTGTAGCCATTGCATTTGTGGCTCCTGCTCCTCTGGCCCAGGGGCACCTTGTTCTTGCCTTTTAAACTTAAAAAATAAATAAATAAATAAATAAATCTCAGTCTCTTTTATCTGCAACAAACTCCTGTAGGAGGAACTTTTGTTACTTAAGTGAGGGAAGCTTTGCCCAGGTTAGTGTGAAGTAGTAGGGGGAGGGGGGGGGGTTCTAATCCAGGCAGATCACTTGAGTTTCTGTTGCAGGGCTTCTGTACCAGGCAGGCACTGCTACATCCTTGTCTTTTGTAGGTTTTTGGTGTTCTCTGATTTAGGGCGATCTCTTCAGTCCATTCTGAATGACAACTTACACCTGAATGAGAAGGCAGCTTTTCAGATTGCAGTCCGGCTGGTACGTAGGGAGCCAACACTTTCCAAAAGACTTGTTAAGGAAAGGCATATAACTTCCTCCCTCATCTTTTAAAGGTACTTTAAAGCTAATCCGGGGGGTTTGCTGGCTCTTAAAGTAGCATCTCTAGAGACTGTTGTAAACCTGAGTAGCATCTCTTGAGCAGTGTGTAAAATAGAAGGAATCTGAGGTAAGGAGGATGAAAGAAACCTTGAAAATCAGAGGCTGTGGGACATGGTGCTCATGTATCCTCCACACAGCTACAAGAAATGTGGGAGCAGGGTCCAGCTCAGTGGAAGCCTGGGTGCTGAGTGAGGAGTGTGTCGGTCTGATACGCTCTGCTCTTCTGTTTACCTGTAGCTGGATTGCCTGGAGTACCTTCACGAAAATGAGTATGTGCATGGGGACATCACAGCTGACAACATCTATGTGAACCCAGCAGACCTCACGCAGGTATTGAGTGGGAGCAGTGCTGCAAGGAAATGGCAGCTGAGTTGGGCTCATACAAGTGGGACAGAGCAGCTTTTGAGCAGGGGGGCAATGCAGTTCATGCAGTGTTCATGTGCAGCAGTGCAGGACTGGGGGATGCACAGGTTTAACACCCAAAGGCAGGAAACCTTAGAAGCCACCTGGTGTTCCATAAAGGGATTACTCAGAGGGAAGATTCAGGCTCTGACTTGGAGACCTCTGTGGAGCAAGCAGAGCAGATACACAGCCTGTGGTCCTGGCCCCAAGTAGTAATGCTCAGAAGTGTGTTTCCTGCTGTCTTCCAGGTGACCCTCGCAGGCTACTACTTTGCCTTTCGTTACTGCCCAGAAGGGAAGCATGTGGCTAGGCGTGAAGGCAGCAGGACTCCTCATGAGGGCACGATAGAGTTTATCAGCCAGGACAGCCACAGGGGAGCAGGTGAGTCTGTTTCTGACACAAGCTGGTAAAAAGCCCGTCTGAAGCTGTTTCTGTAGCAAGGCTCTCTGAAGCTAGGGCTTCCTGCTGCCACTTGTTACTGCTGCTTTCCAAGCATGTATGTGCACCTGGAACCCAGTTTCTGTTCGGCCTGTTTCCTCAAACCTCTTTCCAGGCTGCTGTGTTGGGGAATTGCCAGGTTACTCAGCAACTGTAGCAAGAGGTGCAGGGGTGTTCCTGCTCCATCTGGGGTGGTGGCTCCTGCAAGTGTGCAAGGAATAGAAAACGGTTGCTTCATGCTGGCTTAGATGGGATTTGCTTCAAGCTAGGCTGGATCCCTGCCCAAAGCAGACTCCACTCTGACCTTGAAGCAGAGAGCTGGAAAGGATGTTCAGATTAGCTACTTGTTTGGGTCTCAGAAATAGACACTTCCGAGGATGTGCCATGAGTGCTGAAGTGCTCCTTTGGAGAGGTGCTAGCTGGACCTCCCCTGGGATGGCTCCCAGTCCATTTTCTGCATGTGAATTTCTCTTCTTTCAGCACCATCTCGACGGAGTGACTTGGAATCCCTGGGCTACTGTCTTCTGAAATGGCTCTGCGGCTTCTTGCCTTGGTCTAAGGAGCTGGACAAAGTAGAAACTGTGATGGAAAAGAAAGAAATGTAGGAGTATTCATCTGCTCTTTTGGGAAATGCTCAAAAGGAAACACTGAGGGCGATTCTGTGACTAGAGGACTGTGATCAAACGATTTCTCTTTATTGTGGTGTGGATAAATCCCACTGGAAAGTCACACTGGAAGCAGGTGGCCAAAATTATCTCCCGGGTGAAAGGGTTATTGGTGAACCCAGCTCTCAGCAGCATTTAGAGCCTGACCATCTGAATTTGGCCTTTTTTGTATTTTGTTCTTGTCAAAGACAGGATGCTTCAGTGCCTGCTACATTGCTTCTCTTCTGACAGCTCTCTGCACTGGTTCTTCCAGGTACAAAAATGATGTGACATGCCTTCTCCAACAGTGCTTCAGCAGGCAGAGGTCGATTCCAGGTGCAGGCTTGCTTTCCTAGGGGCTTCTTGGGGAGGGAGAGGGGATTGACCATACTTGAAGCCAGAGCTTTCCTCACACTGGGGTGCTAACTGGGATGGCTTGTGGTGGTGGTGGTGACAAAGCAGTGCACAAACCAGCTGCCAGGCTCCTCCTAAGAACAAAGCCCTTGTTTGCAGCAAAGCAAAGAAGGCTGCTACCTGTTACATCTATGTTCATAAGACTTGCTGAAGAGGCCAGCGTTCTAGTGGCTTTAAAAATGCAGAATTTGGGGCTTGAGGTCATTTCTCCATCCTGTTTAAACTTTATATTAGTTCTTTGTTTTCATAGAATGGTTTGGGCTGAGAGGGGCCTCAGAGAGCATCTAGTTTGACACCCTCCCCCATGCCGTGGGCAGGGACACCTCCCCCCAGCTCAGGCTGCTCAGGGTCCCATCCTGCCTGGCCTTGAGCACCTCGAGGGATGGAGCATCCATCCACAGCTTCTCTGGACAGAGGTGCCAGGGCCTGCATAGTGGAAAATTGCTTCCTTGTATCTAAAGCTAGTCCCTCTTTTAGTGTAAAGCCATTACCCCATGTCCTGTTGCTTCATGCCCTTGTAGAAAGTTTCCTCCCCATCTTTCCCATAGTCCCCTTCAGGTACTGAAGGGCAGCAGTGAGGTCTTTCTGTAGCTGTAGAAGGGTGAGAATCCCTTCCCTGACCTCCTGGCTGCACTTCCACTGTAGCCCAGGTTTAGTTTTCCTCTCTCTGCAGCTGGCCAAGGCTGAGGAGTGATCTCTGCAGGGAATGGAGTCTGGAAATGTTCCTTGCCAGTTTTGTGAAGGTGATGGGTTGTGTGGATCCACATGGTGACATTATGTGCTTTGCAGCTGCCCTTCAGAGCTACCTGCAGCAAGTAATGGCACTGGAATATGAGGAGAAGCCGAACTATGAGGCCCTGCGGCAGCTCTTCAAAAAGCCACTGCAGATGCTGAAAGCTTCAGCTTATGACTCTGTGGATATCATGGTAGTGCCCTAAGTAAGTGCCCACGGTTCAGACTGCTGCAGCACACAGCACCAGTCCCCTGCATTCCAAGCAGCAGTGGAGCACTGTTGCTATTACCTCAGCAGATCTCCACTTGCTGTAGCTTAAGACCTTTCTGCCCTGCCATTTCATCATGTTTTCCGTGGTGTTTCAGCTTTCCATTGAGTTACAGGGAGGAAACTGTACAAACTGATTTATGTTCCCCTTTTGTCTCCTTTTAGGTCAAGAAAACTTGCACAGGACAACACAGTTCAGAGCTTTATGCAGTGTGAAGCTTTTCCAAAAGATGTGAGAGATTTTACCTACTGTTGTTTTATAATAAACTTTTTGGAAAGCACACACAGCCTGCAGCATGGGGTTACTGGGGGAATATTCAAGGCTGTGCTTTGGCTTTCTTTCCTCATGGCAGCACAGCAGATTTGTGATTTGAGTCTCATGTTCTGTGCAGGGCCCTCTCCCACCTGCTTGTGGTATGGATGTAAATAGCCTTCATCCCCCAGCTCAGCAGAGGTGAACGGATACCAGCCATAAAAGCAACACAGAGAGCCATTCATAGATGTAAAAACAAATTTTATATTAAAAAAACAAACAAACAAACAAACACTACATCCTATCTGAACTGTTGCCACCTGCCACAGTAACTTCTAGATAAAGGAAGAGTTGTGGAGTCCAGTTCCAGTGTTAAAATCATTGACAATTCATGAAAGTCATAAAAACAAGTAAAGAACATTAAAATACCAACACATAAAAAGAAGGCTATTTTCCTAATGTAGGCAGGCTGAAGGAGCTTTAACCCAGGATGGCTAGGCTGAGGTCAGTGTAGGAAGTTCCTTCACAGCCCTACTTGATACAGTACAGAAGATTGCAATTTTAATGAAAGCATATGCTCCCCTTGCGGACTAGGATGCAGTTGCAAGGCTTAAATTAGGGCTTTCAGACAGTTTGCCCTTACTGCATTGCTGCCTGCTTCTAGTGTTTAAGTGAGGTGTGCTTTACTGAAGGCCACGTTCATGGAAATAGCAAGGAAAACAGGCAGTGAAGGTGGGCCACGGACTGGAGGTGGCAGTTAAACCACACTGCTGCAGCATGGGCTAACAGTTCACAGTACTGTAGCATTGGGCAGTGAAGCATTAAGGCACAGGAGGATAACATTTCAGGGAAGGAACACATGGCAACTGAGGCCTGAGTCAAATAGGGTTTTTAAAACCATGAGAGGTAGGTTAAAAAAAAAAAGCTCAGACCTGCAATGAGCCTTCATTTACCTCTTGACTGTATCGATAAAAACCTTACGTCAGTGCAGCAGAAGATATATACATAGAAGAGGGAAGCACCGGCTGACTTGAAACAGTACCTGGCTAAAATTAAAATGCATCATAACCGCATGGAGGTCTACCAACTTCAAGCATAGTGTTACATCCAGTAACTTTGTGACCAAAGCAAATTCCTTTCTTTCATGGTGCCAGGCCTCACAGTGAAGCAAGGGAGAGGACAAGGTCATTCTCAAGGAATAGTTGGCGAGGTATGACACAAGCCATAAAGTTAACCTCCCTCTCAGTCTATGAAACTTGTAGAGAATCAGAAAATAGGAAATACTTTTAAAAACGCAGTTATCAAGGATGGAAAAAGGCCAGAAGTGAGATACAGAATTAAGAGACAGGCTTACAGAATGTGGTAGGAATAGGCAAAGTTAAGGGAAAGGGCTCTTTCTGGAGGTATTGACAATTATTGACTATCATTCCTGTACAACTATGACAGAAATGCTGTTTCCAGAAAACCTAGAAAGCATGAAATCAGAGGCTTAAGAAGCCCAAGTTCACCCTTTCTTCACTGTGTTCTGCCAGGTTTTTGCGCTTGACTTGCCTTCGGGCAGAATTCCTATCACCAGCTCTAGCATGCACTGATGGCAAACGTGATTCCAGGTAGGGGGGCAGGCACGGCTCCTTGTTCATGGCACTGCCACCAGACAGTGCTGAGGTAGGTTTGAGAGGTATTCCGCAGCTGCCTTCCACGGAAGATGTAGGACTGGCACCACTGACAGAAGAGTAGCCTGAGCTCCCTTCACAGCTGGGATTTCTTGAGGCAACACAGGCTGAAAAAACTCTGTGAGTTTCATCTGGAGTCCTGGCCTTCCTCGGCGGTGCTGCGTGCCCAGGACACTCGACAGAGAGGCTGTCCTCATCACTGGAGTCCTGACAGCAGTGCTCTGCTGGATCCATGTACACCACTGTCACATCCAGGATTCCACTGGGACTGGTGACTGAGGGATGAGAGAAGGAAAAGGCCAGTCAGAATTTGGGCAACACCAAGCTAACAGTCGAGCAGAGAAAAGAAGTGCAAGTGTAAACCTTGTCGAGAGGGGAGGGTAAGGGTGGAATTTGCCCTCATTAAAGTAATTTAATATTTCCCTCTCGCCCTGTTTGGAGAGGTACTGCCCAACTTGGAAAATGAAAGGCCAGAGCCTGCGTGTCAATAAAACAAACAGCTGACAGCGTTCCAACACTGCCTACAGTGCGACCCATTCAAGGCTGGTTATGCTGTAGCAGCATCTGAAAACACTCTTTGAAATGCTGAGTGGCTGCAAAATCCTTAAGTTCTGAAGCAGTGAAGAGAAGAAATGTACTCCTAAAAGTTTAACAACTATAACCACTGGGGGGAGAAGGAGAGTTTCCCCAGCTGCTCTTAGGAAAGTTTAGGCTCTTCTGGTGCTCCCAGAAGGAGTTTTATGTAAAAATAAAAAGGCGGGTTTTCAGGTTCTCTTATGTGTTTTTGTTTGTTTGTTTTTTTAAATAAGACTAAAAGCCTTACCATCTCCATCTCTCTCGCCTTCGCTTTCTTGATCACCTTCATAACCAGAGCAGGAATCTAAACTCCAGTCCAGGAAGCTGTCCAGAAGACTTTCTTCCTGGGTGGATAGCTCAGCTGTAGGTGTAGTCACTAGGCTGCCCCTGTCATCCTGAGTGCTGTCTTCCCTCCTCCTGTAGCAAGAACATCCAGAAGTCACACATTAAAAGCCAACTCTGCTTCTCCAGCTCTTCTAATAGAGATGTCAGGCCAAGGTAATGGCAGAAGGAATGGAAGCTCAGGATGCCAGAGAGGACGAAAGGCTCACGCAAGTCTTCACAGACCTTTACAGCCATGGGTTATACTCACCTTTTAGATCTCTTTCCAGAGGGAGAGCTAAAGAAAGCTTTAATTTCTATGACATTTGTGTGCAGGGGACTGGGTTTCGGGTCCTCCTGCTTCACACCCAGCAGTGAACAGAGCTGGCTGTAGCTCATCACCTGAAAAACAAAGGGTTAAGAATTAGACCATGTGATTCCCTCTGCCAGGAAGCAGATATTTTATCCTTATTTATCTTTATTTCTTTCCAGGAGAAA
Source organism: Tetrao urogallus (assembly GCF_951394365.1). NCBI lineage: Eukaryota > Metazoa > Chordata > Aves > Galliformes > Phasianidae > Tetrao > Tetrao urogallus. The sequence continues at coordinate 798,758 of NC_136828.1, forward strand.
GCTATCCTGCTGAGTCCTTCCTAGAACTGCTGTTCAACCACAGCAGTTAGATTCCCAGCAGACAAAATTTAGAAGCCCCAACCTTACCCAGCCATTCTCTACTTCCAAAACCTGAAGTTAAAATTCACTTCCACTTACTGGAAGTTTTGAACACCCCGCCACATAGTAGCTTCTGCTCTAGGTGTCAGACTTCAGCAAACAAAAGAACAAACCCACCTTTTCTTTGCCTACTTCATCGTATCGCTCATCTTCAAATCTCTGTCTCACTGCGGTTAAAGACACCTGCCTGTAATCCTTAGGGACCTCATCATGGAAACTGGAAAGAAAGACCAGGGCTTTAATCTTAGAATGGATTATATAGAACACTGTTAGCAAATTCTGGCCATGTAAGCACCTTCCCTCTGTCTGCCTCAGCTCTGTGCCGAGGAAACTGGCATTTCAACAGAGCTGCTAAGCATGCAAGCATCCAATTCCTTTTCTGTTTCTTGAGATATTTGACTTCCAGCCTTTCAGAAATGAATTACTTTTGCTACTGAACTCCTTCTGGAGCTCATCAAAAAGCTGGTCACAGTCACCTGAAAACAGTGATGCTGGCAAGCTGAAACCTGCTGGGCTTGGGGAGCACCAGGGCTTCTGTAACCCAGGGCCACTGCCAGGCAAGACAAACACAACAGCCGTCACTGAAGCAGCCCCTAGATGTCAGTGCCCTGGGGTAGGGGGAGTAAAGCAGTTTGCTAAAGCCACCTCCTCCCTTTGGAAGGACTTCCAGCAGGGCTACGAGAGCCAGAATACAAAAACACTCCCAGAAGAGTTCCCCAAGTTTTACCATTTTTGGTGAAGGCGCAGCACACACGGCAACAGGTCTTCAAGAGAGAACCCAGTGCACTCAGACAGCTGGCTGGTCCAGGGATGTGCTGGAGGAGGGAACAGGCATTACCATTTCACAGAGCTCGCAAGTTCTATAGTCAGACAGAGCTGTTAATGGGGTAAAGATTCTGCCTGTGTGGTGACAATCTTTAGGAGCTTTTGCCTGCACACAGATGAAGTTCAGAATTTGCTTCTAGGATAGGCTTACTTGAGAAATGGAAGCTACGCCTAAGTAGAATTCTACTGCATAGATAAGGGCAAAACCCTTCAGTCTCATTTAAATGCAGGGCTCACGTTATTGCATTGCTACAGACCAAACTCAACTCCATTCTCACGTATTACACCTTTCCCCCCTCCCACACTCCCCAGGGTGGTTGGGGCACCTTGCCCACAGAGGCTCCCTGAAGGGACAAGGCAGCCTGATGCACTTTGCTGCAGCTCCACTGAACGGGCTGCTCCTTACCGTGGCCATGCAGGATCTTAGCCAGCAGCAGTGCTGCAGCAGCCAGCCGAGCTGGGGAGTACACGAAAAGGCTCGTGTTTAGGAGAGACAGCTCACAAATGAAGCTGTAAAGGTGAAGAGTTCTTCTCTCCAGTGAGACTATGTTTGACAGCACTTCTTTGTAGTCCACAACAGTAGGTATCTAATGCACAAAGGAGAACAGAGGTTGGCAACACAACTCAAGCACCAAGTATTTAGACCACAGTTGTTCTCACAAGACACTGCTTTCATTACCAAGTATTATTTTAAATTCTATGCTAACACTGAAATACTCCCCAGTGAAACAATAAATGATCTCTGAACATGCCTTAAGAAACTCAAGTTTTAATCTCTACAGGAAGGCAGATGGTTTGGTATCTGCATGCTCTTAAATGTGCAGTCTCCACAGGGAACATTTACAATACAACTTTGTTCTTTTTATTCAAAAGATCCACTTCAACTGCAGCCCCAGGGATAAAATTGCCCATCCGCTTCCCAAACTCACCCTTATCTTTCCTTCCAGGGCAGAGATGATCTCACCCATCATTCTCACCAGGTCTTCATATTTGTATGTGTTGTCCGTTAGCCACACAGCCTCCCGTATTGTCAAGATCTCTTTGCTGATAAAACTGCAATATCAAGTATAATTAACAGTTAGCCCAAGAATAAAGACTGTTTGTGTACCTATGCACCATTTTTTGTGGCCAGTAAATAATAGATAAGATAACCAAGGGGCTAAACTCTGCAGGGTTTTTAAACCTCACAAAGATTTTTAAGGTTAAACTTCGTCAGTCAGGTACAAGCTGTGAAAGAAGGAACAGCAGCTCCTTGTTTGTTTTTACCTTTATGCTAGAACTACCAACTAAAACATCCCTAATTCTTCACTTATGGAACCTCTCCTAGTTACAGTGCAAGACATTGAGGTAACTAACAGAGAAGAATAGTTCTCCAACACACCACACTGTTCATCTGAGCATAACAGATGGAACTAGGGAACAATACTGCTGTTCCTTATACAGGGTTTCTCATGCTAACATGAGTATGAGAATGAAATACTTCAGTTCTCAGTGGAATGGAAAGCTTAAACTTAACTGCTACTGTGGAGTTATTTCTGTATTAAAGACATGTTTGAGAAATATTATATGTCAATTTGCAGTGCCTGGAAGCGTTTGTACGTGAAAACAGTTCAAGCAGCAGTTAGTGCAGAGGGTTCTTTCCAGTACTGGAGGAAAAACAAGCTTGAGCTGCACAGATGAGTTTGAAAATCCCCAATAACCACCCCCACTATCAGTCAGAACTCCTACCGTGTGCAAATGACCATGCAGGCTATTCCCAGGAGCTGGAGTTGATACCGGGGCACAGGTCTCAGCCTCAGGTAACGGTCCACACAGCCCACCGTCATGTGAAGGCATAGGCAAGAGAAGTCTTTCATGGTTGCCACTTCCACCAGCCAGTCAACCAGGATGTACCTACACGGCAAAGGGAAACATAACTGCCCAGTTAAAAGCCATCCAGAGTCGTGCTGAACACCCTCCCTGTGCCTGCTCATCTGAATCCCTTCTCCACTCAGAAGTTCCAAATTAGGAAATCCAACAAAAGGAGGAGGTGATGTTTTCAGAAAACCAACACGTGGCACCAAGATAAGGATTTGAGCCAGTTATGCTCTGAAGGGTCAGTGGTCATCTCAAGTTGTAAGTCAGCTTCTGATTTCACTTCACAGACAAGTAATGTGCACTCACACAAGAAATGGGGTGAGGTGCATCAATTAGGAGTCCAAAGGCCACCTAAGAAAACCAGAGAGCAACCAACTACAATACCAGAAAGTCCAGCAGTGCCTCCAGATCTGTGGGAAACTGTCAATCTTAACAAACACAAAGTATTTACAGTCCAGAAAAGACCCCCCCCTCCCCCAACCTCACACTCCTGCATTCACTTCTTTACTTGGACATGAAATGAGGTTTCTGTTCCTTTGCAAGTGTCACCCCTTTCTGTGATTGCACACTGCAGAGGGGTAAAGGTGAAGAGTTTAACTGCCAACAGGCCTCATTCTAGATATGTTCCCCCCTTCACTGATGCAAACAGAAATAAGCAGCGATTCCTGTTGTGTGACCTCACTTCTGGATGTGAGTTTTTACCTCATTGTTTCATTTATTTTTTTCTGCACAGTGAAGATATTTTGCTTGCTGATAGGACGGGAGGCTTGAAACAACTGAGCCACCATTTCACTGGAAGATTTTGCTTCTAATCCTAGTTGGTTTCCATTTCCACAAGCCTTGGCTAACGCTATCTGTAGTAGAGGAAAAAAACATGCACAGAAAAGGACTTTTACCAAATGCAAATTAAAGCAGTAGAGAATGGTCCTGTAATTTTCCTGGTGGAAACAGTGAACAATAGAAAAATACTTGGAAGAACTGCTAGTAGAATTGGTTCTTAGTCTAGCTTGAATGCTGAACACTGCACATGTTATTCGGGGACAGGCTTTTCTGTCACTAGTTCAATCCTTGGATCACACCAAGGAAGTACAGCATTTTTCAAGAGCTATTTGTGAAGAATAGATATGCACACAAAGATATCACTCAGCAATTCTGACCATGTTTCTGAAAGGAGAAGCTTAAGTCTACAGTGACAGCATAGAGAAAAAGCAGCTAAATTCCCCAGGAGAAAAAGAAAAAAAAAAAAAAAAAAAAAAAGCAACACAACCAGAAAAACATACCTGTGCATCCCAGCATCCCTTTGCTGCATAGTCCCGTAGCTTCCTGAGACTCTGGAGGTATCTGCCAGGGTCTAACATCTACAGAGAACAATATGGACAGATTTCAAATACCATCACCTTTACTTAAGAAACAGAAGAGAAAAAACACAGCCTGTAGGTACATCTATTGTTCCACAACCAGTCTGTTCCTCATCATCAGAGCTACAATACTGTTAAGAAGCTTTCTTCAGTTCTTGCCCAAGGTCTTAGAAGAAATGAGATGGGTCACCCAGGATTCCCATATATGAGCTTTGCAAAATTAGTGACAAGGCAGGCAGCCTCCCTGCTCACGAGGGAGCAGCCTGACCAGCAGTACCTATGCCTTTAGTAGTCACTGTCAAAGAACTGCTTACACCTCTGCTACAAAGGCATGTAGACTTGCTAGCTTCAAACACCAAGAGCTCATTTCTGAGTGTTTTCAGTGCTCTTCTTCATTGTGAAGAAGGTAAGATCTGAGGAAAATGAATCAAGTACGTCCCTTGCATGTGATAAAAGGTCCAGACATAATGAAAATGCTTTGAGAGAAGAAAAAAGGAAAGTTACTTACAGCAACCTTCCTGTTATTTTCCCAAAGGAGGTAGGAGCTATTTAAACAACCCTGCTTCGAAGACTCCTCAAACATTTCAAGAGACTCTTTTCTTTTTTCTTCATCCTAAGGACAAAAGGCATGATGGTATTTATGCTGCCCAGCCAAACTTAATGCTTCAGAAACTACAGAAGACTCTGTACCATAAACTGCAGAAGTTGTGAGCCCCCCCACGCTGCAGGGGCTGCTCCAACACCCACTCAGCATTTAAAAGATTCTGGCTGAGAACAGAGGTTTCCCTCAGCTATAGGGAAGCTTTCTAACCTGCATTCTGCTGAAGGCCATTTGCATCTGGTTGCTTTTGGTTCGTATTAGGAAGGAAAGGCCCTCTTTAAGACCTGACCACACAGCAAACCCATGATCGAGCCAAAATTAATTTTACTGTTTCTGGAATTGAACAAGTTGACCACATTCCTTAAAACAACCAGAAAGTAAAATGCATAAGAGTAGAAATACCTTAGGCCACTTGAGGAATACAAACCCAGTCGTATTATCATTACCACATTAGCAAAGAAGTCATTTTCAAAATCCCCAAACACACAAATCAGAAACACTGCTCACCTCAAAGAGGCTCAAGACCTTTGCCAAGCAGTACAGAATAGATCCTTTCTGAGCCTGAAAAAAACAAGACAAAACACTGATGAAGACAAACAAAGAACAGCAATTTTTGCTAGGTATTCCAGACTAAAATTGGGTTGGCCTTCCATTCTTCCCCCTCTGCTTTTCTTTGTCATCTTTGGGACGGTACTGAATGCCTCAGAACAGACAGCACGTGCCTCTCCAACCACACACTGTAGTTTGGCAGCAAATTCATTAAAACGATCAATCCACAGTTATTTAAGCAGTGGGAGAACAGGAGCTCCTTGGGGAAGCAAAATAATTTCTCTAAAGGGGCTCAGTGCAGTTCCCAGCTTATCTTAAAGTCAAAGGCAGAAAGCAATCTTACTTTGTCCAGTTGACACTCTGCTTTGAGACTCTCATAGACCACAGCTTTACAACAGCTTCCAGTCAAGGACCAGGGAGGACGAATAAAGAGCCAGATGAAGGGGGCTGCGCTGTTCAGCCGCTCCGCCAGACTGAAGAAATGAGACGCCTTCAATCCGTTCACTTCTGCACGGCCCTCGTCAGAGATGGACACTGCACAACAAGAGTCCAAAATAGGTTACAGTTTATCCACAACAGGGTGTTGGCAGCCAAGAGAGAACAGCGTAACCCCAGGAAAAGATTGAACTCCATAAAGCTTTACAAGTCATGGAGCTGGCAAAAGGAGGAGAGAAAAAAAAAAAAAAAAAAAAAAAAAAAAAAAAAAAAAAAAAAAAAAAAGTCTTACTACAATTAGATCCTAAGCCTGGGAGAAGTATTTTACAAATTTAACCTTACAAATACCAACACTCAAAGCAGAGCTCATTTGCTAACTCCTGGCACTGCACAGAGTGCTGGGCAAGTCACCTTCAGCAAGGAGGCTCCTCCTGTCAGCCATCAGTCCCTTCTGATTCACCCAGCACACCAGGGATGTAGCAGAGCTCAGTTGGAAGTTTACAAAAGATTACCTCTCAGTGCAAGTCCAAAAGCTATGCATGGGCACATCTGGGAGTTCCAGAAGCCCTGTGTGCCAGGCTATCACTGAACACCTAGCTATGTGCTGCCCAGTTCTTAAGGTACACTGAAAGACAAAGCTGAAGAGGCATGACAGCAAATGAAACCTAACACACACTGAGGAGAGCAGACTTCTGCACATCACTGCTCTAGAATCTGAGCACAGAACCATCAGTATTCAAAAGAAAAGCTTTGTAGGCAACCAGTAAAAACTGAGACAATTAGTCTGATCTGTATCTATAATTAAGCCATCAGCTGATCTGTGTATCTTTCAATTGTGCCATTTTCCTCAGGGATCCAAGTAAAGCTTGCATACTTACAGCCTTCATTGTACAGGTACGCTATCCCCAGCTTCACAGCAGCTTCAAAGTTGCCTCTTTCAGCAGCCCTGAATGGGAACAGAGAAGATACTTCAGGGTGAAGTCAATAGATGCTTCCACATTAGACAAGTTACTGCAGTGAAGGCCTCACTCTGAATTTGTTGTTTGCTGATCACAAGCACACCTGATTTCACTACAGGAGTTACACGTGAGTTATGATTCGGCTCTTCTTGCTGCAGTACTTTCATACATCCGTCCAGGACAATCTGACAGGAATCACTTCCCAGTCCCATGCAACATCCCAATGCAAGAAAGCAGGCTTAGGTACTTGCACCCTCAAGGACATGCCTCAGTCCCTGCGCTCCTCCCTCACAGATCTATTTTCAGATAGCAGCTTCTTCACAAAGTAGATAATACATGAATCATAGCAAGCACAATAGTTAGAAGCAGAACAATTAGCATGACATTTAAGTCAACCCATATCCTTCAAATCAGACAGATAAAATGCGTTCTCCTTTTCCACATGCTTTAATACTGAAGTTGACACTTTTTTTTACTACATTGGTTTGAGAAAAAAAAACAAAAAACAACAACAAAAAAAAACCAAGACTTAGGACTGTGCTCTTTGATCTCACTTGTTCATATGGAAGCACCAGTAACAGATTTCAGTTCATGTGTTATGTTCAAACCAGGAGCAGTAATGCCCTCAGAGTAATAGCTTCCATGTATGCTGTAGGCCCTGCTCCAATTAACAAAACAGCCATTGTTATTTGCAGTTTCGACACAAAGTCAGCTACCCTCACCACTGTGTGCAGACTTCTACAAATAAGGACAGTCAGCTTCACCACTGACAGTGAGACTGATAGGGATTGTAGGTGTAGCATTAGATGCCCTCCTCTACAACTTTAAGCACCAGCATTCCTTTGAAGCTCACCTTTCAAACACCTTCAGAGTTTTTGGAGAAGGCCATACATCTTCAAAACTTGCACATGCCCAAACACTGGCATGATCATCTACGAGGTATTTAAGATGGGAGTGTACCTGCAATGTAGGAGGGGAGCATAAAATAATTGTTAAAATAAAGGAACCAACAGAAAAATAGTTTGCGATCCAATTTTAGATAGGTAACTAATCACAAGTTCATTGTAACTTTTCCTGCCTAACCATCACTACAGCAAGAGATGCCAAACCAAATTCACTTTTCCCGTCACACTGATCCAGAAGGACAAGTCCCATAGAAAACTCACACAAAACACACAAATACTGCTGCGAGTCTTTCAGGCTAGAGGAGTGAGAAATCTAGCTGTCGGCGCAGCAGACACCCATCTACTGCATGTACTTTGTGGCTCTCCTCATGTCTCTGCGGATGCAGGCATTCCTGCATGCAGTTCTGGCTCCCAGGGGCAGAAATAAGTCCCTGCACTGCAGGAGGGGCCAGCACTCACCGCTCTGAGCGAGAGGATGTCCTCAGCAGGAAGGCCTTTCAGAACATGGAGCAGAACATCCTCGGGCAGACTCAGCAACGTCAAGACGCGGGGCCGTTTTCTTATCCTTCGCTTGGCAGGGAAAGAGAAACATCTGGAACAGCGGCAGTGAACCACTGGAAAACAAAAACACCACCTCGGTTAGTGACAGAACAGTAAGGGAAAAAAGGTGCATACAGAAGGCAAGTTTCATCGCAGAGGACAGTTCTTCAAGCACACCAACCACAGCAACTCAGCACAGAACGCTGTAAGGCCAAACCATGCAGAAGCGACTCGTTCAGTTCAGGCAGCTGAAGCAAGGTGCCCAGAAGGGACGCCGCACACCCATCACAGCACAGCCCTGCTCTGACCCCATCATTCGGCTGCGTTTTGTTCAGCTGTCACTGCTGCAACTGCACGAACCTCCCCCACGCTCCAACTCCTCCTTGTCAATAGATAACAGTCCTTGAACCGCGACCGAAGAGATTAGGAAGGTAAGGCCCGTTAAGCACCCGAGTCCAAAGCCCATCTCTGCAGGAGCTGCTCCCGGCAGAGCCCTCAGAGCCCGTTCCAGCATCTGGCAGCTCCCACAGACCAGGGGACCGCCTGCACCACCGCTCCTAGCTGGGAGTTTGCCCTGGACACATCGACCGGGAGAAGCAAACGAGCTCAGAGACGAGGCGAAGCCAGGAGGAGCACAGGAGTAACGCCGGCAGAAGGCAGAAAGCCCGAAGCCCCTTCATCCATCCATCCGTTGGGACGGCACAGGGCTGCGGCCGCCCGAGCTCCGCCTGCACTCGGGAGCCCCAAACCCCGCCGCGATTCAGCAAACGAACACCGGGAAGCCAAACGACGAGCCGAACGGGGCACGGAGGGACCGGACCGTCCGTAGGCGGTCGCCGCCGCTCCGTGGCGTTTCCCCTCGCTGCGACCTTCCGGCGGAGGCGCTCAACGCCTCTCGCCCATCGCCCAGGAAAGCTCACGGCCTCGCAGGGAGCGGCGGCGGCCGGCACGGAGCGGGCACGGCCGCATCTCCGCCCGCCGCGGCCCGGGGCGAACCGCCGCCGCGCTCCGACCTCCCCCGCCCCGCCGCCATCCGAGCTGCCCGCCCCGCCGCGGCCCCGCAGCCTCCCGGGCTGCCCTCAGAGGGACCCGCGCGGAGCCGAGGGGGAAAGGCAGGGAAGGAAGGCAGGAGAGCCGCGCGGCCCGCACTCACCGCCCGCCTTCATCGTGGCGCTCCTCGCGGACCGAGCGCACGCAGCGACCGCCGCACCCGGACCGGCTCCGACCGAGGGGCGGCGATAACCGCACGAGGCCGCGCCCCCTCGGCGCTCAGCGCGGGTCAGAGAAGGAGCGTGAGGCTGACTCCGCCCCGGCCGAGCTCAAGCGGCGCCTCCGCGGGGCGGCCACAGCTCCGCCCCTCCGCCGCGGACCGAAATCCGCTGAGCGACGCCTACCGGCCGCGCGCACTTCTTTTTAAACACGGCGCGCCGTCTGATTGGTCGGGAGGATGACGGGAGGTGGGGCCGTTCCCGCCCCGCGGGCCGCGATTGGACGACGAGGATGCGAATTCGAATTGGGGCGGTTGGCGGTTCACGCGCACGGCGGCCACGGCGCATGCGTGCGGAGCGCGAGCCCTTCCCGCTGCCCCCTCACGGGGGCGCTGTTGCCGTGGCGCCATCTCCTGCCTCCGGGATTTCGCCTCACAGCAAGTACTGGAGTCGCGATAGGATGCTTTTATCTTTTGCCTCAAAACGTGCAGGGACATTTTCCTCGGTTTCCACACACATCGCTTTTAAGAGTGGCTCACGACGGCCTAATCTTCCCAGGTTGGAAAAGATCTGCAGTATCATCCAGTCCAGCTGTCCACCCACCAACCACGTCACTCAGGACGGCACCTGAACACAGTCTGTCTCACTGCTCCTGCAGCCAAAGGGCTCAGATGCACGTGTTCCTGCCCGATTGCCTCCTACTTCTCTAAGTGTCACAAAGGAATCTGAAAATAGGTTTGAAGATTAAAAAAAAATAATAATTCTGGTCTACTTACGGCTCCGTTTCTCTGTTTTCATGTCACGTTTGCAGCTCTGTTACCTGCAGGTTTCCACGTGGAACGCATGGGGTTGCTGCCAGGTATCCAGCTCAAAGATCTGATCACGTCTGTGACCTCTCTTAGCAGAGAGAAATACCCCTCCTTCACAGTCACACCTTATTCACATCATCGCTTTCTCACACACGCACACACAAGCTGTGAACAACCATTTTCAAGGATGAAGCACGAGGAGTCAAATTCCACGAAGTCCTGACAAACACCCTGATGACGAACACCCTGACATCTCACTTCACCGCCATCGAACCAGGCCGATGCATTAGTTTCACCAAAACAAGGTCAAATTTCCTACTGGCTTTATCACGGATTTGATGAGGCTGGAAAAGACCTCCAAGATCATCAGCCCTCTGCTGGGGGAAAAGAGCACAAGTGTCTCCTCTTTACTGCTGCAGAACCTGACCAGGGTTAAGAACTGCAGCAGTGAAGAGGAGCCCAGCACTGCACTGCTGTTCTGTCACAGCGAAATGGGGGAGAAAGACCAGAGAAAGGCAAAACTCACATGTAGAGACAAAAACAGTTTAATAGGACAGAATAGGTGGGGAGAATAATAAAGGAAACCAAAAAAAGACTCATCTTTGTTAACAACCGCTTCAAGCTTGTTATTCCCTCTCACCTCAGAAGCGTCATAGGCTTTAGAGTTCCTTTTTTCTGTACTGTAGGGCTTTGCCTGCAGCCTGGCTTTGTTTATATCATAGAATCATAGAATCATCAAGGTTGGAAAAGACCTCTGAGATGATCCAGTCCAACCATTCACCTATCACCAATGTTTCCCACTAAACCACGTCCCTCAATTCAACATCTACCTGTTTCTTGAACACGTCCAGGAACAGTGATTCCCCCACCCCCCTGAGCAGCCTGTGCCTCAGCCTCACCACTCTATGGAATAGAGGTATTTCCTAACGTCCAACCTGAATCTCCCCTTGTGCAACTTGGGGCCGTTCCCTCCAGTCCTATTGCTAGTTACTTGGGAGAAGAGGCCAACTCCCACCTCACCACAACTCCCCTTCAGGTAGTTGAAGAGAGCAACAAGGTCACCCCTGAGCTTCCTCTCCTCCAGACAGAACGACCCCAGCTCTCTCAACCGCTCCTCATAAGGCTTGTATTCATTTATTTTCATTACAATAATTAGTAATGTCCTCGGTGTAATCACCCGTGTCTTTCCAAAAGGAGGTCTTCAGATAATGTTGCTATCTAACCCTCTACAGGTCAGCTTTATCTCCACAGAGGGAATGTTGCAGAGGGGTGACCATGATCCAAGACCTGTCTTAGGGATTCTCCTAGATTTGGGTATCTTATTTCCCCACTGAAGACAATGGAAATACTATTGAAAGGCAGATAAGCATCCTTCAGTCCAGTGTTTTGCTCTTCTGGAAGCTGAAGACTTAGTCCTACCATCTTTCTCTGAACCAAAGACTCCTTCCTGCAACAAACCTCTATACCTACAATGGGTCTGAAAAAAAATGTCTGGGGAGCTTCGTGCAAGATTTTCTCACAATATAGTCAGTCCAGCTGACTGAGGGCTTTTCTGTCAGCGAAAAGGAAGGGTGTGAGATGAACATTTGGAGGGACAGGGAAAAATGACCGAGTATCGACATTGGCTGCTGTACAATTTGGCTGTTTATTGCCTCTCTATGGAGAACGATATGTTCATTGAATTTCTACACAGATCATGCTGCCTGCAGAAAGCCAGTATAACACTGCACTTTTCTTTTTTTAAGTTGTGACCAACAAATTGCATTTCTTCTGCACTGTGCCTTATTTCCAAGACCAGGAAAGTTTCTCACTGCACTGACCCCCTGATGCCACCCCTCCAGGAGGGTGGGAGCTCTGTCCACCTGCCCCTGAGGCGCCTGGCCATGGAGTGCTGTTGCCCACGGCCAGAGCTATTCTGCCGTTGCCGAGCTGGCTTCCCAAGGTTCCCATAAAAGGGGTGTCCGGGATCTCCTCATCCCATCTACAAACCCATGACCCCATACTGGCTGGAGGGTTGCAGCTGACTCCCCAAGACTGCAATAGGAGGTGGTGACACAGCCTTGGGCTTCCGTGTAAAAGAAAGCTGCAGGAGACCCAGAGCGTGCGCAGGAGCCTAGGAGGAAATGCAACCCAGGAGTTTGAGCGGCGCCTGGCAGTGGAGTGCTGCGGCCCACGGCCAGAGCTATTCTGCCTTCGCCAGGCCGGCTTCCCAAGCAGGATGTGTCTGTCCTTATAAAACCAGAGGGCTGGCTCATCCAAATGCTTGCTGATTGTTTGGAAGCCCAAATCCTTCCAGCCTTCAAGCTGGAGGCAACATCTCCTGGGTGCAATCGTGCGGTGCCTGAGCAAGAGGGTGACCCAAGATGGCTGCACAAGAGTCACCTGAATTTTTCTGTTATCTTACTTCCAATAACCCCACTGGGTGACCCCTGTGTCGGTCTCTTAGAATTTGGATCTAGGAGGTGTCTGCTTCCTTTGCTTAGAATGAAAGCTCAGGAGTGATGCGGAACCATGGTGAGGTCACAGTCGTTGCTGGGGCGGCAGGGCTCGGCCCTCCCTGGCGAGCAGAGCTGGTGCTCTAGTGAGCGAGTGGCACACAGAGACTGAGCTCTGAGCGTTTTGTGGCAAGGATCATCATGTGACCTGGGCACAGCCTGGACTGACCTGGACCAAGAGGTGAGCTGGGCTTGGTGCTGCATGGTGGCTGGAAGGAGTCTCAGCCGAAAAGCTGGGCTGGGGAGGAGTTCCCAGCTCAAACGAGGCCCTTCCCAATGGCTGTTTCCAGGGGAAATTGATTCTCTGAGAGATTGTGGCACACGTTTGGGTGAGGATGACGAATTGCCGTCACTCCCCTGTGTAACGCTACAGTGCAATGGAAAGTGCAGCAGTAACAACAGGGTGGCAAAGTCCGAGGCTGCAGCAAGGGAGGATTTGCCCAAGTGCAGCAGCTGTGGACACAGAAAGAAAGGAAAAAAGCTGCTGAGCCTTGGAAGGCCTCAGGTAGCAGGGATCTCCACTCAGACACCCTTGCCTCCACTGCCACCCCTTCAGTGATGTCTGGGAAGAGTTTGTGTGCACCTGAGCTGCCCTGCCTTCCCACCAGGTGCTCAATCACTGCCTCAAGTCAAGCTGTGACCATTGCCACACAGCTTTGCCACTACAAAACTGCTGCTGGGCCCCAGCCTTCACCTCAGACAGGACAAAGGAAGAAGAGCACAGACTTGATGCAGTGCAACTTGTGCTTTAATGACCCACGGAGCGCTGGCTGTGCCGTATCCAGCACATTTTTAACAGAACCCCACTGAAGTCACGGTGGAGAGCCGGGTGCTCAGCTGGGGACATGCACTGTCCAGTGACATCACAGGCACGGTGACATCACAAGCACTGGGCTGGGGCCGTGGCTGCCACCAGTGAGTGCCACAGCCGTGAGCGCTGCGCAGCAGTGTGGACACGCTGCGTAAGCTCTCGTCCTGGCTGGCAGTGAGAGTGGTGGTGGCTGACGGGTGCTGCCCGCTGTCGCTGACGGTGCTGCTCAGCCATTGGGCTGGAGTGTGAGCTGGAAAGGCAAAGGGAAGACTGCAGCTGTGCCTGGTAAGCCAGAACTGTAGGTTTGTCAAACGTGGGAGTCGTACCAGTGCATCCATTGCAGCTGCAGCAAGAGGAGAAGATGAAGGGAGTCATTTTCATGTCAGGAGCGCAAAATGCGTGCTGCTAGGTGTATAACTGGTGGTGAGACGGAGGACAGTGCTTGCTGGGAGAAGTCGTGGCAGTTAGACACAAGTTGGATCTAGACTTGGCACAGTTCTTGCAACCTGCTGCTTCTGAGACTCCTCGAGAGTCACATAAACAAAGAAAGCTGCGAAAATGCTTATTCCTCATGATTCTTCCCTTGTTGACTCTTTCCTTAGGGTTCCACTCTGAAAGGTGATCTTGGGTCCAAGCAGTCCCAGAGTGCAGCCGCCTCTTTCCAAGAGCGGGGAATTCCTTTGGAGACAGCCCAACCTTGCTCCAAGAAGTTCCCCATGCCTCAGAAAGGAGTCGACTGCCACTTCTATTTCAACTCTGTCTGCTTTAAGGTATGGTTGGGTGTCTTTTGCCTGGATTTTCTTCCTTTCCTCGCTTTGAAGAGGAAGGGCTGGAGCAGGGGGAGACCTGCTGGCGATGCGTTGCCTTCATCAGCAGAGGCATTGTGTGCTCCGTGCTACCAACCTGGGCCGACAGCACGGACGTCTTTCAGGCTGTGCTCTTATGTTCCTTTTGCTTGCAGGGAGACAGCTGTCCCTTCCGTCACTGCGAAGCGGCTCTGGGGAGTGAAGAGGTCTGCAAGCTGTGGATGCAGGGTCGCTGTTCCAGCAGCAACTGCAGGCTCAGACACACAAAAATTGATGTGAGTGCTTGCCTAAAGATGAGCTCTCCACTTCTCTCAGGCACGACCTGCAGCGCTGCATCTCTCTGCAAACCTCCTCTGCCTGTTTCCATGACCCTTCCTTTCTCTCTCTCTTCAGAAGAAGCGCAGTGAGATTCCCTGCTACTGGGAGAATCAGCCGGGAGGCTGTCAGAAAGCCCACTGCCCTTTCCTTCACTTGAAGGAACGCAGTGGGAAGGCACCGACCGTACCACCAAGTGACGGTGAGTTCCTGATGGCATGAAGCATGACAGACTTAATGATGAATATTAGTTCTGAGCGGGTGCAGGATGTCAGGTAACCATTCATTGGGGAGCGCAGGGAAGAGTGGTGATCAGTGAAATATTGGTTTGTGTTTTGGCTGTCAGAATAGGGGAGGGTGTTTTCTGGAGAGAGGTCAATGCATTGCAGGTCTGTGCCTACTGCAGAAATGGCACAACATTTGAGCAGGGGAAAGGCCAATGCAAGAAACTATGCTTGAATACTGGAAGCTTGTGGCTTGGTGTGCTGAAACCTTCCTCCAAAGAGATGCTCTCCAATTATTTCTTGTCTCCTTTCTGCCAGAAGCTGACACAAGCCTTCCTCTGACCAGCGGCCCTGCAGAAAGTCTGGAGAGCCAGACAGAGGTTGACACGGCAGCAGAGAGAGGTACAGATACTGAACAGGCATCTGGGTTTGAGGCGCTGCCTTTCTACTCCCATGTTCTGATTGTTCTCTCCTGGACTGTTCTCTGCAGGTGACATCCCATCTTCCTCCCGTGGCCCGGCTGCGCAAAAGCGCAAGCGATCTGAGGAGAAGGGCAAAGCAAGCGAGTTGCCTCTCAAGAAGAGAGTCAAGGGTGAGCACCAGGAGCTTGTTGCTGTGCCTCAGCACAGTCATGCTGCCACTCAGCATTGTTGTGTGTCAGAGTTTTCCTTGCCCTGGACTATTGCTGAGTGCAGCTCGTGGGTTTCTTTGTTCCTTTCGATGCGCTGTTGGTAGAGATGGCTGTGTGGAAAACATTGCTGAGAATCCGGGACATGGCAATGTCATTCCACTGGCCAAATGTATTTAGCTTTGTTGTGGGTTGGGTTGTGGGAATGATAGGAGAACGTAGATTTCTCTTGAGCCACAGCAAGACCTCATCAGCAACCTCTTCCTTTTACTGCAGCTGGACGCAAGGTGTACCTCAGGTCTGTTGATTGGAAATCCACCTTCCCCAGGAAGCAGACACTGAAGCGGAAAGCAGCGGACATGGAACCATCTGCTGCTGAGGACACCGATGAGCCCCCAGCCAGAAAACTGCCTATGGTAAGAGCAGCAGCAACAGCAGCAGTGCATACGGAAGGTTTACACTGCACTTGAAGTCAAGGTGGACATTTCAAATGTTCTACAGGTCTGCTGTTTCCTTTGAAGGCAGCAGATGTCTCACAGGGTACTTGTGGAAGACCTCTGTTTTGGGTAGATGTAGAGCAAGGATTATGTAAGACTCTGTGATTCTACAATTCTCAGATTGCTCTGTGGTGTGAAGGATTTTGTCCACGAATGCTGCGCTGTTAAAAGCACCCAAGGTCATTGTAACCTTCAAGAGAACGCTTTCTTCAGGAGCCCCGAGCTTCTGTATTTGGGTTCAGGCTCAGCAGTGCCCAGGGGAGGGAGGAGCAGTCCTCAAAGATCATCCAGTGCTCCAGCTGTCCTGCTGTGGCCAGGGCTGCCAGCCACGAGATCTGACAGCCTGAAACCCATCCAGCCTGGCCTTGAACGCCTCCAGGGATGGGGCATCCACAGCTTCTCTGGGAAAAGAAGCTACTTAGGAAGCTTTGAGCCGTGCTTCATACACACTGTCTTGTTTCTTCCTAGGCCATCGTTCCAGCCCTGCCTGGGGACAGCCTGGTGACCATTCCTGCAGTTGAAACACCTCCAAGCAGGTGATGACCACAACTTGTTCTTTGTCAGTGCCATTTTTACATTGGACATAAGTTCTTCCACATCAGGGGACAAATGGGGTGTTTGAGATGTGCCGTGGCATAATCCAACAAACGAAGAGGTCATCGGCAATAACTTAAATTGCTCGCTCAGAATCTCTGCTGAGTATGTCATGGGGAGAAGGAACTCAGCCAGTAAACAGCTTTATGCAGAGGATGACTTCTTCACGCATTTACAGCCAAATAATGAGGCTGGCAGTGTGCTTCTGCTACAAAACCTGGCCCCTGTTGGCTGGACTCAAACTGCTCTGTCTGTACACATCCATTCCCACTGTGACACATGTGCCTGCTGGTATCTTGCACTCGAAAGGCAGCCTCAGGTTAACTGAATCGCCATCCCTCTGCGAGTGTGAGGTGCAGGAGGGTTAACCACAGATCTCAGAGCTGGTAGCTGAAAGCGTACCTGCAGTTAGAAATGTCAGGTGCTGATTGTTCTCTTCCTTGTTCTCCCCAGTCTGGAACTGCTTCCGGGAAGCCAGGCAGACTCCGTGGCAGACTCTGTGCCTTGTGCCTCGCAAGCAGCACATCAGATGCAGCAGCTGAGCTGCACAGAGGCGGGGAATGCGCTCATCTCCGAGGATGAGGACATCGAGACATTAATGATGGAAATCATTGGAGATGAGTTAGAAGGAGAAATTGACATGGATACTGAGAAGGATACGGACGAGCTCCTTCAGGAACTGTCTGACATCATTGACAGTGTAACACCATAGTCTGATTGTATATTTTAAAACAACCAACAATAAAAAACAATTAAAACCAACCCTATTCCTTTTCAACCAACCTTGTTCCTTTTCTTTCTTATACTGTGGGGACACTTTTCCTGAAACTGTGCAATGAGTCTGAAAGCAAACTGGTCAAAATCAGCAGCGCCTGCATTCTGTTCTCCTGATTTCCCTGCTGCTCAGAGTTCAGGGGCCGTGCACCCGTTCCACTGGATCCTGGCCAAGGGGGCAGCACGGAATTGGTGAGGCCAGCAAGTGCTGGCGTTTGTGCCGCTGGCGCTAAGCAGCAGAAGGTGGCACCATCCATGGAGCTGCTCTGTACAAGCACCTGGCCCAACCTGGGTCGGGACGCCT
This sequence comes from Tetrao urogallus, assembly GCF_951394365.1. Classification (NCBI taxonomy): domain Eukaryota; kingdom Metazoa; phylum Chordata; class Aves; order Galliformes; family Phasianidae; genus Tetrao; species Tetrao urogallus. Next base: position 816,351 of record NC_136828.1, read on the forward strand.
CTCAGGGACGACCAAATCCTTGGGGCTGTCGATCAATGGAAGCCGGGGCAAAGTCCTGCCACTCGAGTCAGCCTCACTTGTCATCTGCTGAGGAATGGCAGTGCTTGGTGAATGCCTGCTCTACATTCAAGGCGAGGGAAACCGTGAGCAGAGGCCAGCTCACTCTTCTTACTCCACCTCCCTACTTGTTTATGCCTTATAATTATACGCATTTGTTGCACAAGGGTTTTTGTTACTTTACTTGATCCACATATTTCTGTCTGTCCTTTTCTGTCCGTATCTGTACATAGACGTAGGGTATCCTGTTAGTGACTTGGATCTCGTCATCTCTGAATCTGTACTCAGGCCTCTGTTTAATTATCACATTTTCATTAAGTCATGTTACTGACCTCCTAATTGGTTTATGATTAAGTGCTGTTACAATGTTAGCATTTGAGCTAAAATTTATCAGTATCATTAAAAATTATCAATATCTCTTGAATTGCTGATGAATAAAACCAAGTGAAATGCAGTTGCCATTTCCTGTGATGCCAAATTGGTGGAGTCAGCAGGATTACAAGCAGAGTCACCAAATAGTTACAACAATGTGAGATCCAACCAACGCCTATGTTCCCTGAGGATTTGGCTTTTGATAACTGGTGTAAGTGGGCAGAAGTAGGGGAGCATTAACTGATGCTTGAAGTTTGACTAAGGATGAAAAAGATAAAGGTATAATCTGCAAAAGGTTGCATTGTCTTCTTGCCAAGGGAGGGGAAAACCAAACTGTAAAATAGAGGCTTTACAAGATGACTTCACAGGATGTCTGATCGACTGAGCTGTTGTTGTTATTAGAAACAGAGAAATTGCTAAATGAGCTTCAAGAGTTTCAATTAAAGCACCAAAAACTGGGATAATGTATTGAAATGGCATGGATGCAATCTCCAAATTCAACATGGCATAGCTCAAATTGGTAAATGCATCTCCTGAAGAATGGGGTGGTAATATTTGGGGAGATCCAGACAACTATTGTTCAGAGATAACCATCTGCATCTGCATGAGTCCCTCCCTCTGCCTTGCAGTCAGATTGATGATTGAAGCCACAGGGCCTTGGGGTTGTGCACAAAATCACACTAATAAACAACTCCATTTGACGCCATCCCCAAGGCCAATTTACACCATTATTATTGCTGCAGCCCTGGAGAAGCTGAAAACGACTGTCTGTGGGAGCATTTCTGACCAGGGGAAACAGAATGTTGCTGGAGATGGAGCCAAGAGCTTTTGGGGTCCTGTTGCCCTTGTAAAGGCCAGTCACAGCCCCCGGTTGACCCCCACTCAATAACAAGCATAGTGGCATAGCTAAAGAGGTCTTGTATATGGGCTGACCTAGGCCGCAGGTTTAAATTACTGTGAGAATCAGAATCTTCACTACGTTTCTTAGTGAATCTCCTTAGGATCTGTGTCTTTAGGAAGCTTGCGTTGCTGTCCCCTGCTTTGTGCAGAGATGATCTGCCTGTAGCAGAAAAGATGAATTATTTCACCCTGCAGTTAAGTAGTGCCATTACGTCTTCAGATGCTGGAGTGGTGGTTATGAAGATCTGCCTCAGGATGTCCTCAGGGTTTATAGAAAAGTGTCCTGAACAACAAAGCAATATGAGCAATCATCAGTGAAAAAGGGGACGTGTATGTGAACTAAATGGCCTCCGAAACTAACCTGCTTGTTGCTCTCTTCTGTTGATGCCAGCGCTTGGAGAGAAACTGACAGGCATGGCATGCTGCACCCCGTCTGGCATCACCAGTTTTGCGCTCACCTGCACTTGCAAGTGCAGCACAGCAACTTTGATAGCCCCCGAAGGGACAGGTGCATCAGATGAGGTGTGCGTGCAGAGATTGCTTTGGCTCTTTGCAGAACAAAACAGATGCAAATCTGTTTCTGAGAGAAGGGTGTTGTCTGCAGCACATGCCCATTGCCAAGGTCGCTTCTGGCACGTAGCCTGACTCAAGTCTATGGAGCTGAGCACACTAACAGGTGAAATTGATGTGGTGCCTGCAGTTGGTCAAGTGAAGAGGTACAACTTGGCTGCCAGTACCAACCCAAGTGCAGCACCTCTTTGTGCTCATCGACATTTCTCAATCTCTGCGCTGTGTTAACCTTGGGCTTGCTAGGCACAGGCCTGCTGCAGTTCAGAAGCCATTCTGATCACAGCCTAACAAAGTGGCCATCTTCAGAGAGGCGCTTCAGTGTCACAGGCCTCAGGAAGTTCTGGAGGGTGGAAATTTTAGTGGACAAAGAGCTTGAGGATTGTCTTAGAGGGTGGTAAAAGGTAAACAGTCCCACTGTGAGACTGTAGTATTAACGTTGAGAGAAGCTGAGAACAGTCATGGGGAATTCTGTGTATTATATGCATGACATGATTTTGTCACTTGGTTTTCTAACACCTGCTGTGTCATTTCCTGCTTTGTGTGCTTGGTTTTATTTCAGCCCTCGTGGTCAGCACACCCGATAAAGTGGGTCTGAACTAGCTTGGCTTGGATGGGGTTAACCAGCAAGAATCCAAAAAGGTGGTAGGCTGTACACAGCTTTCCCACCTCTATCTCTGACAGGCTGGGATGCAGAGGTAAGCACTGCTACCGGCCAGGAGAGGGCATCAGCACCGCTGCATTAAATCTTGCATAGTACTTCAAGGGTATCTGAGGATAGGGCATCTGCAAGCTGTCGGGCAAATGCAACTTTTCTCTTCAGATCACGTGTATTTGGAGCCTTTGGAGAGCCACCTCAGCACTCTGAATAGCATTACTTCATTGAGGCAGGTATTTCTTACTGGTCACCACTCAAAGGAGGCTTTTCTGGATAAAACTAGATAATAGTCTCCTTCTGAAACTGCTTTCTATCTCAAGATCTGGAATAGAAAGTAGGTAATCTGGCCAATACCGAACTATTTTCTGCCAGCCTTCATCTTCCATTCCTCATTGCATTCATCTGTCTTGGAATAAGCATTAAGACAATACAATACAACTTTTTCTGGCACTTAAAATTAGACAGCTTTCTTCTCACTATGTGTTGCTACTGGCTTCTCTTTCCTGCTGTAGCCGTTTATACGGTATCTTTTGGTTTCTCCAAGGTTGTGCAGTAGGCTCGTACAGCCTGCTCGGAGTAGTGTCCTGCATCCATAGCCTTTATAAAATGGCACTGTGGGATGTTATTTGCTGTGGGTTTTTTAAAATTGAATAAAGAACAGATTCTTCACACTTACAGCACATGCAGAATTTCTGCCAGAGGTGTGTGAGCTGCCTTTGCATTCTCTGCTATTACTTCTTAAGACTTCAGCGTCCTTTGATGGCCTACAGCAAGTGACATTAGAGTGAAGCAGAGTGCTGACTGAGGGCATCTTTTCTTTGCAGAGGACTCAGGACAGCCGGCATCTTCCGCATCACCACTGGCTCCTGGTTCTCACCATCATGTTCTTCCAAATGGAGCTCTCCCCTTCGCAGCAGACGCCACGTGTTGCTCAATGGCTCTAGCCCCAGCGACTGACACAGACCTCTCTGAGCCTCACACACCTTTCATTTTTAGCTGACTGGGAAATAGGGGAATGACATACCTTTTCCTTCCACTTGTGAAACACAGAGAAACATGATTTTAACACTTAGCTGAAGAGTATGAGGATTCTTTGACTTTCTTTCCCTTCAAAGACAGTTTGAAGGAGGCTTCTGAACAACAACTTAAAGGGAAGTGATTCATTCAATCTGGGAGAAGGGGAAAAAATGCCCTGTTTGAAAAACAGCCCATAGACATTTCACCTTTGAGCCAGTCCCACAAGCTGGCTGCCTGTGCAGACGGGTGGAGCTTCAGCTGCACCGCCGCAGGCAGCTCTGCCCGCAGTTCCAGCACGTTGTCTGCTGTGCTTGGAATGAAGCTAAGTTTGCATCAGCCTTGCTTTGGAAGTGAGGAAACCTTTGCATCCCAACCGAAGTCTTACAGATTTCCTTTGTTTCCTATTTCCATTTGTTTATGGCAGCTCAGCTCAACTGGGACTCCCTTTTCTGTCCTGTGGCTCTGCTTCACACTTATCATTTTGCTGCTTTCTTCCTATTTGTAAAACGTGGATAATGTGGCTTCTCTCTGGTTGTGAACTTTTAAAAGAGCAGAGGCCGTCAGTAAAAACAAACATTATTTTGGTACTATTTCATTAGTGATAGGTAGCACAGTCTGCCCTGAAGCTGAGAATGAAGAAACACCATCAACTGCTGTAACAAATGTAGAACAAACTCTAAATATTAAAACAAATAAATTCAAAGCAAAAAGGTTCACCTTGATGAGATGGACTTCCTATGAGCTGCCTTCTCATTTTAACCCGAAAACAGTTAAAACTGGAAATGGAATCCTCGTTTCTGCAATTCTGCCTCCTTGCATTCTGTTGTGCAGCAAAAACTCAGCCACTAAGTCACACTTCAAACATCTTTTCTGGCAAAATATGCTCTGCATCTTCCCACTTGGAAAACAGCGGGCCCAAGGCCACAGGAGGTTGGTAGCTATCACTGCAGTAAAACATCAGAGCACAGCATTGTTCCATGCTCGGATGGGCACAAGCTGTAAAGGCTAATTACTACTAATTGGAAGAAGCCATGCAAAGCCAAACGAGGTTCAGGCAGGTACAAGATCTCTACGCTGGTCTCTCAAAGATGCTATGACTGTAAACCGCAAAGAATCCAGTAAGTTTTTATGCCATTTTTGCGTCCCCCTAGAGAAGGTGAAAGGCTGACTTCCTGACCACGAACACTAAACCTGGTTTGTATAATTTCTGCTTTAACAAAAAGGATCCTTGGAGACTGAGGGAGAATTCCTGGTACCTTTAAGACACAGATGTTCAATTTCTATGCTGATCTGTGCTGACATTATTTTGAAATACTTTCCTGCCCCTCAGTATTCTCACCCTTGGAATGAGAAAGTTTCCTGCCTCTTCAAAGAGAAACATTACAAATCCTGCTTTGGATAAGCAAGGGCAAAATTCTTCTTGTGAGCTGTGCTGAAGTTTCTGAACATAAGTACAACCTTAACCTGCAGTTTTTTGAGTGCAAAAACCCTTCCAAAGCGGCACTTTAAACTAGCAGCTTCCATCTGATGTGCATCGATTAAAAAGGAAACAAAGGCAAACCAGACTGTACCAAAGTTCCTTACAAATCCTCTCATTAACATCCTTGCTGTATGTTTGTGCTCAGGTTTACTTTCCATCAAAACAACCAGATCAAGTGACTTCACTTTCTTTGTTTTAATTTTTAGCAAGTTAATTCAAGATAAATATTCTGGTTACAATCAGCAGGCTGCTGTGTATACTGCTGTGCAACAAGCACTGCACTGTATATGCAGTATATATTGCTGGTGCATTAACTCAGCTCCCCTGTTCTCTCTGCAGCAGTTGGCATATTAGTTATGAGTACCCAGTGCGTTTCTCCCACCTTTCCAAATGCCTGCTACAATCCCTCACCAGATTTTGGCTTGTTACTCCTGGTCAAGCACTCCTTTCATTCCCTGTAGCCTGCAAGATGCTCTGTGATCTGAACTGGAGGAAATAACATAAACCCACCTGTATGCAAGCCTCTGTTCCTGCAGTAGCACCAAATGCTAGCAAATGGAAGCATGATTGGAGAAGCTGAGCCTGAGCTCATTTTTATAACTGTTAAGAACAGAATGGTTTATTTTTCTTCTTCTCTTTATTAAAGCCTGCCACTTCACCTGAATTCTTGACACAGGTTCTCTGGTAAGGTTTTGTCCCAGTTAATGAGTGGAATTAGCAATAGCCTGCTACAATATCAGCCACGTGTCCTGATGAGCAAGTTGAACAGGAATGGTTTGAAATCACTGGCGCTCCAAACCTGAAGAACTTGGCTAGCTGCAAATACCCAGCAACAAACCACCACAGCACAAAACCCAGAGTAAAGGACTGTTTGTTACAGCATGAAGCATTAAGCTTGTTTTTGCTTTTCCCAGTGATTTTGCTTTTCTCAACCAGCCTTCCTTAGAGGCTTATGTGCTAAGCCATCATGTCCCATTCAGGAATCTAGTCGCCTTATTCCAGTTTGAAACTACACACTGTCAATGCTCTCTCAAGCTGCTTGAAAAGGATAGAGAACAGTCTTGAACCTGCCATTGGCTGGGAGGGATGTACACCAGATTTTTTAAAGAGGAAGCACAGATGTTTATTTAATGGAAACAGTAAGTTCTTAATTCCTCTTAGAACCAATGACAACCTAACACCTTCAAAAACTGCTAATTCTTCTTTTCAGTGCTCCTGCCAGGCCATCTATACCTCCTGTGGTCTCTCAAGCAACTTTAGGAACAGCTATAAGGCTTGCAACTTCTGTCCAGATGATTGGAACTGGCCTTTCAAAACTTGCTGGGCACATTCTCAGAACAAAGTGCAGGTGGGAATGCTTCCCCTGCCACTCCACACAGAGACATCAGCAGCATGTTAATGGAACATTGCGAAGAGAAATCAGCGCCTTCACAACCTGAAGACAGAACAATTGGTCCCTTGAGATGTTTTCTGCCCTTATCTAGAGAATTAAAGACTCTCCTGCTGCTCTGGCAACACACAATGATCCTTATGTTGGTAAACACTGTTCATGCCTTGTTGCTTCCATAAGCCTCAACATCGCGGACAAGAAACAAGTAAACGTGACAAAGGTGGAAAATAGCCTTGCATCACCAGCTTGCCTTTATTGATGTCACAGCTGTTGGATACATGTATGAGTAATTCCCCAACACAAAAAGAGGACTCCATAGAAAGAGTCAGCTACTAGAATACTGACACAGCACTTACCGGTCTGACCCAGCATCAAGCTACTGGTGGGTGTAGCATTTTTGAAAGGAGGTGAGGGGAAAGGCCTCCTCACCCTTGTGATATTTGTGCAGGAGGAACGATGTCCTTTTTGCCACTAAGTGCTTCTGTGAATTTTTAGGGTGGGCCGCAGAACAGAACAAGAAAGGGAACCTTGTGCAGCAGGAGGGCAGAGTCCCTGCGGGTACCACACCGCTCCTTGGTGATGCAGCAGGAGACAGAGGCTCTGTTAGCTGAACCTCTGAGAAGAATGACAGCTGCCAGACACAGCACTAACCCATCTGAATGTTGATTTCTAGCGTATGCATTTAAAACATGCTTAAGGGAATCTCAGAGGGAATTATCTGCAGACAATGCTTCTACTTTCTTGTATCTGGCGCTCAAATGAAACACGGCAGTCAAGCAGTTCTCCAACACACACAAACCTGCATGGGGTGCTTCAAGAACTACATTACATTAAGGGAAACCTCTCGAGCCCCAGCTTGTTCATAAGCCACTAGATAGCTGCTTTTCAGTCTTGCATAGAAGCTCCCTCCCTAAGATATGCCTGCCCGTACTACTGATGCTCAGTCACAAGAATTCTGTGTATCAGAACTCGTTAATCCCTGTCCCACCCTGCTGTCCTACATTATCTATGCATCTTGTACAAATCAGATATCCAAAATAATGCTAACCTTCAGGCTGGAGACTGAAGACCAAGTTAATCAAAGGGATTGCCTTCTGCCCTCAAGCACAGCTTAATTGCACATTGCCTTAGCAGCAAGATTTCCACAAGCACTGCCCACTCACCCTCAAAAGCATAAGAGGTTTCAATCTGAAGTTTTGTCCTTTGAGCCAGGGTGCTCTCACTCATTAATGGCTTGCTTTACTCAGTTGCACTGTGCAAAATGCAAACACACCAACTGTTTACAGAAGCACAAGTTATGCTTCAAGAATGAAGTAAACTTTTAACATTGCCAAGTGCAAGGCATGCTGAAATAAATGACTTAGATTAATTATAACAAATTCTTAAGTGAAAAAGTTCTGTTCAAGTTACATTTAACATGAGCACTAAAAGCACTAAAAGTCACTCAGAGCATTGCCAGTAAAGCCACCTCTTTCAGGGTGATCAGAGAAGACAAATCCATCCTTTGCAGCAAACTTTTCTTAAGCTGTGTTGCCACTGATGGAGGCTCGACTGCCTCTGTACAACCTGTTCTCATATTTGACCACCCTCACCGTTAAAAACAAAAACTAATTTTTGCCCCATCTTGTCCTGAGCAGAGTCTGGCTCCCTGTTTGCCACTGCCTCCCAGCAGGTATTTACACCCACTGATAAGCTCTCCCTAAGCCATCTCTTTTCCAGGCTGAACAGTTCCAGCTCTCATAGGAGGAGAGGCATTATTGAAAAAACCCACATTCAGCACTTTCTTATGCTGGAGGTTTGTCTACAAAAGAAACCTTGTGTTCAAAAGAGCTGATTTTGTGTGCCATATTTTACCAACACCTGGCTTTAAAGCAATGACTGTCAGTCAAATCAGGCTGATTAACAGGAGGTGATCAGCTCTCCCAGTTTCTACACCATACACTGCTGCAGCTGAACTCAGTGTGGCTGTAATGAGTGCTGGAACGTGCACTAAAGTCCTGTACTTGTTTCACTATGGAAGCTCATAAACCTGCCAGCCCTTGTTTGTCATCCCATCATCTTCTGGTTACAACTTTACTCTCCTGCTTTGAGGAAGAGCTGTTCTTTTCATAGAACCTGCCCTTGGTTAATGGTTCTCATGTAGATGTAGCCCTGGAAGTTTTACTGCCTACCAGGTGTCATTGAGAAGCTTTCCTATGTATTTGTGCATTGCAGCATGTAACATGAGAACTTCTGCTGGTTAGTTTTTAATGGATACCACTCAAAGATCCCTGCAAATGCTCTTAAAAACTATTATGATCTTAAAAAGAAATAAAGGGTGGGAGCAACAGGGAATTCCTAGCAGCCCTACTGCCTGTTAGCCCAGACCCATCTTTGGGTAGGACGACTCTACTAGAGCCTCTTACACACAAACTGTTTCCAAAAGGCCATTCATGTCTTTCAGGTCAGACTTAAAAGGCTGAAGCTGATGTAACTACAGTAAGGAGGCAGAGAACAAGCAACAGTACCTGTGCTTCCTCATGTGAGTACATCAGCAGATTCCTGTCACTCGTGTTTAACTGCTCCTTTCATCCATCACTCCAACGATGACAAGAAAGCTTTGCTTTGCCTGTCTTCCTGCTTGTTTGACAGCAGCCACTGCAGTGTCAGAGCTCACTTCTGATAAACTTTTTCCAAAGTAATTAAATGGTTCTTTACATTCATTAAGCCTGCCACAAAAATGAGAGTGGCTTTCGCAGGAGTCAATATGCTGTAATAAATGGAAAGTAACAACTCTGTTTGCATCTGTTGAATTTCTGTAGTGTTGCATTTATGTATGCAGGTAATTGAAAGTCCCCACTCCTTACCCTCTCTCTAGCCCAGGGCAACCCTGGAAATAGTATAATCAAATTCTTTTGGATAATGTTATTTGGCAGAACCTTTATTTGCATACAACACACTGGATAGCAACTTTCACAACAAACTATGCAAAACTAGAAAGGGGACTTCAGGCAGCTCACGCTGAAGGTTTTTCGCTCTTTTTGCCAGCACTACTCCACAGCACACTCCCAGAATCCAGCACGTTGAACTCTTTAACACAGTGGAGCACACAGTTACATGCAGCAGCAGCTGAAGCAAAGCCATCATCTTCATGAACTGACAGGCACAACACTACGTTCCTGGTCACTTTTGATAGATATTTCTATGCTTCTGTTATGCTTTAACACAAAGCCTTAAGTGGCATACAGTATATATCAGGGAGTATAATGGGAAGGATAATGAAAAGCTGCTTTTTAAAATCTATGTATACATATGAGGGAAGAGGTAGGATAGGAGTCCAGAATTAGAAGCAGGCTGGAGACAGGCTGATGGGTAAAGCGAATGAAAGCATTCTTGCCAATTACAGTCAGCATTTCAAGCTGCTTGAAGAAGAGGAGATTGTGTTGACAACAGGCATTGCAACTTGAAAGAAGGGAAAGTCAGATTCGAGTGGATAACCTTCATTCGCAGCAGCAAGGTAAAAAAAGAAATAGGGCTGTAAATTTAACACAGCATTTAAAAACCATTCTTTCTGCTCATTAACTACACTTTCAGGAAGGGGAGCAGGAACCCACACATCCATATAGCCCACTGCCTGTTGGTTGGGGTCTGTTCATCAGTTTTTGGCCAGCAGTAAATCATTACTTTCTGTATGGATAAAAAGTAGTCACATGAAAGGTTTGTTATTGTCATAGTCTCATAGTTTATGCTCCCATAAGTCAGTATCCTTCTGCTTTCTATAGCCCACACGACATCCTGGTTGTGACACTTCTTTATCTTTCAAGATAAGTAAACAAATTAATGCAAAGCCCCTAGCCTCAGCATTCTAAACCTTCATCTTCCCCACAGCGATGCTACACAGGATGTCAGCAGAGCTTGAAGCACAAGTTAAATAACAGACAATTCAGAGGACTTGAACAAACCAGCTGACTCCCGAACTACAGAGATGCTTTGAGAGGCAGGCATCAAGCAGTTCTCCATCACATGATCACCAGGCAGCTGCGACAAATGAAAAAGCAGTAACGCGACTTCCTTCAGGCAGACAGTGCATCAATATTCTTCATCGAGAGTGAAAACCGTGGGTGTTGCTTATCAAAGGCCACGCAGTGATGCAAGAGAACAATATCAGAAGATGTTTAAAATGTAGTGCACAACAGTCAGCAGTCTTAACAGCAGAAAAACTGCACCGATCTTGATTCAACATAAGACAAATTTCCATTTTCCTTCCACAACTGGACCAGTAACCTGGATAACAACCTATGCCAAGGGGGCTTCAAATCCTCAATTTAGGGGCAAAGGAATGAAGTTACGTGCAGAGCTGTGAAATGAAACTGTTCTGTAGTCTGCAGGGACAATCTCTTGTTACCAGTGCAACAAGCATTGCAACAAGGACATTCACAGGTTCTCACACGAAGATCCTATCCAAAGCATTGTGCATATTTGAGAGAAGAGTTTTGAACTGTAAGTGGCAAATTTCTCAGTGCAGAATAGAGAAAAGACTAGTAACAGGTGCTGAGTGAGAGGCTCTGCAGGGCATCACAGCTTGAAATTTAAGGCACAATATCAGCAGACACTTCAGCTGAGAAGCCACCACGTCCAACTCACCTGAACTGAAATTATGGTCACTCCATTCTCTTGGCAGAGATAACATGGCACAGGAGGGCAGTTTTACACTCACTGGAAAATGTAGGAATACAACTTCTTCACATAAAGAGAATCCTCTGCTTAGGGGAAGTTATTACACTGTACTACAAATACTTAAATATTAAAAATATTTGAATATTCAGACCAACACTGAAGAGCATAACAGCATTCCTGTATTGTGGAGAACATGAAATGTTATCTCCCTCCCCAAAAATAAGCCTAACTAGCCCACCCTCATTGCATTCCCTAACTCCCCAGGGGTAAGAGATGTTTTCTCATGAGCAACCTCAGGCAGGGTCACATCTCCAAAGCTTTACACTACTGAAGGCCCAAGAACTTTGTGCAACTTTTCCAGTTTCAGATAAAATTCAGTGTTATTCGGCGAGGCCACCGATTAGTTTATAAGAGCACACATCTACAGCACACAGTGAAGTAGCAAAATACAGAGGTTTATTGACAAGTGCATGATTCATCATTTGATTTCAAATCATTTCTGTGGCAGAGAAAGGCTCTCAACAGGTTCACTTGAAGAACTGGAGGCACGGTTTAGACAGCAAACAAAAAAACCATGAAAACAAACTAACCAGTGTAAAGGCCCAGTCTGAAGTCTGTTTAAAAGACAGGCACTGTAGCCAATGCACTAAGAGATGACAGACCTAAGCTCAGTATTAGAGACAACGTCAACTGTACCAGATCTTTCAATGCAGAAAGCAGCTTCTGGTTGAGGTTTTTTTTTTTTTTTTTTTTTTTAATTTAGTAACCTCTTAAAATCTTGTCAGGTATGGACCAAGGTGTTGAAACAGAAATGACTGAAGCTCAGCCAGAGGCATAGCAGCATAGACTTGAGAAAAGCTGCTAAGAAATACATGTTTGGAAGTAGCATAAATGCAATATAAGGCTTAAGTTAGAATCCTTGTGCTGTTCTTCAAGGGAGCCAAACAACAGAGAGCCCCAAATCCACGTGAAAGACACAGAAGCTTTGGAACTCCTACTTTCCACATTATTTAGATCCTTCACATTGCCCCATATATTTCACTTTCACAATCTGAAAAGGCAACTAAGTCTTCAAACAGTCATTCACCACTTCTGACAAACTAAGCAGAGCAGACTTTAAACAGAACAGACTAATAAGCACCATAATCAAGAGTGTTTTTTAGCACCTGACCCAGAAAGTTCCCTCTAAACAGCAGCGATTTTCAGGGAACCTGGGCTAGAACAGCAGTGGATATATGCAGATAAGGCCACTTGTTCTTTGGTGTACCTGAACAACTCCTGTTTTCAAATGTCAAATTTAAAAAGTCACTACTAAATACATTGGACTGTCTAAGCACTTAACGTTGACATTCAAATACAAAAGCTCTGAATATGACCAGGAGCCCATTCAGAGAAACAACGGTGGGAGCAACCCCCCCCCCCATCCTCTTGTTCAATAAATGCACATTTTCCAAACATGACTTAAGAAAGCCAGCATAAACAAAAGGGCTGTATTGTCTTTGCTTCTCCAACTAGGATAGTCTACAGTATGACTCAAAACAACTACAATCATGGTTTGGGAAGAATTCAAATAGCTTTCTTCCTTAGCAACAAAAATCCGAGGCAGTCAAAGGCAAACGCGAGGCTGACGGAAGACAAGAGGATTCACTAACAGAGTCAGCACAGGCAAACGAAAAATGCACTGTGGTGAAGACAGCATAACAGTCCTGGTTTCCACAGCATACAAAAGTGAAAAACCAATGCAGAAACTAAGGCATTTCTATACAGGTTGGGTTATCAAAGCCAGCTGGCTAGACATCTCAGCATATTTTCTACAGTAACTGCAGATCACATGTTGTTTCTGTTCAAAGAGTGCTATGAAGCAACTGCTTGCACTCACATCTTTTCCATAAAGTGTGCAAGCACTCAACCGTGATACTTTCACTTAAAGACTTCTAGAAGCACCTACATGAAATGGTACACTGGACTGGTGTTATCATTTAGCTAGAGCTACTCATAGTAATCAGCAGATTACTGAAGGCAGAAGAAAGGCCAGAATGCTCTGGGGAGGGGAAAAAAAATAAATCAAGATATCTATTAACATACGGTGATTTATGAGAGTATAAAAGAGACCTTCAGCATGTTTTGCACTCATATCAGCAATCACATGCTGTGAAGCAAGAAAGGAAAGAGAACCAAAGACTAAAGTCTCTCAAGAACACGGCAGCACTAGTTGTTCCAGTGGAACTATTTACATTAAAGTGACTGCAAGTCAACTCACACTATGAAGCTGTCTCCCACTGCCAAGAAAAAAGCTCAGCCTACCTGCTCTGCTTCAAAATATTCCAGATGTGACCTCCAGGTCTATACCCATTCACAACGTCTTACATGTTGACCATACAGAGAAGCCTAGTTCCACAAGTGTGTCCTGAGCCACTCCCAGCCCAATGAACTCTCCACAAAGTAGCACTGCTCTTTCACAAAGTTACACTAATGTTCCCCTCCACCACCCACCTAGGCAGTCCCTTACTCCTGTCTTCCACAAGGCATCCCTTCCCTCCCTCAGCCCTCCCTCCCCAGATCACCAGTTTTCTTTTCCACACGCTTTAGCACAACCCTCATCCATCAGCCTAAGGATCTATCCACAAACAATACCCTGAAAACTGACCTTGCAACCACAGACCAGACTTTCTGTGCAGACTCCGTTAGTGAAAGCGAACAGATGACCCTAATAGAATGCAATGCTAGATTTTCCACCCGGGGGATTGAGAACTTTGTTGTGTGAGCGTGGCCTCGGCCCTAATCTGGGCTCATGATTGTCTATCTTGGGTTCTGGCTCCTTGCATCGCTCCTCTTTGCCCACATCTTTTTTCTCGCCACCATCTTGCAGCTGTGGTTTGTTATTTTCTGCAGCTGAATAAAAAGAAAAAAAAGGATCAGACCAACTTGCACACTGTAGTGAATGAAGCACTTTTTGTATGTGTCATCCTGAGAAAATTCTTCCCAATGTCTCCCACCCACAGCACACCAAGGACATGGTTTATACCTATTCATTTTTACTGAAGGAAACAGATTCCAGGAAAGAATTTCACTTTGTAGTAGTTTCCTTCCTTAAGCAGTCTCTCTAGGAAAGATATGTAGGCTAAGCAATTCAGAATTATTTTGGCACTTTCAGGCAATTAAGAGATGCAACATACCAAGCAATTCTGTCATATCAAGCTTGAAAACCACGCACTCATCATTCCTTAACTATAATTAGCAGAGCAACAGCTCATTTTGTCAGTCAGTTATTTGTTGTTCACTGCTAGAGGATGCCTAGATTACACACTTGTAGGAGATGGCAAAGGAGAAAGAATCTTTTAGGGTGTTTTATAAATATGCAGATGTATCTGTATGTACAGTACCAATACAGCACCAAGCGAAGTAGGTACTCACACTGCACACACTATCAAGACTCATGCATGTGCTGTTCTCCTCAATAAGAGGAAGAGGACAATTTCCCTGAAGTCATGACTCAGTTTCTGACTGAGAAGGAAATCCCCTCTGCAATATTACGCTAACCTCTGGTGTTAGACTTGTGTTGTTAAGAGGAAGCACAAGAAGCCACCCCTCACAGCACACATTCTCAAAAACAACAGTTTCTCTTGCTGACCTTCTGGCTTCTTTGGTGTTTCATCTTCCTTCAAGACGATGTGATCCTGCAATGAAACCAAAAGCAACCTCAGTATACCACTGTTCTCAAACAGTACCTCAAACAGAACAGAAGGCTTCAGAAGGCTTTGCTTTGTTTCTGACCAAAGTTCACTTGTTTATTGTGGTAAGAGCCGATAGCCGCAGACACTGCGCACAGCCCTTCATCCCCCCACCTCTGTGTAATCCCAAAAGCACTACTAGAATTAAACTCTCAAAGTTAACTTCTACATTACATTCAGGTGCACATCTCAGACAATTCACTGAAACAAGGGAAAACATTACATTAACTCTTCAGATGCTTAAAACCTGCTGACAGACAGCTCAGCCCAAAAGCCAAGAATTGCCCCTGTTCACTGCAGGAGCATTAGAATAGATGGCCTTTAAGGGTCTCTTCCAACTCAAATGATTCTATGATTCCAGTCACCACACCTGAAAATACCTAATATCACTTCAGAGAAGTCAATTCTTAACCCAGAGCAGCTAGAACACGAGCAGCCCTGCAGCACTCGCACCGATAAGCAGCAGCTCCTGATGCAGGTAGGCATCAACAGCGACCCAAACAGGACAGTAATTAAAGGCTTTTGAGACCACTTTCCCAATAACATTAATTGATCATCAGAAACACACAACAATACTTCAGAAAAGTTTCCCTTTTATCCCCACCCACAAAAGCTCATTTGCTACAATCCTTGCAAGTTGCAATCTCCTGTATTTCCCATCATATCAATGCTGTAGCTAAACTCATAGGAGTTTCCAAAGGTCCATCCTCCATTTAGACAGGAATTCATGAGAATTAAAATGTCACATTTGAAAAAAGCTGAGAGGAGTCATAGAGCAGCCCCACAAAGGGTACAGAGGAACAGAAAGCACTTTCCTACTCCGGCAGCACTACTCCCAGCACAGCCTAGATTCCACAGCCTTTCTTTTCTTCCTCCCTTGTCACCCAATGCCTCCCAAATAAACTAGAGATCTCACCATCAAAAGTTAGCTAAGAGCCCACAACCAGCACCTCCAAATTTAACGGGGAAAGTAGAGAAAATTAAATTGGTGCAATCTTTCCTTCCTAAGGTTCCAGGAAAAATGAGACTGCTCATACATTCCCATCATTAGGAGTGTCAGCTGCACAGCACGTACCTGACATATCAGAACCACTGAAACACAGCAATCACTCCTTCAAGAGTGCCAGCTGACAGGAAAGCAGCAGTCGTTAACCCAAACACAGGGCATTTCAACACAAAAGCTGAATATAATTTGCAAAGTTTCCTTTTTTTTTTTTTTTTTATTAATTTTTCAAAACCAGATTCGGTTGCAAGCACAAGCCTCTCCAACTGTTCCATATTGCAGTTTTCAGAGTGACAAACAATAACTGATGTACCAAGACATACATTTGTCTGACCTCACAGAACCACGGCAGATCTGGCACTCAAAGCTGACCTGCAGTTTTCTCGTGTTGGTCACTTAAGCTTAATCTCCTGTTGGAGTTCTTTCACACTGAATGCAGACGCGTGTATTTGGGACAGCAAGGTCACTGCAGCTCACTGATACTCACTGGTTTGCCAGAGCGGGTGTCAACATCACCTCTGCCAAACTGCAGAATAAAGAGAAAAATCTCCTACCCTTCTTAAAAGATCTCTCAGCTGTGTGCCATGAGAGCTCCAGCCAAACCTCACCTAAAACCAAACGATTCAGAAGCACTTTTTTCTTAACGCAGTTATTAACAGCAATTAACAGTTGTATCACAAACTGGAAGCACCCTGAGAACCAACACACCACAGATAAACTATTAAAAGAGATTTCAGGACTAAGTGTCTAATCTGAAGTTACCCCATGCATCATTTAGGTTTGTCACCTCAAGAACAACAGGCACTGCTGTATGGCTGAGCAGACACCAGGGTGACTGAGCTGCCAGCTCCTTGCTCCAGTGAGAGCCAAACCAGTACCTTAGGCTTGTTTGGGTGTGCTCGCACAACGTTGGTAGAGACTGGAGAGCCAAAGATATCACTTGTCTTCCCACCAGGTGGATTCATACGTGGACGAGGCTGAGCAGTACCAGAATCCTCAAAAATACCACTTTCTTTTCCCCCTGAAAAACAGTTGGTTTTGGTTTTTTTTCCACATGATTTAGTTTTACCAAGCTATTAAAAAAAAGTAACAATTCAAAGACTTCTGGAATCTTACTAGCTAGAGACTGATTTTCTCTTACCTGAAGATACTGTTTGAAATCCTTTGTTACAAGGATTCAATAGAGATCTCAGATTCCCAGCTGTACTCATGGCAGCTAGCTGACAACAGAGCTCTAGAATAGAATCAGCTTCCTTTCATCACTTCCTAGGCCTCAACTCAGAAAGAATTAGCCTTGATGTGCTAAAAAGCCTATGAATATGTAAGTCACTGAAATATTCATACCTTCATGCATGAGAATAGATCTAGAGCTCAGGCTCACTCATGATGTGAAAACATGACATCAGACAACAGCACTCCACAGCACAAACCCAGCTCTGCTCTGCAATTCAGAGCCCAGCCATGCTGTGGGAGTGGCTGCCCTTACCTGGAGGGTTTGTTCTTTTCGGAAGATTCTGTGGTTCTTCTGATGCTCCAAAGATATTGGAAGCCATTCGGTGCGGCTTGCTGGAAGAAGAAACTTCTTCTGCACTTCCGAAGAGATTACTGGACCCTCCTCCAGGGGGCTTCAGTACCCTGCAGCACGGGAGGAGGGAAACAAGAGATGAATGCCTGTTTGGAAACGTATTTGATGCCCTCCTCCACATTCTCCCTTGCATGCCACCATTAATTACACTGATTTGAATTTACTTCAGACAAATCCAAGTCCACGAAATATCTACTTTTCAGCAGATGTCCCGATAAAATATTCTCAGGTTTCACATAAGCACTGCCCACCTCCTCGGCCGGTACCTGAGATGGTCCCAGCAGTAGCACCAGAGCAAACTGCTGTGCTGCCAGACACAAATGGGATGAAGACACAAACCAGGGTCAGAAATCTTCTCTCGAAAATAAGCCCTTAATTACAGCACTGGACTTTCTGCTGAGCTTCATTTATTGACTTTGCATCTCATGCGGTTCAAACAAATTTTTACAAGTAAAAGTTAGACAAACAGAGTCAGGCATCACTGCTGAAAATGTTCTAGTTTCAGCCATCAGGTGTGACATGAAGTGCTGCAGAGTTGACAACAGAAAGGAAGATGCAAGAAGATAAATTTTCAGTTGTTGATGCAAAACCATTGAGATCAAAGATCTACACTACAGGTATAGCAAATAGACCCTATTAAAATTGAAGATTATATTAGAAATTGACTGACTTACTGAAATCCACCAGAAGTCATGCTTGCCATTAAATAAACCTACAGCTACTTACAATGCCCTGTTGAACACTTTGTCCTGTCCTGAAGGAGAACGGAACCATTACCTGGGAGCAGTGCAAGTGGAATTGATTGGAAAATCCACAGAAAAAGCAATGCAACGCCAACGCAGGCATTGAAAACCACTTTCACACTTGTATCTATTCAATCAATTACCTGCAATCTTAGTAGCTGAGCAAAACTAGCAGCTCAATTACACCTCTTCTAATCCAACACCTGACCTGGAGCCTAACAAACCTTTCCTTTTATACAAAGAGAGCATAATAAATTACAGGATCTTTAACACCACCCCTCTAGATGAAGAGAATTCAAATGTCAGTGAATTAACAATGCAATACAGCACAACACTCCACCATCTGCAGCAGAGACCAGCCAGTGCAGGTCAGACATCAGCTGTAAGAAGGGGCTCCTCTCAGCCAACATCTTTTATTAAGATTTAATCCCACAGAAGCTGAGATATCAGGCTGCCCCATCAGGAAATGGGCTCTGTCAGCACATCAGGATGCAGAAAGCAGTTCTGCTCTCTTTGTGAGGAGGGAGACAGCAGTTCCCATTTTGGTCTGGGAGTAGTTTATAAAGTCAGAAGCAACCTCAGAAGGATCTTGCCTTTACTGGCCAATTCCAGCACTCCAGCCCTTAGCTGGCTGGCTTCCACAAACCTCTTGAGTTTAAGGAAGCAAGTAAAAGCTGTGCAGACAGGACCCGAGCAGAAGCTGATGTACAGTTTAGTGTTCAACACGCTATGGATCTAACTACACTACAGGCCTTCCATATACTTCAGAAGACCTAAAATTGCTATTAAAGCATACATCACAGGAGCAAGTTACACGTTCCATCATTCACAACAGTCTAGAAAATGTAAGAAGCACTTTCAGTACTTAAATTTGGGAGATGGAATGGACAAAAGGAACCAGAACAAACAAGACAAGTTTGAGAAGGGGCTCTGCTTAAAGCAGTAAGCCTGCTGCTACCCTCACAGAATTGGGGCGATTTCTGACTTCCAATCACTTCAGCTGTTTTTATGCATTTACTCTTATCCGAGCTCTAGCTGTACTAATCTGAGTATGCTACCACAGAGGCTGAAAGGAAGAGAGAAGCACTTTAAGCAGATGGAAATTAAGCACCCCCAGTTAACTGGAAGTCTGTCAATTCATCTCAAGCAGCCAAACTACGAACCTACCCTGTATGTATAAAAGCCTCTACTAATTGCTTTGTTCTCTCCTAGCAGGCTTGAAGAATTTTAATCAGGTCTTGTAGGCTTTTTTTCTACGTTCAAACACTGAATTTGAACATTCTTTCCCAAGTAAGCCTTTCAGACAAGCTATGGAAGGAGCTCCAGGGCTTATCCATTACCTCAAGTCTCTGCCTACCCACCCATATATTTATATAAATCACACACCTACAGTTACATACATCTGGAAGTTGAACACTGAAGCCCTACTGGTTCTCAGACAGTTCTATTAAAGAAGGTAAAAGAGAAGAGCTGCATTCCACACCAGAGACTACCTCTATGCCAACGAGCAGAAGGCAAACACCAAGGTGTGGAACAACGAGCTATGAAGCAAAGATCAGAAAGCTGCTGGTCAGCTTCTGCTCGTGGGTCACTGCAGGCTCCTTGCTCACTGAACAGCTCACCTGTCCTACAAACAAACAGCAGGCTTCAGAGCACTCATGCTATTGCTCCGGAAGCCCTGCAGCACGCTGCAGTGATGCTGGTGGGGAGGAGGGCAGAACGTGCAGCGCGCTGTTGTGTTAGCAAGGCTAACAGTTAGGACAGCATTCAATATCTTCAGCACAGCAGTTTGGAAGCTGCTCACACACCAGATGAGAATCACAAAAATGACAAAAGGAGTGAAAAGCAACAGAAAGGATCGAACACCTCGTCCCATATGGGACAGGCTGAGAGCTGGGGCTGTGCAGCATGGAGAAGGCTGCAAGGAGCGCTGAGAGCAGCCTTCAATATCTAAAGGGAGACTGTAAGAAAGAAGGGACAGACCCTTCGGCAGGGACTGCTGTGCCAGGACGAGGGGAAACGATTTCAAACTAAGAGAAGGAAGATAAGACACAAGGAAGAAGTTTGTTACAACACGGGCAGTGAAGCAGTGGCACGGGGCGCCCAGAGAGGCAGCGGGCGCTGCTCCATCCCTGCAAACACCCGAGGTCAGCCTGCGGGGCTCTGAGCACCGGCGGAGCTGCAGGCGTCCCTGTTCATAGCAGGGGAGCGGGACCGGAGGGCTTTGAGGATCATTTCCGACGATTCTACGAACCGACCGCAAGGATCCTCGACCTGGAAGCGCCACGCAGCGAGCAGCGCAGGAGGATCTGATTTACCCACAGACAAAGCTCCGTTCAGAGCCCCGCGGCCGCTCAGGGCGGAGCCCGGCTACCCGCCACGCGGGACAAAGGCGGGCCGGGGAGCAGGGAGCAGCGCCCAGCCCGCAGCCGCGGCGCGTTGCAGCTCCGCGAGGGAACAACGAACCCGCAGCCGCTTCCCCCGACGCGGAGCCGGAGCCCCGGGAGCCCCCGGAACGCGGCCGGACCCCCCCTGGCCTCCGCCCCTCGGCGCCGCGCCCCGGCCGAAGCCCCCCGCGCGCCTCCGACCCGCGCCGAGCCCCGGAACCGAGGAGCCCGCACCACCCCGCGGCGCCCGACGGCCCCCAGCCGCCTCACCTGGAGCTGGGCTTGGCCGCCTCGGCCTCGGGGCCCTGGAACATGATGCGAGAGCGCGAGCCGCGCGGCGCTCCTCCTCGGCCGCCTGGGGAGCAGGTAGCGCCCCGCCCCACCCCTTGGTTGGTGATCGCAGCTGTCCATCAAGGCGAGCCGCCTATCGGAGCCGGCCCGCCCCTCCCGGGGTCCCGCCCACCCAGAGCGCCTCGCAGCTGGAGGGAAGCTTGAACGCGGCACGCGCCGGCGCTGGGCCCGGCCGGCTCCCATTGGCAGCTCCGCGTGTCAATCAGGGAACAACGGAGCGAAGAGGAAGGGCGGGGCGAGCGGGGGAGGAGATTTGAAGGGGCGGTGGGGGCCGAACGGCGCCGGGGGTTTTGTGTGGGTGAATCGGAACCGCGGAGTTGCTCAGGTTGGGAAAGACCTTAAAGATCATCGAGTCCAACCGCAACCCGACCATACGCCCTAACTCTCACAACGCACCCCTAAATCACGTCCCTGAGCACCACATCCAAATGGATTTTAAACACGTCCCTGGCAGCCTGTGCTAACCACCCTGTAAAGTTTTTCCTGATATCCAGCCTAAACC
The DNA here is from genome assembly GCF_951394365.1 of Tetrao urogallus. Lineage (NCBI taxonomy): Eukaryota > Metazoa > Chordata > Aves > Galliformes > Phasianidae > Tetrao > Tetrao urogallus. The sequence continues at coordinate 837,750 of NC_136828.1, forward strand.
TCCCCGGTGAAACTTGAGGCCATTTCCCCTCATCCTGTCACCAGTGAGAAGAGACCAACCCTGCTCTGCTGTTACCACCTTTCAGGTATTGGAAGAGAGCAGCAAGGTCTCCCCTCAGCCTCCTCTTCCCCAGACCAAACAGCCCCAGTTCCTTCAGTCTCTCCTCACAGGCCATATTCTCCAAGCCCTTCACAGCCTTGTTGCCCTTCTTTGGACCTGCTCCAGCACCTCCGTGTCCTTTCTGTACTGAGATGCCCAAAACTGAACACAGTACCCGAGGTGAGGCCTCGCCAGTGCTGAGTACAGGGCAGGATGACTGCCCTGGTCCTGCTCACCGCATCATTCCTGATCCAAGCCAGGATGCCATTGGCCTTCTTGGCCACCTGGGCACAGTGCTGGCTCACACTCAGCTGACTGTCCATCAGCACACCAAGGTCGCTTTCCCAAAGTTATCGGGAAGAGCTGAAGATTTTTCTTAGCTGGCAGCAGGAAGGAGCAGCTGAGCAAAGCTCACACAGGGCTGTGCCTTCCCAGCACATGGATGGGAGCTGAATCCTCACCTCAGAGAGGGAGAGGAAGCATGGGATGAGGCGGGGGGCATCGTGCTCCCCAAGATGTGCCTCATTTCTTTCCACAGGACTACCCTCGTGCTTTCCGATTGGCTGAAACGTGTATGCAAAAGGAATCACAAATAGGTAAAGTAGCATAGGCTAATTCAGGCTGAAAGGAACTTCAGGAGTCCTCCGGTTGCTGGAAGCAGGGCGAGCCTCCAGCAGCCTCCAAGAGCTCTGCTGAAGCTGCACAGCTGCTGGTGATCCCTTCACTGCCTGGTGGCGGGTTTCCTCCAGAGTTACGTATATAAATACAACAGCACACCTCCATGCTCCAGCTCCTGCTCATCTGTCGTTAGTGAAGATGTATGGGGTGTGTTTGGGTGGGGGAAGAATCAAAATAGACTCTCCCCCTCAATCCTTGTTAGTGGTGACCAGTGTCCTGCACAGGGAGTCAGGACAGAGAAAGCTCTGGTTTGACTCATTTCTGATGTTAACAATATGGAAAGTACTACAGCCCCTAATCAGAACGTTCCCCATCATGACAATCCAGGGAATTCTGGGAGATATGAATGGTAATTATTCACATTGAAAACAGATTAAATAAGAAATCTGATAGGCCATGAACTGCAATGAACACACTGGACATGAGTTAGACCAAGTATTAGTATGTATTTATGCACAAGAATAAAAACAGCTTTACAAGTTGAATTGGAAATTTAAACAGAGGAAGTTTAACAGCTTTTGTATATTATATTAAATAACCAAAACACCTTTTTCCAAAATTGGTAAAGAATAAATAATATAATTTACAATATGGTACAAAAAAATAATCAGTAAGGACAAGCATTCTGCTTTATACATACACTATATAGGTATATTTATAATCTATAAAACAAATTCACATCTCAAACAAGCCAGAAACCTTAGATGATATGGCTTAACTATTATTAAAAGAAACAGCATTAAATTTTGCTGCCAGAACCATAAGCTCTAAAGCAGTTATCATGTCTCAATAATTAATGATAACTTATCGCCGTAGTGCTTGCCAAGGTTTCACTTAGTTAACATTTACAAATTGTTTTGAAATTAAGAGATTCAAAGGTTTGAAAAAGTTAAAAAAAAAAAAAAAAAAAAAAAAAAAGTGCAGTACTTTCCTTTATAAATGCATCCGAAGTTTGAGAGTAAAAACCAAAATGCAACTTAATCTCCACTCCGGGATCTGAGTCAGTACATGAGATGGTTTGTAAGTTCAGATTTGATCCAGGCTACTTAATTTAGAAATATAAACAGGGGTGTCAAGGAAGGCCTAACAAAGCCATACTAAAAACAATTAGTATTCCTATGCTTAGTAGATTTAGTGATAAAGGCTAAACTAACTGCATGGCTAAGCGGGGTGCAGCACCCAGAAGAAGGAGCTCTGTCAGCACACAGCAGCCGATTCTCTGGGTGCAGAACTGCTTTTCACCAGGCTGTTACGACAGCAAATACTTGGCTGAGCCACTCAGTGCTTCTGCGTTGTACATACAGTCACTAAACCAGCATGGGGCAAACCTAGCAGAGGTTTACAAGTAGAACTAGTAAAAAACTAAAGCCTTACAGCAATTAATACCAGAACTGGAGGTTCTTAGCGTCCGTTTGTCCTCTTCAACTGTCCCAAGTGCAGCAGGCAGCTATTAAGCTAGCAAAGTTATGTTTCACTTGAACAATCCTACCCAAACGTCAGCACAGCTTGCTTGAATGTTTGCTTAAGATAAGCTGGCATTGTTACAAACACAAATCCTCTTACTTCTGTCAGGGAAGCTGCAAAAATTAAAACTGAAACAAAAGTTTTGGCTTTTAGCAGTATGTATGTGCACACACACACGTACATCCACATCCACCCACCAGCTTTTCCCTTAGGCACAAATTGAAGACCGTTGGTATGTAAAGCACATCCACAGAGAAAACAGAAATAAGTCAGAAGTGTGTCTAAGTGACTCTTCATATGGTAAGGTAACGAGTTCTGCATCAATTCAAAATTACCACTATTACTTAAGTTACTGCCAAGTTTTTCCCTGATAAAGCTTTATTGTCCTGAAAGGGCTTAGTTATTAAAATGCTGTTTGCAGAGCACTGCACTTCTGAAGTCAGAAGACAAATATGGAAGGCAGGAGTCTTTAGGAACTTCAGTCCAAAAAGACAGGACCAAGCCGAGATTCTGGTGAAAGAAAGGATGCCAAACTCCGTTTTGTCATCAGAATTTTGAGGCTGATGCTAAACACATTTCTAACCATAGAAGTGTTGGCGCTGAACTGACTTCTGTCATTTCCACTCTGTTATTACTCAGTGATCCAAGTCTACTTGCAAGGGTCCAGCATGTTAAGATGTTCTGATCTCAGAGCACCATTAGCAATAGCCACTGTGTTAACATTCATTCTTTTTCCTCTATGGCAACTGAATGGGCTGAGAAGGGACAGCCTGACAGCTCCCTGCATCAGGAGGCAGAAACTCTTCACAGACCTTGATGAAACGCTCTGCCTTGTGGTGCAGCGACACTGGCACCACTTCTAGGCAATCTAAGAGTCAGAATTAGCACGGTATCCACCTAACCAGTGGCACGGGTTGAGAAGATGCAATGTCTGTCAAGCTATCTACATATGTTACAGACCACCAAGCTGGTCTTTCACAATGCTGAAGTTCAGTTTTTTGTTACAGTACTTGCTTGGAATACATCACATCTCCTGCACGTCCTGTAATCCAGTCCCAGCTACAAGAGGAGCCCTCTGCTTCTGTCCTGCAAGGCTGAAGGGTTTTTGGAGGTACAGCATGTATGATAACCAGCACTACTAACATATGAAGCCAAAGCCAAATAGAGACACTTCGGTAAGACTGAATCAAAGTATAGCTCGACTTTCAGCAAAACTTCACACATTTTGGAGGGAGTGACTCAAGATTCATAGATATTCTCTTCATAACAAGGATGAATGCTCAGAATCACAATCCTCAGCACTCATTCTTCGTTTGAGATTTCAAATGCCAAATTTATGCAATTTCCTGATAATCGCATCACCATTCTCAAACAACACTCCCTAAGGATAATGACAGAAATAAAGAGCAAGGAACGTCCTACACGACCCAGCACAGAAAGCTAGCTCACAAGTATGAAATTCTCAGTTTTTCTAGTCACGACCATCTTCCTGCTACTAATACAGGCCTGACTCCCTGCTGGGAACAACTGCTGATGCTAACATGGTTTTTACACAGGTGCGTAGTTCCTATGCCAGAGAATGTAGCAATCTTATGTGGTGTCTTGGAATGTCATATAAATCTCATGACTTTTTGACTGACATCAGTAAAGTTGCTCTGGGCTGCACAAAAGGTGCCTCAAAACTCGTCACGTTTTCCCTAAACGATAAGAGCATAAGGCAAACTATGGAGCAGTAAACCAAAATCTGTGCGAGCAGGGTAAAATGGGAAAACAGCAAATGCCACCAGTGCATCATGAGCAAGGTTACAAGCAGAAAGTCTCAGTCAAATGCCTTGTAAAAGCATCTAAAGGCAGGCAGGCAGAATTCCATCCACCGAGTATAGTGCAAGTTGGGAAAGTGAACCCCTGATAAATGCCTAAGAAATGGGGAAGTTTTGTTTATTTAGTAACAATATAAAGTTGAGGTTTATATAGGACTGTCCCCTCAGAAAATTTCAGAGAGACTTAAAACAGCCAGAGGACTGGAGAACAGACAAGTGCTAAACAAAGGGGCACAGAAAGGTACTCTCTCTCTAAACTGGCAGGAAAGGAAATAGGAAAAGTCTCCTGAGTTATAAAGGTAGAATTGAAGTAAAAACCAACTGCAAAAAAAATAACTTTAGATTCCTTTCAACCAGCTGGAATCAGGATCTGGGTCTTTCAGATATTGAAAGACTATCAGTAAATGCATAGGGATTTAGCAGTGGGAGTTCCAGATCCATCAGTGCCTGGGAGCAACAGTAAAGAAAAATGATGCCCTGAGGTACTGCAGAGCACCTGGAATTCATAGAACAAGGAGCAGCTAAGGGATTAAGACAGGATCTGACACCTTTTCTCTTCAAGACACAAGACAGATTTCAACAGCTCGAGCATTAAAATATTTTTCATCTATAGATTACATTACTCTTTCCTATTTCCTCTCCTGGGAAAATTCTCGGCGCTTGCTTTTTTTTTTTTTTTTTTTTTTTTTTTTTTTTTTTTTGAGAAAGATAGCAATATATACAGGTTTCCAGCACAGCCAAAACTAATGACAAAGCTTTCGTAGTGATAAACTCTTTTGCAGTGTTTCCTGACATGAAAAGCGACTGCTCCTCACGGAAAGTGGAAAAGCACTTTCCAACCCCTGGGGTGAACTGTGAACATGGTGAACAATCTCAAAGGTGAAGAACGTGAGTGCAGTCAGAAGGATGACTGAGATGTGTGAAGGGCTTTAAAACTAGAGTAAACTCCCCAGGGATCCATGCAATCTGGGAGAAGGGTAAAGCAGAGCTCCCCTACAAAACAAGAAAGCAGGCACGGGCCCCTGCTGGAATGGTCAGAGAAAGACAGGCAGAGAAACATAAAGGTCTATGAAGCATCAGAGAGTTGCAGCATCTTTGAAGAGAGTGCAACACATTTCAGTTTGCCTGCATTCACACACAGAGTGCCAACCAGGACATGTCAAGACACAAAACGTTTTTTTATACCTACCCACCCACTTCATTCTCCACAGCTCCAGTGTGGAATCCAAATCATGGTTATTTTGAGTACTATGCAAAAACAATTCATGTAGGGGAGCTTCTGGCAATGCCCTTTCCTGCTTGAGCTTCTTGCCTCGGCCATTCCAAAGTACAAGTCCAGGACTGTCTCACAAACCTGCCATCTTAATACCACTGATGCAGGGGACACACTATTTCCTGTAATATCATTCCACATTTTCTTGTTCCCAGTATATTGCACATTCCAGGACCTGCAAGCAGTTCTTCAGACCTTTGAAGACAACGCTTCTTTTTCAGAAAGAAGTGCACCAAGACAGGGACAACTGAGCGTCTGCAATCTGCTCTTGCCATGATCCAGCACTGCAAGCTCCAACTTAAGCTGAACAGTCTACACCAGCCTGCTGGTCTCAAACACTCACTGCGAGAGATCCCCAATAGGGGGACCACCACCTCCTCCATCAAACAGAATTTCCCTGCGGGTTGGCTCAGGTATGGACAGTTCCTGGGCAAGGTCATTAAAACGAGATATGTAATCAATGCTGTTTTCATTCATCATGCAAGCCAACTGGGAATCCACCACCTGTAAGAGACATGACAGAAGAGTTACATGTCAGTGGAAATTTCACAGAATAGAAGGGCAAGGGAGGACCTGTGACCACCTTGTCCAACTCCCCTGCTCAAACCAGGTCAACAAGAACAGGCTGCCATCCAGTCAGGTTCTGAGTATCTCCATAGGTGGAGACTCTGTTACCTCTCCAAGCAACCCGTTCCAGTTTCCGACTACCCATAGCAAAGAAGTTTTCTAATGTTTACATGGTCTTTCATGCGTTTCAGTTTTTGCCCACTGTTTCTTGTCTTTCATTCTCAGCCTCCCCTCACATGAAAGATGCTCTTCGTCTCACTTCTTCTGAGTTAGAGAATAGCTCTTAAGTGTGGTTAAATGTAAGCCTCTCAAAAAAAGAAAAAGGCTCTGAACGAGCCTTACCTGCACATCCTTAATTCAGCATGAAGCTGTACCACTAAAGGTGTTGTGCAAAAGCTGTATATATATATATTGCATATAATATGCATAATATATGCATAATATATATATATTGCATTCTATTTAATACCTGCATTTTTTGTAAATAAAACTTGATTCTGCAGGACACTTAATAATAGGCCTTACAGAATCCTCTCATCATTAAAGCTATTTTTAATGACACCTGCTTCCTCTAAAGACTCCCATACAAACCTGCATCTGCCACAACAGCAACAAAACACTGCAGCAGCTTTGGCGTGCCTAAAATTTTGACTTAACCCATTTTCCTCTGAAAGCAGTTTGTAAGATCAAGGGCTGCACTGTCACTTCAAAACCACAAAGAAACTAAAGGCATGCATGCTAACCAACGTGCATACTGTACAGATTCTCAGTTTGCAGAATCTTTGCATTTACACCAGGAAATGGAGCTGTGCATAGACTATGATGCTCAAAGAAACACTGGACCAGCATTAGCTTCCTGCAGCTTCTGGTTACAAAGTTTATATACAATTTCTTTATCCAAATCCAATAGAGGAATGACATTTTCCTTCCCTTGGGACAAGCACTCATGAAGTTACTCTGTACATGTTGTTACACCAAATCAGTGACTGTAAATCATAGGTTAATTAAGATTGGAAAGGACCTGAAGAAATGTCAACAGACCGCACAAAGCAGGGTCACCTAGGAGGACAGATCACCTTATCTGGGGTTTTACCCTCGTTAGTCCTGAGAAGTTCTCAAGGCAGACATTGCACAACCTCTCTGGGTGACCTGTTCCACTGCCTATTTATCCTCAGGGTGATAAAGCTTTCCTTTATAGTTTCTGTAGTCAGAGTCTACCTCTACCTCCTCAAACCAAATATAATTCTACCAATAGAGAGGATAACTACATTTTTGGTAACTTAGCATTAGCCATTTCACACTTCTTCTTTCTGGGCTTATTTGTTTTTTCTACCAGTCCTCCAATTGTAACATAGGTGCACCAATATTTAATCCTTCTCTAATCCTTTGTCTTTTCAACTCCTGTTCTATAAAGTAGGACACACAAAACAGAAGAATTAAAGGGAGGATTAAAACTCCCTCTGTCAAAACAAAGCTATACCCAACAAGGCAAATATGAGCTCTTCCAGCAAAAAGAGCCTGTGTCAAAGTTATCCAAAGCAGTTCCACCAACAGCTCTCACCTGAGACCATTTCGCATCATTCACTGAAGACTGTAAACTTATTTTCTTAAGCTACAGAACAGATATTACAGCATCTTTGTCTTAAGTGCCTCAGGAAGATATGATGGACAAAATGCAGTAACAGTGTGCTAAAAAAGGAAGCCAAACCAGCTGGAAGCGATTTGATTACATACCTCTGCTACGTCTGCCAGAGAGCGCGATACAAAAGAGTCCCGTGAGTTCCCATCCAGAAGGCTAGGTCCCAGCAAGGAGGTGCCACTGGCAGTCCCAACAGGAGTTGGCAACATCTTCCGTCCCTTCTCAGGGGATATGAAACTTGCTAAAAAGAACAGGCACATCAGTAAGACACTGCACAGAAAAGTTTGCCACAACGAGGACAAAGACAAGGGAACTACAAACGAAGGATGACTGTCTCCTCTATCTCCTATAATTATATGTTGCCAGTATGAACACCATCAGCAAAGTGCAGGCTCATTAAGTTTAACTAAAAAAAAAAAAAAAAAAAAAAAACAACCAAAAAAAAACCCCAGGGCGAGCAAACAAACAAAAAAACCACCTTCCCCCAATAAATAAACTCAGTGATCTCATCTCTGAAGCTAGGCTCACCAAGCACACAGCAAAGCCTATTTTCCAGCAGCAGAGCCAAGGGCACCTTTTCATTTTGGCAGAACATCCAAATGTCTCAACCAGCTGATGAGTCAGGCCCCAAGCAGACTCCAAAGAAGTACCAATGAATTATTCACCCAAAGGTATGGGCTTCAATTTAGCAACAGGATTGTTTTAGGAACAGATTTGCAAAGGGAAAGAAAATGCATCCAAGGCAAAAAGAACAACAAAAAAAAACCCCAACAACAACAAAAAAACAAAACAGTAAGGGAAAAATTCCACAAGTGTCCTACTTAACTATCTTCCAAAGGATCACTTCCAATAAACAGAGGTTTCTTCTGTTTTTTGTTTTTTCTCTTTCTTTCTTTTTGTACACATGCATTTCCTCATATACCAATACTCACAAAATAAGCTGCTGAGAGACGAGTCTGTGGAGTCATTGGGGTACCACTGAGGGTCGTGGCTGGGAGAGGCAATCCAGTTCTGCTGAGGACTACTGGATGGGGACGGAAGACTTTTGGAGCTGTCACTGCCATTCAGCTTTGCAGGAGAAAGAGAAACCCCTTCACCTGTAAGCCAACGTGAAGAGTCAGTGGTTCAGTCAATGTGGTGAAGTCAGAGAACACCACAGCAATTTACATGAAAAACAACAAGAAACCACCTACATACATCAGAAAAGACAGGTCAGCCACGCAACGGGTTTTCAAAACACATCTTTGAAAAGTTCAAAAACAGCTTCCCAAAAATTTCTGCTGATGTGCAAGATGACAAGGATTTTTTTTAATTATTGTTTTTAACACTAACAAGACGACCTTAGCTAAACTCAGACTTACTGTATTGACCAGAGCTTATAGCTATTTCAATGATAGAATCACTGATTTGAGTGGCAGGTTCTCCTTGAGAAAGTACATCTTCAGGTGGTCCAGGCAGAGAAATATCCAGGAGAGCAGAAACATTGGGAGGAGAGAGCCGGGTACTGGAAGCCTCTAGTGAAGGAAGTGGAGGAGTGGAAAGACCATTTTGGAGGGGAGTCTTGGTCAGCTCTGACAGGGAAAGGACTGACGTGCCCTGTTACAAGAAGCAGAGTGCAGTGTTCATGAATTTATGGCAGTCCTACATACATCTCTGTAAAAAAAACAACTTAGCTTCTAAACAACAGAATAAAATGATGGAGTTTAAAAGATAGAACAATAACCTAATATATTCTTAATACTTCTTTTAATGATCAAAAATGCCTCAAAATATTCTTCTCACTTAGCTAGAGAAGACTGTTTCCATATCTTGGATATCCACTCATAAGTACAACTCACGTTCTTTATATAAAAAAAGATATCTGCAAGCACAAGCAAATGTTTCTCAGCCCATAACCTACCAAGTCATCAGAAAGAATATTGGTCGGTAACATTCCAAAGAACATTTAATACATCTACAAAACAGAAATAAGCATTGAACTATAATAATAGAATTATTTTCTAGGACCTGCAGGATAGTTTTTAAGAATTAAGTATTACATTTGCCTTTGTACAGACAAAAAAAAAGCCCTGTAGCTGCCTAACGATTATGAAGATTTTAAAAGCCTATCTCCTTACAGCCAGACTTGCCAAAACGAAATCTTCTTTTGTAAGCAATCTTGGTTCTAGTGCCCCTTAGCACAACTGTTTGTGTTTTTTTCTGATGTACATCAGAAAATGAGTAATGTTTTGAAAACCCAACTGGTATTACCAGTTACATACTCGTGTTCCCAGGTAATTGCATACCATTAATAGAGTCTTGCGGGAAGTGCCAAGTCCTGCACCTGGGCAGGAACAAACCCATGCACCAATATATGCTAAGGGCTCACCAGCAGGAAAGCAGCTGTCCAGAGAAGGACGTGGTTTTCTGGTAGAAACCAAGCTGAGCATGAGGCAGCAATATGCCCTCACCACAAAGAAGGCTAATGGTATTCTGGGCTGCATTAGGAAAAGCACTGACAGCACATCAAGGAAGGAGTTCCTTCCCTTCAGCGCTGGTGAGGTCGCACCTCAAGTGCTGCATCTACTTTTGGACTCCTCATTAAAAACTGAGACACAAACATATGGAAGAGAGTCCAGAGAAAGAAGTGGAGCATCTTATAAACATCCTTCCCCTACAGGAAAGCCAGGGAGGGACTTCCATAAGGGCATGCAGCAACCGGACAAGGGGAAATGGTTTTAAACTGGAAGAGGGTAAATTTAGACTAGATATGAGAAAGAAATTCTGAAGGTGAAGGTGGTGAAATGCTGAAACAGGTTGCCCAGCAAGGTTGTGATGCCCCCTCTCTAGAAACACTCAAAGCCAGGCCAGATGGGGCTGTGAGCAACCTGGGCTACAGGGAGGCATCCCTGACTATGGGGGATTGGAACTGGATGATCTTACAGGTCCCTTCCAAGCCAAATCATTCTATGATTCTATAATCTTCCTATGATCTCTCCTACATGGAAAGGAGAGAGCTGGGACTCCAGCTCAGAGAAGAGAAGGCTCAGGGGGAATAATATTAACATACATAAATGCCTGAAGGGAGGGTGCAAAGAGGTCAGAATCATGCACTCTTCAGTGCTGCTCAGTGACAGGACAAGAGGCAAAGGGCATAAACTGAAGCACAGAGACTTCATCTGAATATCAGAAAGCACTCCTTTACTATGAATGATGACTGAGCACTGGCACTGGCTTTTCAGAAAGGCCGCTGAGATACTCATCCTTAGAGATCATCAAAAGTCACCTGGACGTGGTTCTGGGCATCCTGCTCTAAATGGCCCAAGCAGAGCAGGGGGAATCTGGACAATGGGACCTCCAGAGGTCCCTTCCAACCTCAACCATTTCGTGATTCTGTAATATACAGAGTGATTCTGAGAAAAGGAACCAGAACCTAAGACCTCATTCACCACAGATATACCCTTAGTAGGTTCATATCCCCAGCATAAATATATATATATTAAAAACATATATTTAAAAAATAAAATATATAAATATAAATAGAAGTCTGAAGTAGAAGAGGTAGGAAGCTGGCATGGCTGAACAAGGACGTGCTGATCAAACTGAGGAAAAAGATGGAAAGTTACAGGCAGTGGAAGCAGGGATGGGTGGCCTGGGAAGAATAAAGAGATGCTGTCTGGACATGCAGACACAGGACTGGAACGAGGCACAGATGGAACTGAACAAGGGATATCAAAAACTACAAGGAGTTTTACATTATATTGACCAGAAAGACAGAGGAGAGTGCACCCCTTCTGATAAATAACAAGGGAAAACTGGTTTCAGCAGTTATGGAGAGGGCTGAGGTACTCAGTGAGTTCTCTGCCTCAGTCTTTCTTCACTGGCAGTCAGGCTTCCCATACCACTCACATCCTGCAGTCTCAAGGTGAGGCCTGGGGGAGCAAAATCCCTCCCAGACTAAGAGCAGAGGAAGTCTGAAACTGCCTCATGAGACTGAATGTGCACAAGTCTGTGGGACCAGATGACAAGCATCTCAGAGTTCTGGTTAAACTGCCTGATGTGGTTGCCGAGCTGCTCTCCATGCTATCTGAGAAGTCATGGCTGTCAGGTGAAGACTGAAAAACATCACTCCCGTTTTCAAGAAAGGGAGAAAGGAAGACTTGAGAAATGACAGGCTAATGAGCCTTACATCTGTGCCTGGGAGCAGGGAGCTGATTCTCCTGCTATGTTAAGGCACATGAGAGATAAGGAGGTGACCCAAGAGAGCTGGCACAGCTTCACGAAGGGCAGATCATGCCTGACCAATGTGGCGGCTTTCTGTGATGGGGTGACAGCACCAGTGGGCAAAGCAAAGGCAACTGCTGTCGTCTACCTGCACTTGTGCAAGGCCTTTGACATGGTCTCACATGACATCCTTATCTCTAAAGTGAGATGGATCTGAAGGGTGTGCTATTTGGTGGATAACAAATTGGTTGCACGGTGGCAGTCAAAGCGTCGTGGTCAATGGCTGGAGCTAAATGGGCTTTGAGGTCCTTTCCCACCTAAGCCCTTCTATGATTCTACACCCTGACAAATGTGCTTCCTTTCCTTTATACTCTTCAATTAATTTTTATCTTTATTTTTCTGCCTGTACCTGTCACAGGTCATGGACGTCATAGACCCACTGGAGAAGGAAGGTGGGGACAAGATGACAACACTCTTAGCCAGCAAGTATGGCAGCACCTACCTTCTAAGTAACTACATCTTATTGCATCCAGCATCAAGAAATGTGATTTTCTGAAGTGGATGCTGACACAACAATCATGTTTTTAGGCTTAATATTCCTCCCTCAGCAATGTACTGAAACAAGTATTCCTCTTTCAGCAAAGGACTGCTGAAATCTTTCTTTGTGGAGTCTAAAATACACATGTAGTTTATTGCTGAGCAATCATAAACAAGTCAGACTCGTATATCCTTCAGAAGTTAGAGCCTGTCACATTTGTTTTGCATTTTTAGAGAATGGCCTCCAATTAAATTTAAACATTGTTTCTGAATTTCTTTAGATGCTAGATTTTCAACTCTACCAAACACTAATGATGGAATGCAACTATCTGAGAATAAGGGTATCTAGCTAGTAGGAGCAGCGGTGTTTTTAAAACATTACTCCTTTCATACCGCTGTTCTTTTAACACATACTCTACCTGAAAACCATCAGGAACTGTCTCCTGCTCGTGACGTGTTGGTAGGCTGATAAATGGAACTCGACACCCAGAGCCTGAGCCCTAAAAGGAATAGCAGGAATCACATAGGTCACACTTTCACATAAGATGATGGAAATATAGCTAGGGAGATGAGAGAAGTGTGTATCACCATTTATGCATGTTCTTTCTACATACTCTGTCTTTCAAAATGGTCCATCAGCTCCCCAAGAACACGACAAGGACTGACATGCACCAAGGATCTCAGCAAAGGAAACCAGCAATGAGAAATCTGTTTTCATTCCAATTGCATCACAGAAATCCATGTTTTGTCCCCATATTTCTTTTCTGAGTCACTGTCTCTTGAAAAGCTACTGTTTCTTTTTATGTCCAGAGTTCTGGATGGACAACTTGCACAGCGTCACAGATGAAGGCTACTCTATGGGATGGAAATCCATTCAATGCAATGGTGATTTGATCCTTCAGCCCCTGAACACGTGCCACACAGCACAGCCTAGGTTTGCCGTGGTAAGTCACGTCTAATAGCAAGCTACAAGACAAAGGTCACTGGAGACTCATCATTACTACAGCTTTTCACACAATGGAAGGGCAAACTCAAGAGACTCTGACCTCCACAGTGGTGATGGAGCTTCCATTCTGATGTGCAGTCGTCGACTCCTGCCCTGTTACCACTGTGGTCACTCTGTCTGGTGACAGTGGAGATACACCTGACAAACCATCTGCATCCAGGACAGGCACAGGGCTACCAGGGATAATACCAGCACTTTTAGCTGCCAAGTCAATAGCACCTTTGGTGAAACAAACAGAACAAAAAAAAAAAAACACACAAAAAAGACATGTTTCAGGTCTTTCCTTCACGCAATTACCTTGTAGTGTCACTCCTAAAAATAAATAAATTAGTTTTTTAAACATTGGCCAGTAAATGAAAACTTGATTCATGCAAAAAGAATGGTTACTATCTGATCATCTCTATCCATTTTTCCTTCATGATGTATATAATGTTCATTTCAGCTGAACATTTACAATTTTTTGCTCTGCTCCTGTATGTTGTCAGGTATATCAAAACAGTTTAGTTCTCTTTTTTTTTTTTTGTCCTGAAAATTATTACATAGTTGGTTATGCATTTCCTAGAAATTTCCTATGGTTTAACAGAGGAGGCACAGAAACAATAGTTTTACTTTGTTACCTTGCCCCCAGCAGCGATTTAGTCTCAGTATATAAACTTAGGTTACTGCATGAACAACATCATCCAGATCTTTGAAAATCCATGTATACACCTGAATGTCTTCCCATCACAGAGAGTTCTCTAAGCCTCTAAGAGGAACTCACTGCATTATGTCACTAGGCACTCTAGTTATAGGACCATCTTTTGTTACCAGGTGGTTGCTGCTGGGGCTATGCTGGCTTTTTCTTCTTTTTTGCAGAGCTCCCAGTGCCGTGCTCGTACACGACTGAACGAAACTTACAGCAGATGTCACCACCTCTTTCTTTCTTTTTGTAAAGTGGTCTTGCAAAAAACAATCAAACAACCCATCACCCAATTGTTCACCAATTCTAAACCCCTTTCTAGCAAGTTAGACACTGCAAAAAAAACCCAGTCTGGAATTTTCCAGTGACCTCTCCCTTTCTCCAGCCACGAAGTCTGCACGTAAGATGCCATTTACAACATCCCACGTTTTCCTTGACGTCAAAAGGCACTAACCATTCTTACCCAGGAAGAAGAAACCAACAGTGTAACATCACACAGATCGCGACAGACCTTAATTTTCACTGCTTAACAAATGACTTACTGGACAGATGGTTGGTAGCCTGCGTTGGAAGAACTTTGGGCACAATGGGACGCGAGACAGCAGCTTTAGTCAGTGAGGACTGGATTGGCCGAAATGAACCTCTCCCTAAGTGAAAGATTAAATACCAATCAAGCAAATGAGATCTGACATCTTCAAAGCAGGGCACAACAGTTCAGTGGAAGAAAAAAAATACTCATTCCAAGCAGCAGCTAGCTTCCATGAATGCAAACAGCAGACACAGAAACAGACCTAAAGACCAACACAAGCTAACCAGCGCCTTATCACAGAAATGCAACAGCAGGTGCTGCTGTGTAACTGAAGCTGCTCTCGTCGTTTTGAGTGAAGATAACCTCTAAGCTCTGACGTTGATTTTGTGATTGAAGCTGAGATCTGAGACCACCTGTATTACCACTGTACTCAAGAGAAGCACATCGACAAGAAGGAACAAGTAAGTATACTGCTCCACCAACAAGGGCAGCATTTTGTTTACACTGCATGAAACTCAAAGAGCACCCCAGGTACCAGGAAAAGTTTCTTATAAGACCCAGACTAACAATTACATCCCATAGAAAAAAAATTATCTTAGTAATTTATTCCAGTTTTGTCTCCTTGTGAAAAGGTACTGCTTGCTCTCCCCTAATTTCACTGCTGGGAAACGGGGAGAAAAGTGTTGTTTTTTCCAGTCATAGTCATGGTTCGCTGAACAGCTGCATGTTCTTGTGGGAAGTGATTCAATCAATTAATAACTACGGTTTTGAAAAGATATTTTCCTCTTCTCAAAAGTGATTCCTTTCTGCAGCTTAATGAGACACCTCCTAACAGCAAAGAAGTGAAAGAATGTACTTGAAACTCACCTGTAATGGACGAGTTGGATAGGATAGAAAAGGAACACACGTGCTGGGACGGATTTCCAGATGGCCTGGGGAGCAGTGTTCTCTGTGTGACAGGAACAACAATAAATCAAAACACATTATATTACAAGTTGAGTGTAAAATGGTCTTCCAGGGCACAGAAGTTCATGACACCTTCTAGAGTAAGAAGCAGAATGTTATACAGATACAAATTGCGTGTCCTCTGTAAGCTACGATAAGAAAACTCCATGTGGACAACTCTCAGACAAATGTGAATTAGAACTGAACTCCACTCTGATTATTCATGCAATCATTTTTAATTTTTCCAAGATGCTACAGTATCTTGAGCTTAAGGATTGGATCTGGACAAACCGATCTCCCATCACAATTAAACAAGAATGAATTGAAGAGGGAACTGCATCATTTGTCAGGCTTAAAAAACCAATGGAAATGCAGAGAGTGTCTCACTACCACAAACCAACTGCATGCATCTTCTAGGTCTCCTAGAGCCGTAGAGACCAAAGGGTATATTGATACTTGATAACTTCCCTTTCCCCAGACGAGTGTCCACTATTTTGTTTTTATTTTTGTATGTTCTCCACCTGCCACAAGACCCTACAACAACCTGTGGTCCCACTTCACACATTATTCTCACCTGTACTACTAACGGCTTTCGCAAGTGCCGGTTCCTCAGCTTCCTTGGCTTTGGCAAGAAGAAGTCTGACTGCATCTAGGGAAGAACAGGGAACGCATTAGGAAGTATTTTAAGCATGCACACAATAAACTACATCCATAAACTCTTTTTCAATAAAACTGCAACTATTTATTAAAATGTTGCTTTGCTCCATACTAACAGTCTTTCCCAAACTGCCATTAAGTTACACGCATCTCATTTGATTCTGATGTTCTATCCCCACCTATTTATGCTTTAATTGAAAGCTCCTTAAACACACAGTCCAGTAAAAGAAAATGGAGCAAGAAAATCCCATTTCCTTAACTCAAAAATTAACACTTATATTCATATCTCCAACCTTCTGCTACAACAACTGAACAACTGAAACACTGCTAGAAGTTTCTCACTAGCAGTGCATTATTTTTCTTCTTGTTTTACAGGGACAAAGCTTTCACCTCACAGAAAGTCATTTCACTACTTATCTACCACAGCTTGGCAAGAAGCTGTTATTGAGACCGCATGAATATTTCAATTAAATACACCAAATGAAGTTGTATTAAAATTCATTGTACGTTTAGCCAGTTGTGATCAACCTGGCCAAAAGATTTCTTTGGAGCAATTTAATTAGAGAGCGAACCAGGTTCATCACGAAGCATGATGGTGGCATTCAGCTCTGAAGAAGTGACATCAACCTCAAAAATAACCAAAATGTGATTAAACTCAGCTGATGCAGCTTCAGCACTACTAGAAGCGCTGCTCTGTAGGGACGCCCATGCCTCCTGATGAAACAAAAAGCCTATAATCCAACAAGCTGCTCAGGCACAGAACGGCACGTCTTCACACACTGATCTCACTTACACTGATTGTGTCTAAGTGCTGACGAAAGGTCAGCTCTGCTTCCTTGCTAGGCAAGAACAGCTTCCCGTGGCGGCTATTGGGGGGCAGAGTTGTAGGAACAGCAAAGAGTCCACCATCAGCATCAGCACTTCCAGAACTCGAAGGTCCAGCCACCAGCAGAGGTCTGGGGAGGTTTCTCAAACCTGGAAGATTTCAGTGCAATTTAAATGAAGACAAAAATAACCATCTGGTAACTGAAGGTTACAGAGAGCTTAGACTTATGGATCCTGGCCCTGCCACTGTTTGTGGCCTTCCAATACTTGAAGGATGCACATAAACAAGAAGGGGAAAGACTGTTCACAAGGGTGGATGGTGATAGGACAAGGGGGAATGGTTTTAAAATGAGACAGGGGAGGTTTAGGTTTGATATTAGGAAGAAGTTTTTCCCCCAGAGGGTGGTGAGGCACTGGCACAGGTTGCCCAAGGAGGCTGTGGATGCCCCAGCCCTGCAGGCATTCAAGGCCAGGCTGGATGTGGCTCTGGGCAGCCTGGGCTGCTGGTTGGAGACCTGCACACAGCAGGGGGTTGGAACTGGATGAGCACTGTGGGCCTTTGCAACCCAGGGCATTCTGTGATTCTATGATCCTATGATTCTATTGCATTGCCTTCACCCACTGTATCAGAGGTGGATGTTGGTGGGATGGCAGCAGAGGTGGACCTTCCCACCAACACTCTGCTGCGTTTTGTTGCTGTGTGTCAGATGGCAGCCAAGGGGCACTTTGACAGAGCAGCATCTGACATGGAAGAGCAGATGAAGCAAAAGGCTGGAACTGAATTCCTCCATGTGGAAAAATGGCACCACTGACATTCACTGACACCTGCTGAATGTTTATGGAGCACAAACAGTGAGTGCTGGCACAGTGAATCAGTGGGTGATGCATTTCAGCAGTGGCAACAACACAGTGGGGCACCTCCACTGGTACAGATTCATACAAGCGCAGCACGCAGCTCTTCTTCACTGCTGGCAAAAATGCGTAACTAATGGTGATGTCTATATTGAAAAATAGTGTTTTGTAGCTGAGAATTTGCTCTATCAAATACTATTATTGTGTTCTTTGTACCTGCTGTAGTTTCCATGGAAGATAAATAGAAGGCATTACATTCAGTGCAACCCACACACCTGAGGGTCAGTCCTTCCACTACATAAGCTCTATATCCACCTGATCCACTCCTTTTGTAGGCTATGATAATACAAATACAGATTCATTCTACAATAACTAGGTTTTACTTGGGCACCCCTCCCCAGTGTGGTAGTTCAAAGTGCAACCTCAGTAAAATGATTCTAGTGAGAGAGCAAACAAAAAGCAGGGATCATTTACCAAAAATACCTTCCAAAAGATGGATCATCTTAGTAATATGTGCAGCACATTGGAATAATGATATCTGGTCTGAACAAAACTTCTCTGTTTACATTTAAAAAAAATTAATTTCAAAATGTTGTATTATTTCACAGCTCTGTGCCAATTCTGCAGGCATTCAGTCAAAATGAACAACAGTATTGTTGTGCATCAATCTTAGACAACTAAGTGTACCTCTCTTATATGCTGTACATACAACACTGCTTCATTACAATAGACAAAAATGGCTTTTTTTACACTCAGTATGGCATCCTTGCTTGGCAGGGCTCTCAGCCTCCTGCTGGGCTACAGGTATCAGCAGGGAAGCAAAACTCATCTGCCTCAATGACTCCCACCAAAGCCTGCTGCCTCCCTGGGCAGGAGAACAGTTCAGCACAGGGCTGAGCTGTCCTAACACAGTGATGGCTAACTACAGCACTGCTCAGGAGGAGTTCTGAAGAAGAAACTTCATAACAAATGGGAGGAATTATTATTCTCTTGTTTAAAAAGCAGAACTGCCACCCCATCCTGCCATTCTGCACCACTGCTTTTTTCCAATGGGACAGCGGAAATTACAGTGTGCCAAAACACCTAAAAAACAATTAAATGCTGAACACCCAATATATTTGTGTCTCCTGATTGACTAGGAATTGTTCACACACAACATATTTCCTTTGAAATCTGTCAAGGGGTGCGCCTCAATTATGTAGCGATATTGTAGATATTACAGGTTATGTTGCACCACAGTTGTTGCTTCACTCTTCCCTAAATCTCTTAGCATGATTCTTTTTAACGCCTGTTATTTTCCCCCCAGCTACCTGTGTGCCTTTTGTGAAGCTGTCTATCAGTACTTTCAGATCTTCTGCAAAGGACACGAGCTACCTTCTTTATTTTCTAGTACGAAGAGCAAATCAATTTATCTTTAGGAAAATAAAGACAACAAAAACAAAAAAACAGTTTGCAGCTAGACTGATTCAGGACCTACTCCTGTATGGGAACAAACCCAAAAGACTCATCACCAAAAGCAGCTTGCTTTCTGATAGCTAGATTACTGCAGCCACATAATCGCATATGAAGATACAAAGAAGCTTGATAATTATTGTGTTCTAAAGGTCCTAATCCATCATTATTTTAGATTCAAAACACCCTCAGGATGATATCAGGGCTGATAAGTGGGATTAAGTTTATCTACCAATAGAGCATGAGTGAGGACATGCTTGGCTATCAGTATGATGTACTGGAATGCCAACATCTGAGGCAGATGCTGAATATAACAGCTCAAGCAGAGTTGTTGAGGAGATAAACAAACTAGGCAGAATGCTGTATTCAGCACTTCATGCACCTGTGTTCAAGCCAAACAGATTAGCTGAAGTCACTCAGACTGTCTTTGATAGGTACTGCACAGGAGAACGACACGCATTTTTCAGCCACGACTTTACCAACAGCCTTTATGCCACGTGTTCACTTCCCAGCTCTGGAAGCCTTCACTCTCTGAAGATCCCCTACCTCCTCTCATCCCTTCTCCTAGCAAACACCAGCATCTTCTTCTGACTGCTGAGACATTTTCTGGATTGAGAGGTGTGCTGTTGACAGACTGCTTTGCAAGATTCAAAGAACTGAACTTAGGACAACCCCTAAGCAAATATACCATGCTCCTACACAATAAAGTTTGTAACAGCAGTAACACTCGCCCTGCCAGAGTCACTGCAGAGTGGAACATGTCCACCATGGTATGAGGCATTCATAGTCTGATTCCTTGAAACAGATTCCTATGAATACTCACCTGAGGAGCTGGAAGCAGCAGCAGGAGAAAACGTCTTGTTGTTGCGAAGGGCAGACTGATTTCGAGTGCAGCCTGGACTTCTGGTGCTGATGGTAACCACCTTCCCTGGAGGAGTCAGTGACTGCTCCTCCTGAGTAGGCTTGATAGGTGACGTGGCAACAGAGCTCATCTCAGGGGTCTGAAAACACAAGTACGTTAAAAGAATATCGGCCACTGTTGGAGCAAACACATTGTTAAACTCGTTCTACTTAGGAAACACTAAAAAAAACACAACAAACCAAACCTGATGTACTAGAATACCTGTAATATTCTAACCAGTGCCTCTGTGAGCACGTGGTGGAAGGCTGAAATTCTTCCCATATGCATTTAAAAGTAGAGGTAATAACAAATATTTGACATAGTAACAAAAGAGGGGCTGCTTTTAATTCAGGAGAAATTTTCATAAGCTCTAATCACCATGAGATGAAGAAGTAGAACCTGGAAGTAGAACCTTGGAAGCAGACCTGGACAAAAATACTTTGCTGTCAATGTTCATCAAATACAGACAAGTAGTTTTGAAATTTTTCCCATTCCTTCTCCTACTCCGTACTGTTACATGGCAGTAAAAACAGAAGCACATGGCAGGGCACATTACTGATTTTCCAGGTCTATCCAACTGATTTCCTTGTTTCTTGCATGGTTTTCTAGAAAATGTACCCTTTCACAGGCATAAAATTAACACCCATGCTTGACTGCAACCCAATTTGATACAGTTTGCTTTATGCTCGTAATCTTCATTTAGAAAAATGAACCATGGAACAATCAAGCATTCTGGTAATCCCGAGCAAACCGCAGGATCTGGCACCTTCAGACAGCAGCAAGTATCACCTTGACTCCTGAATGCATATGTCATTCAGTGACATTCACTGCCACAAGAAGCTTTTACATTTCATGTTTCAGAAAAAGATAAAGTGGTATTAGGAAAAATAAAGAAAAAGTTTATGTTACTTTTTATTGGAATGTATTAGAAGGTACACTGCTTTTCAGGTGTATTAGCTTGCCCTGTTTAACACAAAGAATGCCAAAAAGAAAGCATTTGTAAATAATAACAGCCTCACATCCTTTTTTTTCCCTTGCCTTCTCCCTCAAGTTTAGTGAGATAACCTTCCTTCCATTTGCAGTTGTTAAACATCTTCCCTGCCTGTCACGTGTGCCACCTGCAGGAGATGCCAAAAGAGATCTGTGCCACTGTCACACATCTGCCTGACGGTGCACCAGAAGTCTTGAGAGTTAGAATAAAATCTAAGTGAGGAGCTGTAGCTGAACAAAGATGGTTCTACATTTAGAAAGTCTTAAAACGTAAGACTGTGAAATCGGAAACAAAAGGAGGTGCTGTGCTGTTACTAAACCTGCACCAAACAACACAGATCAAAGACTACAGGTGTCAGGGAAGAGAGATTCATTTGCATCCTATGCTGGAATATGATGCAAATGGTATCTTCAGCTCATCACATCTTCATCGCAGGAATTCAGTCAGATCTGCTGAATTTGGCTTTTTTTGATCTTGAAAAGCATGTTTTATTAAGCTTCAATTAATTACAGTAGGAAGAAACAGCAGCCAAGTTATCACAGTGGCAGATCTTAAACATTGGTTACAGCACACAACAAGGAAAGCAAGTTCATTCCCACTTGTCTACCTAACAAGAAATTGTTTTTCTAGATATGTTAAACATCATCCTAGAGCCTCAGAAGTTCTACAAAAAAAAAAAAAAAAAAAAAATCACTGTAGCTAGCCAGTTTCAAGGAAATGGATTGTTTTTCCACTTGGCATGATTTGAGCTACATTAACATTAGAAATTTAGGATTGTAGTTTTTGTTTGGAATTTTAACTGGAGAGAAGGCACCTAACTGTGCTCATGACTGATCTCCTGAGTTCACTGCAATACTGCTGAGACTCATGACAAGCCAGAAACCAAACGGTATTGTAAAAAGCAAATGGAGCACAGTGAGGCCAAGTCCACCCTGCAGCAACCTGTTTGGACATTTTTATTATTATTATTATTTATTTTTTTTTTTAAACACAGGAATCTCTACAATCTTAGGAGAGCTGGTTATTGATTTAGCTGGAACATAACAGGAACAGGAATTATTTCCCAGTTCAAATAAGAGTGTAGCTTCTGAAGGGTAAAGAAGTGCTACTTACTGGTTTGGGATTGACTTCAGTAGAGATGAGTTTTAAAAGGCAATTTAGGAGTTTCTGCTTGTGAAAGGTAGTACATGTAGGAACAGCACTTGATTCAGATGTTTGCTCCCTGGCATCCTGGGTTTCTGGCTCCAAGACAGCCAGCCAGTCATATTCCAGCTGCAGCTTGTTCGGTTTGCCCATCATGAGGTAGACTTCAGCCAGCGTAAGGCTCTCAGAAGTTCGCAGGCTCCATCCTTCTTCTCTAACTTGTTGAGAGAGCCGGCTTGGGTCATCCTTGAGAGACTTCGTGTTAGATTGTCCCTGAGGTGGAGGTGGAAACGAGGAGCTCAGCTTCTCTTGAGAATCCTCCATTACCGCATCTGTTATCTCCTTGGTACATGCATCGAGCTGCTGGCTCTGGCTAGCCTGAGCTTCACATCTGGCTGTGCCACTGCTGGGTGAAGCCACACCACCTCTCAGTAGCTGAGGATAGGAGTCAGATGTCTCTGCGCTCCTCCCACTCGGAAAAGCCACAGGAGAAGTATCACCAGCTGCTGGAGCAGAATCCTTCCCATGTGGTTTGTCTGTGCAAGAACATTTCTCTGGGACAATCAGATCCTGACAGGACTTCATGTACCGTGGGAACGGATCGAGCAGAGAGAGCTCTTCCACATCAGGGATCTTACTGCAAGCACAAGCTGTGCTGCACGATGCTACTACAGTTGCTTGGTCACCAGCCAAGGCCTCCCTGCCTTCCACACCGAAGGCTGCTGAGCTCAGCTTTTCATGATTCCCTTCTTGATCTTGAAGTCCAGAAGGCGGCTTGCTGAGAGAGTTAGTGATGCCTGGGTTTGAGGCTGCTCCCTCCACCAGACCAGAATCTGCAGAGCCATCTTCAGTGCTTGCAGAAACTTCAGCTGTGGGCTGAGAGGTTCTGCTCGATTCTGTAGTGCTCTCAGCCCTTCCAACACTCTTGCCTTCTGTTCCCCGCGGGTATTTCAGTTGTCCCCTAGCTGTCCCCTGACCACTCTGTATGCCCAGAATTTGTGCAGGTGGTAGTAAGTGAGAGTCTTTTGTGTTCTGTTTGCATTTGCCAGTTTCCTGCCAATGCACCGTGCAGAAAGCCTTGGAGTGGACCACTCGGGCGACCCCAGGCAGTGGGGTGAGTGTACAGTTCTCTCCTGGAAAGAGATGGAGCATCACCTTCTCCTCTGAGAGGCTGCCTCTTGTTTCTGAATCTCTGGAGTCTTGAAGCTGCCGTTCCTCTAGTGTTTTACGCTAGAAAAGATGTGTTAAAGATTATAACCACTATCTGTCCCTTCAAAACAAGCACCTGATGGCCTATTTTGCAAATGAACAAAATTAGCAGCTTATCAGGGGTGTATGTTCTCTATTCAGCATAGATATGAAAGCTCTACGATCAGAAGTTAGTCCTGTGTTGATAAAAACTATACTGAAGATCTGCTCCAAGCACAAACTAAGTTTATGGGGACTTATTGCTAACTAGCTTTTCTGGGGATTGTACTATAGAAGAGTGGAGGTAGAAGTGAATGAAATGCTACAGGATTTCCCACAAAAGGCACCTTCACATTAGTGATGCTGAGATACTACCTCTATCTTCACCAAGCATGGGCTGGTACATTTATTAAGCAGACTTACATTTCTTAGATGAACTTTTAAGAAGGGAATTGGTCCCAAGCCAAGGCATACAGAACAAAGGAAGAAAAGGATACAATACGCACTTCATGGAGAGCCCACTTCTGCTTCAGGAATTCAATAAGGCTGGAAACCTTCCGATGTAACTCCACAATCATCCTGTGTGCAAGATGAAGCAAACAAGTAGTGAAAAAAAACATCAACAGAAATTCCAATCAGAGCCCCATGCTAGCATGGGAATTATGGGAACAAACTGGTGTTCTGTA
This sequence comes from Tetrao urogallus, assembly GCF_951394365.1. Lineage (NCBI taxonomy): Eukaryota > Metazoa > Chordata > Aves > Galliformes > Phasianidae > Tetrao > Tetrao urogallus. The sequence continues at coordinate 861,884 of NC_136828.1, forward strand.
ACATAGCACACAGAACACAGCCACCATTCCTGAACAATACAAGAACAGCTGGCCAGAAATTGCAACATTAATACATAATTAACTTGCAGCTGTGAAAGACCTAAAAACCTATGCGATAAATCTGCCTGCCATCGTTCAAGATACTACTCTACCAGACAGAAACAGAAAAACAACAAAACATCAGAGAAGATGGCAAAATTTGGCTAAACCAGAGTAGTTCAAACAAGGCACAGTGCTACGACATGAAACATGGGAAGAAAAATGGGGACAAAATTTTATTTATTTATTTATTTTACTCTTTTTGCTCTCAAAGCATTTTAAAAGTAAATCTTGCACTACACATCTTTGTTCTCTTCACATGACATTCAGTCATTATGAAGAAATGCTTCACAAGGAGCTATCAGCATCTCAGAGGCCCATCAGCCACAACTTTAAGACTAGCTGTAAGGACTCAGATGGACAGCCACTGACAGCACTGAGCAACAAAAGCAGGCAGATTTGGTTGGAAGCAAGTCAAGCTAAATATTTCCATTCCTGCTACCACTGTGTTGCATTTGACACATTCAGACTCCTCATGCAGGTGCCTCTGGCTGTTGTTTTACTTCCCTCCCCTATGCCTCTGTCTCACAGCATGTCCAGTACAAATTTTAATAGAAGTAATGCTGCCTGTCCCCAGTCCATTTGTCTCTACCCTGACAACTGGATGTAAATGGCACCAAACAAATCTATCTCCAACTTCAGCATCTCTTATCATTACCCAAATTAAAACGTGTGAAGAATAAAAGTAAATCAAACTTTCCATGAGAACCATGTACCCTGGTTGGACAAAGGCTTCAGAATAAGTATGTTTAGGCAAACTGCATTATCAGTTATGTACCACAGAATAGAATACTGCCCATACACTTCTCTATTCTGTCCTGAGCCATGAACAAAATCAAGTCTTTGTTACCTGAGCCGTGGATTCTGGGCAAGGCTCTGCACTCGAGCCCATGCATGATTATTTCGTGGCTGCAACTCCACGGGGACCTTGAGAGGAAGACGTACTGGCTTCTGGTCCTCTTCATCACTAATGCCTGAAGGGAGATGAAGCACAGAGGGAATGGATCAAAGCAAGAAAGCTCAAGCAGAATGCTTTATGCTCATTTACATAAGAAAAAAGCATCACAGGTATCAGCACCACCTACAGACAACTTAAGCAACTCAGCTTTACCAGTGGTGCTCCCTGCTCCCTTAGATTACCTCCCGTTCCAAAATGTTGATGTTGTGCCTTGGACACTGCAGTGTCAATGTCAGGCAGCTAGAAGCTCTGAACAAGTACAGTATTTCAGATCTTTAAACTCCACTGATATTACTTATTGGGGGTGGGAGAAGGGTTGAAATAAAGAATGTAAAAAAAAAAATCTGAAATGCTTGATGGTAAAAATTCACTCCTGTTTTTTCACTGATATAGTAGGACAACTAATCTTCAAATATAATGAAAGAAAAACTGGCAAAGCTGTAGCCATCTACTATGGTATAAATATCTCCTCTGTAATTTCTGTAATCTCTGTAAAAAAAATGAGTGCCATACTCAGATGGATCTTAAAGTTAGCAAATTCTACAAACAAACAGGGTTATAATAAGAGAACAGGAACATATCTGTGCCCAATACAAATGGAAAGCAACACAAATTCCCCTGCCAGTAACACATACATTAAAACAGCTCTACTCTCATGTTCTTCCAACTCTCTGTTAAAACTCTTTCACATCTCAGCATCTCTTACCATCTGGATCACAGAGCTTCTTCAAAGCCCTGCACATTGGAGCTTTGATACGAAGGTTTCTGCCTTTGTAGCGAACAGTCGTAGCCCTGGATATATTGGAAGAGAAGTATTTACAGGCACCATTAACTTGAGACTTAGGTACACAGCTGTGGTACAATCAGACCAGTCATCTCTACAGGAACTAAGAGATTTAGGAGTTTGCAATGCAGATTCAAAAAGGCAGTCAGGTTTTTTTGTTTTGTTTTTTTTTTTTTTGGTTTTTTTTTTTTTTTATATTTTTCATCACCTTACTTTTCGTTATAGAAATGCTACTCTTGTAACACTCCCCTTCCAGACACCCACAACGCACTGTGTCCTGTTACATGCACTAAGGGAAGGGTTGTTAAGATACACAGACCAAAATCATGTTACTTGGTTGCATAGTATTCTCAGATAAAGCTTGTTTGGAAAAGACAATTGGTTGTGCTTTCGTCTCTTCTTTATATTCCTAGTTTTCACTATAAAAACAAACCAAAAAACCTGAAGCTCTTAAGAAGTCTTCCACTCCATAATATAAACACAACCATTGCAGAAACGAGGCCAAACCACTTGTGCAGGAATCTGAACAGTCACTTCTACATTATAAGCTCCAATACCACAGGAGTAGCTATAAAGATCCTTAAAAACAAGACTACTTTCTGCTTCCTGAGCAGCAGAGCTACCTTCATCCAGTCAGCTCTGTTGTCTTTTTAGAGGCTTAAAAAGGCAGGCAGGCACTGATAGAAAGGTACTGATGGCAGTATTTACACCTCAAACAATAAGGACCACCGAGCACAGAAGCAGCAAGTTACACACAAGCCTTTGTAGGAAAGAAATCATGGAGAATGTTCTTAGAGCAGGATCTGGATTTAAGGAAGGTAACATCTCACAAGATGAGCACTTGTCAGTGCAGCCAAAAGGGAAAGTCACAAAGGGGCAGCAGGAGGCAGAGACGCAGTGGAAGAGGTGAGCAGTGTGGAAGTTTCACACAGCACACTGCGAACCTCTGCAGGCTCAGAATAGGCCAGGGCTGGAAGGGCAGATCTCCTGAACCTGCACTAAGCCATCAGAAGCCAAGGGAACATTGCTGTAACAAAGAACTAGCAAGAAAAGACTGGGCAAACAGCCATTTGGATTCCCTGTACTTTCTGAGTTTTGTTTCACAGGTGTCCTGCTTGGCGACTCTGAAACCTGTGTAAGCAGCCCATGTGTGCCAGTGTGGGCATGAGTGTGCCAAGCTACTCGGATCAGTTACAAAAGCTGACAGAGTAATTCTCCTGCTCCCCTTGGACTTGTAACTAGGATCCATCTTCTGACATATCACTGACTCAGCCAACTGCAGCTGAACCAAAAGCTATGCGCCAGCTGCCCTTACAGATCCATGAAGTTCTAAAGACAAGTAACAGAAGTCCAGCACTGGATGCTGTTAGCTTCAATAATCAAACAGGGACGTTTAACACAAAGATTCTGCCTTTACATTAAATAACTTAATTATATTTTCAAGCACTATTTTTATATGTAAGCTGGGTTTACAAGCTCAACTAGGAAGAGTTTCAATATGGTTTTGCTACAAGCATCTCAGAGACATTTGTTTTTCTTACACCAAGCAATTATTACACAAAGTCAGAGACGATGTCTGACAGACAAAACATGCAAACTGCCAGAGACAGCTCCTCACAGCCCTAGCTTCCTTTGACCCCTACCAAACAACCCCTGCTCACCTTTACCTGCTTCAGGAGAAGATTACTGCAATCATGCATGTTCACATTTGTCATTCTTAACTGCTAATTACTTTCAGTCAAGACTTTCAACATAGTGACAAGTGTTCTGCACTCAAAGGAAAGGAAGGAGGAGTACCAGACTTGAAAGAAAGATGTTAGGAACTGGAAAAAAAAAGAGACCCGCTTACAAATAGAGAGATCACAGAATTTTAACACCTCTGAGCAAGATGGAATGAGAACGTTTTGCCTAATGGGATGCATGCATTGTGTTTTTTTGTGGAGCTGTCCTGCATGGGCAGGGGATTAACTCACTTAGTGCAGATGTGCAGGTGCTAATGAGGAGGAAAACATGAGCACATTTTGCTCCTGTAAGATCTACAAGGTTTCCCACCAAGCAGACTAAGAGGTGCAGGAGGAAAAAGGAAGCCCAGACCATTCTGACTGATACATAAAGTGGATTAAGCAATCTGTTTTAAAAATCCTTTCATTTATGGAAGAAAAAAAATAGTAAGATTTGTACAAAACCCAAATGGAAGCTTCTGCTTTAATTTGAAATTTGGTAAACAAAAGAATGAACCAGTGATCTCATCAGCAATCATATCCATGAGCTACAGCACATCAGCAGGCTGCATGGACTGCAGCTTTCAGGAGAAGAGACTGTAAGGCACTCACATGGGGACTGAACTTACAACCAGTGAAAAACGCAGCACCAAGTATCACCCTTATGTAAGCTGAAGTCAGCAGCTGCTCACTATGACAAGCCTTCCTTTTTTTTTTCCCCTCTATTTTACAGTACAGCTTAGTTCATCAGTAATTAGCTACAATAACATAGTGTAAAAGCACAAACGCCAAGAATAAAAAGCAACTTGTGTGAGAAAGAATGAAACTGTTTACCAGTCTCTTCTGAAGACATGATTAGGACAAGCTGATGGCTGCTGAGCAACTGCAACTGGGAAGGCATTCAGTATAATGACCACAGTCCCTCATGATAAAAAACATATACAAAAGAAACTAAGTGTCAAATGTGAAATTCTGGCCCTGAAAAAGTAAAAGTGGTCTCAGAGTCTGGATGACCAATCCAACAATCCATTTTGAGAGTTTCAGGAGTAAGTTTTTACTTACCCAGCCTGAATAAGCTCATTAAGTTTGGCTGCATTCTTGTCATCCAGACCTTCATGTGAAAAAGGACAAAACAGTAAATTAGAATTCTAAGTGATGCAGTCCTGACCTTTATTTCTCTGCTGTTTGGTTTTCAAAACTATTACATTTTCTTCTTATGAAGGACTAAGGTGCATAAATAGGCTTAATTTTTAGAAAACATTCTATTCCCATAGAGCACAAGCATCGCATAGTCCTCGCAGTGAAAATTACACCTTAACAATTATATGACCCCAGATTAGGTGCTACACATCCTGGGTTGTTGTGCATTAATCTGACACTGCAGTATTGAAAAGAAAGCTCCCTCATCTGCCAGCTCCATCTCTGTTGCTAAGGCAGCACAGCGTGATGGAAGAGCAGAGCCTTCGCAAGGAGTGGAGAGAGAAGTCAAAATAACAAAATGCATGTGTAAATCACACCTTTCTTCCATGCACTACACTGAACGTTTTAAAGACGACATTATGATAACTTGGTTTGTATTCTCTGAATAGTTATGCCCAAATCTACTTACTGTACAATTAACCTCCCCTTAGCAATGATGAAAAAAGTCCTGATGTGCTTTTGTTTCTAAGTGGCTCTACAAAAGTTTTCTCAATTTCTGGGCAGACAGGACTGGGTAAGGAATTGCAAAACAAAGAGAAAAACAACCTTCACCACCTGCAGAGCAGACTTCTTTAAGCTGGGTATAGGAGCTTGTCTGCTCAAGTCCATTTGATGTCAGGGAAGAGACTTCATTGCGGGCAAATTGGAAGGTAAAATATTTAACCAAGTACCAAAATCATAAAAAGGCAGAAGCACAGAGTATGCATGCATTGCCATGGTGACTGTGCAAACCCTCATTCCCATTTGGAGCCAAGGAGGGGCTGCTTTTAAGAAAAGATGTGGATAAAGGAAAGAAACACCAATACACGTTTCCACTGGCAATGCCATCTGTACCTTGCCTCTGCACCTTCTTTGTCACAGAACAGTTCAAAATGTCTTCACAGAACAAAGTAAGAACGTTCCAAACATCCTAAGTGATGACAGAGTTCACTAAAATCCCAGGTGAGGGGATAATCTAACAAAAAAACCTGCAAAAATAACTGCTGGATTTGGGATTTGTACATGGCCACAACTTCCTTTTTTTTTTTCAGCTCTCTGAAAAAACTCAAAAAAATTTGAGTTTACAAAGGATAGAATTTTGATTATTTCCCTCCTTTTGCAAACAAAACGTGCAGTACTTGGATCCAGCACCAACTAACTGCACAAAAAACTTGGGAACGAATGAAAAGATACACGTAGGTGGGCTGGAGAATACAACACTTGTTATTTTCCCCATCCTCCACGTTAGTCACTCTGCTCTGGAAGCCATCAAGACCACGCACCCTGCTAATGCAACCCATCCATTTCCAGCAGACTGGGGAGCACAGGTAAGGCACGTGCTCATCATCTACACTTGCCACTTGCCCTTTTGGGCACAATCAGCCTGTGGGACTAACATGAGGGTCCCAATGCATTCTGACTAGCCAGGAAAGCTAATGTTTCTAATAATCCATAATGCCTTTTCCATCTTCAGTGTTCATTATTACTGAAAAGAGACTGACCTGGAGAAAGGTGCCAGCCCAAACTTTGACAGTGTAAGCAGAAACACTCTGGAGTACAAACACTGCTCAGGTGTAACAAAACAGACAGATAATCCAAACTGCAAATACTTTGACCTGTCATCTGTGGGTGTCACATGAGCTGCATCTCACATACAGTAAAAGCTAAAGAAATACGACAAAGAAAAAGGGGACTTGTGCAATTGACTGCAATAGAATACAATGAACACAAACTCTTCAATAAGACAAAAGTAAAACTGTACCAGACATGCCTAACTTCAAGGGCAGATTCTTTTGATTCTACCGTATAAAAATAATTTCCAGTCATCTGAAACAATTCATACTCACATCCCCCAATCTTTTTCCTCAACTCTCCATAGCAGATCAGGCCATAAAGCTCCAGGGATGATTTTTTCAGCCCTTGAGAAAACACTGAAGAAAAAATAGAGAAGGTACAAGTGAGATGACATCATCCAAAATGCAGATACTCATTTCAGTTCTGTGAAAAGATGAACGATGCACATTTTTAGCAATGAGACAAACACCTCACAGAAGGTAAGACTAAGCAGCTTCTGCAGGATTTAAACAAGCATCCAATTGTCCAATATATAAAACAGAGCTAATCCTGTGGCATCAACCTTACTATCATGACACTGCTTACAATTTCTGAAGAAATTATCCACGTGCTCCCCAGAAACTGCATACAACTCTTTAAGAAGTTGGCCTGAGTTCTCCAGAAGATGCATACTCCACAGGAAAACAAATTGGAGATTTAAGGCAAATTCTAGACTTTATATTTTATCTAAAGAGTTCACTCGTTCAGCTGAAGGAACTTTTTCAACCCCCCCCTTCTTATTAACACACAGAGAAACATTATTATTTCTAACAGATGTGAATATAACAGCACTCAAAGTGTTGTGATGTGTAAATCAGAAGAAAGCATTTATTCTTTTCAAGAATTTGGTGCTCTTGGACTTGCAAGGTTGCTTAACCTCAGAATTCAGACATATATTTTGACCATTATTAAAGGTAAAAAAGGCACAGCACTAATTCTTAAATTACTACAGCCAATGGGATTTGTACCTTATAGGTTCAGGCCCAAGTCTTAACATTATCCAAGAAACAGATGAAGTCCCACCAAGACAACTCTGTTTGCTTATGTTTTCCATACAGCACTACTGTATACTAATGGCTTGGTTCATGTCAGTGTCTTGTCTTGATGTGGAAAACAAACAAAAATACACCTTATGGGAAGTGCTTTAGTTGTGTAAGCCCTTTTTAAGATAACCTAATTTTGCTTCTTCCTGAGATTAAGTTCATAAAGAGACTGTTTTGTACACTATCTTTACATTTATTCAGCTTCTTATTTATTTTTATTAGCACTTAAAGTCCCAGCCATTTCTCACTGAGTCATTTTTAATGTGAGAGGTTATGGCCACAAATTGTAAAGATGAATTTGCTATCCAGACTTGCTGAAGTTAAAAATAATTATTTTAAAGACCAAAACTTTGAACAATGATGACACTATCACAATCTACGCAACTCAGAATACAAGACTAAAATGACAGGAAGGCCCTGGAAATCTTTACTCAAACAAAAGCTAACAATCTTCATAATCCCTTAAAATAGCCAACAGAACTGCACGTTAGTACAATCTATTCACTCTGCAGTAGATTCCTTTAACCACTTGTCAAAGCAGGCTATCCACAAATTGACCTGAATACTCACTGCCCATTACTGGAGAGTAAGCAACTGACAAAAATCAATGACCGCATATTGCTACAAAACACCCCTAGCAGTTCATACAACTTCCCAATTTTGTTTCCATTTAGAATGCTGGGGAAGGAAAGACAGAATGTTAAGTAGGAAACAGAACACAGGAACTCCTGACTAAAGAATTAATGACACGGTTTCAGGCTTATTTAAAGTGTAAATAACCATTTCATCACTCACATCTGTTTCAGACTACTTATTTATTTCTACCTTCCACCGAGAAGTGCAAAGAAGTGCAAGAGTCAGTTTGCTTGATGAAGTCATGCCTGACCAGCTATCATTTAGGCACATGTTCTCTAGGGTGTGTTCCTGAGAACAGAAAGAGAAACTTCCTCAAACCTGCCTTTTCCCCAGCACTAGCACCAGGATCAGCTGTTACTATGGTGTGACTGATAGGCGATGATAAAGAACAGAACTTTTTGAGAAGTGTTTTGCAAAGACGATGAACCTCCCTGTGGTTACGCTCCCAATCATACAAAGTATTCACAACAGATCCTATTCAGTACTTGTTTTCTCATTTCCATCATTTCTACCCTCCGTGATGACTCCAAAAGGTTGGACTCCCATACGGACAAGCCTGGGAGTTCTGCACTAAGCCCACTTCCCTGCATACTAACCATTATCAAAGTCAATGTACTTTGAGATCTTGTGCCAGGTGCGGTAGTAGAAATGGCGGACCTGCTCCTTGTTCTTCACCATGCTTGCTGGCTTGCCTTTCTTCTTGTACTTCAGGGCAATGTTGTTCTGGATAGCTTCAAAGTCCTTCCCATGCTGAAGAACAAATCAAATAAATCCAAACAGTCAAAATCTCTTTTTGTAAGACAACTGAAACAAGCCGAAGGATTTGGGGGTTATTTCTGGGAAGTTAGGTTTCAATGTCAAAATTCAACAGCAAAAGAATGACAGTATTTTCCTTTCCTATATGTAAAATGCATTATGGATGCCAACTATGGATGTCACCTTTTGATTGGGTTGTTTCAAAATAAAATGTACATTACTAGCAACTTTTTCAAAGGACAACTTTACTAAAATGCACTGAGTGGCAGAACTGAAAACACTGACTTTGTCACTCAGCTCTCCTTACCTCCTTCACTACTTTCCCATCTCTTCACTCCTCAGTATACTTCTAACCTGGGACTAATGCTTTGTTTAACAACTTCTACTTACAGGGAATTTCACATTTGAGTTATTAGTGCTACATCTGAGTTTCAAGCAATGAAGGGAAAGTTGGTGGTACCTACAGAAGAAATGCTTTTACGGGAGAAGCTTATTGCCAGGGAAAAATAAAACTAAGATTCTTAAGTGTCCCTTAAAAACCATCCAATCCCTATAAAATCCTTTAAGAACATAAATTACCACTGAACTCCTCATTTCCCAGAATTCAGAAAATGTTGGAGTTGATTTTAATACAACTACAAAATAGGAAAATCTCTTAAATATTAATAGCATTAAAAGAATGGAAGCAGGGAACCAAATTAACAATTCCTCTCAGTGTCAGAAGGACTTGAAGGAAACTGTTCACGTTTGTTGTGTTGACAAAGCTTACGAATCATAACTAACACTTTAAAAAAACAAACCTGTGACCATTCCTTCAGTTTTCACCTTCAGCACATATTTTTATAGCCATAAAGGCTCTTAAATCAGTATTCCTAAAATAACTTTGGGGAAAAAAAAAAAACCAACAAAAAAACAGGAATATATTGCATTCAATATGTGAGACAAGAAGTTAGGTGATCTAACTTTCCTTGTCTCTCAACCCTACCACCAAAATGGTTTTACTCTTTTATCATCAGAGGACTAAATACAGTATTCTGCAACACTTTAAAATAAAACAATTTCTTATTTGCTAATATTAGCATGCGTTGCTTCCAAAAGTTGAGATGGCAACATTGTTTTTTCCTCAGTTGAAAGAGAATCATAATTGAAAATATTATTAAGAGTAACTCACATATTTAGTATAGTATTTAAAAAGAAAAAAAAAAAAAAAAAAAAAAAGGAAAAAAGGAAAAAAGCTTGACTTTGGAAAGGTGCCTTTGATTCACAACTGTTGTATAGCCAACTGCATGGGCACACGTGCACCAAAAAAGTAATATAAGCATACGGGGGGTGCTCCTGCAAAAGCCACTTCAATCAAGCTTGTTCAGCAACACTCACATACCCAATGAAACCACGTAACCTGGTTATTTTCCTCTCCACGCACCTCATACAGTCCCTCAAAGAACGTGTTTTTGTCCTCCGTGCTCCACGACTCCCACTGCCGCCGGACCTTCTTCCCTTCCTCCTTCTCTCCAGCTGAGGAGCCCAGGTTCCTTGCTGCTGACTTGGAATTCCCGCTCGGATTGCTGGGAGGTATTCCTGATGTGCCACCAGATGCACTCCCTCCATTATCTGCCCCTGCAAAAAACCCCAAAGCAACACATGTGAATATTAAACCCACCGGGGATTCATGGATAAGTGAGGAATTTAGCCTACCTGCGAAAATAAAACAATAATCCAAGCTATCCCAGTGACAACAAGTCCCAGCACTTCCTCCCTCCCCAGATTCTGGTGCAACAACTGTAAGAGGGTACAGCAGTGCAAACTTGACTGTACCTTTCTCAGTGGTTGGCACCCCAAAGGACACGATCTGCGGGCAGGGGAACACCAAAAAGCAGAGATCAGCAATCGTGGGATGAGGGTGATAAAGCCCCTGATGCAACTATGAGGAATCACCAGCTTTGCAAGTAGCAGAAAGATTAAAAGGACTGAAGAAATTGGGGAGGAAGCATTATACTGCGTATAATGCAGTAGATCACACTCCCCCAACCCTAACTGAGAAGGAAAACCCTTCTTATCTTTTAAATCACCCCTGAAACAAAGTTCTTTTGAAGATATCATTAAAAACATTGTCAACCAAGTTTAAATGCATTATTCATCCACAACAGAAGCCAAACCAAGCATTTGTGATGTTCTAACAGGTTATGAGAACCCAGAAAACAGAGAGATTTCCCCAAAAGAACACTCTTTTCGTTTCCAAGAGAATCCAACCATTCTCAATAGGCTATACTCCCAAAACACACTTTCCCCCATTTTGCTAAGATGCAGCATTTAAGATTTGGCCACACAGATCAGAGCACCAGTCTACCCTATAAGAAATAATCTTCCAACATTAAACGTCCTCTTCCTACTATCAAAAAAGAATGTATTACTGTTTCCACTTGTCCAGTCACCGTTCCTTACATGGTTTATCTCAAAATAAATTGGTCATTTTAAAGTTAATTTTTCTTTCATTTCCAGGAACCATTTGATCATTTTGAAGACAATTGCTGTCACCACAGGGAAGCACATAAGGGAAAGCATGAAAGAGAATGAGAAAATTCACCTAAAAAAAAAAAGAAAAAAAAAAAAAAAAAAAAAAAAAATCAACCAAAGAACCCCAAGCAAATGAAAAGCTTCTCCATGTCCTAAAGCCCCCTTCTGTGTCTCATAAAATAACTGACAATTGAGCAATTTAATTCTGATACTGTAAAGCCTTCAAAAATGTGAAACCATTGGAAAAATGTGACGTACTGTAATACATGGCTGAGAAGATAAACAGCAGTTTTAAGAGCCAGAATCACTTATTTACTCTGTAAAGGTGAAACTGTTGTATCATAATTAGCATGTCTTTAATATGTTTAATGTCTTTATTAATGATCTGGATGAGGGCATTGGCTGCACCCTCAGTAAGTTTGCAAATGACACCAAAATGGGGGAAGCACTGATCTGCCTGAGGGTAGGAAAGTCCCACAGAACAACTTGGACGGGCTGATTGCTGGGCTGAGGACAGTGGGATGAGGTTCAACCAGACAAGTGCCGGGTCCTGCACTTCGGCCACAACAAGCCCAGACAACACCACAGGCGTGGGGCAGAGCAGCTGGAAGGCTGCGTGCAGGAAATGGACCTGGGGGTGTTGGTCAACGCTCAGCTGAACGTGAGCCAGCAGCGTGCCCAGGTGGCCGAAAAGGCCAACGGCATCCTGGTTGTGTCAGCAACAGTGCAGCCAGCAGGAAGGAGGTGATCGCCCCACTGCACTCAGCCCTGGGGAGGCCGCAGTGCTGTGCTCAGCTCTGGGCCCCTCACTGCAAGAGATCATTCAGCTTTCAACAACAATTCACAGAGACACGGAGATTCCATACTTGGTACCTGAACTATAACCTCCAGAAAGACCACAGATGAGAGAATCAGTGCTTCAGACACTTGTTTGGTAATTCAGTGTCCTTCCTTAGAATTTCAGATACCTTTTTCTGTAGATGAAGACATCTTCACAGTCCTATGGAAAACTAGAATACTTGCAAAAAAAATACAAAGGGATTTAAAGAGTGCAGCTTGAGATCTAACATGAAAATGACACTCAGTGGAACACTGCACATATCACGAGTTGCAGGCAGTACCAGTGTCTTGTCCTGACTGTAGCCACAAGTTCCTCCTTTTCAGCTCCTGGCAGCATCTTAGTGTCTACTCTTCCATTTTCTACCAGCAGCTCCTACCTGCCTGCTGATTCACACCTTCTCCTAGGGATTTTGGAACTTGGCAGAGTCAAGCCCCACTACACTCACGTGTCTCAACATGGAGGCTGGCTCTCTTACTGGCCTTCTTTAGGGTTAGCTGCAAAGTGTGAACTTCTGCAGGAGTCACCAGTCAGCTGCAGGTGGAACAGCTACCAGGAAATACCTTCAGGAGGGAGATGCTAAGTTCACAGACCCGGTGATGTTATTTTGGACTCAATGATCTTTCAGGTCCTTTCCAACCTGAGTGATTCTGTGATTCTATGACTCTTGCACGCCGCAACCAAATCCAGAGTGCAAAACGCTGACTCCCTCTGCAAGGCATGGGATGCAAACACTGACTTGTAACACATCAGCAAGATTCTTTCAAAGCATTTTATCCTTGCTTTGGATTCTATACAAGCCAGTAACGAGGCTGAACTACAGCAAAGTTCAAAAGCACTTCTTGGTAAGGAGTGCTACTAAGAAAGCCACCGCAGAAAATGCTTGACTGTTTTATTCTCACACACCTGCAGCCTTGGCAGTCCTCAGAAATGTGCATCAAAACACTTGCAGCCAACAGAGTTGCATAAAATGCAAATAGTCTTAAACTTTGCAGAACACTTCCGAACTCGTTCTGCTATTCTCATGACAGAGCTCACCTCAAAATGCATTTACTCCTCACTTTTAATTACTGGAAAAAAACAAAAATCCAAACTTTCTTCCTGATCACAAGGTATACAAGTCCCAGTTTTAGCCACATGTCTTTCCAAAGGTAAATAAGACATCATACATCAAGTGACTGCATTGGTAGTGTACAACACAGGAATTTAAGTGAAGCCACTTGCTCTGTGGAAAGACACAACGTACCTGCAGCTGGATCCAATTTGCTCTTCTCTCCAAGAACTGCAGCTTAGAACACAGGCAAGAGAGGGAGAGACTGACATACTCCTGTCAAGTCAGTGCTTCAAACTGAGGACTAACATTTTAACTGGAAAGTGAGCTTCTACACTGCATGTCTCTGTAGTAAACAGCAGAGACTTCTAAGAAGGCCTAGGACAGTTAAAGCCATGGCATACATTCATACCATGTTACACTCATTATGAATTAACATCCAAAGCTTTATAATACAGCACATGAATGCCCTACAGAAATCAAACAGCACAGCTTCTTCCATCTCTTACTATTTAGATTTGCAAAACCCAGATGTAGGGTCAAAGTGGATGCCCCATCCCTGCAGGCATTCGAGGCCAGGCTGGATGTGGCTCTGGGCAGCCTGGGCTGCTGGTTGGCGACCTGCACACAGCAGGGGGTTGGAACTGGATGAACACTGTGGTTCTTTTCAACCCAGGCCATGCTATGATTCTCTGATTTAGCTAAACGCATGTAAACCAACATGTGAGCACACACAAAATTATACCAGTGCTTGCTTTTGTATGGACAGTACACATTTAAGCTATCAGTTGCAGCAGTATCTGAGCTAACCAAGCATCATTGTTAAAAAAACAAAAACAAAAACATTTTCTTTAAATAAGTAAATCTCGTCACTGCCCTGCCTCAAGTAAATCATTCTCTTGCTGTTCCACTAGAAAAAAAAATCCTTAAATAGAATAACACATTGTAAGCATGTATACTGGGCACAGAGCCTGGTGCAGGGTTCCATCTGCACCTGTACCTTGCAGGCACCTTTCAAAGCTCAGTACCTACAGTATAGGGCACATGAAACAAAATCCTCCTGTTGTGGTCTGAGATGAGATACCATGGAGCTCTGGTCCTCAGCCACCTTAAATGGATATGTCAGGGTGGGATGGAAGGAGGGGTATCAGTGGTAAATGAGATGGACAGAATTAAGAACATTAGAACAAGGGGCTGTACAAATAGTTTTTAAAGAGCCATTCATTCCCTAGAGAAATGATAGAGGAACAGTATTTCACTCAAAGGCTAGAACACGTGTAGCACACACATTTGGGAAGATACAGTAAAATCATGTTGTTAAGTACATGTATCAGTTATCCTGGTACATTCAGCCTCTTCACAGGAGGACATACTAACTAATTTAATTCACACACTACAGAACAAGCAACTTTGGTTGGCTGAAGCAAACTACGGAATGCTTTCCAGTGAGGTTTACACAGTGCAAAAAGATGGAATGTTTCAATTCTATTCATGTTTTCAGCAGAGGCTGTTTGTGGTTTTTACTTTTTAAAGAAAACTGCTTATTATACATTTTATGAATAAATCTGGAGTAGCAGCACAACAGATATCTTCAAGCTTCAGCTCATCACCACTACGTTTCGTTAGTGCTTCCTCCTGCCTGCATTCTGCATTCACAAAACAGATGATAACCACAGAAATGAGAACACCCTATGTTAGCTCACAGCAGAGCTACAGCACACAATGGCAAGATTCTACAATTACTTTTGGTAACATGGTGACAACACTCACGTGTGTATTTCCACCACTTACTGCTTCACAGAAAGAAGTCCCCAAACCCACTCTAAAACTGATGCTCAACAACGGCGCAGATTGTTTGCACTGAAGAAGAAAACTCAGAAATCCCTCTTCTTCAGCAACCTTGTAACGGCTGCTTCCTCTTCTTCCTCTTCCTCAATCAACTTCTGTATCTCCAAACTCTCAATCAACTGCCTCCACCATTCCCTTGGGTTCCTTCTCTGGTTTGCTGCAAGTTACTTCAAGACTGACCTCCAAGCATCCGTACTCCAAAAGGAGCGCTCTGTCTGAGCCATGGAACTTGAAATAATTAAGATAGCCAATATTCGAAAATAGAGTAACAATCATTTCCCCCAAATTACACATATTTAGATTCTCATGCAGTGAATTTAATAAACCTTTCAGCAACCAAAATGGTGTGACCTATGCAAGCTCACGTTTTCAAACATTTTCCCTCTATTACAATAATTTCATGCTTTTTTCTCTCCCTCCCCCCCCCCCCCCCCCGAAATAAAACTACAACACAGTACACACAGAACGGGTAAATCAGAATAAAAAATTCAAATAAAATAATCTGCAGCTAATTGTTCTATCGCAGTCATCTGGAAATTAGTATTTTCATGCGTTTTACTTGGAAGGATTTGTGAGTTCTTATAAACCCTCCCAGAACCATAGGAATACAGTAAAGTCAAAACACCAGCAGATGCTGAGTGCATGAAGTCCTCCAGAGTTATGTACACTGAAGCTGACTTCAACAGCAACTTCTTTGCTCCAATAAAGTACTCTAAAAACAGAAGAGCAAAAAAAAAAAAAAAAAAAAAAAAAGGGATGTGACAAACTGAAAATACTGCCACTTTGAAACGGCTTTTAAAGACACAACTAGAACAAACTAATGCCTGCTGGGTAACGACCGTTTGAAAGAAATTAATTTTAACAATCACACTCCTTAATCAAAGGACGGTTATGTTGGAAGGCACCTCACATCCCCCCCAGTCCCACCCCTACCATGGGCAGCCTGCCCCCCCAGATGAGGCTGCCCAGTGTCCCTCCAGGGATGGGACCCCCACTGCCAATAATAGCACTCAAAAGAGATTTCACTTCAGAATACACAGATTCTGAAAGCAGGACCACTTTGATATAACCTGAAGAATTACATACTGTTATTAAAAGATCACAGCAGAAACAAGATCCTGGTTTCAGTGGACCAAATCTAAGCGTGGTCTGAACAGCCCTTCTGACCAAGGTCAGTGTTACCTTTGCACTTATCATGCTGCTTGTGACAAGGAAATCATAAAACACTCAAATTTCTAGGGCTGATACAAAAGATTCAAGCTTTTTACCTTTTTTATACTTTGAGGGGAAGAGAAAGTTGACAGGATAGCAAGTGAAGGGATTTAAGTCTCAACTTTACTGGAAATTTTCAATGTTCAACTGGTTCTCTACTAAAGTCAGCTTAGAGAGACACTTCATCAGGAGTGCACAGCCCTATAAATTCTGATAACACTGGATTAGAGAGAACTCAGACAAACCTGGAAAGCATCTCAGTATGGAGCTCTGCATGTGAAGAACTCAAAGCATGAGGACTGCTCCGAAAGTAATGCCTCCTTCCTCACTGCATTGGCCCACAATGTCAGCCACCTCTTTTGGGGGGATGGCAGCAGAGGCTGAACCTTCCCACCAATACCCCATTACCTTTTGTTGCTGTGTGACAGATGGCAGCAGAGGGGCAGCTTGACAAAAGGGCACCTGACACGAAAGTGCACACGGAGCAAAGGTGTGTCACTGAATTCCTCCACGTGGAAAAACGGCACCCACTGACATTCATCAACACCTGCTGAACACCAATGGAAACTAAACAATGGATGTGAGCACAGAGAGGAGGAGGGTGGCGCATTTCAGCAGTGGGGACAGTGGGGCTGCAATCTGCATGAGCATGACATGCAGCTCTTGCTCATCACTGGCAAAAGTGCACCACCAACAGAGGTAACGATGCTGAAAAATGGTGTTTGGTTTTTTGTTAGCTGAGAACATGCTCTATCAAACAGTGCCACTCTGTTCTTTGGATCTATTTCAGTTTCCATTTGAAATTATTAGGAGGCATTACTTTTGGAGCAACCTACGTAGAGAGGACCCCACTGCACAGGTCTGTTCTCCAACAGCTGGCAGTTACAATCCTTCCCATGTGACGGAAATCAGCTTTCAGACATTCACATCCAAGCCAGGCAAAGACATGGCTGGTTTTACAATTCAAGAAGGGAAACTACAGTTGTCATTCTACCAATGACCGTCACTCCCAACAATTTAAGAAAGTCTCCCCAAACCTGACAGTGTAGTCAAGCACAGCAATTACCAGTCTATGACCATCTACTGAAATAAGATGGCCTATTTTGTATATAGTTTTATGATGGCTCTTTTGGAATTTGAACTGCAAAATAAACTCAAGTTCATTCTTAGCTGCGTTTTAACCCAGGAAGAATTACTCTGCTCCTCTAAAATCATAAATTGAGTATTTATGTACAAATGTAAATATACACATGAACAAATTATGTCATCTTTGTGCATGTGTGCATTCACTTTCAGAGCGAAGAAGTAATTTCAAATGCATACAATGCACTTGTCCATGATGGACAATACACTCCACAAATAAACATCTCCTCCCATTTAATATCACTTACAACCCTTGAAATAATTGTCTGTAGCTAAGCACTCCTGGGTATTCCATCTGTTTGTTTATTTGGTTTAATGCAGCTGGGAGAAAAAATTACGCAGCCCTTTCTGCTCTATCTTCCAACAGCACACACAAGAAGACCTTCACTTAAAAAAGTTCAATGTCTTAAAGCAGACTTACTAAGAATCCCTCAGCCAATCATATAAACCGACTGACCTGACAACTGAGCTCAGGGTTTTTTCATTATATGGCAATAACTAAAACACCACCATGTGCAAAGGGCTGCTTTCCGCCCATAACACAAAACTATAGCAATTCTTAATGCTCACCTATTGCCCAGCATGCACATAGCACTGCAGCGGACTGAAAAAGTGAGGTAATGCCCAATATGCATTTGAGCTGCAGTTTGATTTTGTTTCAGCGGACAAGAATAAAACTCGGCTATTTCTAGTCTTAAAGAAACCTGCAAGTGTTATTTTCCTCTCAAAATGTATCAGAAATTAATATTTGAGTACTTTCGGACAAGGTACCCAAGATTAATGTCAAGCACCGCACAGTTACAGCGCCAGGTGTTGGCCGGGGAGAGCCGAGCACACACAATAGCACCAAAGACTCACATGGCCTCGCTGCCTCCCAGCTACTTCAGAAACAAACAGCTCTGACTAAAAGTCACACTCTCATCCTCAGTGCTGAGGCAGGAAAGCCTATATATGTGTGTACGTATGCATGCAGGCACGTATGTGCATGTACACAGATGTGTGCGATGAAACCTTAAAAGAGAAAAACAACAACAACAAACAAACAAACCAAACAACAAAAACCCACCCTCAAATTGTATGGAACTGCCCCCAGCTGCTCTAGAGAATACAGCGAGGGCGACTCACAAACCTTTGGAAACAAACAGTTCAAAACGTGTGCCTCAAAGACGCTTCCGAAATAGTTCCATGGTTAAAATAGTCACAGAAATCATTGGGGAAAATCAGCAGCATATCAGGGTTTACTTTTCCCCCCATTTATTAAACTATCACCCACTGAATTTCTTATTATTCAGTGACAGAGTTCAGGGCGCAGCCATCTGATTACACAGCTTGTTAGAGTCTAATTTCCTAATGAAAAATACAGAAATTTCCTAAAACTCAAGTGATGAAACACAAGAAGGAATGGAAGGACTGCTCCAATAATGGAATTTTCCTCTTCCACATACAAACCCAGCCCACCCCCACTCCCCCACCCCCCTTTTTTGGGAACAGGACAGTGGGCAGCAGAGAAGTTGAAGCCTTGGGACACAAAGAAGATTTCAGCTGCTGTGAGAAACAGGCCCCACAGCTCCTTCCCCAAAACCAAACAAAAGATGGCATCTGCAGGAAGAGAATGACAACCCCCATACACACAGGTGGCCCATCCACACCCCACCCCCCTGCGGGTTCTGGGGGGTGCCAAAATACAGTACCTTTGCCTTTTACAGCAGCACTGCTCCCAACTGAAGAGGATGCCTGGGAATCCTTCTTCAGCCTCTTGCTCTGAGGTCTGACACTGGACCTGAGAAAATGATGCTGGTCCTGGCTGTGGGAGGGCTGGAGGACAGCCGGGGCCTGGGCTAAGCTGGGGTTCGGCGGGGGGCTGCTGGTAGTGTTGCTGTTGATGATCTTCTCTTCTTTCTTTGTGCCGCTGCTGCCTGGAGCTGCCTCTCCTCCTCCTCCTGCCCCTTCTTCTTCCAGGGATTCCTCATCTCCTCCTGCTCTCTTGCCCAGCTTTTTCACCCCTTCCTCCCCGCCGCTCTCGCCCAGTTTCACTGTCATCCTGTTGGGGAGGAGAAAAAGAAAGGAGAGAGACATAAAGTCAGGCCGGGGAGCCCCCCAGAGAGGGGCAGAAACCCCTGGGCTGAGAGGGGAGAAGTTTAGCTGCAGAAATTCCTCTCAACATGGCCGCCGTTGTTTGTTACTAAATCCCCTTTCGTTTGCTGTCCCGACCCAACAACCTGTGCCGAGGGCGGGAGGGGAGAGTTCCGCGGGAACCCCCCGAAACCGGCCCAAAAGGCGGCGGGGCTCCCCCGGCGATCCCCCCGGCACCCCCCGGAGGGCTCCGGGCCGCCTTCAGAGGAGAAATCGCCGAGGCGAACTCGGGCGCTGGAAGCGCTCGGCAGGCGGCGAGGGAGGCAGCGCCGGGCCCGGCGGAGCGGGGCAGAGCGGTCGGGCCGGCCCGGGGCTCGGCCCCATCCCACCCCCCCGACGGCTCCGGGAGCTCCGGGGGGGCTCCTCGCCCTCCTCACCGTGGGGCCGAGCCGGCCCGGCCCGCCGCGGGGGGGGGCTCCATGCTCCTCGATGCGGCGGCGGCGGCTTCTCCTCCTCCCTGTGTGTGTGTGCGGCTGGGGCTGGGACTGGCCGCGGCGACCAAGATTTCCAGCTCCCCTCCGCCCCCACCCCGCACCTCCCCGGGGCCGCGCTCCACCCGGGGGGCTCCGGGCACGGCCGGTCCCACCGCCTCTGCGGGGAGCATCGCCCGGCCGCGGTTCTCCCGTCAGCGACGGCCGGGCCGGGCCCGGGTCCGCCTCGTCCGCGTCTGCCCGCGATGCCCGGCGGCGGCGGAGGGACCCCCGCATCAATGCGCCCCGGGGCCGCCACGGAGCCCCGCCGCCTCCACGCCGCGCTCGGGAACCGCGGCCTCAGGGAGCTGCGCGCGGTTATCTGCCCGGGGATGGGGCTTCGAGGGGCACCCGGGTGAGCCTCCACCTCAAAACGTGCCCGCTGCACTGCAAGCTGTACCTGGAGCACAGCACCCGATGTGGGCGCCCAAAGGCGCTCACAGACCCACTGCCTACTGAAACCCAAGGTTTTGGAGAGAGCGTGGTGGGCACCTCCTGAAGTCCACCTGGAAGGAAGGCCGTCCAGCAGCAGCGGGAGAACAACGCCCGCATTGTGGCTCCCCATGGCAGCAGCAGAGCCAACTTCAGAGCCAACTTCAAGCATGGGCAAAGAGATGCTCACAAGAGAAGGAAACTCAAAACGTCACCCATGGAGCAGTGGCATTACTGCGCATTGGGCCAACATCATAAAAACGCGCTTTAAAGTGCACCAGGTGCATCACCTGCCTGTGACATGGGAGTGTGTGTGCCTGCAGGTCGTGGCACGTGCTCCTGTGACTGAAGCGAAGCTTTTTCCTCTAACATCTCCCAGCCGAAGCACTGCGCCCAGCAGCCCAGAAGGATGCTGGGCAATGTTCCATTCTTCACAGTAGGTACCATATGCTGGTGTGAACCACAAATCTAAACCCACGTTAAAACTTCCATACTGAAATTTCACACCAAACCCTGACGAAGCCCTGATTACCCACACAAAGACTTCTCCAGACGACTAAACCACGATGCTTTCAGTTGTTAGAATAACAGAAATCTTACAACTCTGACAGCCCGTGCTCAGACGTCCTCTTCAGCAGGGCAGGATCTGACCCCACCCTCAGCTCCACGGCCACAGACTGGGCGCTGCACCCCAGCACCAGGGCAGGAGAGTTCCCCTCCCTTTAGCGAGTCCTCGAGGCAAAGCAGCCATCCCCGGCCGTCTCCCCGCTCCCGCCAGCCCTCCGGCCGGGCTCACCCCGCTGCATCCCCTCCCTTCTCGCCCAACGCCACTTTCCCTTTCTCTCTCCACCCGGAACACTCCCGTCCTGCCATCACGGGCCCCGCACCGCACCGCCCCGCAGCCCGGCCGCTCTCCCCGCACGGTCGCCGGTGCTCGAGCATTCGGCCCCGGGGACAGGAGAGACCCGGGGTCCCCGCCCGCCCGGCCCGCAGCGTTACCTGCCGCATCAACGCCGCCGCGCAGCCTCCGCGCTCCAGCTCTCCCTGCGGCGGCCGCTCCGGCTCCCCCGGCCCCAGGCACCCCCAGGCCGCACCTCGCAGCTGCCAGCTCGGGGGGAGGCCGGCGCGCCCCGCGACCCCCGCGGCCTCCAGCGGCCCTCCCGACGCTGCCGGCGGGAGCGGCAGCGCTTCCCGACCGGACAGCCGACCTCTCGTCCCCGGTTCCCCCGCAACCGCGGCGCCGCCGGCCGGAGCCGCGGCTCCCTGGCGCCCAGGCTCGGCCCTTACGCGGGCCGCGATGGGTCCGGGCCGCCGCGGCTCCGCTTCCTCGTCAGCCTGCGCCGGGCCGAGGGGGCGGGGCGCGGCGCGCGAGCCCCGCTAGGCGCGCCGCGGCACGCCCCTCCCGCGACCCCAAACAAACCGTCGCATTGGTTGACGGCACGCGGGAGCGAGGCGGGGGGCGGGGACTCAGCCTGGACTCCGACCAATGAAAGCGCGGCGCGGGGCGGGTGACGACAACTTTACGCACAGGAAGAGGTGGCAGCCGGCGTCCGTCTGGGGGCGGGACGATTCCCAAGATCTGGCTGTCGATTGGCTGAAAGGTAACCAATTGAGAGCGCTATCGTTGGAGGCCTTGGGCATGCTCTCGAATATCATTGGCCGGCGGGGTGTTGCTTTGCGTGCGGCGTTGTAGTCACTGCCCGCCAGGGAGAGCAGCGTTTGTAGTTGGAGAGAGGACAGAGAGAGAGGTTGGGTTGGGTTGAGTTGGGTTGGGTTGAGTTGGGTTGAGTTGGGTTGGGTTGAGTTGGGTTGGGTTGAGTTGAGTTGAGTTGATGAGGCACTGGCTGGTGCACTCTTCTTAGCAATTAACAGCTTTAATCAGCCCATTCTTTTTCCTTAGTGTTGAAAATGAAATGCATAAACTGACAGATGTGGAATCTGTAGGAAACGTTTATCACTTTCAGGGCTTCCAATTTAATTCGTGTGAAGTTCTCAGCGTCTCCAGAATGAAGGAAGCATTACTCAGTGATGTACAAAATTTAAGAGGGGTTTAATTTCATTTGCTGTGTTGGCCTGCTTTCCAGTGACTGCAGCATATAAGCGGTGATTTCTTGTTAATGGCTAGCTAAAACAATTTCCAAATCTTAGCACAAGTACCGTGCAGATTTTTCCCCCAGCAGCTGTTGGTAAATGATGTGTGGAAAGGATACCCTCTTAGAAAAATTTCCTGGGTCTCACTGTAGGAAAAGCTGTTTTATTCCTGTTCATTCAAGGAAAATTGTCACAAGCAGGTGATCGTCCCACTGCACTCAGTTCTGGAGTGGCCGCAGTGCTGTGCTCAGCTCTGGGCTCCTCACTGCAAGACAAGACAGCAAGGCCCTGCAGCGTGTCCAGAGAGGGACATGGAGCTGTGAGGGTTCTGGAGCACGAGGCTGAGGAAATGGGATGGTTCCATCTGGAGAAAAGGAACTCAGGGGACCTTATTGCTCTCAACAACTCCCTGGAAGGAGGCTGTGGGGAGGCAGGGGTCAGCCTCTGCTCCCAGGTAATAGCGATAGGATGAGAGGTAATGGCTTTGAGTTGTGCCAGGGGAGGTTCAGGTTGGATATTAGGAAAAATTTCTTCTCAGTAAGAGGTGAGGTAATGGCACTGCCACCCAGGTGGTGGTGTCACCGTCCCCAGAGGTGTGCAAGAGGTGTGGAGATGTGGCACTGAGGGGTGTTGTCAATGGGCGCAGTGTGATGGGCTGGTGGTTGGACTTGGTGATCTTAGAGGGCTTTTGCAATTGTACTGATTCTATGATTCTAAGCTATAGTGCAGAAATCTGCGGCTTAACAATCTGACCTTCAGAATGGCAGGTGAACTGTGGCTGTTCAGGCCCCCCTGGCGTTGCAAGTAACCATCTTATGATGTTAAATTCAAGCATGCCTTCACCTTTATCATCTTCTATATATACGCTCTAAAGCACAGCTATGAGTAACAAGTTTATTGTTAGAAATTTGTAAACGCAGAAGAGCCAGCTTTTGTCACAACTGCAGAGGTTTGTGTTTTAATCCACTCCTTAATTAGCTTGTAGAGAGTATTTTTTTTAGTCTTATTATAATGTAGCTTGAGATCATATGGCTTGTATCAAGTATTTTTGCCACTTGGTTTAACCACAAGCAAATTTAACCACGTTGTCAGGAAATGAGGCTTTCTGCATCTGTAGTGCCATGTATTTAAATGATGCTCTGCAAAAACACACAAAGACATGTTCAGTTCCCCAAAGGCTCAGAGCTGGAGGTTCCCATGTATGTAAATAACTTTGTATGTTTGTATGTAGCCCCATTGCCTCAAGTAGACTGGTAAGGTGTAAAATTGTCATGTGCGTAAATGTCCATGAAAGAAAGACTGAATAAAAAGGCGCTGGACAAGAGCTGAGAGGCAGGGTGAGGCTGAGATGTTGAAAAGCACTTGAACCATTCATTTGTTTGATGGTAGGGAGGCCGTGCTTGTGCAAACCTGTGCAGATACAACATGCAAATAATCTTTCAGTGTTTGTTGCCATGGTTTTCTAGACTGAGCAAGAACACAAACAGATTTGTTACTCTTCCAGTGTATTTTGAAATGAATATAGATTGCATGCACTGTGTACTCGATGTTTTATTGTCTGTGGTGGTCTTAATTTTGTTTTATGTTGTGGTCTTAAGTTTGCACTTTGTGCTAATTACAGTGTGAAACTTATTTCTGAGAGTTCTTAGCCATCACCAAAGTAGGTGTCATCCTCTTAGCTTAGCTATTAATTTTAATAATGCATCCGTTCTTAAAAGACTCTTAAATTGAATAATCTGGCAAACGATGATGGATGATTTCGGTGTTTGTACAGCAGTTCTTCCCCATTCAGGTAAGAGGATTTAAACCAAAGGTCAGACGTCTGTTGTTAATCCTTCATGTCTTACTAAGCAGGAATTGCCTAATCACACAGCTTTATTTTCCTCAGCAGCTGAGGTCAAGCCCTTAGAGGAAGGGATGAAATGCACTGCATGTGACCGTGCTGCTGAGCCTCTTCTTTGCACGTCCATGGGACCTCAGAGCTGCTAACTGGGCATCTTTCTTGAAGGCAGTGATCAAAGCACCCTAGGATGATGGTCTGCTTATGTCTCCAATAGGATATGAGCATCTTCCAGCAGGGCTTCTCTGCTGAATATTACTAGGAAACGCCAATTTCCATCTAAATCTGCACAACTGGAGATATATAATTTAGATATTGGCCGGACTAGCATTAGTAATGGAATCGGGTAAATGTGAAAGCTGTGAAATGGTCACTCGAGCAAAGATGGTTCACGTTTTTTAGATAATCCTTACTCCTGTTAAGGTGTGGAAGACGCTCACGCGCGTTCCCATGCAATGCTACCTCCCACCAGTGCTGCTTTCTGACAGCACTGACGTTTTTCTGTCCTAAATGTCCCAATAACGGATGTACGCCTCGGTGAGAACGAGCGCTACGAAGCTCTCCGCGGCGCTTCCAGCGGGCCGGACCGGCTCCTCTCGGCTCCTCTCGGCTCCTCTCGGCTCCTCTCGGCCCCTGCCGGCTGCCCCGCCTCGGCCGCTTCCGTCGCTCTTCGGTTTCGCTTCGGAAGTTTCCGCTCAGGGCCCCGCCCCGTTGTCAGGGGTAACGCGGAGCATCGGAGCCAGCGCGGTCTTCGGGTGGCGCGGCCGCTGCAGGCAGAGCGGGCTGCGGGTATGGCCTGCGCGGGACAGGGCGCCGGAACGCGGTGGGGCGGGGAGGCGACTTCAGCCGGGAGCTGGGCTGCGGGCGTAGCGGGGCCGAGCAGCGGCGGCCGGGCCTCGTCCCGACAGAACCGCCCCGGAACCGTGCAGGGCAGCGCTTTTCATCCAGCTGTGCGTTGCAATGAAATTGTACCTCGTTAGGTTGGTAGGTGCGGCCAGGCACAGCTCCGGACAGCTGCCGACCTGCTCCAGCCGGGATCCGGATGGCTGTGTTAGGTTCGTAGTGCTGGGTGTGCTGCGCTGAGCTCCGTGAGGATTCCCCGAGGGCCGGACTGCAGAGCCGTGCCAGCACTGGTGTCCGGAGTGGGGCTGCTCCTCTGGCCAGGTAGGAACAGGAGCAGAGGTTGAGCTTCAATCTCCCTCTGCTTTCCTCTGTTAGCTTTCTATGCATTGTTTCAAAAAGTGTCTATCGTGTATATCCTCCGTGATCCGTGTGAGGGAGGGGATTGTCCCCCCCTGCTCTGCCCGCGGAGCCCCCAGCTGCAGTGCTGCATCCAGGCCTGGGGCCCAGCACAGGAAGGGTGGGAGGCAATGAAGATGCTCAGAGGTTGGAGCAGCTCTCCTATGCAGACAGACTGAGGGAATTGGGC
The DNA here is from genome assembly GCF_951394365.1 of Tetrao urogallus. Taxonomy (NCBI): domain Eukaryota; kingdom Metazoa; phylum Chordata; class Aves; order Galliformes; family Phasianidae; genus Tetrao; species Tetrao urogallus. The sequence goes on from NC_136828.1 coordinate 887,675, forward strand.
TTGTTTAACTTGGAGAAGAGACTTCACTGTGGACTTTCAATACTTAAAGGGAGCTTATAAACAGGAGGTCTTTGAGTCCCTTCCAACCTAAGTTGTTCTGTGATTAAAGAGATCGTATAGCTGGGCTTGATCACCTTCCATACCTGAACTTTGTGAGAAATTCTTTTTTCAACCTTGGAAAAAAATAGGACGTGCCATGCCAGGAGTGCTTATGGAAGACAGTCCTCGTTTTTCACTTTCTTCTTTGAACAGTTAAGATAGATAACGAATTTTTAAGATTGTGCAGATAGAATGTTGGTTTGGTTCCTGTGTGTAGTTCATGTTGCTGACAATGTCAGTGGCAAGGTACAGAACCACCAGGCTATTTAAAAACATTGCCTATCTTTCTAACACATCTGATCAAAGCTGCTGAATTTGATTTTTCTATTTTGGGGGGGAGAAGACAACCCTCTTAAAGAAAAATCTTTATTTTAAGCAGTGATGGAATATTTAAACTAAAGAGACTTTCTGTGTCTGATTGGTGACCTGGACAGATCTTCTTACCTACATGTGCCTACAGGTCAGCAACTCGTGGCTGAGGTGGTCATAAAAGATCTTCGTCCCCACAGGTGTCAAGGAACTGTTTAAACCTTTGATGGGTTATTTTAATTTCTTGTTTCTCAGGTCTTGGCATTTTAGCTAATAACTGAGGTGCTTAAAAGGTGGTTGTCTCTGGCTGTTTGTTCTAAACCAAGCCAATGAGATTGTACAACACAAATCCCCCAACCAGTTTTCATATGTAAACTTTCAAAGACCGAATTACCCACTCCATTTCTGAGAAGAGCACCATTTCAGGTTTATTTTCCTTGGAAAAGGATCACTTATTGAGGGCTTTCATTCAGATGTTAAGATAAGTTGCTTTGGTTTTGCATGACCGGACCGTTGGTCCGGTGATTTCAGCAGTATAAGCTCCAAAATGGTGACAACTTCTAAAGCTCACTTTGAAAGAAAGCTCAGATGTGAGGCTTTACAGCCGGAGGTCACTCTGCACATTGTTCTCTTCAGACATGAAGTGCTCGAAATACTCTTGAAAGAACTCTGAGCTTAGCAGAATGTTCTCTGAAATAAATCAGCGTAAGCCACTGGGAGACCAGGTGCTGCTCTGTGCACACTGTGCTCTATGGGCTAAAGGCTCCGTACTGCCCACTACTCTTCAAAAATACCACTTGGTCCTTTTTCATTAAGGTGGACGCGCATTAAGATGGTGATGTGGTAGCTTTGTTTTTTTCCCCGTTTTTCGCATACTTCCCTGTTAAACACCTGTTTTCCTCATGCAAACTTGCAGTCACTGACTTCTGCCATGGCTGTGTATGTGGATCACCGGACGGAGGCTCCGGATTCAGTGGCCTCCCCTTCTCTTATAACGTGGCACTCTGTCCAACCTCTCCTGGCAGTTGCTTCCATCAGCACAGCGGTAGGAGGCTGTGTGGATATCTACCTGGAGCAGGTGAGCAGTCAGCAGCTTTGCTGCTCTGAAACTTCACTTTGGCATTACGTATGCCTGCAATTCCAAGTTTTACTGATGATGCTTACCAGTTTGCAGGTTAGGCTTAACAATAGAATGGCCACGTGCTTCTTTTTTCTCTTTTTAAACTTTAAGGGAATCAAGTGTACTCAATAATGGGAATTAGGAAAAAAATCATTCTTCCCCTTGAGCCTGCCTTGGTTTGCTAGACCCAGCTCATGGCATCTGAGAGGGCTGTAGACAGCTATTTGCTGTGCTGCTCTCGTATGCTATGCACGAGGGGCTCGTGTAGCACTTCAGTTTGCACCATTTCCAGGGGAAAATAAGAATCTGTGCTATTTAGGGAAATGGTGCAGCAGATGCACTGAAAACTTTGACATTTGTTAATATGAGTATTCTATAAAATGCATAACTTTCAGAGTGTGTTATGAAAAACTGTCATCCACATTTGATAAATAGGAAAATAAATAGAGGTGTTAAACAATTTGCCTGAAATAATGCAGCAAACTATGCTCAGAGGAGAGCCTACCTTTTGGAGCTAATTAAGCCTTAGTTTATTGTATTATTGGTGAAGAGCTTTATTGTTTTTCTTCTTTTTTTAAACTGAAATGTGGTGGGGGCCATCATATCGTTCTTATAGGAATCTCCTGTTTAGTGAGAGCTCTTTGTGCATGCTGTGAGGGAGGAATAGCCTTGCAAAGCAGAGGGAAGCTGTCACTTAACACCACTGCGTTTTCAGCAGCTATTTTCAAGTGGCTGTGCTGCATATCGTAGCACACCCATGCATGTGAAATAGCCAGAAATACGTGGTGTAGCCACTTCTTGTGTCTTACCAGATGTTCTGATGCAAGTCAGTTCTTTTAGACAAGAAAATATCTTGTTGGCTGGGGAGTAAATCTGAAGGTTTAGCTGCATTCTTGTGTTGATCGTGCCCTTTGTTTCTGTTGGCAGGGAGAACACGTTCCTGACGCACATGTGGAGAGAAGCTCTCAGGTCACATCGCTCTCCTGGCACCCTTCCAGGCCGATCCTGGCAGCTGGCTGGGAGACTGGAGAAGTCGTCATACTTAACAAACAAGACAAGGAGCTCCACACCGTGCCGCCAAACCACAGCACCAAAATCTCTATCCTACAGTGGAGCAGCAATGGCTCCCGCCTCGTGTCTGGTGACAGGGTAAGCACTCAGCTGTCAAACCTTCATCTGGAATACAGTGCGTGCCTTGTGATGGAAAGGATCACGGAGTGGACTGCAAAGGAAGGGAATAGGTGCAGGAGCAGGGGAGGGATACATTTCTGTGCTTTAGGTACAAATTAAAATGGTTAGGGAGTGAAGACAAATGTAATTGTGTTAACTTTTCTACAGTTCTTTCAATTTGTCTTTAAATGAGCATCTCTAACCTCGCTGAGGGCAGTGAGGCACTGGAACAGGCTGCCCAAGGAGGCTGTGGATGCCCCAGTTCTGCAGGCATTCGAGGCCAGGCTGGATGTGGCTCTGGGCAGCCTGGGCTGCTGGTTGGTGAGCTGCACACAGCAGGGGTTGGAACTGGATGAGCACTGTGGGCCTTTTCAACTCAGGCCATTCTGTGATTAGAACAGTAGGTCAGGATTTCAGGCTGTTTGATGCACGGAATGTTTGAGGTGTGGGTGATTTCAATTGCTTGTCCCTGTGTATGCAGGAAGTTTGCTTTTCAACTAATATGAATATTATTAAGCTAATATGAATTGTACTTACTGTATGGAAAATACTTTGGAAATGGTTGAAATATCAGTCTATTGGAAGCTTGTTACCCTTTATGTAGTGAAACGAGATGTTAATAATAAATATCTACTATTCAGGACTAAGCATTCACAGAAGATTCCGATTTGTCAGCTCTTGAGTGAGCAAATGGTGACAATGTGCTTTTTTACATTCTTTCTGATAAATCTGAGCATGCCCAAGAATTTTGCTTCAGTTCTCAAGACTTTTACCTATGATTTGGAGGGAAATGTAATTTTACATCATCCTTGTTAAAATTCTTTTGCCCTTTCTGCATTTGACAGAAATGCAGAAATTAAACATTGAGTCGTGATTGCATTTATCCTCTTAATTAGAAAAGATGTTGCCTGAAGGAAGGATGATAACAGTAACTGGGAGTTCATGTGGAGAATATGTTAATGTAACTGCTGTTCACATTCACGTGGCACTTGGGAACAGACTTTTTCAAATTGGTTTTTGGTGTTGGATCACAATAAGTCTCCTTAAAACAGGTGTAGGGTCAGTAATACCACTGCTTTTGTTGCCTGCATTAACAAAGCAAAATGAGGTTGAACTTTGCATCGCAAGTTGTTGTTTTGTTCATGCAGTGCTTATACAGAGGACATCCAAATGCCATTTGTTTCATAACAAAAATAAATAATAAAGTTCCAGCTGTGAAGCTGCAGCGTAGGTCAGCTTGTTGGGACAGTTCAGGCACATGACATGCTGATGCTTTTTGCATCTCTGCCTTCTTCATCCATATTTTCTAGTCTCTGGGGCTCTATGCATTCTGAGCTGGCACTGCCAAATGCTTATTACCTCCAAAACCTGCACCAGGCTCTAAGATTTGCACAGTGGTTGCACTTTGGTTTGTGCTTGTGTTCCTCCTTGCAGCAGAAGGCACAAACTGAGATTGTTTGTGTGATGGTTCTCACCTACACTGCAAATACATGTTATAGAAAGTATGTGTTTGAACAGAAAAAAGACAGTGAATATATATTCCTAGTTTTTATATTCAGTTGATAACCAGATTAAATCTTAGGAGTGCAATCTGTTGTAATGAAATTCATTTGAAATTCTGAGATTTGTTTGTAAGATTGAAGTTCTGTTTGGAATGAAGTAAGCAGGTGAAAGTTAGACAAATGTTAAGGGAGGGGCAGACAGCAAGGCTATGAAGTTCTTTCATTGAGAAATGGTAGAAATTTTGTCACTCAAAATTCTTTTAAAATCAGACTGAAAGAAATGGGGCGCAATTATTTTCCAGCATCAACTTCCATTGACTACTGTTGCATTAATTAGCTAACTAGCCTTGCTTTCTTTAACTTGTGATTCTTCTAGAGACTGGATTCTCACATATGTGCAACGTGTGATGAATTAACCGCGGTCTTTTTTTTCTTTTTAGCATGGTATCTTGTTTCTATGGAGAATGGACCAGCGAGGTCGAGTGCAAGGTCCTCCCGTGCTGAAACACGACTATGGAAAATGTCTGTCGCACTGCATCTTCCGACCGCCCCCTCCTGGCGAGTAAGTACTGTGTCCTGCCGCAGCGCAGGTGGACCAGCTCTGTTAACAGACCATTTCTATTTAACATCTTTATTAATGATCTTGACGAGGACATTCTGGCTTGGATCAGGAATGATGTGGTGAGCAGGACCAAGGCAGTCATCCTGCCCTGTACTCAGCACTGGTGAGGCCTCACCTCGAGTGCTGTGTTCAGTTTTGGGCACCTCAATACAGAAAGGACACGGAGGTGCTGGAGCAGGTCCGAAGAAGGGCAACAAGGCTGTGAAGAGAATATGTTGGAGAATTGCCTATGAGGAGAGATTGAAGGAACTGGGGCTGTTCAGTCTGGGGAAAAGGAAGCTGAGGGGAGACCTTGCTGCTCTCTTCCAATACCTGAAATATGATTACAGAGAGAGTGGGGCTGGTCTCTCCTCACTGGTGACAGGACAAGGAGAAACGGCCTTAAGTTTCATCAGGGGAGGTTTAGGTTGGATATCAGGAAATGCTTCTTTACAGTAACAGTTGTTAGGCACTGGAATAGGCTCCCCCAGGGAGGTGGTTGACTCACCATCCCTGGATGTGTTTAAAAACCATTTGGATGTGGTGCTCAGGGATGTGATGTAGGTGTAGGCTGTAAGAATTAGGGTACTATGGTTGGGTTGTGGTTGGACTTGATGATCTTTAAGGTCTTTTCCAACCTGAGCAATTCTGTGATTCTATGATTTAATAAATAATAATAATACAAAACTGTGCTTGTAGTTGTCCTCTGGTTCCAAGCTTTTCTTCCTCTCTATTTGCAGCAGAGGCTGTTTGTGTTCTGCATGCAGTGACAAGTCTTTCGTTTTGTCAACATCCCTCTCACTGTTGCTGTTCATTCTTCTTTCTTTAGTTCTTCAATCAGTGACATTTGCCAATTAGAAAAGCACAAAGCACACTGGAAACAGTTATTCATGAAATTATTGGCAAGAATAACTGAATTCTTAAATCTGTCTTTTCTCTTCAAGAAAGAAGTAGTAATAAGGTATAATATTAAGGAGAAAACAAACAAACAAACGGATTTTTCTTTGGGACATTGTTTCACATCTCTCTAAAAATAATAATGCTTAAAGGGGGAAAAAAGGGTGAAGCAATACAAGTGAAAACTGGTACTAAATGAGCTTTATATCTTTCGGGAGTTAGTTGATTTCCAACCAGTGCATGAAACATCTTTCTTCTCTCTTTACAGTTCTATGAAATATTCCTTTCTTGGGGATGGAATGTATTCTGTTATGTAGGGAATTGGAAATGAAGTATCTTTTGTTTGCAGAGACTTCCTACAGCTGGCAAAAGCTGCTGTGAGTGGTGATGAGAAAGCCTTGGATATGTTTAACTGGAGAAAAGCTGGAACAGAAGCACCTTTGAAAACAGGACTCCAGGAAGGACTGTCCTTCTTTGTCACCTTGACTGATGGTAAGAGCAAGAACACTTTTTTCAGTTGCTGTGAACTTGCCTGTTAGTGGTTCAAAACAGTTTAATGACTTAGATTTCTGCTACATTCCACCCCTTCCCGGCTTGAACCAATGATTGAGCAGGTTGCAGGTAAGCCTTTCCCATTACAGTGATCCAGTACACCATGATGCTTCATACAATTTGCCTGTCACGGTGTAGGTTGACAAAATGAGATGATTGATGATTGGTTCATGGTTGAAATTCATGTTCCTCTGTGGGCCAGTACTCGATGGTTTCCTGGAGGCACATAGCTGCTTGGACCAGGGAAGATTTGGCTTGCATTTCATCAGTTCCATACAGTCCACCCCCAGGTGTCATGCTGATCTTTCAGTGACATTGGATGTCATGTTGCCACTCCCAGTGATCAGAAGAGACTCGGGGGACAGCACAGATGTTTCAGAAGTACCAGAAGGTGTAGGCCTGCCCTCCACAGCAGGATACATGCCATGTTCCTGTCCTGGGTCAGTACTAAAGCTTGCACTAGGGCATGTCCTGGCCAGATGTACCATACCCATTGGCTCAATATCAAGGCTCTGTAACTATATTGGGTACCAAAGGGGGAGTCCAGATTTGTCACAGAACCATGATTAAGGTCCCCTTAGGAATGAAAACCAGAGTGCTGACCATGATGCCTGCAGGCCATGCGCCTGTTACTGGGGGGACTACAGATCCTCCAACCTCCAATAATCTCCCCCAAGGTGCAAGTAGGCCACACAACTTTGGTCTAATTTGCAACTTCCAAGGCCATTCTTTTTTATGGGTACAGGGTTCTAGGTTTTCAGGGGCAGTGAGCAGATTATTGTCTTTGCAATTTGGGGTCTTACCTGACTATCTATGCCTGCAATTTGGATCCTAAGGGGAGGCCCATGTTGTCTGTAGCATCTTTAGGGCACAGGGTTTGCTGTCTCTAGGCCTTTTGTTCAGGTCCCACAGGGTTTTGTAGAGTCTTTTTGTCCACCCCAGCAGGGACTGAGAGTCTATCCCATCAGATTATATGGCAGGTGGAATTGCCACTCAGTGTTGTTTTCTTCTGCCCAGAGTTGTACCACCAGTAAAATGAGTTCCTCAGTCACTCTCAATGACTCGAGGTGTCCTGTAGGCAGCCATCAGTTTGGTGAATGCTCTGAAGGTATTATGCCTGGTTCACTGTTGGCAGTGTATAGGCCTGCATTAGCCCACTGGCTGTGTTGATTCAGGTCGGGGCATATCTTGCCCCCTCAGATCAAGGGAGGGGCAGTTGTGTGTTGTATGTTGATATGTATTTGTACATGTACAATGTACAATGTAGTTGACCTGCCATTGCTGGAGAGGATTGTTTCCTCTTGCAAGATGGGCTGATATTTAGGGCAACAGTCTTTGTCTCATACTGGAGCAAGCATTGCAGTCTCAGCATGCCTTGGCATTGTCAGATAGCTGTATGGGCAGCCCCCATGCTTTAGCAGCTGTCCACACTGTCTTTTATCCTGCATGCTGCAGCTTCTGACATAACCAATGGGCGATGTTCTCAGATGGTGAATCCTCAATCCATCCAATTCGGGCCATCATGTTGGCTTCATCATTTCCTGGTGACTGTAGAGGTTGGTGCCAGAAACGTGGTAGACATGTACAGTCCTGTGTCTAACCACATTCTGTATGTCCAACCACAAATCTCTGCCCCAGATTGGTTGGGTGTGGGTGGTCCATTCCTGGATGGCCCACTGTGCAATCCAAAGGGTGAGCCCACAGTACACAGCCCAACTGCCTGTGCAGATATTCAGTATATCATCACGGGGTTCCTTGATTATAACCATCCACACAGCTCACAGCTCTGCCCGTTGGCTACTCTGACTGTCCCCCTCTTCAAACCAGATTATTTTAGTGGAGGGATGGTATGCCACTGCTCTCCACTTGCTCGGGTTACCCTTGCTGGACCCGTCTGTACATCAGGCATCTTCAGGAATGGGATATTTCCCTTCTTGAACAGGACTCTTCTCTGATAGAGAGATCACTGTGGTGATGAAGACAAACTATTCCTGTGCCCGAGATAGGCAACCCATCTGCCATTGTCTGTACTTGGGCTACTCCTGTCTTAGGAAGGTGGGTCAGATCTTTCACCCAGCCCTGAATTGGCAAGGTGGTCTTAACTACGACTTCAGTTGTTTGGGTTATTGGCTCTACTGCTTGTAATACGGAATAGGCAGCCAATAACTGTTTTTCAGTCATGCTGTACCTCACTTCTGCTCCATGCCAAACCTGAGACCAGAACCCAACTGCAGTTCAAAGAGAATTTTGGAACTGCCATAGGCCCCAGCCAAACCCATCCTGAGTTCCATGGACATCTAGTTTGGCTGGAAGGGTAGGACTGAATATACCCAGTGCCTGGGCCTGTCCTGACAACAGGTTGGTGAATGCACACACGTTTGTGGCAGGCCATGAAAGGTCTGCTGCCTGCCTCCCCATGTAAATGCAAACTGACCTTGGGATTCTTCATGGATGGCAATACTGAAGAATGCATTTGCCAAGTCTAGGACACAGTGGTAGGTTTTTATGTCCCTACTCCATCCCTGTGTCCATCAGAGAGGCAATATTGGGTACGGCTGCATGAACAAGAAACATAACCTTATTTAATTCTCTGTAACCCAGTGTCATTCTCCATGTGCAGCCTGACTTCCCCACTGGCCATATGGGGGAATTACACGGGCTATGTGCAGGTCTTACGATCCCAGCATTTTCTAGCTCCTGCAGCATTCTAGAGATTTCTCCTTGCCCCTCCAGGAGTCTATACTGTTTAGTATTAGTATTTTGGCATGTATTTGACAAGTGAACAGGCTTAAGTTTTGCATGGCCTCTTAATATCACCTGCCCCACCTGGATGCTAACACATCCCTTTCTCAGCCTGAATGGTCATCTGGAGAGTCAGACCCCATGGGATGTCTATGCCCAGTATGTACTCTGGGACTGGGGCAACAGGCACCTTATACTCCTGGGGTGGGAGACACCCAACCCCCAACCTCTATGTCTGGGTTGCAGGGATGGTCTGGCCCCCAGACCCACCAATCATCACCTCATCTCCATGGAATTTGCTTGGATCACCAGAAATAACTGACGTTTCTGCATCCATGTCAACTAGTGCCATAACTTGCTGTATATTCTTTCAGGACCAAAAAAAATCATCAATTCAACAGAGGGCCTCCGGTCCCATCTGGGAGCCCTAAGCGCAGGGGAGCTGGCATCCCGTATCATGCGAGTAACTGTGTAATTGCCAATTCTTTTTCTTCAGGCAGCTTGGGCATAGTGGCCTGGGTCACCTGAGGAAGTTTTTCCTTTTATTGGGAGCTAGGAAATCTTCCAGGTTCCATCTTCTTGTTGGTATTTTTTCAGTAATTCTCACCCCAGGTTTTTTGGGGTGATTTTGAAGTTTTTGATTGTCCTCTAAGCGTCTCCATAGCTGGAGGAGGACACGATAGGGCTTGTGATCAATTTCAGCAAATTGCACCCCAGCCTGGATTGAGTCATTAAACATCTGCTTTCAGGATACCCTTATGGGTCCCTATTGAGTCTGTGGGGTGGGTTTCCTGGTTTTAGTTGCATAGTGGACCTTGGCCCCTTCTAACATTTGGATATTTCACCTGTTCTGAAAGCACTCTGTCTCCTCTAGATCAGCCACCCATTGGACAGCTTGTTGGATGATGGACTCTAAGGCCACTAAAGGGCTCAGTATGGACATCAGTGTGCCATATGGGTTGGGAGGGGCTGGTTGTAGTATGAGGTCCCTCATCCCTGCTGAGAATTTAACCAGGTCAGGACTCTCGAATGTGTTATTATGAATGACCTCCTTCATCCCTTGTTCTCTGATACAGTGTTGGAGCTCTTCCTCTGAGGTCCATAAACCAGCATTTAGCAGTACATACCTTTCTTCGGCCACATAATTCTATGTGCTGCCATTATCCATTGAATTAAGGAATGGTTTTGTTCATTATGTATTCCTTTGCATACAGCCTGAGAGCCGGATGCGTGGTAACAGATGCAAGTTTGGAAATCTCAGGCCCATTATTTACCACATTTTCAGCCCCCATACCCTATGATCTCAAAGGCCAAGCTGGGATGCTCTCTAGGGGTCTTTGCTTAAATTTTTGCAACAAGTCCATAAGCTCAGCAGCTGCATATGGACATGCTGTTACTTGTAGTGTGGTGTGGGCAGGGGGCAGCTCTCCAGGTGCCCACCCTGCTGGTCTGTCCTGGAGTTTCTTTGTCTTTTCTGTTATTACTGGGCATATTTCTAGAGGATCTAAGGTTCCCAGATCTTCTAGTTGGATTTTAGTCTGCTTGGCTTTCTTTTTGTTCTTGGGTTCAACTAGGATCCAAGGATCCTGCTGGTCCAAGTCTTTTTCTCCTTCTAATGACATGGGTCTTAATTTCAAAGAGGAAATTCTATTTAAAGGTGGGGCAGTTTGCCCCGTCAAAGGTGTAATTTTCTTTTCCAGTTGTCTAATATGTGCTTTTTAAAGCTTTTTCTCATCTTGTAATTCCTCCTCCAAGGAATGATATGCATTAATAGTGAGAAGCAGCTGCCATGCCACAGCAGATGCTGCTGCAACTCTTTCCTCAGTTATCAAAAGATTTTGTCCTCACTCTTTCAGGAAGTCAGCCATTTTTGAAGGGGATTTAATAATAGCTCTTATAGGTCCCCACTGTTCAATAATCTGTGCAGAAATTAGCCATGGGGAACCCAGGAATCTCCGAGTTTTCCCTGGGAGTTCCTTTTTCAGTGTATTAGTAGTCCCAGTGAACATCCAATGCACCATTTTTTAATTTTTTTTTAGATAATCCATCCTAAATAAGTGTCTGACTGGCTCACCAAGTGTAATGCTGTAACATGGTGGAAAGTACAGCAGTAATAGGGAGTGGCACAATCCTGAGCTACAGCAAATGAGAACAAGCCCAAACGCAGCAGTTGCAGACACAAAGGAAGAAAAACTGCTTACCTTTGTAAGGCCTCTGGTAAGCAGGGATCTCCAATGAGATACCTTTGCCTCCATTGCCAGCCCTTAAATGAGGGCTGGGAAGGGATGGGTCTTGGCTTCACCCCTTCTGGTCACTCAAATGTATTGCATGCACCTGAGCTCCCCTGGATTGGCTCTGCCTTCCCACCAGGTACTGAATCACTGGTTCAGGAGTGTGTTAGCATTTCTGCTACAATTACCAACTAACTTTCTTCCTCCTCATGATGCCTTTTGTCTCCTGCTTACCTGTTGGATCTAGAGCTAGAGTGTGAGGCAATCACTGTAATGAATACATAATCCTTTCCATTCAAGTGCTGACAACTCCAAAAACTATTGAAGTTATGCTGGCTCTACAGCTCAATTACAGCATGATTCAGTGTTTACGTTCATTATGGTAGTGGAATTAGACTCTATAATGAACACCAGCACGCTCACTGCCTTACAGTTGCGTCGTTGCCTAGCGGTACGCTGACCTTGCTCAGCAGCAGGCTCTGCCTTCATTGCATTTGGGAGGTGTAAGCTTCTTTCCTAAACATGAACCGTTCAGATTTAAAAGGGTTACAGGACACATTTTGTTTTGTTTTTAATGCAAAGGTGGTGGATGAAAATCTCTGGCTCGCTGTGTGCCTGTTAGCAGCTGATTTGGTACACAGCCCCATCTAGAGACAGACTCGGAGTCCTGCAAGTGGGTGTACTCAAAATTCTCTTTGTTTCCAGGCCTCCTGTTTAAACTTTAATTTTCTACCGTATGGCACTGGTGGTTTCTTTTCTGAGCTTTCTCATTGCACGGGTTGATGTCATTTGGACTCGGTTCTTATTCTAGAGGGTGGTCTGTCAGAATGAGTGAACATTTTCATAGTGTGTAAATGTGAACTGCAGTTGTGATTTTTCATCACAAACTTGTTCTAATGAAAACAAATTAAATTGTTGCTTTAACGTTTTTAATGCTTTAAACATTGTGAATGCAATTGTAAAAGGTCTCAGAATTGACTTGACTAAAGCCAGGAGAGCAGCATCATTTAAAGCTAAACTGGAATGAGCAGTGGAGCTCCTCAAAAGATGGTAAACCTCTGTTTTAAGTACGAGCCTAGATCCATTGCTGCACTCAAAATGCTGATCAATGTAGTTAAAAAAAAATAATTCAGACAATATGTGACACAAGATACTGATGTAAAGAAAGGATGCCTGATTGTTAGCAGTTCTAAAATGTTGCTTTGTAATACTCTCAGCACCACAAAAAATCTTCAGTGCAAAGCATTTGAGATGACTGGCACAGGCATTGGGGATAACGTGGGTCTGTAAGGCATCCTGAGCTTCCTGCTGGTGGACTTTTGTTTGTAGCTGCAGGGATCTGTTCCCTTGTCTTGCACGTGTGCTGTGAAGAATGCTGTCTGTGAGCCAATTCCAGGTTCTGTAGATGATGGGCTGTTACAAAGGATGGCTGCAATAAGCCTTTCTCTTTCTCTAAGGACTGCGTTGGAGAACTGTTTGAACAAGAGAAACTTCAGTGTTTATTTTAGGTAGAAAATTTAGCAGTATGATCACAGGTGGGACAGGAGTTCGGAACTTTTTGAATGTAGGTAATGGAGATGATGTGTAGAGAGCCATAAATGGAAAGATTCTTTTAAAGCTACATCATGTTACCCTTTAGGTACAACATTTCAGCATAGATCCTCGGTGATCAGACTTACGCCTTTGTTTTCTACTTCAGCTTCTTTTGGGCATGTTTCATTTCACAGGGCAAATTAAACTTGCAGCAAATTGAAATACCACATTTATATATTTGTTAGGAAATGGTATATCTGTAACATTGGCATCTGTCAGGTTGCAGCAGGTGGTTTCAGTAATCTCATCTGCAAACTGCTAGGTGCTATAGGGTTTTTCATTGCTTAGCTCTGCCTAGGACTTGGGCATTGCCACCATGTAACTGGGCAGTGCACGCTGCCTGAAGTGTTTCAGGTGAGACACAATCCTGTTTGCTTGTTCTGATTCACTGCTACCCTACCTGGTATTTTGTGGAACTCCTGTAGAAAAGCTGCTCACTGTGTGCTGGGGTGTTCCTGAACAATGAGGAACTCCATGTGCTCAGGCTTCTGTAATCTAAACTTTGCTGTGAGTGTATTAATTCTTAGGTTCTTTCACAAATTATGACTACTGAAGATTTTAGAAGCCATCATTTGGCCTTTGCATACCTGCACACATATGCAGAAAGTGTTTTTAGTTGAACAGTATTTGTGATGCCACCTAAATGGTTTGCATCTGGATTTTCTAGGTGAGCGAAAGCGAATGATTTTGATTTCTTGCCACAGTCAGCTCTTGTCATTGTCCACATCCAGAGACAAACTGTGAGACAACAGCTGTGGTTGTTTTTCTTTTAGCACTCGAGGACTATTTTATTGAAGTTACAAGGAGCAAATTCAATTTCTATGGCTACAGGAGCTGTTAACTAAGAGCTGTGTAACTGTTTATGTGTACTATAGGTTCTGTGCACTACATGAATGAGAAAGGAAAGACAAGCCACATATTGTCAGCTGACAACCTTGTACAGAAGCTTCTGTTCATGGAGAAAAAAGATGCATTGGTTGTAATAACGGAGAACCTGCTGTTGTCCTTGCATACAGTTACTCTCGAGGGAGATGCCAAGGAGCTCATGAAGGTGAGAGTCACACAACAAAGTAGAGCTGCAATATTTAATCTCCTCTTAGGATTTTTTAAAATTATTGTTTCCTTCACTCAGAAATGAATCAGCTTTTTTTCTCTGTTGTTATCTTGGAGACCAAGTATACGAGCATTTAAAGGTGAAACAGAAGTGTGCTACTGAACTTGGAGAGATGGGTTTTGTCTTGCTCTTGTGTTTTGTCTTAGTTTCTTTCATTGTGATCCTGTGTTAGTTTTTTTTACTCCTTAATGTCTTACTGAATTAAAAGGGGATACTCTTAAAATTGATACGTAATTTTGGTGCAATCAAATGTTTGTTAAAACATTTCATGGAGAAATAGTTACAGGTTATATGTCCTCATTTTCATCACCATCAGTTGCTCGGTTGCCTATTTCATATTAGCAGGAGCAGTGCCTTCCTTGTTGTGATGCTCTTTTTCTGTAAGTCTGAAAGATGGCTTTGTTCTCACTTTGTGACAGTGTCCTCTGCAGCTGCAGAAGTCCCAGTAGACTTTAAACAAAAACTCCCCAAGTCACAGAATTACTTTTATGTCACTACATTGTTATTTGTGTAGGGCTGAAAACCAAACTGACATCTTCCAGTAGGTACAGCCACCTTGACCAACGTGCAGATAAAATGCTGTACTGTTGGGGCGTACTGCTTTGAAGGTGAGGAAGGGCCTTCATATTTGTTTTCTGGTTTTCTTCAACTAAGATCAGAAAAGGGTGGGCACTTCTGTGCCACAGGAGTGTCAGCTTTTTATTAATTGGTGGATGCCCCATCCCTGCAGGCATTTGAGGCCAGGCTGGATGTGGCTCTGGGCAGCCTGGTCTGCTGGTTGCAGCACACAGCAGGGGGTTGGAACTGGATGAGCACTGTGCTCCTTTGCAACCATTCTATGATTTTGCAGTTAACACAATACTTACCAAATCCCAGGAGATCCAATACAAGAAGAAACACTGTTCCTTACCTGCTTGCCTGACTGCAAAACTTCTTTTTGTGAATGTATACATCTGATTTAATGGTTTAATGGTGGTCACTCCTTGGTTTCTATGAATCATCACACAGGTCAGGGTTTACGTTTGAACTCTGGGGTCATACTGTACAATTCAGAGGCTTAGACATTCAGAGTGTTGATTCTACCTTCTGTCACTTTTCTGTTTTCACTTTTGTTAACAGGTGAAGTTGAGTGGGAAAACTGGTAATTCTGCAGACATCTTTTTAATAGACCATAGCCTTATTGTTACAGCAATGGGTGAGACAGTACTCAGGTAAGAATCCTGTTTTTAAGCTGTTCTTGCTGCACATGAGAAATCTGACCAAGCGATTTCTAGTCTCTTGAGTTCTTTGGGTTGTGTGGGTGTTTGGTTTTCTTTACCTTATTGACATGAGAAAGCCACTTTGCTGTTCTTTCCATCTTTATTGTCCGATTCTTATGATAATTATGGCAATAACAGCAGGAAAAAGTGCTTATTTTCTAGGACTTCTCTTTTACTGCAATATAACACAAGTATTACAGTGATTTCTTTCCATAATTCATTGAACACTATGTTACTTTGCCATGCTGCTATGTTATAATGTTATGTAGTTTTAAAACTACTTTTTCTGGAGTCTTTTTAAAGTACTACACTGTGGTTTTTTTTCCCTTCTGCCTTTACTGTGACTCACTGTACTTATTTCCTCTGAATCTGAGGGGTGAGGAGAGGAAGAAGGGAATTCCATTCACATCTGTGGTTCACTTGAGTCTCTGCCTGCTACTGCCAGGAAGAATCTGTTAATGTTGTGACAAAGTGATAAAGATCAAGTATTGAGCAAGAAGGAATTTGATGTTTAGTTCTAGAGAATATATCAGCAGTCCGAAGGGCTACAGGTTGAGATAGGGAATACTGGAGCCACAAAAGAGGAGGGAGAGTACTGCAGCTATGCCTCATTTTCTTGTTGTTTTCCTTAAAACTGGGTTTGCTTTTGACTCCTTTCACAAAATATCTTGCATCCTGAAAAGTCGAAGGCAAACAGGAGATTAAGAAGTTCTCATTCCAGAGGCAGCTGCTGGCAATTTCACTTTAAAAATTAAGTATGTATGTGTTATCAGTGACAGGTTGTAAGGTGCTGGGACAGGCTGCTCAGAGAGGTGGTGGATGCCCCATCCCTGAAGGTGCTCAAGACCTGTCTGGATGGGCCTTGGGCAGCCTGACCTACTGGCTGCGTCAGGAGGGCTGGAACTTAGACCTTTGAAATCTCTTCCAATGTAGTTCATTCTGTGATTAAGGCAATAGCAGATTAGTGCCTTGTACAAGTCCTCCTGACAGTTTAGCAAGATAGCTGGAAGGAGAAGCATTGTTAACTCTTGTTTTGTGTACCTTTAGGTTCTGGGATTTGGACCGAGGTGAGAACTATGTGCTCTCCCCTGATGTGCAATTTGGCTTTGAGGCTGGGGAGTGCATGAACTGTGTTTCTTACTGCAGTGCTAAAGGTGAGGAATAATAGGGCAGCTGTGATCTCTGATTCCAAACCCTTTTCAAATTGTCAGCCTTCAGTGCTCTGTAGCCATTTCAGTAGATTCTTCTTACAGGGCGTTTCAGCAGTAGCATGTCTTGTAGAATTGGTTTGGTGTAGCCCTCCCAAAGGGGCAGTGAGATCATTCAGCACTCAGTGCATTTTTTCTCCCATTGAGAAGTTGTTTCTGAGCACACTGGCTGGGTTCCCTTTGAGACTGAAGCAGTGAATGTGTTCCTGGAGCACACCTAGCGTGTTCCCATGTGCTATGGACAATCAGCAAGCCTACATGAGAACTTCATGCAGAGCAGAACTTACCAAAAGCATAGTGTGGATGCTGGGCCTTGCAATGGGTTTCTCTACAGAGTCACTCCTATCTGTTGCCTTGTTTGCTAATGTAGGCATAGATTGGGCCTAGCAGAGTGGTTTTAATGGCAACTTGTCTGTTTGTACTACAAAAGTAGTTATTTAAAATGAAATCAGTGTCTGATGTATTTAAAAGATAACTTCATCCGGTAGCTTAGAAAACAGCCATTGATTCTCAAAAAGAACTTT
This sequence comes from Tetrao urogallus, assembly GCF_951394365.1. Taxonomy (NCBI): domain Eukaryota; kingdom Metazoa; phylum Chordata; class Aves; order Galliformes; family Phasianidae; genus Tetrao; species Tetrao urogallus. The sequence goes on from NC_136828.1 coordinate 904,596, forward strand.
TTCCATTTTTTTTTTTTTCCTGAAAGGTTCTCCAGTACAGGGTTAGAATGCTGATTTGCAGAGAGCAAAGAAACAAACTGTGCTAGAATAAGGCTTCCCAGTGCCTCAGAAGCAGAGCTAGGCTGCCTACTGCTTTGTGTCCTGTTTGTTTTTCTGAAGCTTGATAAGATAAAAATAAGAAGTGTCTGAAATGTCTGTGAATGGCAGGTCTCCTAGCAGCTGGTACTAACAAAGGGAGAGTGGCAATGTGGAGGAACATGTCAGTATCCAGTCAGAGCACAGGGGCTTTGGAGGGCAAGGAGAAGTGGAAGCTCCATGCATCTACAGAACTTGAAGGAAATATCACTCAGATAAAGGTAAGGAAAGAAAGAGCATTCCTGCATTTTATTAAGGCTTCAGAAACATCAGCTGAGTATGCCATGTTTGTGAAATAGACAACTATGACTGCTAATCTGCAGATGCACACACTGCCGAAGGGACCAGTCAGCTTCCTGAAGGAGGAAAGCCCTTGAATAAAGCAACTTTCAAAATTGAGATGAGCTGCAGTATTAACTGCTTGTAGCTGTTGTGTTACAGACAGGGATGAAATGCCCAGCAATATGCACCAAAATGCAAATACCTGGATTGCTCCTATTTGTTTCCATGGAAACCACAACAGAAACAAAGAGCACTGTAATACTTTTTGATAGAGTGAATTCTCAACCACAAAGCACTATTTTTCAGTGTAGTCACCACCATTAACTTTGCACTTTCGCCAGCGATGAACAAGAGCTGCATGCTGCGCTTCCAGAAATCTGCACCCGGGGAGGTGCCTCACTGTCACCACTGCTGAAATGCATCACCCACCACCTCGCCGTGCTCACATCCACTGTTTGGTCTCCTTTAATGTTCAGCAAGTGTCAAATGTCAGCGGTTGTCATTTTTTCCCTCATGAAGTTCAATGGCACATTTGCTTCGTATGTACTTCCATGTCAGACATCATCTTGTCACACTCTGCTGCCATCCGTCACATGGCAACAAAATATAATGGAATATGGGTGGAAAGGTTCAATCTCTACTGCCATCCCTACCTCTGACATCTTGGGCCAATACAATCAAATAGGAGGCATTGCCTTTGGAGCAGCCCTTGTAGATCTCTCTGCCCGGGAGAAGTGGGAGTCGCAGCATCCTTAAATCCAAACATCTCTCCTTCATATTTCTCACTGATTAACTCTTTGGATTCAACACGCTGAAATTATTTTCTGGAGAAGACGGACTGGCAGAAATGTCACCTTTGATAGAAGTGTAGAATATCCCGAGTTGGAGGGGACTGCAGGGGTCCTCGATCCGACCGCTGGCACAGCAACACCCAGAGCTCAGCTCTGTGTCTGAGAGCAGTGTGGGGCTGTGCCCACTGCTCTGGAGAGCCTGCTCCATGCCCTCTGTTGGCACCCACCCTCTACTGGAAAACCTCTTCCTAATATCTGAAGTTTATTTAAATGTATTAACATAGCAAGCAAAAAAAATCTAATTTAAATTATTTTCTAGATAGGGCATTTTTTTTATTTTTTTGTCACTGTCTCAGTGTGAAGTTTGCTTTCACTGGCAGCTAAATAACAAATATATATTTCCATCTGAATATTTTCCATGTGAAAAGAGGTGCTCCCCAGAAGGACACGCTATACTTTTACGTATAAAATGATGTTTTGTCTGCTTTTGTCAGAAAATGTTGGTTAGTTTTACAACAAATGAACAAAACAGCAACCAACCACAAAACACAAAAACCAACTACTGACACAGGAGCCTCCTCCCCTGACCCCCAGCCTTTGTGTGCCCTGCCCAGCCACGAAGGCAGCTTCTTTTTCAAACCTGTGATGATAACTTGCTCATCAGGGAGTGTTATGAATAGAGTTGGAGTTCAGGCAGAGCACCACTGTCCTGCACTGTGCATGTGATTATAGGTTCCAGACTGTAAACATTCAGACCATCTCTCACTAACATCTTAAGGAAGAAGAGCTCTTGGATGGTCAGCTGGTTGCCCCAGTGCTTTCTGAAAGGAATTGTCCTGTGGTAGGAATAAACATGATCAGTGTCAGATGCTTTTGCTTAGCTGTGAATATGGAAAGACAATTGAAAAAAGGTGCATTATTTCCTCCTTCATACAGAAATAATTAATCAGCTGCGTGTTAAAGTCTGTCCTTGCAGGCCATCTCAGAAGCACATCTTATTGTTCTGTGAATTTTTGAAGTGTAACTTCAATTTTGGGATTGCTCTGCTCTGTACGAGCGCTCTTTTTCAATACTAAAATAGGATGGGAAAGATGCATCTTCATAACACTCGCTTAAAAAGTTAGCTGGAATACTTCCTCCTTTTCCTTGAAGAATCCCTGTGTTTTTTGGATCACTTAGTTGTGACGTAGCACTGTTTGTTGAGGAATGTGAACTGCTCTCACTGAGAGGGCTATGAAAACTGCAGGAAAGAAAGAGGTAATCAAATAAGATACTGCAAGTGCAACAAATCAAAGTGTTATTAACCCCTTCAAGTGTGATTCTCTCAAATATAAGGTGGTATAATAATATCTTAAGAAGAAAAATGATTTTAATACAAAAACCAGTTCCTTTACTTAAACTGAGTCTGAGCAGCTGGGTAACAAGTATAATATTTTCATCTCATAATTCCTAGTTGTTGGCTGTAGTTGGACTTTGTGCCATGTATGTGTGCTTGAGCTTACGTACATATAGACACAAAGTGTTTATTCCATCGCAGCCCTTCTCATCTCTCCTGGGATGCTGTTGTGACTGTTGAGGTCTCAGATGCAATTACTCACTGTGCTTTCTTTTCTTGCTCCTGCACGCAGTGGGGCTCCCGAAAAAACCTCCTGGCAGTGAACAGCATCAGCTCTGTGGTCATCCTCAGTGAGCAGGCCATGTCGTGTCACTATAATCAGCAAGTGGCTGCTGTGCAGGTGTCTCCCAGCCTGTTTAATGTGACCTTCTTCAGCACGGGAGCCACACACAATCTTCATGTTGATATGACTGTGAACGGAGTCTTCGCTACCAAGGTCACGTTTTTGGATATTTGCTCAACTGTTTGCCTAGCTAGGAGTATAGAGACCAGACTTTCCAAGTCCTTAATATAATTCTTTGTTATTCCATTTGTATAACAGAAGTACTCTCGTGGCTCATAGCCATCATATTGTGCTGGTTTTCATGTGGTGCACTGACTTGGGAGTTCTCTGGATACTGACTTCAGTTTTTTTCAGTTGCAAATCCTTCCAGCCTAATATACAGGGCAACCAGTAAAAGGTGGCAATTGTGTGGAAAATCTCAGTGGTTCTGCATAAATTACTGCATGAGTCAAGATGACACTGAGTGCATTTTTAAAAATTTTTTTTAGGATGCTGTAGTGCTCTGGAATGGGAAGCAAGTTACAGTCTTTGAGTGCTCAGAAGATACCTTAAGAAATGCAGGTAGGATTTGGAAAACAGCAATGAGCCAATTGTTCAGAGTTGAAGCGTTTGTGTTCCTGAATCATTGAACCACAGAATCATAGAATCACTCGGGTTGGAAAAGACCTTAAAGTCCATCGAGTCCAACCACAACCCAACCACACACCCTAACTCTCACAACCCACCCCTAAATCATGTCCTAAATCATGAGCATCACATCCAAATGGATTTTAAACTCATTCAGGGATGGTGACTCAACCACCTCCCTGGCAGCCCATTCCAGTGCTAACCACCCTTTCTGTAGAGTTGTTTCTGATATCCAACGTAAACCTCCCCAGTGCAACTTGAGGCCATTTCCCCTCATCCTGTCACCAGTGAGAAGAGAACGTTCTGCTGTTGTCACCTTTCAGGTATTGGAAGAGGGCAGCAAGGTCCCCCCTCAGCCTCCTCTTCCCCAGACCAAACAGCCCCAGTTCCTTCAGTCTCTCCTCATAGGGCAATTCTCCAAGCCCTTCACAGCTTCGTTGCCCTTCTTTGGACCAAAATGAATGTGAAGTTACATTCTCTTCATTCATATCAACTGTCATGTTATAATAACAATTTTCACTTTGCACTTATGAATGTTAATTAGACTTCATATCCCCACACTGTAGAACAGAAAGGTTATATTATAAAGCTATGGGTCAGTAATTACACAAGTTATCAGCAGAACCAGAACTCAAATACCAGCTCCTAGATCTCTGCTTTATTCACTAAATGTGCTGGGATATACCATGCTAATTGACCTCAGAATATGCTGGTATTCCTGTATGATTTACAAATAAGGTCTTTGATTAAAATGCCTTGGCCTGCTCATGCCTCCAAGTTCTTCTCCTCAGAGCTGCTTTCAACCCATTCTCTGCCCAGTCTGTTTTTGTGCTTGGGATTGCCCTGACCCAGATGCAGGACCTTGCACTTGGCCTTGTTGAACTCCGTGATGTTTGCAGATGCCCACCTCTAACGCTTGCCCAGGTCCCTCTGGATGCATCCCTTCCCTGCTGTGTGTGAGTGCACCACACAGCCTGGTGTCATCTGCAAGTCATGTTTGCACAGCACTTGCACAGGAATGGGGAAGGAGTGGGTTCTAGTGTCAGCTGTCAGGAAAAGCTGTTTCAGACATTGCTGAATGTACAGCTGGGTAAGGTAAATTAGTTTGTTCTGTGATGAATTCTTCCTGCATATTCATTCATTGAGAAACAGGATATGCAAAATTTCATTAATCCTACCCAAAGTCTCGAGGGACAGTTCAGGCTTTGTATTTTAATAACCAAGTTCCCAGCAGTGAAACTATTTTAAAACCACTCTTTTCTGACAGATGTTCCTCTATTCAGTGAAGGAACGTGTGAATTCCCTTGATGGAACTTCATACTGCACTACTTGTTTTCTTTGTCATCACCCATTTCAGCACCTTCCCCATCCTCTCCCGCTTGTTTTTATGTGCAGAATGTACAAAAGCCTGTTCACAGAAGGAGTCCCAGCTTTCACTGTAGTGACAGACTGGAGGAAGACCAGAATACCAAGGAGTTTGGGAACCAGTAGGAGTCATGAGTTGTAAAATGCAGTTGGTGCAAGATGGGAGCAGTCATTTCAAGTCTTTTTAAAACACCAAAACACACACAGAAGTCCCAGCCATCTGCTTATTGTGATGATGGTTTTATTGTGATCGTTCCAGGCTCTTTTCTTTGTGACTCTCCAGTTCTGTCAGTGCATGGAGAAAATCTGTACACAGTTGAGCCGTATCGGGTCCAAGTTCGTACCTGGCAGGTAAGAGCTGATGAAAACTCAGAGCAAGGAATTCATCTCACTGTTTTTCAGAGACTGATGTTGCAGTTTAGAAGATAAAAGGAAGTTGTGCAAACCTGCTGACTGTACTCTTGTCACAGGAAAAACCTGTTGAGCTCTTTTACAATTTGAGTTCTTTAGTGTGTCACATTTAACAGCTACTACACTTCAGCTAACAGTAACAAGCATTTATGATAGAAAACAGAATTCTTTAAGGACCAGACTGCTTATGAGGATCTAAATTGTTAGCATACAAATACATATTACTAATAGAAAATAGTGCATATTGAGAGGATGAAAATATCCCCTGCATATTGTGTGTTCACTATGGAGTGTCACTTAAAGCTTGTAGCTTATCCTTGTCAACCATAACCAAAGGGAGAGATAAAATCTTTATAGTTCTGATGTATGATTTTATTTAATATTCAAGAAAAGGTAGGTTTTGTCAGATTAAGGAATGATTCCATTCTTATGTATGCATTATTTGTTTTTCCAACTTCATATTAATGAACGTTGAGGGAGCTGTATTCATGCATCCTTCTTTAATGAAAAAAGGTGTGTTATCAAAGGGCCAACACAAGAAAAATTTGAACTCTTTTGGAGACCACACATCTCGTTTTCAACCTGAAGCAGACTGTGAGACCTTTTGAAGTCTGTGTAAAGAGCAGTTTCTTTCATTTTGCTGATGGTGATTTGTCTAATACAGAGATTCATTGGCTGGCTTAGAGACAAAATAAAATCCCTCCTAGTTAAACCCAAACGTCCAAACCTAGTGTTATTCTTTTCTTCTCAGGGAACAGTTAAACAGCTTCTGGTGTTTTCTGAAGCAGAGGGGAATCCGTGCCTCTTGGATGTCTGTGGAAACTTCCTGGCTGTGGGAACTGATTTGGCTCACTTCAAAATCTTCGATCTCTCTCGCAGGTACCAACAAGCCTTAAAAACAATCTGCTCATTTTGTGTGTGAGGGGTGGGAAATCTTTAGCTGGCTTAGATCCTTTGAAAAGCAATAACCTCTTTGAACCTCAAGACAATACGTGCAATCTGTATGAACTGATGGCATTTCTGAAGCAAGGGAAGAGCAGAATCATAGAATGATTGGGTAAGTCACAGAACAAAGAATGTAGGAACTTAAAGAGGATGGAGAACTTATGGAAGACGTGCAGCCTGGAGAAGAGAAGGCTGTGAGGTGACCTGAGAGCGGCCCATCAGTATCTGCAGGGCAGCTACAGGAAAGAAGATAGAAATAGATAGAATGCTGTTCTTTCTCCTGATTAGGTTAAGTGAGAGGTTTATTTAATTTTGTTCAACTTACGCTGTGTTCCCATTCTGACAAACTGCTGTGGCACGTGAAGGATGTGCCTGACACAATGTTCAATTCAAAAAATGATTTCTAATGATGAAGTTTTTCCAAATTACCTGTAAGAGCAAAATAATCTTTGTTCTCAGGTACTGTGACCAGAGAACTGCTAGACTGAAGTTGCCTACATACGACATAGGACACAATTTGAAGGTGTTAGTTTTGGGCAGGCATTAGATTGGTTATGGTTGTTGATAGTGAAAGCTACTAGCTGAACTCATCTGTAGCCTGTTAAATTGTCGTGGCTAATAATGATAATACCCCTGACACCCCTTCTCAAATGATGACAGCATAGCACATCTTAATTTTAAAGTTAAAACTGATGACTTAAAATAAATGAGAAGTCCAAACGTACACATCTTAATTTTAAAGCTAAAACTGATGACTTAAAATAAATGAGAAGTCCAAACGTAACCCAAGAATGTCATTTTTACAGAATCAAAGATTTATTGTATGGAATCATATTATGGGTCTGAGTTACTCTCACTTCTTTCTGTTACATTCTTTAGATTGATGAGGTTTGTTTTCTTTGCTGAATAATTTCTGGGTTTGTATCTGTAGAAGTGATGAGATTCTTCAGAGATGGGACAGTCTTTTGGGACTTGCGCACAGTTGGAAAGCAACTGGTACGACATAAATGAACCCCCACTCCCAGTGATTTTTCTTTTCTTTTGTTCCAGAGTGTTTTTTCCATATGCTGAACTTCATTGAAAGGCTATATTAAACATTATAGTACTGTTCAACTTGCAGAGCAAAATGCAGGCCTCTGTATTTAAAACTCTGGTAGGATTGCTCTTTTTGGATTCCTGGAGAAGCATGGGAGCTTGTTCTTGCTAGCTCATTGAGGAATGAGCCTTTCCTTCCTTAACTTCCAGAGGAAAGGCAGGTCACAGCAGGAGAAGCAAGAGTCTGGGGCCATGGTCCTGGGAGGTAGAAATAACTTGTTGGTGTTGTTGATAAGGTTTTTTATTTTTTAACTTGAAAAATGTTTTGGCCAACAGCTGTTGTCACATGCTTGCCACTGTATGACTTGAGTCTGTTCCATTTCACAGAGAGGCAAAAGTGCACTGCAATAGCAAGAATTTCTCTGAGCTGTTTCCTGGCCTTGGAAACATTGCATCTGTCAAGTGCAACGCTAACGGCAGTAAAGTCAGCATCCTTGTTAGCAAGGTGAGGCAAAACTTCATTTAGCACCCTGTGGCCTCAACACCAGTTAACAGACTGGTGTACAGGTCAAGATGGTTCCTAAAGATGCAAGATTAACTTCACAGAAATAAACCTTCAACTTCTGTGCACTGCACTGGGACTGCAAAGCGCACAGCAAGCACGTAGCTGAATGCTTAAGTTAAGCTGTGTTAAGGTTTTGTACTTCTGAGAAGAGCACAGCAATGAGAGCAGTAGTTCAGTACAAAAGCTGTTCTGTAGCATTTCAAAGAAATCCAAAGCAAACTTGCTAGAATAGAAGAACACCAGGTAATTTTCTGATACTCCTTGCAGAGAATGTTCTTGTATGATTACAAGTACACGAAACCATAGGAATATGGATCAGATGAGATAAACATACTATCCAAACTGTCAGCCTTTTTCTTTAACTGTGTGCTTCAGCAATATTTTTTGCCTTCTTGTAGGCAAATGGGAGTACTGATTCCAAGGTCTGTTTCTATGATGTTGAAATGGACAAAGTTACACTCTTTGATTTCAAAGCTGAACAAGGAATTGGTAGAGATAAGCTTTCTTCTGGGCATGGTACTGGCAGGTAAGTAACAATTCTGAGCATTATTACTTGAGACTTTAAGGTAATCTGCCCTGTGAAGATGAGCAACATCTTGATACTGGCGTTACTCTGTGTAGGAGTTTAGGCCGTTTAATTGTTTTCTCAAGAATCACAGATTTGTAGGGGTGGGAAGGGACCTCTGAAGATTATCAAATCCAAATCCTCTACTAAAGCAGGGTTCTTACGGTAGGTCACACAGGAAAGTATCCAGGTAGGTGTTGAATGTCTCCAGTGAAGGAGACTCCACAGCCTCTCTTTGCCATTCGTTCCAGGGCTCAGTTGCTCTCATTGTAAAAAAGGTGTTTGTATGGAACTTGTGTTCCAGTTTTTGTCCACTGCCACTTCTTCCATTGCTGCACACCACTGAAAAGGGTCTTGCCCATTGACTTGACTTCTGCACTTTAAATGTTTAGAAAGTAATGAGACCCCCCTAAGACTTCTCTTCTCCAGACTGAAGAGTCCCAGGTATCTCAGCCTTTCTTTGTGCAGAAGATGCTCCAGGCCCCTGATCATCTTTGTCACCCTCCACTGGATTCTCTAGGAGATCCCTGTCTTTTCTGGACTGAGGAATGTGGAACTGGACGCAGTATTCCAGATGTGGCCTCATCCAGGTCTCATTGGTGTGCAGCCACTCCTCCCAGCTTTGTATCATCAGCAAATGTTCTGAGGGTGGATTCTATCCCTTCATCCAAGCTGTTTATGAAGATATTGAACAGGACTGGACACAGCACCAACCCCTGGGGAGCACCACTAGTTACAGGCCTCCATCTATACTCTGTGCCACTGATCACAGCCCTGTGAGCTCTGCCAGTCCACCTATTTATCCACCCATCACTCCACTCATCTATCCCACATTTCCTATCCCACACTTCATTATAAGGGTGTTGTGGAGACTGTCACACTTTGCTGAAGTGCAAAATCCACCGCTCTCCCTTCTTCTACCCAGCCAGTGGTGACAACACAGAAGGCTACCAGATAGGTCAAGCATGATTTCCCCTTGGTGAAATCATGTCGTCTACTCCTGATAACCATCTTTTTTTCTAACTGCTTGGAGATGTCATCCAGAACAAGTTGCGTCATCAGGGAAGAAGGTGAGGCTGACTGGCCTGTAATTTCCCAGATCCTCCTCCTTGCCCTTTTTGAAGACTGGAGTGACATTAGATATTCTCCAGTCTTCAGACATCCCTCTCATTCTCTAAGACCTATCAAAAGATGATAGAGACCAGTTTGGCACTCACAAGTTTAGTTTGACTAAACTGGTGCATTAGCAGCCAATCAACCTGCATTCCTGACTCTCCCGATCCATTAACTAAGGAGTACCAAAAAAAGCCATGTAAAGCAAGCTTAAAATCATGAGGAGAGGTGATGATTCTTCAGACAACATGCAGCTGAGTGAAAGGTGTTCCTTGCCAAAGGGAGCCCACAAAGGATCAGTTTGGGAAGCATCCCAGGGACGGACCTCATGCTGGAGCAGGGTAAGAGAGCAAGGAGGAAAGAGCAGCAGAAACGAAACAAAGCATTATGGACTGACTGCAAACCTTAGGGGAAGGAGGTAGAAGAGGGTGGATGAAGAAGGGAGGTATTTTTAGTTTGATTTTGCTTCCCTGCTCTAAGCTGCTATTAGTAGGCAAAAAGCTGCGTTAATCTCCTTTCTGCTGAGCCTTTTACCAATAGTGGTAATAGGTGAGTGATCTCCCTGTTTTTTTTTCAATACATGAGCTTTTTCTTCATTTTTCCCCCCTAACCTTTAGAGAAGGAAGAAGTAGAGAGTGGTATGGTGGAGCTGAGCTGCCTATCAGTGTGCAAACACCACAGCACGTTGGAAATCCTTGTAGCAATGAGAGCAAATGCAGTCAACTGGGCTTTCTAATACAGTGGAACATTAGGGTAGAAATTTCTATTTGTTTTTACAGTGATTTTTCTTAATGAAGTTTTCTTAAGAAGTAACAGCCTTAGAATAGAAGGTGATTTAGTCCTTTTCAACAACTGGGTGTTATGGGCAAACCAAATTATGGTGTGGTTTTCAGTACTGCAAAGTAGAGTGAACAACCCATTGCAAATCCTGTCAGTTAGGCAAATGTGAGTAATGAAAGTTGTTTTCAAGTGCAGTGTCTTGTGCAGCCCATAAGAGGCCACTACAAGCTGGTATTACAGCTTCACTGACTCGTGAGTAGCAGAGTCTGTGTGAATGGTTCACTTATCAGAGCTTCATTTTAGAGCATCCTGAAATCAAAACTAGTAAACTCATCAGAGAATAATCTACGTTGGATGAACCTGCTTTGGCAGGAGGGTTGGACTCGATGATCTCTGGAGATCCATTCCAACCCCTACAATTCTGTGATTCTGTGATCTTGGAGGGGTTTTCCAACCTCAGTGACTCTATGATTCTGTGTGTCTCGTTTTTGATAGGTCTGTTGTGGAGTATCCAGAGCTGCACAATCACATCCCTGTTTGCCATTTCTGGGACTGCAGTGAACCGAGACTTTTTGTATGTGAAACAGCTCCTGAAACAGGTGTACGGCCCCCAGGTCAGAAGAACAGTCAGACTGAGAGCACGGTACGGTTGGTTTTGTTTCTCCTTGCTCTACGTGATGTTTTCCCTACCAAGCAGTAAATCATTGGTATTTTTTTAAACTGCAGAAGTAGTTGTGTGCATCATCTTGTAGAAAAATTGAAAGTTTTTATAGATCAGAAACAATGCAAGCAAAGAGCTTTCATCAGTTCAGCAACCATTCCCTGCTTAACCTGCTGACATGCTTGCAGTAGCCCTTAAAAATTTGTCTGTAGAAGTGTCTTCCTAAATATTCCTTTAATTTAAAAAGTCCATGTTCAATTAGTGTTCTGATTTGTGCATAATTTTAGTCAATTCTTTTCCATTTAGAGATGGAAAGCTTTGTTTCTTTTGCTGGCTGAACTGGCTGTAAAAAGGATTCTGGGAAGGTCAACATAGAAAGTGATATTACGAAGAGTGGAATAGGGATGGCTCAAAGTAGCTTGCTAGGGTCTTCCAGCAAAAAAAAGAACACTTCAACCTAATATTCCTTGTGTAAAGAAGCAAAAATGTTTCCATGTAAAGCTGAAAAAGAAAAGGGTGTGAAAGGAGTGTAACTGGATGTTTGGCCCCTATTCCACGGAAGTTTTTGCTGTGGTTACTGTTGAAGAAATGAGAAGTCTGATAAACTTCAGTTGGAAATAGATGCTTGTCTTTTGACTTGAATAAGTCAGCCATTACACAGACTGTGTTTAAATGGTTGGTGCATTCCCTGGGAACCCAAAGCAGTGAACTGCTGAAATTGGACCAGAAATAATGCTGTGTTTAAAAAATGCTGGAAACGAGGGGATCTGACAGACCTGTGGAACATCAGCCTGTAGCCTGGGGCTTCTCTTTTTGTGACTGATGCAGTTAGTTCCTGAGATGCAGAGGTCGAGGGCCCTTTGCAGTAGGAACAGTCTGAAACGCAGAGTGAATCTTTGGCAGCTCACTGCAGGGAGGAAGTGCGTGGCTCGGCTCTTTCCAGCAGGTGTGGGAGAATGGATGTCATTATTTTTGAGAGAAGGTTTTGCCAACCGAGAATGGAAAATAAAAACAAAACGAGAGGAGGATGTTGCATCATAAAAACAAAACAATTCTCGACTTTCTTTTCCAGGTGGATGTTTGGGTCGTATCATTCTTCAGTACTGAAGAACATGGCCTTTTGCTTCAGGACAGCTTCCCACTGCCTTCATCGTGTGAGGTTCTTCTGGGCATTGATGTACCACATTTTTACTTTGCAAAAAGGGTGAGGGCATCTTTCACAATTCCTTCCCTTCCCATAGGTTCCAAATTTTCATTCTGTAGGGTTCAAACGTAACCAAAAGCCTGCAATAAGTAGGGCAAATCCAGTGGCAGCTGTAGCAGTGACATGAAGTTAATATTCTTCCTGGGTGTTGTGAACTGGATGAGATGTACAGACACTGTAGTCACCAGGCATTGCAACTAAGGAGGTGCTCAAAAGCAGCAAAACCTCACTGTTTTGTAGGCACCATTCTTCTGCATTTGAGGTGTGTGTCAGGCTTGCACATCCCATAACAGCAGACAGTTCCTGCTAGCTTCAGCAGCAGCAGCCTGCTTCCTGTTGGCGTGGAGCTTACTTCCCACAGCACAGCAAAGAGTGAGAATGCTCACTCTGCACTGACACTGCATCCTTGCTGCAAACACTAGAATTGCATGCTGTAACATCTTGGAAACTCGACCATGAAGACAAAATTGTCTGTACCTTAATGCCATGTGTACTGGAGAAAGTTAAGCCTGTTCTCTACAGATTGGTTTTCTGGTTAAGCTCTGACATGAGTATCTTAGTTAAGATCTGTGATTATAATGAAATCTCCTGCAGCCTTCTTGTAGAGGAACCTATTTTGTTTCTTCTGCCAAGGCATTTTAGGAACTTAATGTGACTTCTAATCCCATGATTTTCTTCTGAATAACAGACCAGTGCAATTATGTGAACCGAACTTCAAATACTGAGTTAATTTAAACAAGGAGACTTTTATCTAGATACTTTTTTCACTTTAAATATATTTAGCTGTTAGAGCTGTTCTCTTACTTTCCCATCAGTTTGAAACATCGAAGATTTGCTGCATTTTCCACTCTGTTAACATAACACTTCCCTCACCATGACTTGTGCTATTTTACTTTGATACTGCTTCTCTTGTTTTTCTCTCTGCCCATCTGTGTGGATTATTGCTGCCATTAGTTAATTTTTTGGAGGGACTTTGTCTATAAATCTGTAAGTATCTGTTAACTGTAATATTCAGCTCTGCTTCATTGTCCGCTTTTCTCTTGTTCGCATTTCCTTCCTTCAGTAGGGTTACATGCAGCTTTGTGACTAAATTGTTATGTAGTATACCTGGGGGTATTGATTGATGCTTGGCTGAACATGAGCCCACAGTGTGCCCAGGTGGCCAAGAAGGCCAGTGGCATCCTGGCCTGCATCAGAAACAGCGTTGCAAGCAGGAGCAGAGAGGTGATTGTTCCCCTATATTCAGCACTCGTGAGGCCGCACCTCGAGTACTGTGTCCAGTTTTGGGCCCCTCACTGCAAGAAAGATATTGAGGCCCTGGAACGTGTTCAAAGGAGGGCAACAAAGCTGGTGAGGGGTCTGGAACACAGGGCTGATGAGGAGAGGCTGAAGGAGCTGGGAATGTTCAGCCTGGAGAAGAGGAGGCTCAGGGGAGACCTCATTGCTCTCTATAACTTCCTGAAGGGAGGTTGTAGTGAGCTGGGGGTCGGCCTCTTCTCTCGTGTCATCAATGATAGGACCAGAGGAAATGGTTTCAAGCTACGACAGGGGAGATTCAGGCTGGACATGAGGAAGTATTACTTTTCAGAAAGGGTGGTCAGGCACTGGAATGGATGCCCAGGGAGGTGGTGGAGTCACCAAGACTGGGAGTGTTCAAGGAAAGGCTGGATGTTGTGTTGAGGGACATGGTTTAGTGGGAGCTATTGGGAATAGGTGAACGGTTGGACTGGATGAGCTTTGAGGTCTTTTCCAACCTTGGTGATTCTATGATTCTATGATTCTAGTAGTTCATTTTGGAACCGTGTTTTTCTAGAGGGGTAGTGTGCTTTAAATACAACAAATCCAGTTGATGCAACAGCTGATGGTGATAGTCTGATAACGGTAGGACAAGGGGGAACGGTTTTAAACTGAGAGAGAGGCTTTAGGTTAGGTATTAGGAGGAAATCCTTCACTCAAAGGGCGGTGAGGTGCTGGCAGTGCTGCCCAGAGCTGTGGGTGCCCATCCCTGGAGGCGCCGATGGCCACAGATGGGCCTTGGGGAGCTGAGCTTTGGGGCTCAGACCAGGGCAGGGTGGGGGGGTGGCAGGGCCCACCGCAGCCATGTGTGCTTTTGTGAAGAAGTCTGGCCTGACTGAGTTTCACTCCATCGTTTCTTCTTATTGTAGTATCTTTCCTGATTCCAGAAATTCCCCAAACTGTAGTCAAACCAAAATGTGCTTTTGGTTTCTTTTAGCAGCTGTTAGAATCTGCTGCCTTTTCTGGGTGGCATCCTAAAAACCCCTGAGCTGTCTATCCTGAATTGTTACTGCGCCTAATAATTTTTAAAATAGTGCATTTAAAATACTACATTGCAATGGCTTCTGCAACTCTTAATGCTTTCCTCTACTATAAGGCTGCTATGGGGTATATGTGAAATTCGGTGTCATGACTGGGATGATTTTTGCTATTGGGTTGTGAAAATGGCTGCCTTACACTCTAGACAGATAATATCATACTGGTGATTGACTTGATTCTTATTGTCTTACAAAGCCCCTCTGGGGTGGTTTTCAGTGACCAGTGAGGTTATTACCAAAGGTTTAGAGGCTCGAGAACTACGTATTGTATGGGGAACATCTTGAATCTGAGATTTAATATTTATAACCTTCACATGAAGGCAAGAATAAATGAACTTGGTCTCTATTGTTAACTTCCAGAATAGCAGATTGATTTTTCAGAAGAAACAAACCCCAGAGACGTTTGTCTGAAACTTTCAGAAATCTGCAGACTTGAACTAACAGCTAAGACTACGATAGCAGCTGTTAGAACCATGGCTGCCTCTTCTGGGTGGCCTCCTGAAAGCCCCTGAGCTGCCTGTCCTGAATTGTTGGTTGCTCATTCTGACTCACGGCACGCTAAGCTCGTCTGTGACATTTCATGTCCTGGGGTATTTTCTAGGAAGATCAGAAATATTGTGGCTATTGTCACGACTGGTCGTGGTTTTGTAGAAATAGAAATCTTGGCACTGCAGTGGAAATTTAACATTTGGACACTGAAAGGAGTAAACTTCATCCTCCTTGATACCTAAATGACAATGTGCTCGTTTTAGCCAGGGGAAACCGAGAAAGGACAAGCGGAGTCAGGCTCAAAGGTTTTGCAGATGGCTTCCAGACGACCCATGAGAGATTTCGTTGGATTAGGAGACTGTGATAAGGCTACCCGGGATGCCATGCTGAACTTCAGCTTCTATCTGACTGCTGGGGACATGGACGAGGCGTTCAAGTCCATCAAGCTGATAAAAAGGTACAGCGTGTATCTGTGTGCATTTCCTTACGAGTGCAGTATATTTTCAATGAAAGTTGACAGGACATTCTGATCCTCTTAATTTCACTTACTGCTTTTATTTCATTTTCCCTTTCATTCTCAGAAAGATGAAATCTTTATTTTACTGACTTTTAATGTAAACTCTGCTTATTCTTTGTCCACGAGGCACTGTGAACCGCAGATTTTGATCACTGACTGGGGGCAGATGAGTAACCTTCCCCTGTGCCTGGCACAAATTCTGCCTTATCACCAGAGGAGAGTGAACATTCATAATTTTATTTATACATCTAAAATACTCACAGTCATACCAAGTATTACAAATTTACTGACCACATAGCTGATTTTTAAATTTAAATGTACATTATTATAATACGGATATTGCAATATTAGAAGAAATAATATAATGTCTTTTAAATATTCAAATAGTTTAATTTTTAAAAATCCCTGCAATTAATCATAGCATGTTGCTTCTAGGAAAGGTAGAGCTTTTCCAGGAAGTAATGCAGGCGAGTGAATACAAATTTTAGTTGGTTTTTACAAACCTACTGTTAGAAGAAACTCTGTCAGCATGAAGGTATTCTGTGCTGATAGTCTAGAACAATAAATTGCTCTGGAGCATCAGTCTCTGCACAGGGTTGCTGACTATGAACATGATGCAGAGTAGCAGTTGGGGGTGAGTTTCTTATCGCATCAGAACTGAGTTTGAGAACAGAATTCAAGAGCCAGCTTGATGATCACGTTCTAAGTGTGGCGAACTATGGTGAAAATAACAGCAAAGAGGAGCAGTGTTTTGGCTGGGAGCAACACGACAGCGTCGTGCAGTCTGTGACATTCACAGCTCACATTCACAGCTCAGCCCTTCAGATCTGTCAGGAAGTGCTCAGAGGAGCCTCTGCTGACAACTCCTAAACGTCTGTCATTGCGGCTGTGTCTGAAGTATTTTGGCATAACAGTTTTTGACCCGTTGTTTTTTCTTCCTGAAGGCTGCATGCATGCCTTGTGAGCCCTTGTGAGGCCAACAGGCATCATGCCTAGCTCTGGAGGTACTAATTTTCCTTTCTTTACCATATGAAGTTAACGGACAGATGCTTTATCTCATGGCAAAGTCTATGTTTGTCTTGTTCTCCAGTTATGTGCTGCAGTAGCAGGTACTGTCTCCAGTATTCTATAAGGTGCCTCTGAGCATTGCTGGGCAGAGCTGGACGTCCTAACATAGCACTCTAATGTGGAAGTTACCTGGCAAAAGTTAAAGCAAGCCAGGAAGAAACTTATGTGGGCTGAAATATTGATTATTACTAATAATTTCCTGTGAAGCAAATCAGTAGTATCTATGATTATGAGAGAATCCAGGTCACCGCCTTCTGTAGATCTGCCCACAGTGTAACACTGAAGGAGACTGTCAGCACCGTGTAAGGCCTGTTCTAGTGGCATGCCCTTTTCATTTTTAATGGCATCTATTTAGACATAGGATAAACCCGAAGCTCTCTCTTAGGGTGAAGAAAGTAGTGTCTGGAGAAAATGCAGCTGAATTCTTCTGCATTCCTTTACCAATTAGAGCTGTTAGAGTTGTAGTTCTTGTTTTATGATGTGGCTTGAAAAGAGTAGGTGTTGCAGTTAATGAGAAGTTCCTTGAAATGGATGAATGGGATGGGGATGGAAGGCTAAACAGCCATGAAATCTTAACAGCTGTTAAAAATCATCACTTACTCTACAGTGAGTTTTCTGCTTTCTCAGACTGCCTGTTAATTGCAAAGGAAAGCTGGTCATCACCGGTCTCCCAAAGCTTTCCATGTTATTAAGGGAGCAAGACAACTTTATCCAGGCAGTAAATGTTAGGTCGTCTCTCCTCTGTGGTCTCATCGGATCTCTCTGCTCTGGCTGACACACAGCTGTGATGCTGTCAGGATTCTGACAGCCCAATATTCTGCGCTGTACAGTAGAGGAAGAGGGCAATATAATATATATAAAATTATATGTTTTATACATATGTATATAGATGGAGCCCATCCAAATAATAATTGAGGGCCTCTGCCCACAAGGGTGAGCTTCGTGATGTCCTTCAACCCTTAGTTTTAAATTATAGCATCTATTTATATAAAACACCATCGCAGATCTCCTTGGAGACCTTTCCCCTTGCAAGTCCACGCTTTCAGCACGGCGACTCCACGTAGTCGTTCTCCAGGCCCCGGCGGAACCGAGCGGTCAGGGTGCGGCTGATGACGATGACCCGCGGCGCCATGCAGTCCTCGCGCCTGTGGAGGATGTTCCATATGAGGATGGCAGCTGCCAGTGTGGCCAAAAGGCAGGCTCCAATGTTCAGGTAGCAGGACCACGAGAGGTTGGTGTACGGCCCGATGCGGTAGAAGGTCACCAATCCAATGACCAGAACAAAACCTGCAAAGAGCGTGAGAATTGTTCGGTTACTCCTGAATTTCTGTAGTGGCCAGATGCTACAAGCTGGATATTTCTGAATCTGCAGAGCCTTTCCCTCGCTGTTCACTGCGCTGCGTGTGTTCTTTAACCCGCTCTTAAACACGATGGAATATGCAAAGCGAGGTGCCTGCAAAGCAGTCTTAACATTTAGCTTAAATCTGTTGACACCGGTCTAAATTTCTTACTCCTACTTTGTTGTATTTCATGTTTTATCCCTTTGTGTTGCAGAAATGATAAAATATATATTCTGCGTGCGTATGCATGAAAGCAAACAAAAGAAAAAGAAAGAGATTGAAATCACTGGGTCCTACTTTTTTAATGTGCCTGCAGAAGCTGCCAGAAGGTTCTGTTCCTTTTCTAACAGTAAGCACAGTATTAAATTCCTTAAAAGGCAGTTAATACAGGAATAACAACAGTGCACTTATCTAGTGTTTCCATCCACAGATGTCACAACGTCATTTGCAAAAACATGGGAGAAAGAAAAGATTTTCCTTTTTTTTTTTTGTGAGCACCACTGATAAAAGGTTGTCATATTGCAGATAAGGTGAGGTGACTTTTCTAGTCATGCAGGATGTGCGTGTTAGAACAGCCTGAATCCATGTTCCTCGACTCCCACTTTTTAGTGTTAATAAGAATGCCCTTTCCTTGAAGAACACAGCAGTAAGCACAGGTAGTTTTCTGCTCCCTGTTCACTCTATTTGTTTTTCTATCCCTACTCCCAAATAAAACTGCTTTTCAGCTTTCTGAGACAATTTAGATCGAAACAGAGGCAAATATATTTCTGACACAGGAAAAGGCTTTCTCTTAGATCTCATACCTTAACCACCGCCGTATCACAAGAAATTGCATTGACAAAGGGAGCCCTTCACAAAGGAAGATGAGAATAAAGGCCCATAAGCAGCCAGAAGGGTTTGTAGACACTGTCTCCTGAAGTGCATGGGCAAGGACAAGGGGGAGGAAGCCTTTCCTTAGGAAGCACTGGAGTCTGCGTGCTCTGTTTTCTCAATTAGCTGCACTTGGAAACTTCCCACAGATACACCGCAGTGCTCTGAAATGGTCCCAGCCTGGCTCTGCACCTTGGTTTTTTTCAGAGCACAGCCTGAATGTGCATTCTGTCAGGTGTTTCTTTTAGAAAAATGCTAGCAATGCTAGAAATCAGTGAGCTGTGCAGTGACTGCTCATCAGCACTCAATGTGAACAGAGAAGCACTCTGCAGGCTTCTGGATTCCTTGTTAAAATGTACACCAATTGGAAAAGAGGGCAGTTTTAACCATTGCTGAGTTGGAGAGGGGATGTTAGCACACAGGTCATCCAGCATGATTTGCTAAGTGCACCAGTTTGAAAGTTGCTTCTTGATTCCTGTTTGATGAAATACTGAGTGATGGCTGAGGTAGAAAACTTGTGAAACTTAACTGTCAAGCATAAATTGACAAGCTTGAATCTTGTTTTGATCGTAAGTGTTGGACGACATGCTGTATAGCAGATTATGCATGCTTTCTAAAAATCTTGGTTGTTTTGAAGCCAGGCTTGTCATCTACATCCTGGAATATGGGACAGAATGTTGAAGGTGTGTTGTTTGTCTTTGAAGGAGTCCACTTTGCTTTATGTTCATGTGCTTTGCTCACCTGAAAGGGGAAAAGTTCTTTCCTTGTGCAGTCAAAACCCACTCTGAATTTTATGTTGGTTGGCCCTTCCAGAATACCACTTTTGTCCCCAGAACTCCAGTTAATGGTGCTCTTCCTTTTCTGTGAAGTTTCCTTGATTGCTTTTGAATTCTAAGTCAAGATCTGCTTGTTTGCTGTTTTCTGGGTCCTGTATGAGTTTTGCCTTTATGGTTAGCAATAATAGCACATAAGATTCTGGCGTATCTGGGAAATAAAATAGTTTTGTCTCATTTCCAGAGTAATACATGTACTGCAGTCGTCTTGAGTTCAGTGTCTTGGTTCTGTAATGCCATGGTTTTGAGAGCAGCGTGCACCAGCTGTAATGTGCTTGTAGAGAATTTGTCTCTTCTCTGTTTGAGGTCTTTAGGTATTCATGCAACTGTTTTGCTCTTTACAGGTTGCCATCCACTTTTCAATGGCTGATAGATACCACTTTTCTCAGATACCACTTTTCTCATATAAAGACGGGAAGCTGAGAGAAAAGGAGGCTGGTCGTAATTCCTATGGCAAAAGTTGCAGGCCTCTTTCTTTTCGTTCTGGTTTAAAATTCTCAGAGGAAGGAGGGCACTGAGGTGCAAAGCAAGGGACCCATCTTACTGATGAGTCTGCCTGGAGCATCACCAAATTTTGTTACCACTTTTCTTCTTGAGTTCCTTTTAGAACATTTTCCCAGTTCACGTTTTCACAGGGAATAAAAAAAACCACATTAAATAGTATAGAAAAAAAGGTGTGATGCAAACCATAAGACCTGTCAGATGCGCTGGCTGGATTTGAAATAGCTTAATTCACGTGCATTTTAATGATAGAGTTCAATTTATTACTCAGTGAGCAGGAACAAGCTTTGAAGCTAATCAGCAACCACTTACAGGTACCTCTGAGGGTCAGTTTTAATTGCTGAACGTCCACTTTACCTTGCAGTATGCTTTTGGAAGAGGAAGCTAGGTGAGGATCACCAGCTGCACAGAGTAACCCTGGTGGCAGCAATGCCTTGCAGCACAGTGCTCAGCTGCTGAATTGTGACTGATGCCTTCCTGACAGCAGGTCTATGAGTTTTTACTGTTATCTCTAACTTATGCTTCCCATTTCCTTACTGAAAGTCAGATCTGCTTGTGCTGGGAAAAGTCTTTAGGACCGTGTATGAGCTGTACTCCCCTGGGCATAACTTTGCCCCATCTTGTGCCTTGTTTAGCTGAGGCAGCAGCAGTCAGTTCCTTTATGGCAATATACAGGTAAACAAATGCTGTAGGAATTACTTTCAAGATTTAATTTTTTTTCCCAAACAAACAGCTTTTAATTATATCGGTGATCTTTTTATTTCCTGCTTATCTATCACTTGTGGCTTATTACTGTCCTGAGTGGCTGCACATCAGTGCGCTAGACGGGCTGACTTCATGAGCATCCTTCTATCTGATGGAGAAATTATCTGCCAGGAAAAAGAACTAAGGCTTCCTTACAGGGCCCAAAATAAAACTATTTATGTTAGCAAGACTGTTTCCCTTCACAGGCCCTTTGCCTGAACCCTAGATCAGACGAGCAGCCAATCATGCAACAGGCTTTCTCTTCTTTTGCAGTTCTGTGCCAGTGACTGAGCGAGAGGGAACTGGGAGATGGTCACTTTCAGAGCTCCCTGATTTGGCCGATAGCAGGAGTGAGTCACTGGAGCTCTTCAGTGAAAAACAGAGCATCTGTTTAGAATTCTTTGCAATGGGCTAGACAGGAACTGACATTTAAGAGAGAAAAAAGCATGACAGAAGTGGGAGAGTTGGAAGCACATTGCTCTACAGTTTCCACAATTAATCAGAGAAAGTAGATACATATATATGGGTATATAATTTTGGTAGGCCTCTTTTACATGGCCATATCCAAGCTGTCTGTTCTGCCAGGCTGATGGGTAAAGCCTTGAAAGTTATCACGTGTACCACGTGGTTGCAAATCCTAGTGTGTTGATGCAGTAGTAACTAATTTCTGTAATGAAAGAGTGAAACTGGAATTCGACTAATATTTTACTAACATAGCTGAAGCAGAGTATTTGCATGGAGTTATCATCTCCTGCTTTTTTACAGCCTTCACTGTGGCCATTACCAGCAGTAGGAATTTAAATCAATATTTTAATGTGTTGTCTTGAATATTCCTGAAAATTCATGCAGTGCTCTGGAACGGGCTGCCCAGGGGGGTCGTGGAGTCTCCCTCTCTGGAGGTGTTCAAGACCCGCCTGGACGCCTCCTTGTGCGCCCTGCTGTAGGGAATTAGGGAACAGCTTTGGCAGGGCTTGGACTCGGTCATCTCTGGAGGTCCCTTCCAACCCCTGCAATTCTGTGATTCTGTGATTCTGTATCACTTGCAAAAATCTGCTGTAGGAAAGATGGTGCTGGAATTCAACTCCTGCTGGAAGTTATATAAAATGGGTTTAAATCAGTTGTTAATGTAAATATAGCAATGTCTTAGTCTTGTTGAACTTCATCCCATTGTCCTCAGCCTGTCCAGGTTGTTCTGCAGGGCCTTCCTGCCCAGGCAGATCAAACTTCCCCAGCTTGGTGTTATCTTACTTACTGAGGATGCACTCAATGCTCTCATCAATAAAGATATCAAACAGGACAGGCCCCAGTACTGACTCCATGACAGATGAGTATAACTCCATTCACCCCACTCTCTGGACCTGGCCTTCCTGCCAGTTCTTTACCCAGCAAAGAGTGCACTTGTCCAGGCCACAGACAGGTACAGCTTCTGCAGGAGAATATTGTGCAGGGCCGTGTCAAAGGCCTTGCTGAAGTCCAGGCAGATTCCATCAGCAGCCTTCCCTTCCACCAGGCAGGTCACTAGATCATAGAAGGAGATCATGTTGGTCAAGCAGGACCCACCTTTCATGAACCCTTGCTGCCTGGGCCTGACCCCAGTAGTCCTACATACACTGCATGATCTCGCTCAAGATGATTTCTTCAATAAGCTTCCCTGGCACTGAGTGCAGGCTGTCAGATCTGGGTCCTTATGACCCTTCTTGTAGATGGGAGTCACACT
This sequence comes from Tetrao urogallus, assembly GCF_951394365.1. NCBI lineage: Eukaryota > Metazoa > Chordata > Aves > Galliformes > Phasianidae > Tetrao > Tetrao urogallus. Next base: position 927,166 of record NC_136828.1, read on the forward strand.
GGCAGGTCTCCAGTCCTGTGGGACCTCTTTGGTTGACGAGGAATGCTGATAGATGATGGAAAGTGGCTTGGCTGTCACCTCTGCCAGCACCCTTGAGTGGATCCCCTCCAGCCCCGTGGACTTGTGACGGTCCAGGTGGAGTAGCAGGTCTCTGTTTCCATCTGAATCGTGGGGGGTTTATTCTTCTCTCCGTCTGAGACTTCCAGGTCAAGGGGTAGAGCACCCTGAGGATAATTGACCTGACTTTTAAAGACAGATGTAAAGAAGGCATTGAGAACTTCAGCCTTTTCCTTATCTTCAGTGCTCACGTTCCTTGCTGCATCCAGTAAAGGATAAAGATTCTCCTAAGCCCTCCTCTTACTGTTAATATATTTGTTAAAACGTTTTTTCTTCTCTTGGCAAGGCAAGGTTGGGTTCGAGCTCAGTTTGTGCCTTTCTAATTTTCTCCTTGCATATCCTAACAAGCTTGCTGTGTTCTCCCAGAGTTGCCCATCCCTTCTTCCACAGGAGGTAAACTCTTCTCCTGGAGTCTCTAAGTTCCCTGTTCATCCACACTGGTCTTCTTCCCCAGCCTGCTCTTGCACCTCCAAGAGTTCCTTCCTGAGGAGGACCAGCCTTCCCAGATTCCTTTACCCTGCAGGACTGACTCCCAATGGATCCTCCCTACCAATGTCCCAACCAGTTCAAAGTCTACCCTCCAAGGAGGCAGTTTTGCTGAGCCCCCTCCCGACTTCACCAGGTGTAGAGAACTGCACCATTTTGTGGTCACTGCCCACAGTGCCCACAGTGCCCACAAGGCAGGCAGCTCCTGACCTCCGAATCTCCCATCTGTCCTTCTCTGCTTGTGAGTAGTAAGCCTAGTGGTAGGCACTCTTACCAGCTGCATCAGGAGGTTACTTCCATACATGCCACTGGGATACATTTCTTCAGTCCTCTGAGTTTAGTTATGAAAATACTAAATATTTTGGACTAATTAATTTCATTTCTGTTGGATAGCTGTGATGGGGCTTTTAGATGCATAGCTGAATTTCCCTGGAATAATTTCACTGGGAAGAAATGTATTTCAATCAATTTCAGGTCACTTATTGTGCATTGTCTGAAAGTCTGCACAGAGGCCAGATCTTTACTAAAATCCTGATGAGATTACTTAGAGTACTTTATTTTCCCATAGAGCTGCTGTTTATCTCTAGTTGTTTCCCATCTGTAGCAAAACAAGCCTGAATGGGGGGGGGCTTTTCCGCTGGGGAAGGAAACAGATAACAAATTCACTAGGAAGACTTTTGGTTGGGACAGTATTTGACTGTTGGTGGGGGTGGGTTTGGGGGAATGCTACTTTTTGAACTTGTATTTTAGATCTGTGTGCTGAACTTCCTGTTTGAGCGTGGCTGGCCATAAGCCAGCTGCAGACTTGTAGCATTTTAAAAGCACTTTCATAGTCGCTTTGTACTGATGCGATTATTTTTTTTCCCCCAGACACATGCTGAATTGTAGAAATCTTCTCAGTACGCAGATGCTGCCTTCTTAGATTCACAGAATCATTGGGGCTGGAAAAGACCTCTAAGACCATCCAGTCCCCCTGCCTGCCTGCCACCAGCACTGCCCACTAAACCCCTGAGTGCCACGACTCTGTGCTCCTCAAACACCAACTGGGATGGTGACTCCACCATCTTGCTGGGCAGCCTGTGCCACTGCTTAGAAATCCTCCGAACTTCGAATCTTAGGAATCTTTTTTTATGAGTATTTTGTAATTCTTTATTTTTTCCTGGGCTGGTAAAAGATCTCTATCAGTAACAGGGTTCATGTGCTTCAGGAAGCAGTCTTATCCCCTAGCTCCCTGCTATGTAAGAGAGCACACAGCAGGCTAATTTCTCTAGACAAAGAAGCCAGCTTAGTAGGTCACTGCTGCAAGAGTTTCTAATCCTCTTCTTTAAAGCTTGTCCTGCAGGGTGACTTCTGCTGCCAGAAAGAGGAAGACAGAGGAAAATAGAGCAGCCAGCCTGTTCAGAATTCACAAACCACCCTTGTGCTGTGTAGTAGCAAATGGATGTGAGGAGAATGCTTCACTCCCTTCTCTACATACTCAGTAAACTTTATAAGGAATGATTTTACTGCTCTGAGTTGCAAGCTTAGCTCATCTACTTGTACAAGTGCATTTTTATCAACATGATGTAGATTCCCAGTGTGAATGACGTAGGAGTTAATGTAAATGATGAATCAATTAACATATTTTCCTGTAATAATATCCTGTTATAACAGTGCAAGGTTTGTGCAGACCTTCTGTAATAGTTCTGTGCTCTTTGCAGTATGAGAGCAGTAGCAGTATGATTGCTGTGGTTGATGATGCCCCAAAGCTGCCTCTGAGTTTTCAGCTGGATATTATGAATACTATAAAAACTCCCAAGCATTTAAAACATTAATTATGTTTAAAATTTAACATTATGTTAAAACATAACATCTCTGAGAATTAAACAAGTTGTGAGTAGCAGAGCTTCTCAGGGACAATAGTGATGTTCTTTGAATGTGGCAATCCACCTCTGTAACCTCCTAAGATTGAGAGACTTGGTGTAAGGCACCAATTTCTGCTTTGTTGGTGGAAATCTCCTAAGGGAGGTGCTGAGCACTGTTTAACAAGTGTAGGTCTTCTGACAATAAGCTCTTTTCTTAGTTACCTTTTGGAGATTTCCATAGAAATAATGCAAGCTCTTGGATGTTGGTTAAAAATAATTCCCTGTGAATTAGACATAATTTCTGTTGGCTATCTGCTTAAATAAAAATAAATGTGCAGGCTTGAAGATTGAACTTCAGCTGCAAACATTGCTTGGCACCTCTGAATCACAGGCAGCTAGAGCTGATGAAACTCTGCCTTTGACCAAGGCAGATCTTGAGTCAGACAGGTAAGAGCTCTTGTCAGCCTGAGCAAAAAGCTGCAGAGAAGAATACTGCAGAGAAAAGCAGTCATTGACAGATGATACTTGTAGAAATGTTAGTGGTGATCATTTGTCTTTAAGGGTTTTCAAGAACTGTCCTCCATCTTCTGATGCATCAAAGGACAAACAGCAGCTCAACGTTGGATTTAGCTAAATGGCTCAGGCTGAAACTATAGGAGGCATCTAATATTTTTTGCTTATGAACTGATTTTTAACTGTTGGGATCTTTTTTCTCCTGCATTACTGTATTATTTCTAACGCAGCCATAAAGCCTGTTCCTTACACTTGTGTATTTCTCTGGTAATAATACCAGCTTTATAATCAGAATGTGCCATTGATGTTGAGATGTTTTAACTAATTGCCTGCTACTCAAATCTGTATTCAGACATGAAAAATACAGGCAGACTATCTTCTGTCTGCAGTTTTACCAGGTGAAGAGTTCTGAGCTGCTGCCCTTCCCATTTGCTGGCTCAGGTGAAGCACGTCAGTCAAAATAAGCAGGATAGTCTTCCATATTTTAAGATCTTTCTGGTTAATTTTGCAGACATTGAAAGCAAGATCAGTGAGGTTTGCAGTCACATAAAGAACAAGTTTTGGTGCTGCAGTAAAAAAAGTGAGAAATAACAGGAACACTTAGCACAAGTCAAGCAGCTGAGTTCTTCCTTTTTCTTATAATTTTTAGACTTAGAGTCATTAATTTGCTTTTTTTTTTTTTTCTTCAGGAAGTATTAGGCTAGAGCTCCATTGAACCTCCTTTTAAAACAGACCTTGCTTGTGGGTGCTGTGAAGGCAAAAGGTGGAAGGAAGTTATACAGAAATCAGGATCACGTTGCTATCATTATTATAGTCAGTTTTATTCTCCAGTGGCTGCTTTGCTGTTCTGTTTTGCATTAAGTTTTTTCTGGATATCAGCAGATCTAAAGTTATAATACTGAGAAGGAAGAGAGGGTAAATGGTTCAATGCTCTTTTGTTTTGTTTTTTTAAGGCTTAGCAGCACAGACATGAATATGTATGAACTCAGGTTTCCTCAGCTGTGTTGGGATCTGGAATGAAAATTTCTGTCAGCTGAAAAACGTAGGAAAAGTTGGTATGCAAGGCTTGAAATTCAGGAGAGGTAAAATTGTAATGGTTTGGCTGTGAGTGACAAGCTTAGTGGGGTCACAAAATGTTTTAATCTTCAGGATAGTATTAAAGTAATTTAATGCTGATAAGTAATTTGAATGAATATTAATCATTATTATTCAGGTTTATTCCAATGTTGGATTTTCAGAAACCAGGATGAGATCTAAAGTAAAGGATATTTTATTCTAGCTTTCCTCCTCTGTTTCCAGCATTTCAATCTACTGCCTAACATTCACCGTTGTACAGAACAGGAATCTTGGCTGGAATACATGAGTTGGGATCCAGTCTGGCAGGTTCCTGCTTGCAGTAGATTAATATTTTCTGAAGTGCTCTTTATTTCCTATCCTCTTAGTATGGATTTCCCTTTACAACTGCTTGGGTGACTCTGTTACCCATCTAATGCTCAGCACATTGAGTCTTTAACAGTTCCTTGGGAAAAAAACAGCAAAGAAAAGCCCTCTGGAGAGAAATTTCTGAGCAGTGACACAAAATTCCACATACAACACTGGTTCCATTTTCACCACATTCCTTTTCCAAAGCAAACAGTTTGCTTTCCTGTTAACTGGGAGGTGTGAGGTTGCAGGGCTCTGGAGCTGTGTGAATCCCATTGCTGGCCCAGGAGCAACACTGTTTGCTCTCTTCTTTCCTTCCTCGTTGCTTCCTGGGGCTTTATTTTCTGTCAGAGGTCCATCCTTTCTGAATGGCAGTCAAACACTTGTGCAGGTGGCAGAATGAAGCCTGGAGTCTCTCGTGGGACCAGAGATGGTTGGTTTGAACTTGCGATAGGGTTTGGAAGATGATATTTAGTTTGCTTAGTTTTTTGAAGCCAAAATGACTTCTTTCAGAGTTGAGGAGACTGTACGCACAATGCTTTAGCAATATGCTGTGACTGAAAATAAGTGAGTGGCAGGTTCACGTTGATTCTGAGCTGCATACTTAAATCTTCCTCTGTAATGCTGGATTTCACTCTCAGCGACTGTTAGTTTTGTTTCTGTCTGCTATTGACACAAAAGTTGGACATCAGACATGCACTGGAGTTAGAGGGAACACGATCCAAGATACGTTTTCTCTGAATCACTGACTGAGGAATTGCAGAACAAATCTCCCCAGAGCATTTGGTTTTTGGAAAAGAAAACATGAGGTGCTTACATTTTCAGTATGCAGCAGGTTGACATTTGAAAGTGTAATAAATTGCCCAGACAATACTCAGGAAATCTTTAATAAGATCCAAGTATGTACATTCTAGAATGCTTGTTCTTCTCACACGGATGATCTGTCTGGACTAAAATATATTGGTTTAACCCTCAAAATACCCTCTCTCATCCACATTACTCAATGTGTATGGAAAACAGGCTTTGTAACAGGACAGGAATTCAGTGAATTGAACTTGGGTGAAAGCAGAGGGTCTTTCACAACTTAATCTGTAGCTGCTTTGCTCATTTGAGAAGTCTTTGTCATCTTTTGACCTTGAAGCGACCAGCCTGAGGACTGGATGTGATTACTAGGTGTTCCTGGGAAGTGGTGACAAAGGACTGTACTGTAATACAAATGAAGTAGAGCAGATCCTTGTAGCAATTCAGCTCAGGCAGCTGCATGGACTTTTGGATAATCCACTGTTCTTTTCTGATGCTCTACTGCACTTGAAAACAGATGAAATGTTCATCCTTGGGGTGGAGGCTCAAAGGCAAAGCGCTGCCTGTGGTTTGCAGGGCGAGAGGCAGCCCCTGTCCTCCCCTTTATTAAAGAAATGGTGGTGTCCTAGATGTAGCAGCAATCCTTCACCAGAACAACAGAAATGGTGGGCACGCTCACGATTTGCACGTGTTTTGTCTGATATCCATCAGAAATAACATTAGCCATTATAAAATGGCTAATAAAATAAAATAAAATTATAAAATAAAATGCTGTCATCTGGGCTCAGTCCAGGGCATTTGGTTGGTATAGCTGATTTCTGTGCCCTGTTGGTGGCCCAACATTGCAAAGCATTTCTTTCTGAAAGAAGAAACAGCCTCTTCTGTCAGTGCAGGCTGTTACTTTGAGCTGCCTGTCCTGAGAGGACAGACCACTGCTTTAGCGAGGCAATCAGCATTCATATACCACCGTTCTGGCAGATTAGAGAGGTTTCCAAGAAGGCAGTTCTATATTGAGATCGTGGCGGATTTTAGGATTTTTTTCTTTTAAATACACATTCCCAAAGCTGGTGGTTCTGGATATCTGAAAGGAGTTCGTTTACTGTAAAATTTGCATTATGCAAATGAGGTGTGAAGTAGTACTGACTGCAAGACAGCCATCTGACAGCAAAGGAGAGCATGGTGTAATTGCAAAGGAGGATGACGGGGGGGGGAACAGCCACCAAAGTCACTGCATCGTTTGTGCGGATGGGAGAGCTTGGATTCATGCAGCATGACGTCTTTCTTTGGAGCTGTCATGAGCTGCCAGATCCTTCTCCTCACACCTTTTGAACACAGACAAGCAGATGAACTCCTTGATTCAGCAGCTTCTTCAGCCATTCTCATTAGTGTTTTGTTAATCACTCTGACTCTGGCTTTCTTCCCTTCTCCCCTCCCAGCACTGGGGATTTCAAGGTTCAGCTTGCATAACAGGTAATAGCAGGCATTTCCTCCTCCTGTGTCGGGATATCCTGGCGCCCTTCAGTCTCTCTCTGACTGTGTTTAAAACGGACTCCAGCACAGGAAAAAAAAAGTCTAAAATTAGCAGCCTTGATAGAATAAAGGCACAGGGCTGTCCACTGCGCTGTTTGTCAATGAAACAACAAATCTAAACAGGGCCAGAATGCATTTCCTCTGTGAAAAACAGACATGCAGAGTTTTGGGGAGGAGGAGTGAGAGTAAAACCAGCACTGCACCTGAAGATCAGGGAGAGTTATGCAGAAGGTATCCAGGGTTGCAAAAGACCATGGTGTGCAAGGCTGGAGGAGGCTGCTCTGCAGTGAGGCTGAATGTCTGGCTTCTCATTGCACTGAGCCAATGCACCTGGAAACTGGATGGGATGCTTTGAGAGATAAGGGAACTGTTACTGCAGTCTCCTCTTGTTTGAAGTTCAGGTTCACGTCAGTGTGGTGGTTATTGCTATGGGAACCATACTTAAATAACCTGGGCTAGATGCTGCTCCTGCAGCAGTGTGGGCTGGAGATCTCACACTTGTACCACTCTAGCTATTCAGTGTTGTAAGAATCAGAATTGAATTTAAAAAAAAACAACAGTGATTATAACCCATTGGGTTATACATTAATAATAACTATATGTTTCTAATATGGACTTGTAGGCAATCTGAATGTAATACTCCATTAATGATGGTTTCATACATGGATTTTTATAGGATTACTATAATAAATACCAAGTGACTTTATGTAAAGAAGATGAAGTGACTTTATGCAAAACTCTCAATATGATACCGTGATTTCCTCCTTCCCTCACTCATCTCTATATACAATTTTTGTCTATGAGGATTGCTGTGAGAATTTTACAGAATCACAGAATCACAAGGTTGGAAACGACCTGCAAGATCATCCAGTCCAACCACCCTCCCATTCCTATCAGTACCACAAGCACTAAACCACATCACGCAGCTCCTCATGCAGGCGCCTCTTGAACACTACCAGGGACGGCGACTCCACCACCTCCCTGGGCAGCCATTCCAGTGCCTGACCACCCTTTGAGAGAAAAAGTTTCTCCTAATATCCAACCTAAATTTGCATAACCTAAATAAAACCCTTTGTACAACCTAAATAAAATTTGCAAGATTGAAAGACACGTTTGTCTCCCAAAGTCCAGCTGACCTTCGCAGTGCAAAATTCAGTTAGCTGAAAGCAAAACAGTCGTGTTTCAGCAAGACTTCAGAAATTTGTCCTGTCATTCTTCATTCAAACAGCTGCTGAGGTATTTTCTGTCCTGCTAAACGGTGGAAATACATTGCATTGATTGTATTTCTTTCAGGTTTCATAGGAAATAGGAATGGCTTAGTCTTCTGCCAACTTAGAAAAAGCATTCTGATATTTCCAGCATGAAAGCTTGTAGTCATATACTGTAGAATCTTGAGTGGAGAGCTTTTGAGAGCCAGCGTGTGTTTACTTTGAGATTTGGGCCTTTTCGCTAAGCTTTGTCACCTGGAAGTTGCTCCAAGTAACCATCTTTTCCACCTGGATTTAGTAGGGATGGATGAATTTTTCCTTAAAAAAAGAAGTGTACTTACTGGCAAGCTGGAACACAGCAGCAATGGCCTCCTCCCACCACTGGGTATCCTGAGAAATGATGGGTATCTCCACCAGGCCCAGGACGAAGATGAGCTGGCCAGCAGTCAGAGCAACGGTAGCGATGAGGTTGCAGGCGCGCATCATGTCAAACTGCACTGGGGAAACATGAGAAGGAAGCCTACAGTTAGAATGAGATTAAAAAAGAGGGTTTGAGGGTGAAAAGGAAAGAAAAAGTCCTGGCTAAGCAGGTATGTAGAATTCTCAGTCCATAGAAAATGATTCTTACATATCTTTCCCACTCCTGACAGCCCTTTAGTCTTAACCCTCTTAACTGCATTTTCTGTGGTCTGATTAGGAACAGATTTTCTTCAGGAAATCTTTCCTTTAGTTAATGAAAATCCTGTCACTTCTGCTTCAGTGCCAAACAGTCTGGGCTGAAGCAAGCAGCCCATTTTAAGGACAGCCCACCAAACGCTCTTGGCTTCTGCCCTGCAAAGATTCTGTGTGTAATTAGCAGTCAGAGTTGGGTGTTGCAGGAACTGTCCTTTTGTTCTGCATTTGTATGGCACTGATTGAAATAGAGCCTTGGTTCATGGCTTGGGTTTTCAAGGCCCTTAAACAATCATCTCATGGCAAAAGAAATCTGCAGCTCTCTTGTCCTTAAGCATTCTGTGGGCAAATGCTAATATATTACTGGTTTAAGAGATGTTGATAATAGAATTAAATAGAGAATTCTTAAATCTTCCTTCTTTTAACATTTATTAATCTTTTGGACCCTCTGAGAAGGCCCTTGTATTTCTTGCTGTGTAATGATGTCAGTGTTTGACAGTTCTGATTTAGGTGTTCTGCCATCATTTACATGAAAAGAAAAGTTATGTGACCTTATGTATTTGTACACATTAAAGGTAAAGAAATGCAGAAATAATTACAGATATAAATATCTCAAGTCTTGGATTGGAACCCGATTCAGCTGGCTGCTGGACAGAATATATTCACTGCATAGTTCAGTCCTTTCAGTCAGGCTTCTTTTCCTACTTTTCCTGTTAACCTGGTGGATGTCCTGTTTTCATCCTTTTCCTTCCTCTTGAGCAAAAAGGTGGGTTTTGTAAACATCATTGTGCCAGTTCAACATCTCTTGCCAATATGTCACTGCTATTCTGAAATAAAAGCAGCTCAATGTGCAAAGTATTAGAAACACAGAGTATTAGAAAGGCTCCAGACATTAATTTTCATCAGGCTTTCAGAAGTGACTGAGCTGTTAGCATTGAATTTGGATGCACTAATTTTATTTTCCGGGAAACTGTTAACAAAGGATTGGTTGTCAGCTAGAATGCTTTGCCTAAGGCCTGTTCCTATTTTGGCAGCAGGTTTCTGGATTTCAGTGTCTCCAGACCTCACAATGCATTCTTCCTTTCTGTAGAACATTTCGGAAAGGTCACTGCTCCCACTGCAGGTTACTGGGCAGTAAGGCTTTGTGTGATTCGTTGTACTGACTTCTTGTTGGAAAGATAGGCTTTTTCCACCTTATGTTTCCATGACAGAAGAGCTGATACCTAAGAAAGCAGACAGCAGTAGAGAACAAAGAGAGTTTGGAGTGTAAGCTGAAATTCTGATCTCTTCTGTTGTTCAAGTAATGCCTGAGTCGTGCTTGCCAAGTGGTTGGATTCTTTGCCACCTTAACCCTTTAGCTGAGACTGAAACTCCTGATCCTCTAGGGGGACTGCCAGGAGTGCAAAAAACCCCACAGCTCCTTGATAGAGACAAGCAAGAGTGAACTTCACAGTAGTAACCATTCAGTCCAGTCTACCGGCGTGAGCCATCAAAATGAGTTTACTTTTATGTTCTTCGTTGCTCATCTTTAGCTCCCAGTGCTGTAAGAAACAGCTCATGGTTCAATTAAACTTCATTAAAATACGTTGTTTCATTTTAAGGAGTTTAATAAGAATCAGAGGCCACTCCACTTTTTCACATTAAGTAAAATGTTACGCAGGAGGCAGTTGGTGTGATCTTATGAAACATGAAAGCAGTTATTGTTGTGGATAAGGTAGGACAATAACTGAGTGCCCTTCCACCCCCTCTATTGGGATATAGCAGCCGTTTCATCCTAAAACTTCTAATGTATGACCTGTCATCTCTTCATTTTGTTCCAGAGTTGTAATGACTGCTCTTTGAGAAGGAAGGGGATCAAAATTAGCAGTGCGAATCAAAATTAACTCCATTCTTTTCTCAGTGGAACTTACTAATTTTACTCAGTTTGGAAATGCCACTCTGCAGCTTACTCTGCTTTCTTATTGAGTCATCGTAACTTTGCATGTTGTCAGCTCAGCACCTACTTCTGTTTCGTACACGTGCAACCCTAAGCTGAGCTTCTTCAACCCGAAACCCCCCCACACACCACCCCCTTCAAAAAGGTGGTCGATGTGGGAAGCACCCGTGGCCCCAGGGAAGTGGTGCTGTTTCCATCCCTGAAGGAAGAGATGCGGATGTGGCACTAAAGGATGTGGTGTGGTGATAGGGCTCGGTAATTCAGGTTGATGGTTGGACTTGATGATCTTGAAGGCCTTTGCCAACCTGGGTGAATCTGTGATTCTGTTGTACAAGTATCTATGACTGAGGATAACCTAAAAAATGTGCATTGAGAAGCATTTTTTCAGAGCTTGCGCCCAAAGTCTTCAAAGCTGTAAATTATGCTGAGGAAGGGCACAAGGATGTTCTCATGTCTGCGTAAGTGGTCGATCCAGGCATAAGCAGTCTTTCACGAAGATAGCTATAATAGCATTTTTGTGTGAGCCCTGAAATTTGGTGTTTGCCTTTTCAGTCTGCCTGTTGATATTTAAATTTTATATTCACAGAAACTCCTTGTTAGCAAGCTGCAGTCCATTCCAGTGGGCTTTCCATGTTTGTTATAATCAGTATGAATGTCCAACCATATTGATTTCACTACAGCCTTTGTGTCTTTTAAAAGCTTCATTTTTGCAAAATGATGTATATGAGTCACAGAATGTGAAAGTAAGAGGTTCATAACAGTTGTGTAGTCAATTATAGGCATTTCAGTTAACCAGTAGCTCCTAGAATCTCTTGTGTAAGGCTGTCCTGACAACACAGCTGTTTTGGACATCCCACTTTTTTGTTTTGAATTCATTGCTAATGGCACATATCTCCTGAAGCTTCGCCATCAAAGGCATTTCCTAAGCTAGAACGGGTTGCTTCTAGCAGAACAGAACTGGACACAACAGGAGGTGTTCATAATTACTTTGAGTCTCAATTAAGGGAGGAGAGGAGGTCAATCCAGTACTCCCCTGCTTTCGTCACACTTTTCCTTCACCTCTCTTAATGCAATTTAACTGTTGAGAACAGGGACAGGGATAAGTACTGAATGACTTCAATACTCTGCTCTAGGTGGCTGCTGTTAAATACTACAAAGTACTGATCACTGACTTTTCCTTTTTGGAAGCTCATCTGGATCCCAGTATACTCTGAGAAGAACTCAATTCACAGGCAGGGAACACAGCTGGGTTTATTGTGCAGCTGGGCAGTTTGGGGCCCTGGCTGTTGAGTTCTGCTTTGACAGTGACCAGTCAAGGGTCAAAACCCAAATCCCAGGGATGAGACCAGTTCAAATTCCCCACTGCATTGCTCATTTCCTAGACCAGAAGTATCCATCTGGATTAGCAATGTTGATTTGATTTGCTTATTTGCAAGCAGCAATTTAATGCTACATGATAGCCTCAGGGTTATTTGTGCTTTGCAAAAGCAGATTAGTCGTGCTAGAGGGTAACTCACAGTGTTTCAGAATTATTGGGAAGGATGATCTCATTGCAAAATCAGATGGTGCTGATTGCTGAAAGTCTCGGGTTTTCTTTCCCTATTTTGTTTGCATTTAGGGAAAAAAACAGTGATAGGTGGGAATTCGAGCTGTTGACAGATTACATCACGGTGTCTGTATTCATACTAAGCAGCCCAAGATGCCCTAATACTTATCTACAACTTCCCCTGAGAAACAGCACTTCCAAAATTGTCAGCGTAAACTTCAGGCCAGCTTCTGTACTTCAGTTACCAGGCACGGGAAGAGGTGAGCGAGCACAGCTTCCTCACTGTGTAAGAGCAGCACAGGACCTGCACATCTCACCATGGCTTCACAGCTTACTGCTTGTCATCTAAACTGGAGGAACGGTCTGTGAGCACACTGCTCACCTATCCCTGCTTTGGGACAGCGTGTTTAAATCTGAAAGATCAACTTAAATTTCAGTCAGCTCTTAGGAATTCACTGCACTGAAGGACAGCAGCACCTTAAGCTGCTGCTAATTGAATTGCACCTGTGAGTGTGTCAGTACTTCAGGATATTCTTCTCTTGAGGAAACTTGCTTGTTCCTACTGATTGTGTTAGTGTTAAAATGGTTATCTTATGTTTAACTTCAGTTCTCTTAATCCCAAAAGTTACACTCTTTGGTATCTATTTGCAACCTGTGTCTGCAGGCTGAGATCATCTGCTGCTTCTGATACAATTTAGTCTGAATTGGCGAAGTAATTAGATTTCCTCTAACATGATGAAGACATTCTGAGTACATGGTTTTCATCTGGAACTTGACACTTTGCTAAGGCCTTAGCCCAGGAAGGATGCATCTCTTGTTGCTCCTAACAAATCTACTTCAGTAAATAGTCTGAGAAGTCTTTGCACACATTTCCTTAACATAGCTGGTGTTAAGTCTTCCGAAAGCCTCAAATGAGAGCCGTGTTCCTCACAGCATCTCTCTGAGCCCGTAGCTGTGTTACAGAGCAGTGTTGTGTCCCCAGACCGACTGCAGCCTTCGTGTGTTCACCCCTGGCTTCTGGGAAGGCACTGCATTACCAGAAGCAGAGAGCAGAGAGCCAGCGGCTTGGTTTTGTTTTGTGTTCCAAGCTCTGAGCCCTTCCTCCGGGAGTCTGATGAATTCAATTTCTTATCCTGCCGCAGTTAAGGCAGTTAGAAAGGAACAGTTGGTTATGCCCAGGCTTTTTGAAGCCTGCCCATGGTTCAGGTTGGCGGTAGCGTGTGGTTCTTCATAGTGGAGTTGTACTATTTCAAACTTTCCAAATTGTTTTTACAATCCACATCATATTTCAGGAATGCAAAACCAAGCATCCGAACGTCAGGAAAAGCCAGAACAGTACGTGTAAGTGTGCTTATACTGGTCTTTCAGGGAGCATTGATTGGATCGGTGCATGAAGGCACATTGGAAAGGAAAAATGTTGAAGGGATGCATGCAGACTTAGATAGCTGTGTGCTCCCAGACCCCACACAGCCCCCATAGGCCCTGTCTCTGTCCCCACAGAGCTGCTGCAGGCACTGAGCAATGCCATCGAGGTGGGGCTGGTGCTGTATTGGGGCACCACAGGGTGGGGACCTGGCCCATATGGGGACCTGGGGATGGGACAGACGGGGATGTGGGACATCTGGGACGCGTTGGGGTGCACACAGCTAAGTGCTGTGTAAGTCTCTCTACTTGATTTGTCTTGCTGTTACTCGTGGTCTTGTTCCTAAAGAACTTTAATTCCATCCCGGAGATGTGAATTATGTGTTTTTTGGAAGAAACCCTTATTTAGCATTCTAAAAAAATCCACATTAGCCAAACTTCTGACTATGAACTGTCTGTTCCTCTGGTTTGGATGTCAGCATTGTCACCAAAGGTCAGATGTGCAGAAAGTCCCCACTGCTCACATAGAGAACAGCTGCAGCTGGGCCTTGAGTGTCAAGAGAAAATAAATACAAAGTGCTGAGAAGTTTTTCTTGGTGTGATTACGAATTCACAATACAAAATTAATGAGCAGTGCTGTCGTTTTTACCCTCCTAGTTATCACAGTTTGAATGCCCACTAATCTCTCCGTTCTTAGGTCGTTGAGTAAATGAGACAGGTTTTGTGGGAAGATGATAAGTGATCAAAGAGTTATTCTTCATTTTACAACAGAAGCACAAGAGTAAGGCTTTCATTTCAAAACAATTAAGATGAAGGCAATAAACAGAATCACTGTCCCTAGTTATTGACAATCAGCATCACTGTATGCCTTTGTGCTATCAAGTCTTTGGACTTTTCATTTCTCATGTTGATTTTGGTTTGTTGTTATTTATGTTAATCTTTGAGATTTTGGGGGAGGGGAAGAAAGAATTAGGAAGTACTGAAGCTCTTTAAAGGTGTCTGTTAAGCAGACAAGAGTGCTGGGAATATCTAAGTGCACCTTTTATCACGTAACTCAGACCATGGGAAGATTTAATTAAAACGCTGCCTCCTCAGTAGTTCTATTTCAAGGGTCTGAATTTAATTGACAGCAAAAAAGATCGGAGTGGAATTTCTCTTCAATAAATGTCCCACAGTATATGGAACTTTGGAACCCTTTCTACACAATTTTTTTTTTTGCCTGTCTTATTGTAAGAGCAGGGCTTTCCTTCAAAGTAAAGTCTTCCTTAGGGAATCCCCATCAGCAGGTCTGTGGCTTTCAGATCTTAGGAGTCCTCAATGCACTCTGATGCTGGATGGATACATTACAAATTAGAGAAATAAAAGGGGGAAGGAATCAAGCAGTTCTGGCCCAATGAAACAATTCTGGCTATTGCAGCCAGACACGATGATCCTTGTAGGTCTGTCCCAAACTGAACTATGACAGCTTGGTAAAAAAGTGGTTTGGAACTTGAGGACTGAGTCCATAGCAATGTAAAATCTATGTCAAGATGAGCACTGACTCCAATCTGAAGAGCAGACCTCTTAAATTTTACCTCCTGCATATTTGCCTCCCCTGCTGTAATTAGTCATTTCACTAATTGAAATGCTGATCACATTGCAGGTGCTAGGAAGGGAAATCAGAAGCTCGGAGCTGCCAGCAGGGCAAACTGTGTCTGTGCAACAGCCTCAGCAGGTTATATCTTGGGCAGGCACCCATGAACACAGTGAGTGTATGGCTGTATTTAATCTCCTGATAGCTGTCTTTTCCAGGTGCAGTGACCCTTCATTCTTGATCTGTCTATGTAAAGAACTAATGTGATGCTCACTGCCTGACATGGCATGGCTTCGGTCCAGCCAAACATCAGCAGCCAGTGTCACTCTGAATTGTTACCTCTGCAAACAAAAGCCAGCGCTGTTCCCACGCAGAGCAGCAGCCTGGCTTAGCACTGCTCTTCATAGTGCAAGTGTCTGCATAAATCATGCTCTGAGGCTGGCAGGTGTTTATATTCAGTCCTTCTGGAGTCACGTAGTCACTCGTGATGCCGTGCCTCTCCCTGTCACTGGTTGTGCTGCTTGTAAGAACTACGGATGTCTTGCTCTTGGCATCTGTAGTAGAAATAAGCATCCCACTGCTGGGATTGCATTCAGTCCTTCTGGCTCTCTGAAGAACCAAGTGAAGTTTTAAAAAAATATCTATTCCTGCAGTTCCAAATTGTTCGTAATGATCTTTAGACAAAAAGGAACAGAATGTGACCTTTGCTAACAAATAAATGAGCTCCATCTGTCCACAGAGCCGGCAGTGCTGTGGGGCTTAGGGGCACAGCTGCACTGAGCAGCGTGGTCAGAAATACCAGTGCTGATTCCAAGTACCCCAGTGTGCTGGGGTATGTACATATGGTGCAGGGCCGGGCGACGGGGGAGCTGACCGAGCTGAACTCCTTGCCCTCGCTCATGTTCAGGAGTGGTAGGCTGCCTGAGCAGGCAGGATTCCCTGAAGTGCTTGGAAGAGAGAACATGCCGTGTGAGTGCTCAGTGGCTTGAAGTATCATCTGTTGGCTTGCCCTTGTTGGAAAAACTTTGCCTGTTATCCTCCTAACGAGGCTGGAATTGTCAGCATAAGGAAAGATCTCTGATGTGTTGCCTCCGAAAGGGAGCCCTCTGCCACCATCACACCTCCATCACTCAGCCTGTGCTTGTTTCATCAACAAGGTTCACATCACGTTTCAAGAAGGAGTGACTCCTGAGCCCACTGCTTAATCCATCAGAATATAACCAAGCGGGAAAAAACAATCCAAACCTGAAGGATTCCTCTTGAAACCTGGGTATTTCCTTGTTCTTAGTCATTTCAGCTGTCTCACAGAAGCTTTCTACTATCACAGGTGGCGGAAGGAAGGGTGCAGGAATGTGTGGCCAAAAGGGAGGGAAGGGAAAATGTGGTTAAAGCCAGAAGGGACTGATCCCCGCCTTCCAGGGGCACCGAGGCGTTGGTCAGAACAGAGTTGAGGTTTTCCCCTCAGAACCCAAGTCACCTGCATTTCTTTCACGGTGTACCTTGCAGAGATGGTTCACATTGAGATATTTAATTACTATCTATTTTTCCTTTAGCATCACTGACTCCTCTCACTGGACTTCTTCCCCCTATTTCTAATCTCTGTTTCTTCATGGTGACTCTGCAGCATCTATAATGTTGCGTATATGTACATCTTGGTATTTATTCTATCTATCCTTTATTGACTTTAATACCCTTGATGCAGTGTTCATATATGGATTAAATCCAGAACACCTTAATTTTCCTCTTGCTTCAGTGGTTTGTGTGTTACGATGCAGTGATTTACGCAGATGTCCCATGAGTGGGGAACTGGATCAGAGAGGTTCTGGTGTGGAATTTGACTTTCCATCTCAGAGCAGTTTTGGCAGAAGTGCTGTATCACACTGACTGTTGCTGGCCACTGCCTGTGTGATCTTTTGATGGAGCATTTCTGTCATTTTTACCAAACGTGCAAGACTCAATTTGTTATTTCTTTCAATGTGGTGTAGTGTATTTTCAGTTGAAGCACGTGCAGACTGTGACATAGTGAGCGACTTCCCTCATTCTTATGGAAGTCATTTTGTTTGGGCTGTGTACCCACGGATGGAGAAAAACTTGGCTTTGTGTCCTGTGAAAGGAGGTTTGCCAATGATTTCAATGGAAGAAAGAACGGGCCCTTAAATGATATTCAGTGTTTAAGAATATCTATTTCTGCCAGTGATTGAGCCTACTTACAGCACTGCCTTTAGTTGGCTGTTACTCACACAGTACCTGGAATTCCCACAGGTTTAAGTTTTTCCTGATGAACTGAGATCAACTTGCCTCACAAACACGTCCACATCAATGTGTGAAGAAATGTTATGACCAGTACTGCATCTTTTCTTGCATTCTAGTGGAAGAACCTGCTTTTCCACTTATTGCATCCAGAATACTACTACGCCTTAACTCTGAGGAAGGAATTTTTCATTCAAAAAGCTGTGCACATGTATATACATAGAGAGAGAGAGTAGAATCATACATAGAACGGCTTGGGTTGGAAGGGACCCTTAAGACCATCTCGTTCCAACCCTCTCCTATATGCAGAAACACCTCCCTCTAGACCAGGATGCTCACAGCTGCATCCAGCCTGGCCTTGAGTGCTTCCAGGGAGGGGGCACCCATCCGTATGTATGTATGTAACACACACACCAGTGTCATTCTAACTGACAGATGAGGACTGCCTTCTTACATCACTAATGCGATTCATCATTAGACAGAATCTTTAAAGTTATGAAATTATGAATGCAGGGTCAGGCCCGTATTGATAAGGTGTACAACCCATGGAAACGCATCTTAATGTGCAACAGATGAGTTTCTTCATTAGTTTGTCATGGTAGAGCTGCAGAAGTGAGATTTTCCTTTCTCCAGAGACTGAAAATTTGACTTCTGCTTACTGCTGGCTCCCACATTAATGCATGGATGCTGAACAAAATGAGTCACTGGACCTCAAAATCCTTCTTTAAACCAGCATTTTAAGAGCTTTTAGGTGTTAGAGAACTGGGGGGAAGGGGGGAGGGACATGACTGTGCTGTAGTTATAGTGTTTAAAAAAATTCTATCACATTTTGCTTCTGTTTCATGTAAGAAATTGTTGCCACACCATTTTGCTATGAAACCAGTTCTTCTATGCCTATCTTTAGAGCACCACCCATCTTCTGAACTGTGCACAGCAGGAACTGTGAGTTGGTGGGCTTAAAAAGCTGCAGAAGCCTGATTCAATACACAGGAACTTACTCTATCTGTTCCACAGAGACCAGGTACTTTTAAAGTTCGTGAATGGTAAGCAAGCTTTTTAAGTCAGAACCTGACTGATCAGTAACAATCAGGGCAGTCATTCAGGTGATGAAGTTACAGGTTGGCATCAAAGAAGTTTTTCAAAAGTCTGTTTGTTATTATTTGTCATAACAAAAATTCTGGTGGGTAAAACCAAAGATATTCAGGGATTCATAGTGGTTGACATGTTCTCTACAGGTGACTTTTGGGGATTTGATGTTAGCATGTGCACAAAAGGCAGCCGCTGCTTTCTGGAAAGCATGATGTTGTGTGGGCCCACACTAAAACATATTTTGGAAAGAAATTCCTCTCTTATTTTCATTTGGTCTCAAGAGGGGTATAAGAGACTTTAGGGCAGAACAGCGTTTTTCCTTTTCTCCATATTTCAAACCATGAAAAAAAAACATGGAGCCTTTTTTCTTACTAATGTTACTGTTATGAGTCTTCAGAGGTACCAGCACAGTTTAAAAGCAGTATTAAAATCTCTAGAAAAAATCCTAACGTCTGCCAGGGCATGAGCTTTATAGACATTTAATACTTTAAATTCATTTCCTTGAAGGATCCACTTAGTGTTGGTTGAGTTTGCCTGATGGAACAAACCCTGAGGCAGTGCTGCTCAGAGCCCTCCTCTGCTGTCTGCTTGTTGGGAGAGCTGCTGGAAGCAGAGGTTCTCAATGAGTGCCTTTGGACCCATCAGCTGTGATTTAACAAAGGTGTCTGAAATTGCATGTGAGAACTATGCCACGCTTAATGTTTTTCTTATTCCACAAGTACTTAGGTTTTTTTCACCAAAAGTGTATTTCTATATGTTAATACCTAGCTCAGCTTAGTAATTTTTGCCAAAGATATAGCTGTCCTCCAGATGAAAAAAAAAGGGAACTAGCATAGAATCTGAAAAATTTGGTTCTCTTTGTACTTTTTCAGTATTCAGAGCAGCCACGATAATGATTTAATGTACTGAGGGGAGATATACGCTCATAGCAGGAATCTAAGAAGAGGGAAAGGCAATGAGGAGGCGTCTGAGAGCTTTAGACTTAAGTTTTCTGGACGGATTTTTTCAAAGCGCGTGGTTCCATATGCCATAAAACAGGACAGTGAGTGCAATGCAGATTACTTCTTTTGGGGAGGGAGGAGGAATCGTAGCCAGTGGGTGGACATAATTATTCTCATTCTCCTGATTTTATTTTACTGTTAACCTTAAGAAACTTTTAGAATCAAACGGTCAACACTGATGTGCTATGAGCTATGCGGACGTTCTGCCGGTCTACACATTCCTCAGCACCAGGTACTCTGTATCTATGACAATCCAGCATAAGCAGAGAAGAGATGGAACTTACATTTGACAGTGCTGCGAGACTCCTGGAACCCGGCTGACTCCGAGCCCCAGCCCAGGGCTTCACACTCGCGCTCCTCCCCTTGCCCGTGCCTGCTGCTCGTGCTCGCTCCTGCCTTGCTCCTCTCTGCCAGCCAGCACATCTTCCAGAGCCCCACGCTGCGCTTACGCCCATCTTCCAGGGTCTGGTACACCCAGTTAGGAGTAAAGGCAGCCGCGTTGTTAAGAATAAGTGAGACCAAGGCTACCAACACAGCTGTGGCTACCAGTTTCTGGACAGTCATATCTGACTGTCAGCTTGCTGCCAGTCTCTATTAGCAGAAGACGCAAGGTCTCAGTCAGCTGCAGCACATTGAAATGGGGCTTGAAATGGAGGCAGCTTGGATAGGATGTTATGAGTGGCTAGAGGACATCACCGTTCATTCTCAAAGTCAACTCCAGAGGTGTTTCTGACGAAGCAAATGAGAATTTTGTGAGGTAGGTAGGATAATTCCATAAAATAAGAACACCTGAAAGCTTACTTAAGTTTCTGTCCTTCCCAGCGTTGGTTTATCCACCTTCTTGCACCTTGATGAGCAGTGCCAGGCCGGTGATGAACTGGAAGACGGGGAGGTCCATTCCCTGCGAGCCGAGGCAGGCGCTGTGGGGATCCAGGCTGCGGGCAGAGCGCGGGCGCTGGGTGCCGGCCGGCAGCGTGCCCAGCGCACCCCGGGGCGCGGGATCCTCGCGGTGTCCTTCGGATGAGCGCTTCAGAATATCCCGCGAATGCTGACAGATGGCATTCTTAAAGCCCAGCTGAACTCCAGACGAATGTTTTCATCCCAAGGAGCTAGGAAAGCCTGGAGTATCCCGAGGAATTTGCTCCGCTGCGTCTCTCCGAGCACCAGCGCTGCGAGCGGTGGGGGCTGGAGCGCGGAGTGCCGTGAGGAAAAGGTCTGCCCCCCGCCCCCCACCTCTGCACTCAGAGGAAATGGCTGTTTTTGTGGCTGTTTTTGGTGAGCCTCAGGGCGTAGTCGACTGCAACAAACACAGCCGCTGCCACGGCAGTCAAACATGAACAGGATGTGTTTCCTGAAAGGAAAAGACATATGGAGACTTCTAAAGTTGTTCCTCCTCCCCTTGGAGCGTCCCCTTCCCGCCTCACTCCTCCCCTCAGTGCGAGCCGGGGGGCTGCGGGACATCGGGGTCCCCTGTGCTCCCACACAGACCCCTGGGCGTCGGGCTGCAGCGTTAGGAGGCTGCCATCCCTCCTTGCAACCCTAGATTGGAATGTGGCAACCAAACAGAAAATGTAAAGCTGGGAGAAGATACGTGGGTGCCTGAACGAAGTCGCGAGCGTCTTGGTGTGATGGAAGCTGGGGATTGCTGGGCTGTGGCTGTGGGACAGATGCGGCCCTGAGCCCCACGTCCAGCTCTGCTGCAGCCGCTCCTTGCTCTGAGCCCAACGGCAGTGTCTAAGCTGAACAAACAAAAAACCCCACGACGGCACTAGGTTTAACGTCTGGTAATACTCGTGCCTTGTAAAGGGGGGTGGTGTGCTTGTCGTCAGCCTGCAGAGTGAGGAACCAGGAGTCGGGAGAGAGATGGGCACAGTGCTGAGGTGTGTCAGCAGTTCACATCCGTGGGATTAACAAAACGAGAGTGAAAAATGTTTAAAGCAGTGTTTGTTTGTTTGTTTGTTTGTTTGTCAGCTAGGTGTCATTACCTGTAGTAAACAGATCCCTACTGACATGCACAGTGGAGATTTGTTTTAAGGAGATTTTTAGTTTTTCTGAGACTTGTTGCTAACAGGGGTGGAAAATGGTTCAGTGAGTCCCATACAACCCTGTAGTCAGCTTTCAGCCATCAGAATTGAACGCACAAAGCTTGCTGTAAATTCCCCTCCCATCTGTGTGCTTGGTTCATTTCAGTCCTTAGACAGATGAAGCTTGAGGCACTTTGTGCTTTCGCAGCAGTGCAGCATCATTTGTGTCTGTTTTTCCTGTAAGTGATTGGTCTGATTGGTATACATCCGTGTTCTTAGAAATTTGGCAAACACTGCTATTGGCAAACATTTATAATCATTCTTCAAAGAAATGTCTGAACAGCAATGACCATACTTTTGTAGTGAGAGACCATGGATTTTTTTTTTTTGTTATTTTAAGCCCGCAGCAGGGCAGATGATGTGGCCATCGTAGATGATGCCAAAGATAAACCTGTTCTATCCAGCAGTAAACTTGTCTCTGCTCCTTCCTGATTTTTTGGTCACTGATTTTTCAGTGATTTATTGAAGCCAGAGGACGCATCTTGTAGTTACAGTGAGATGATCATCTCAGAACGTGCTGTGTAATTTTATGTCCATGTTGTCCCCCTGTAGGTGAGGATGGTCTCATTGCAGCCAACTCCAGGCTTATGATGGGAATGTTTCTGGGAGCTCCAATCCCTCCATACAGAGCAGATGGGATGGCAGCACTGCGGTCTTCATCCCACCCAGATAACACACAGAGTGTATCTGAGGAGCAATGCAAAGCAGCAATAATTGCTGTCTGCAGTAATTTAGGAAGCACGTTTAGCAAGACTTTTTTTCCCATGGCAGAATTTCTGGTGGCTGGCCTTGTCCATAATGAGCTGTTTGCCGTCTTCCGTGACGAGGTGCAGTTCTGTTCAGTGGTGGGTTACATTTTCCCATGCAATTTGCAAAGCAGCTTGTAGAGAACTTGGGGCATTTTTGTGTGAGAAATAATGTAATTCTACTTTTGGAGTCTCAGTGATTTGGATAACTAGTTGATTCTGTACGGAGTTTCTCTGTTTAGTACCTAATAAATTCTCTTTGCATTTGTTTATGCAGGACATGATCCATTGTTGAAACAGCATTCCATGGACAAGTGTATTTTTTAATCATTTATCATTCTATTCAACCAATAACGACATCAAAAACTGAAAAGTTGGGGCATACTTGAAAGGTGTAGGTTGGACCAAATGAAAAGCAAATGAGTTTTGAAAAGATCCAGTAAGTTTTCCTGGCTTCCTCTTACTAAAATGGCTCAGTTATTATTATTATTATTATCATTATTATTTTTATTAGCTCCTCACTGTCTCATTCAGGTTCTTGTTGGCACTCAGTGATGTTCTCTTCGCACAGAGATCTTATGCTTCTAGTACAGAACAGTCAGGGAATCCTGCCTGTCCTTTAAAAGAGAAGAAATCACTGCAGTGAACACTTCTCTGCTGACAGATGTGTACGAGCATATTCCATTCTTAGTCCTTCCAGTCCTTTCTTGGAACTGAAGTGCACATAATTTCAGAACAGGAAGCAGAGAATACCAATGATAACCAAGCAGCTTTATTTCCATTTGTATAAAAATAGATAGTGTGATTTTGCCAAATACTGCAACAGAATACCGCATATTGAAAAAATCTTAGGAAAAGGTCTGAGTGGGTGTTTGGAGGAATTGGGTGACTGATTTTCTTGTGCCTAAAGCAGTACTTATTGCAGTACTTAGGACACGAGGTTTTGTTTGATGTAATTCACACAAAACTATGGCTTGCTGTTGACTTTATCAGGATAAATTTGGAGTAGACAAAGCCATGTATTCAATATGACACCAATATCATTCTGTAAGACTTTTCCTGCTTTATCAAGCATTTTGTTTCTGCCAGGGAAGAATTCCTAAGAATAGTCCAGACAGTTTTCAATGTTTTGAACATACATGAAAAATGCTCGACACCTTTCCCAGAATAGCATTCATTTAATATGATGAACTTCCCAATTACAAGAGAAAAGGCAGCATCCCACCAGCTCTGGTATTGTAGCTCCGTGTTGATTTTGCATTGATTTGAAGATAAGATCAGTGTTCAGTTCTTAGATGTCTTTAAAGATTTACGCTTCTAAACAATGAGGTTGGAAGCCCCGTTAACCTTCGGTGTCAAGTAGTGTGTCTGATGTGGCCATGTCCGAGCCCTCAGTAGCCACTATGGTCCATGATGTGATGCTTGTGTCCTGTAACCAGTCTAGCAAACCTTATAATGTGAAGTTGCTTGCAGAATCACCTTCTTTTCCCCCAGAGGGTGGTGAGGCACTGGAACAGGTTGCCCAAGGAGGCTGTGGATGCCCCATCCCTGCAGGCATTCGACGCCAGGCTGGATGTGGCTCTGGGCAGCCTGGGCTGCTGGTTGGCGACCTGCACACAGCAGGGGGTTGGAGCTGGATGAGCATTGTGGGCCTTTGCAACCCAGGGCATTCTATGATTCTATGATTCTTTGATTCTATGATTCTATGATTCTGTGCTATATTTAAGACAGATTGCATTATTCTAACACTTCTTTTGGGGCTAGTCAGGTGCAGTTTCAATTTACTGATATCCAGGCAAGGGTGTACGTAATTAACATTTGGAAAATGGTGATATATATTGTTAATTTTCCTTAGGAAGCAGCACCTGCTTTGTCCCATCCTTTTCCTTTGCATGGAAAACACCCAAGAGCAGCATGTAGGCAATGGGTGGAGGATAGGGACAGGGTGGTGCCCAGTGTTTGTCCAGGGCAGCCCAGACATGGTTTACATTGTGGTGAGTCTCTCAGTAAACACTTAGCACCAGAACAGTACATCCACTGTGTGCCTGTTAGTTGAACTGCTGAGAATCTCATCCTTGTGTCTGCTCTTTGCTCAAGAAAAACTGCCACTTGCTCAGCAGTGAAACCTGGATTTCCCTCTGTAGTGGTGCAGGCTGTGTCTGAGGCACAAGGGACACTCACCCACCCCAGGTGCTGTGCTGGGATGCGGCCTTGTGCTGGAGTTACTGGGGGAGGGTGGTTGAGACTGAGATAAATACGTGCTCTGTTTTTGTCACTTGTTCAAATGGGAGTGTTACACTGCATGTCCTCGGTGACTGTGGCAGGAAAATCTACCCACCTCCCCACAGCATTACAGCATTACATAAATCACATAGTGTTGTAGATGCTATGTCTGATGTTTATAGCACGGCCCTGTTATCAAAGTGGGGCCCAGGTTGAAAAGTGAGATTCTTACTTCTCCTGGTCAAGATATTAGAGATGAGATGGAATGCAAGTATGTGCCTTTTTCAAATGAACCCCATTAAGGGAGGAGAGAGAGTTGTAAGATGCTTCAGACACATGAATCTCCAGCACTTTAAATAATACTCCTTTTCCTGTTGTGTTTTTTGTTGTGTGGAAAAATATATAGTGATAGAAGGGTTTGTGAAATCAGATGTTGAATGCTGGAAGCGTCATTTCACAGAAAAACAGATCCAGAAAGGTGAGAACGCTGTTAGAAAAACTATTTCATCAAATACGTGGAAAAACTTGTGTCTGAAGGGGCATCAAGGTTTTGTTTGGAATCTGTCGTGCTCCTGCATGGCCTGAAGCTCAGGGCAGCACAGGCAGTTTGCTGACGTGCTGCACGGGCAGGCACAGCTCCCTGAGACAAGCAGGGAGGGCGTTCCTGCAGCTCTGCTGGGGCTGCATCTGGTCTCCGTTAAGGATCCAGTTGTGGCTAACGAAGCACAGATGTGAGCTGCTTTCCAGAGGGAAGAAAAGAAAGAGGAGGAGGGGAAGAACAGGAAGTTCTCAGAATGTGGTCTGGGGGGGAGGGTAAATCATTCCTTGGCCTTGTGTATGTGACAGCAAGGCCAGCCCTGGGAGAAGAGTTGCTGCCTTTTAAGGATGTAAAGACAGACGTGTCTTTCTCCCTGACCTACCAACTGTCAAAAAAGAAACTGTTCTTGCTTTGGGTTACGTGAGAATGTTCAGCTCCAGGCGTTTCTTGTTTCTTAACCTGGCTTGCATTGTTTGTGCATATCTTGAGACAGCAAAACTGAAGCGCGGCTGTCCCTGGGGCTGTTCTGATGCTGGAGATGTCTTGCTGCTCACTGAGGAATAGAATAGAATAGAATAGAATAGAATAGAATAGAATAGAATAGAATAGAATAGAATAGAATAGAATAGAATAGATTCTAGGGCAAAGCAGAACAGAGGTTCTGGCTGCATTTTGGTTGCTGGAGGTCCTCTGGGCTTTCTGCAGGAGTTATG
Organism: Tetrao urogallus; assembly: GCF_951394365.1. Lineage (NCBI taxonomy): Eukaryota > Metazoa > Chordata > Aves > Galliformes > Phasianidae > Tetrao > Tetrao urogallus. The sequence goes on from NC_136828.1 coordinate 952,820, forward strand.
GGAAGATGAACACTGGCCCTGGCTGCCATCAGTGTGTGAGCTCAGTCTGCTGCACTGTCCTGCTGTGGTGTTGGCACGACATGATCCGTGCTGCTTCCCAGCCTCCACTTGGTTGTGTGCTCTGTGGTACTCAGCAGCTGTGTGCTTTTTGCCTCTGTTGGGGAGTCAGACCACCTGCCTTTTGCATGAGTTTGTTTTTACGTTTCTGGTGACGTCACTCTGATGCCTTTCTGTTTTTTAAATAAGATACAATAGATAAATTAATAGTTAAAATAATAAATGCAAGCATCAATATGTGAATATATATTGAACTTCTATCTGCTCATGAAAATGATCTTTGGAAAGGAACAGCATGTAACTGAGTTTGAAACCCTTGATCCCATATCAGAAGTAGGCTGCAGTGCTGGAGGCTGGTGAGAGGCCAGTGATCGGTCTCTCAGAGCAGGAGCAGGAACTGCAGGAATGCACGTATGTATGTTTATGTATTCATTCAAGGCCAGGCTGGATGCGGCTCTGGGCAGCCTGGTCTGATGGTTGGCGACCCTGATCATAGCAGGGGGCTGAAAATAGATGAGCATTGTGCTCCCTTTCAACCCAGGCCATGTATGATTCTATGATGATTCTATGATAATACATGTATATACCTTTATCAGAGCAGAGTCCTTTGTGAGGGACACATCCACAGGAAATAACCAGCTTCTGCATTTGGGCCAAAGGAGAAGATTTAGCTGTGGATGCTCCATCCGTCTGATAACTGAGCTGTCCTTAGCTCCAGTGAGAGAATGGGAACTCCTCTGAATGATTTGGGTGAAACATTCCTTCAAGCATTTCCAGAAGGCAGTGGGAGGGAACAGTTGGAGAGGCGGTGTTTTCCTGTTGCAGGTACTCAGCATGCTGGTGAAGTGAACTGCTCTCAGTGCCTTGCTTGCTTTGGATGAATGCACGCAAGCATTGCCCAGCTGTGAACACTTATAAATTCAGTGTGCTCTGTGCAGTCTGTAATGCGTGCTCACCATCTCCTGCCCAGCTGGGTCTGTACAGAAGGTGCCTGGGCCCCTCTGACTGTCTGGAGGGGATTGTCGCTCTAGGGTAACAAAATCAAACCAAACCCAGAGCACATCACCGGGAAATGTTTCTTCCTCTGTTTCTGTTCCACCCAGTTGGTAGCTGGCTGCTGGGGCCGGTCAGCTTAGTTCTGTATATGGGTCGCAGTGGAGGAGGAGCAAATGGAATGGCTGAGCTCCAGCTTTTCGGAGCGGAGGTACATTTTGGTCTATGGCGTATGGATGGCACAGGTGCCAGGGGTGACACGCTGACAGTTTGTGTGTGGGACAGGAGCTCCCAGAGAGGAATCCCGTGGGCAACAGCAGCCCCTACTGAGTTTTCACGTTGTCAGGAGCCACAGCCATTCACAAAAGCGTAATGCTGCCAATAGATGCCAGGTAACAGCAGGAAATGGTTGTCCATTGTATGCAGTGAGACCGTGCCTCAAATACTGGGTTCAGTTTTGGTCCCCTCAGTACAAGAAAGGTATTGAATTGCTCAGGTGTGTACAGAAAGGAGCAATGAAGTTGGTGAAGGGACTGGAAAGGAAGGCCTATGAGGTGTGCCTGAGGGAAGTGGGGTCTCCCTACACCTACGAGAGGCTGCAGTGAGGAGGTGTTGGTCTCTTTTCTTAGGTGGCAAGGATGCAAGTCAACATCTTCAAGTGACATAAGGGGAGATTTAGATTGAATATCAAGAAGGATTTCTTCCCAGAGAGGGTGGCCAAGCATAGGAAGCCCAGGGAGGAGGTGGAGTCACCATCCCTGCAGGTATTGGAGCAATGTGGACGTAGCACTGAGGGATGTGGTTTGGTGACAGGATTTGCTAAGGTAGGTTGGTGGTTGGGCTTGGTAATCTTGAAGGACTTTTCCATCCTAGATGATTCTGCACGTGTCCATCCTGGGTCTTTTCCATCCTAGATGATTCTTTCAAGTCTCATTGTGTTTCTCTGCACACCAGTATTTTTAACTTTGTACAAAATATACAATTTAGTTTATTTTCTTTCAGAAGTTTCCACTCACTGTAGGCTAAATGCAATTCTTACCTTGTCTCTGTTCAAGTCCATGAACTCTCATCTTCTTGCATCCAGGGAACTGCAAGCTCTCAGGGTTCTTAAAGATTTTGATCTCCTTTCAGAAATGCACTGCTTGTTTGGCACAGCACTGCACAAGCCTGTGTTCCTTCAGCTGTTGGCAGCTTCTTCTGGTGTGTTACAGTGTTTGGGAAATAGAGACCTTTTCCCTGTGTGTCGTGAAGTGCAGCCATTCATACATGCATGATACATTTGACATCTTGTGCTAGTGATAGAAATGTCTGTCTTCGTTGATCAAAGCCAGGTGACAATATCTAATATGACCTCAATGTCCTTTAAAGGTGTCTTTCCTGCTGTCCCCCGTTCTGGGTATAAGCAGTGGCTGGCTTAAAAGAAAAAAACAACTAAGACTTTATGAGAATGAGAATGGCTGCATCTTCTGCTGGTAGAAATCAGCATTTCCGTGTTGGACAGAAGTGCATCGTAGGCTTACGCTCAGAAGGATGGAGCATGGAATTTCCCGTTCTGATGTTCCATGTTCCTTTTGGCATTTCTTCCTGGAAGGGACTCAGATATGGCACAGAGCTGAGGAGGCTGTGTTTGAACCATGGTCAGCGTGGACAAGCAGATACAAGGAATTCAGTAATATTTTCAGAGACATCTTTTTGCTTTAAGAAGCAGAACTTCTGAACCACCTGAAATTCACCCCTCATTTATTACTTCTGATCCTACTTTATTTCCACCATACACTTTGGCATTTATGAAGTGTAGGTCTCACGTTTCTGTTGATCACCACCTGAGAATTTTGCACTGGTTGTAGTTGCAAATAAAAATATAATCTGATTTTAAAGTAAATCAGGAAAAACATTTTTTTCCTCCTTCACTGACTGAATGTGCTTGACAGCACGTTGCGTCTCATCTCCTTTGCTGCTTCCCGGTTAGTCAGTTTCCCCTGTTTGTGCAGGTCTTTCCCACAGCCACTGGGAAGAGAAAAACATTTTAATCATAGGAAAACATGATTGTCAACCCCCCACCCCCAAACTGGAAGGGGATTTGTTTGCAGGTGCAGGACCTGAAGTGTCATTCAACTCTTCCAAAAAAAAAAAAAAAAAAGAAGAAAACTTTTTTTTTTCCTGCTTTCATCATCCTTGTACTTAGTTTGTGTCATGGTGGTGCCTGAGAGCCGCACGGATCTCTGCTGGGCCCTATTTTGAATGCAAATGTTTTGTTAATCAAACATGCTGCCTTTTACTCTGAAGAGCCTCAGATGTAAAGAGGCTCTGTGCAAATCTTTGCTTGCTCCTGTGAAGATGCATGGCCCTGACCGTACTGCATGGGAGCCTGGAGCTGGGATGGTAGTAATGCTGCCAGCAATGACAGATGTGTTAGCAGTGTTAAGGGTAAACTCTCAACCTTGAGGTGTTCCCATTCTGAGCATCGCACGGCTTTTCTTTGTGCCACTTTTTGTGCACTTTGATCAGAACGCAATGGTTTGGTCACTTATTTCTCAGACAACATTCCTTGCTGGTGAGTATGGCTGGTGGGCTGCCAATGGCTGATCCATCTTTGAACTACGCAGGACAGAAGCAGCATGTTTCTGCTGTAAGTTTTGTATCTGTATGTTAAAATGTTCTCGTTTTTTTTTTCTTTATAAATTTCTTTCTGAACAGTGATATGGAGACGCTAAGATTGGAAAAGACCTCTAAAATCACCAAGTCCAACCATCAATCCATCCCACTGTGCCTGCTGACCATGGCCCTCAGTGCCACATCTCCGTGGTTCTTGAACATCTCCAGGGATGGTAACTCCACCACCACCCTGGGCAGCCTGTTGCAATGCCTGAGCATTCTCAGGCATTGCTGAGAATGAGCAATTCAGCATTCTCTTCTTTCAGAGAAGAAGTTTTTCCTGATACTCAAACTGTAGCCTGTCCAGGTTGTTCTGTGGGACCTTCCTACCCTCAGGCAGGTCAACACTTCCCCCAGCTTGGTGTCATTTGCAAACTTACTGAGGGTGCACCCAGTGCCCTCATCAGATCATCAGTAAAGGTATCAAACAGGACAGGTCCCAGTGCCAACACGTGGGGACCAGCACTCATGACCAGTCGCCAGCTGGGTGTAACTCCATTCACCTCCACTCTCTGGGCCCAGCCCTCCAGCCAGTTCTTTACCCAGCAAAGAGTGCACCTATCCAAGTCATGGGCTGCAGCTTCTCCAGGAGAATAGAGAGTCAGAAGATACATATGTTGCTGCTACAGTAAAAGCAAAAGAGATGGGTGCACAATAAATGTTTATATGTGTGCAAATATGACTGCTTTTGCTTAGATATTGGTACAAATCCGATGCCACAATACTTCCTTAAAGCCGTGGACCTTCAGCTCCATTACTACCTTTTACGTCTGAGAACTATTTCTATTCCTTTTAAATCTTCGTGGAACAACCAGAGTCTGTTCATGTCTGATACGTGTGTAACATGCTAATGCAGTGGCCTTTCTTGCTCCTTGCCTCTTACCTGCTCAATACCCACTCCATGATGGTGATACCATAACAGCTCTCCCCTTCTTTCTGTTTTATCGCAGTGAGGCCGTCTGGGAGAACATGGCTCGCATGTGTGTGAAGACTCAGAGGCTTGATGTTGCCAAAATTTGCCTTGGAAACATGGGTCATGCAAGAGGAGCCAAAGCATTAAGGGAAGCAGAGCGGGAACCTGAGCAGGAAGCCAGAGTCGCTGTGCTGGCGGTTCAGCTGGGCATGCTGGTAAGCCTGTCAATCATGTGCATCCTGCAACGTCCACTCTGTTTACTAGGGAACAGAGTGAAAACGTGACCATTTGAGAAATCTGAGAGAGATGCCAAAACTTTGGAGGCGAGTAATATCTATAACCATATTTCCAAGGAGTAAGGAACAATAGTTCTTACCATTACTTCCTTGAAGCTCTGTTTTTATCCTAAAGAAGTAGGCATCCCCTCCAGTGTTACACAACCCAGTGATGCACAGCTACTGTGCCACATTGCATGGAGTCTTTCTCTGCTATCCGTGGGAATGCTGTAGCCCCATGAGCTGTTTTTGTGGTTCTTCAAAGTTAGATGAGAATGAGTACGGCAGAATCCAGTGTCAGAAAATAAGAGTGCCAAGAGCCATAGCAGTATAAGTTTATGGCAAATCAATTTTCTGTTTTCAGGATATATAATGGCAGTAGAACTGCCGAGTGGAGGAAGCATCTTTTAAGGATGAAATGTTGTAAGCTCTGTCTTGCATTTTTCTTGGGCCACAATTCTTCCAGACTTAATAATTCCAGGTTTGACTGGATTAAAAAAAAAAAAGATGTACTTTAAAATATTCTAGCTAAAATATTTCAGCAAATGTATTTTAAGGTCCAGTGCGATAAATGCTTCAAAGCTTCGTTTTGAAGTGTTTGTTTGTAGAATTCCAGTCTGGAGCTGTGTTTCAAGTTGCTGCCCCAGTGCTGGGGTTGGAAAGCTCTGCCCAGTCAGACTGGCTGCTTGTGTTGTCCCAGGGTCATCTGCTGTCCAGTTGCCCAGGTCTCCATGCCTGCTCCTGCTGTGCTGGCAGTGATGTGCCTGGTTCCAGCACTGAGCAGTTGGGCTGTTCTGCTGTCTCCCTACAGCTTGATGCAGTGGAAGAGTGTCCCTCGTGTCTGGAGCCTGAGCTGGCAGCCAGCGCACACCAAAGTGTCTCTGCTACGCAGCTTCCTTTTAGTCTGAATTTTCTGCCCTTGATCATTGTGCTTTACCAATACAGCTGAGATCTGAAATGGAGCCTAGGCTGATTATCACACGGATTGAAAACTGACTGGAGCACCGCCAAGGTCCGTGGATGAGGAGAGCGTGTGTCCTTCTCAGCCTCCACCTCATGTCTTCATCAGTGATCTGTTAGAAAAACACAAGCGAGGTCTTTAGTTCTTAGTCCCAGGCAAATCAGTAAGAGGGACAGAAATAGTGACACACCCCACAGTTCACAGGACATCACCAATTAGACACGAAATGCTGTGACAGCAGAAAATCTGCAGGGGCCTCTGTGGAGACACTGCATCCCGGGGCTGCGGTGGCTTTCATCTGTGTGGTTGTTGCAGCTGCAGCTGGAACGTTGCCTTCCACCTCTTCTCATTACCAGAAAAAAAATGTTGATGAACTGGAAGTTCAGAGAAAATCAGGGCAAACCGTTCAGCTCTTGGAAAGATTTTCAAGACTGGAAGGGCTAGAATTCAGCAATCTGCAGCCATTTTAAGAGTCTAAATGCTAGAGAGGTAGTTGAACTATCCTTAATTAAATAGAGGAAAAAAAGGACCTTTTGAACTAGATGTTTGGAAAAGCTTCCTGGCAGAGAAAGCTGTGAGGCTGAAAAGTGTTCATACTCCAGGATATTGGCATCTGTTTGGAGAGGTGGAGGGAAGCTGGAGCAAGGCAAATGCTGCTCTGCTGGTTTATTCGCTCATAGAGTAGCATCACAGTGCCAACAACTTCCATCTTGACTTTCTATGCTTTTAGAATTTAAAACAATAAGAGACAGAAACTATTTTTCTATCCTGGACAGATAATCTCAATTTACTAAATATAGTGTTCAGCTGAACAGCAGTTGGGTGGGGCAGGAAAGGGCTTCTTCCACAGGAGAGCCTCTCAAAAATAATAGTTCCAAATTTGCTTACCCTTGCGTCAGTACAGGCAAAATCCTTCTGATCTGCTTCTGTCTGACATGAATAGTGCTCATGGCCAGGACTGGCTCTCAGTCATCCAAGGAAGAGTTCCTACCTCTGAGAGCTGCTCCGAGGTCCCTCTGACCTTCTGCACGTCACTCCTAGGCAGTGTGGCCATTCACTGCAGCTTATCTCCCCTTTCTGAAGTGATTCACGCTCCTGGTGACAGCGTTTCATTGTTGATGGCTTGCTCGTGTCAGCCCCCAGTTGATACTGTACAGTAAGTGCCAGGATCTGAATGCTTTCCTTATTTTCACATAAACATCCTGTTTCCCAGTAATGTGCTATTCCAGGCTAAGTATATTAATTGGTTAGCCCTCCTGACTGAATTATTGTTGCATTAATTGCATCGCTTGCATAACTAAAATACTCGTAAGTGCAGCGCCTGCTGTGACCTTCTGCTTCGATGGACGCCCATAAAACACGTGGAGCTAACGAGCTGCTTGTATCCTCTCCCTTCAGGAGGACGCAGAGCAGCTGTACAAGGCTTGCAAACGCTACGACCTTCTGAACAAGTTCTATCAGGCCACAAACCAGTGGCAGAAAGCCATTGAAACAGCTGAAGCTCACGACCGGGTTCACCTCCGCACCACTTACTACAGCTATGCTAAGCACCTGGAGGCAGTCGGAGAGCACGCTCTTGCACTCAGCCAGTAAGCATCAGCCTATGGCTGAATTGTGTTTGGGGGATGCGGAGCCTTTTTCTTCTGTGAAGACTAGAAGTGGGATAGAGAGGATGCCTGGCGATGAGGGCTAGCAATTAATTCTTTTTTTTGGTCACTTTTTATCTCAGCAGTGTTGCAGTCAACCTGCCTGCACTGTCCTGGGGAAATAAAGCTTATTGTCAGGAAGCCTTGTCTTGTCAGGGGCTGATAGCTGAATGCCAGTAATAACCCAGTCCTGTGCTTGTCTCTGGAAGGTCACAGCTACTCTCCTACCTTTTCCATGACAAAACCAACTGTTTGCTTTTGAGAGTCTCAGTCACAAATTGTATGGCACAATTTGGTTTGATTTGGGTGTTTCTGGTGCCCAGTCCTCTGCTGTGGCTGGTGAGTCCCTGGAGAAGTTTGTGGAGGAAAATCTCTGTGGAGATTTTCATGTGTTGTATTTGTTTGAAGTCCTGTTTTTATATGACTTTTACCGTGGGAAATCTCACTAGAATGATAATATTGGAAAGTTCTGCCATTCAGCAGCAAAGTAGAGCTGCAGTGTGATCCGACAGACCCATAAGGTGGTCCAGGTGGGCAGGAAGACAGGGACAGACTGCAGCAGTAGATGGGTGGCATTAATGCAGTCATCTCCCAGCAGTGCAAAAGAGGCAGAAATTGCAGTTTGGTGGCAGAAGTACTAAGCAAGAGGAGCCCAGGGCTTTTTCTGCCTTTTCAGCCAGTTGCACAGGGGTATAGTTAATGTTTTGAGAGCTTTCCTGGATCATTCCTCAGAGCATCACTGGTACTTTTGAAGTGTTTACAACTCTATGATCTCATTGCCTCTGTGGTCTTAAAGAGTTTTTGGTAGTTCTGGCTGATTGCTAATAATCTTAGAGGAAACACATGGAGCACTGTTATCAAGTTTGCCACTTGGTAGCTCTCAAAAAACACAAACCATGAAGTGGATCTTTTAGACAAGGAAGTGAGATTTCAGTCAGTCATTTCACATCTGATATGTTCTTTTTGCCCACAGCTATGAGAAGTCAGACACACACAGGTTCGAGGTGCCCCGAATGCTCTCTGAAGACCTGCAGGCACTGGAGAACTACGTCAACAAGATGAAAGACAAGTCAGTGCTGTGCTCATTCCTTCTCCTGAGTGGGACTTTTGGGTCTGAAATACAGTCTGTGAGGAGAGCAGGGAAGAAGTAGGGATCCTCTCCTCTGTGAGTTCAACATCTGCTTAATGCCTTTTGATCCTCCCTTGGCTTTTCAGGATCATGGCACGTTTCACTCAAAACTGCCACACTGGATGTTTAGGTTGAGCTCCCTCATAGTGCAGATCTTTGAATATCACCCTTGTGTTTAGGTAAAACCTATCTGCATTCCAAGAAAATAAATCTGGTCTTGATTTCAAGATCTCCAGGGCTGAGAAATGCATTCTCTGGCAATTCTGGTTATTGTGGTTAATACTTATCAATGTTGCTTTTCTAGGAGCCTGTGGAAATGGTGGGCACAGTACCTGGAGAGCCAATCAGATTTGGAATCTGCATTAAAATACTACACACTGGCTCAGGATTATTTTTCCCTAGTCCGTGTCCACTGCTTTCAGGGCAACATTCAGAAGGTAAAGCAGCCTGCTGCAATTTGTTCCCGGAGAATTCTCATTCCTAGGATGAGTATGGTCACAGCATAAAGATATGTGATTTCCTTTCCAGGCTGCTGAAATAGCAAATGAAACAGGAAATTGGGCGGCTTCATACCACTTGGCCCGCCAGTATGAGAGCCAGGATGAAATCAAGCAGGCTGTGCACTTCTACACCAGGGCCCAGGCATTTAACAATGCCATTCGCCTGTGTAAGGTATGGAAGGACACACACTGTTATGTCCAAACCTGAAGTAGGATTCTGCCCTTAGGTAGTGTACAGAGTGAAAGTGGTACAGATCTGTTCTCATTCTCTCTTGTGAGATACTACTTGTTCATGAAGACAGTCCCAGTTTCTGCCTGCATCTTCTTCAAGGACGTCATTACAAAGGGTTGTGTGGGACTGAGTGTTTTCTTGTCCTACATGTCAACAGAAAACTGTCTAAAACAAGCTATGATTGTTGCAGCTCAAAGCCATTGGAGTTGGTATGGGTTTTCCATAGAAGGTGGTTGATGGGCTGCTATGTGACAGCACAAGGCTGGAAGCTTGAAAGGAGGCAGGCTCGTGAAGTCACTTTGCTGCTTACTGAGACCCAAATCTTTGCTTTTGACCAGGAGAACAATTTAGATGATCAACTGATGAACCTGGCTCTCCTGAGCTCTCCAGAAGACATGATAGAGGCAGCCTGCTATTATGAGGAGAAGGGGGAGCAAATGGACAGAGCTGTGATGTTGTACCACAAGGTAAATGACTCCTTAGTAAGAATACCAGACATTAAACTGACGCTGTGTGATTTGATTATGTACAATTATCAGCCATTTCTTCACACTAACACTCTGTTAATCCACACTAGGGTATCTGGTAAATTAATTCTGCAGTGCTTATTCTAGTCCCTAAAGTCTCGTCCTTAATTTTACAGGCAGGACATTTCTCCAAAGCACTGGAGCTAGCCTTTGCCACGCAGCAGTTTGGAGCCTTACAGCTAATTGCTGAAGACCTCGATGAGAAGTCAGACCCAGCTCTGCTGGCTCGCTGTTCTGATTTTTTTATTGAACATGCTCAGTATGAGAAGGCAGTGGAATTGCTGCTCACAGCCAAAAAGGTAAGCTCTGCCTTCCTGCTCCCTCTGTGCACCGATGGAGAGGAGCACAAGAGGTGTGCACATGCATACACTCACGTCTCTCTTTGTTCATAAGCTCCTACACAAAAACATTTGTAAGCTTTAAGGTTTCTTTTCAGACTGCTGAGTCACAGGGTGGCAGCCCACTGCCTCAGGTCCAGAAATGGATAAACCCCTGGCTCTGTCTTATTTCTGGCACCTGCACAGACTTTGCATTCTTGGAGAAAAAAGAAATCCTACTGTCTAAATATATTTGGAGATGGAGGAATTATATCATTACCAGTCAAAAATAAATAAATAAATAAAAACCAGTGGTTTCTGTCCCACCAAATGTAGTTACAGTGCTTCATTTCTCACCTGAAGTCGTTGCCCTCTTTCCTGTGCTGGCAGCTCAGCCTTACCAAAATTCTGAGTCCCTATTATCAATTTGCTGTGACTCACTTTCTCCCATAGTTAGCAAGGGCACAGTAGCTCTTTTCTGACTTAAAAGGAAATAGCTGTGGTGTATCCTATTCCTTTGTTTCTGTATTTGAAGTAAGAAAACATTTGATGAAATACTTCAAAGTACCTGTATCCTTTTATTTGTATTTGCAGAAAAACCTTCACGTAATCACCCACACCAAACAAATCTGACTCAGATGTCTCTGGTAACCAAACACACTCAAAGAAAAAATAGATAAATCTTTTCTGCCACTTAATGATGTCCTCTGAGAAAAGAGATGAGAAATCATGTTCTTACAGAAAAAATGAGAGTGTATGCTTGAATTTGAGTTGCTGTTAGGACACTTTGCACAAGCGTTCTAATTAGAGAATCATCTGCTTGCATTTGTGCCTTCATACAGCTGATTTCTAAAAGTGACACCACAGACAGCGTGAAATCACACTGCAGTGCTTGCAGCAGCTCACTGCTTTCTCATTTCCATTAGTACCACGAAGCTCTGCAGCTGTGCCTGAAGCAGAACCTGACCATCACAGAGGAGATGGCTGAGCGGATGACGGTCTCTAAGGACTCCAAGGACCTCTCTGAGGAGTCCCGCAGAGAACTCTTGGAGCAAATTGCAGACTGCTGCATGAGACAAGGCAATTACCACATGGCAACCAAGAAGTACACGCAAGCTGGAAATAAGTTAAAGGTCAGTTGGGACAGGTAGAAAAAACAGCTGAGGAGGCTGAGCCTCTCACCTTTATACAGTTTTACAAGAGTGATTTGAGAGGTAGGTCTTGGAACAGTCAGTAGGCTGTCCAGAGGAGGCTTCCCAATCATTTTAGCACTGTTTGATTTTTGTATTCTATTTGCTCTCTCTGCCCTTCCACCCCCATCCATTGTTAGGCTATGAAGGCACTGCTGAGATCTGGAGACACAGAGAAAATTGTCTTCTTTGCGGGAGTCTCTAGACAGAGAGAGATTTACATCATGGCAGCCAACTATTTGCAGTCACTGGATTGGCGTAAGGACCCAGAGATTATGAAGAACATCATCAGCTTCTACACCAAAGGGAAGGCCCTGGATCTGTTGGCAGGATTTTACGATGTGTGTGCTCAGGTACACCCAGCTTCTGTCATTCTTCAAGGTGTTTAGGTTGTTAGCTGTGCAGTAAGAGCCTCATCTGAATCTCCCTTCCTGCAGGTGGAAATTGATGAGTATCAGAACTATGAGAAAGCACAGGGAGCACTGACAGAAGCATATAAATGTCTTTCAAAAGCAAAGACCAAAAGCCCTCTGGAACAGGAAAGCAAGCTAGCACATTTGCAAAGCAAGATGGCTCTGATAAAGCGATTCATCCACGCTCGGAGGTGAGTTGCTGTGTTTGGAGCATGTAGACTAACGACAAAAGTATCATGCAAGAGGAAAACACAATTCAATAAATCATTTGCAGAAGACACACTTCTATAAGTAGTTGTAGCAGGGAACCAGAGGTGATTTTAAAAGCTATGTTGGCATTCGAGACCAAAGTATAACCAGAAATATGAGTAACTGTTGACCTGGAGAACCACAGCCATCTTTGGTTGGATGATTATCAAATGCACAGTACAAAAATCTTTCCCGTGCTTCACGTGGCAAGCTGAAAGTCCTCCCCCACACGATTTTTCTGTTTGCTCTTTTGCTAGGGTTTACTCTGAGGATCCCAAAGAAGCCGTCAGACAGTGCGAACTTCTCCTGGCTGAACAAGATCTTGACGACACCATCCGGCAGGGCGATGTCCTGGGATTTCTGGTTGAACATTATTTACAAGTGGAGGAATTCCATGTGGTAAGTTAATTTTCAGCTCTCACACGCTGAAGAGCCCAAACTTTATGTACACCAGCACACTTTGTCAACTGAAGAGCTCCTCAGCCAGGCTCTGAGGATGGATGCTTTTCACCTTTTTGCTGGGAGCTGTAGAAGCAGCACACCCTCCTCCCTCTAACAGTGATTTCTGTGCTTTCCTCTAGGCTTACCAGTACCTGGAACAGATGCGGAAAAGAATTCCATGCACAAACCTGGCTTACTATGTCAAGCAGCAGACGATTGAGGCGGTTCACCGAGGAGCAGGAATTCCCATCAGCCAAGCCTTGCTTCCAGAGCAGAGTCAGCGCAGCAGCACGGAGAACAAGGACGTGGAAGAAGAAGTGGCTGATGAAGTGGAAGGGCCCTGACACCTCACAGTTAGCAGCACCAAGGCCGAGCACTACATCATTTATTCTGTAGTCTTTAGGGGTCACAGATCAGTCAGCAACTGCTGCAGCAGACTCTTTTGATTATTACCAAGAAATTTATTTTTTTTCTGCTTGACTCTGTAATCAACAGTGATGGATTATTTTAAACACTACATACAAAAAGCAGACTGTACCTAGCCTGGTATGAATCTAGTTTTTGTATTTTAATAAAGAAAAATTTTAAAGAGAGCTGCACATTGCAAGCGCAGGCCTTGTTTGAGGAGGAAGTAAGGTGAAAAATTGTAAGCTGACCAAATTCTCAGGTACAGGTGCCAACATACTTCTCTTTCCTTAGCAAACTTCTGAAAACAATCTCAGTTCCATGTGGCCAGGAGCTTGGGCAGAAGTCAAACCACTGCCCTTCTACTGCATGCTCTCCCCACCTCAAAGCTTTATTTCAATATTATAGGCTCATCCAGGCTGGAGCTGTGGTTTACAAGAAAGCTGGACTTGAAGCCTCTGAATTGTAGAGTGGTTGAGTTTGTAAGGGAGCCCTAGATGTCATCTGGTCCCACACCCCACTGTCTCTGAGCAGGGTCACCTGCAGCCAGCAAAGCTTCTCACTGCTCTGTGCATGTCAGATTTTAGAATGGAAGTTTCTTTCTGGCACAAACGGGACCACAGCCATGCATGGAACATTAAGCCAACATCAATAACCAAGGGCTCACTGAGCTTTCAGTGTCTTCTGGTGCCCCATGAAAACGTCATGCACAGAACTGTCAGATTAATGAGCCCTTCTGCTTGCAGTGATTTTTTTTTGATGACTTTGTGCCAAATATTGGTGTGACCAGGAAAGCCTTGAATTGTATGCGCTCAGAGAAGAAAGGTGAAAGAACGTTTTAAGATCAGAATCTGGTCCTCAGTTACTTCAGAAGAATCTCCTGTCTGTATGTGTATTATACAGAAAGAATCACTTTGTTCCTTACTCACCCCAGTGCAGCTCTAACTCAAACCTTTAAGCCCTGGCAATTCATTTCAGAACTTTGCTGCAGCGATTCAGTGCTTCCATCTCTCAGGGTCATCCCCTACACCACCTCCCCCTTGAAGCAGCAGCCCTCCAATGCTGCCAGAGGATGGGAGCCTTTGTCAGGGGATGTCACAGACAGCCCTGCGAGGTAAGTGGCTGCTTCCAGCCCTCCTGTTTTTCTGACAAGAAGTCTGCTATGAGATCTTCCCTGTATTTTTAGCAGAGCATTCAAACCTGCCAAGGTTATAAATAGCTGGGGTGGGGGCTGGGGGCGAGGGGAGGATGGCAGCACTCGCCTGCCTTCCTGCATCTGTACACCCCGTACCGGATAGCAATAGCTCACTAAGTTGGCCTCCACTACAAAGTCCAGATGTCAAGTCAGGTTTGCTGGCTTACAGCACTGTGCCCTTCCCCCTTCTTCCTCTTCTCCAGCCAGGTGACTGCTGAAGAGGCCCCAGCAGTGCCTACACAAGTCCAGCTGACAAGAGGATGAGGTTAAGGTCATTTCTTTTACCCTTCAGCTAGGACGGGGCAGTTTCCAGTTTCTTCTTCAGGTTCTCCATTAGTAGCAAGTTCTGCAAGGCCAACCTCCTGCAGTCCCCATCCGGATCTTTCTCTACCACATCTGTAAAAGAACATGCCGAGGCTAAGTTGGAAAATAGAATAAAACACACTGCTCTTCACCCAGCCTGTCTGTAATGTTACACTGACCATCACGGCTCTAAAGGCAACAGCAAAACATCTGCCATGCCAGAATTCACACATCTCCCCTTGAGCTATCCAGAACCATTCTGTAGCCCATCCACTAGCATGAATACAGTCTGCAGTTAAAAATACACTGATTCAGAAGCCTAAAGTCTCCATTCTGCAATTCTACAGGACTGCTCAGTGCTTCCTCCTGAAATGTAGTCACAGCACTCTTGAACTGGGGGAAAGGAACTTCCATGCCTGCTTCTTTAACACAATTTTCCTTCTGCTGGTCTTCTGCTAAACTAGTACATTTTTTATGTTTTATGGAGAATGAAAGGGAGGGGACGAAGCTGCTTCAAGCAGCTGTTATTTCAGGGGCCCTTACCGAGCCTGCAAAGCACAAACCAGGATGCACGCAGGATGTCTGAGCAGGGGGAGCCTGGAAGAGCAGAGAGCCTGTGCAAGGATATCCTGTACGCACAAGCAGTGTGCTCAGAGCCCAGCACTGTCAGCCCAAACACATGACTCATTCAGATTGAGCAGAACTATTTATAACCTCACGGAGAGCTTCACTGCAGTGTTTCCACCCTCCCTCTACAGAAGGAGAAAACGGGAAGGCTACAAGACAGCTTACTGCGAGCTCATAAGCTAAGAGACTGACATTGGCACTGCTTCCAATTGCATGAGCACAGACCTTGAATTGCTGCCACTTAGGGGGTACTAAGATACACCCAGCTCATTTCATCGAATAAATTTACCCATGACAGCTCCACAGCACTTGCAAGGCTGGGAGGGGGGGGGGAGGGGAATTCCCTCAATTCCTCAGCAGCTGCCTTTGAAGGAGTAGTTTCCTAGAAACGCTCAGGTATTCCCCTCAGACCTGACTGTCACAAAGGCAGGTCTCTGATGCCTGACCTCATCTGCAGGAGCAGTAAGGAGGAGCCCAGAACCTCCCAGGGATAGACCTTTTACCAACAATCACAGAATCACAGAATTGTAGGGGTTGGAAGGGACCTCCAGAGCAAAGCACCAGCCCAAGAACTTGTGTTTCAGGAAGAAGCTCCATAAGGACACAAGTTTTAAGTGGCACTTAAATGACACCTGCCTACACGTGCAGCAGAGTTGTGTTCTTAAAGGTGTCTAAATACATCATGGGAGCTTACATGTTCCCACCAGGAGCTATCGCACAATTTCCAGGCAACAGCACCACAAGAAAAGCCTGTTACACTTCCTACAGGCACAGAAAAATGCTGCTAACCCTGTTCTCCTCCTTCCAACTCATTAAAACCAGACTACACACACCCCTCATTCTGAAAAGAGGGCCACAGCATCCCTGGAAAGGCTTTACTTGGTGATAGCAATGGTTAACAGCTGAGACGAGCAGATTCTTCAGAGCACACCATGTCATGGGGAAAGTAAAGCTTTTGGCCCCACGAGGCAGCTCTCTTTCTGTTAAAGGCCACAGAGCTCTGCAACCTGTGAGGATCAGAGGCCGCCTGTGTCAGTGCTGCTTCCTGCCTGCTCCATGGGGGAAGCCAGCTCACCAAGAGGGGCAATGGTGAAGGAAACCAACCCAGGGAGTCACACAAGGGCCACACAGAACAGTGCAGGCTCCAGGAGCACAGACCACACAGCATCACTTCCTCTTGTGCTTGCAGCATGCTGCAGTACGCAACCATGCCCTTGTGCAGTTCTAGCTGTGCACTACTCATAAAAATTGGAGTTTGCACACGTTGTTCAGCACAAGCTGCTCTCTTTCACAGGCTATTATTTCCTTCAGCAATAGGATGTCAGGAGATGGGGCTCTTCCTCCTCCTATAGAACGTGCACACAGCATAACACAGCCACATAAGCCTTGTACGTCACTGCCTGGATGCAAGGTGCAACGCAACAGCGTTCTGCAGCTTCATGAGAGGAGTGCTTGGAGGCTTAGGCAGAGAAGGGGGTGCACAGCATATTCTAGGATATTTGTTTAGCAACTGTTCTAAAGCGTGAGGACAGCTGCACTTTGAGATGCCTCACACACCTCTCAGCTTGTGCTTTAGAGACCTCTACAATACGTCTCTACAGCACACGGTGTGCTCTGCCCCCTGCCCCAGACTTCAAGGCAAGCAGTGGGTACGTTTGTCACACCAGTGTGGTGCACGACACAAGCACACTACTGCTGCAGCCATACTCTTAAAGAGATGCAAACCAGAAAAACACTGACATTCCCCACCACATCTCACCTTCCAGCCAGGACCGAGCCTCCAGAAGTTCCTCTGTCACATCTTGCAGAAGATGCTCTGCAGGGACACTGAGGAGTATGGAGGAGACACAGGACAGCAGCCCCTGGCGCACGTACCTGTTGGAGAGAGGCAAACCAGTCAGAACCTGCAGCTTCCTGCTCTACCTTGAGTTGCTTCTTATGGCTCACCTTAAGGCTTCTCCAGTTTCCACTATCTGTGATTATAGAATCATAGAATCACAAGGTTGGAAAGGACCTACAAGATCATCTACTCCAACCATCCTCCCACTACCATGGCTACCACAGGCCACTAAACCGTATCTCATAGCTCCTCATCCAGACCTCTTATGATAACCATTGCCACCTTCCTACTAATTAGGAGTGTAATTATGTATCAGCTGGCATGCCACTCACATACAGAGCCTCTCCCACACATGGGCTCAGTGTGCATAGCAGAACACAGAGACCTGGAAAAGTCTGAGGTTAAAACAGGATTTGTGTGTTTCCAGCATTTTATCTACGTGTTAATTTCCTTTCAAGTTGAATGTTGGAGCTGCATCTAAAGTTCTCTGAGCTTATTCAGTTGAAAACATTACAAGGATAGTTGGAGGAACATGCCCTGTTTTTTATAGGTAATGATTGTACCTCCACACTAGAAGACGCCAACAAATACCTGTTTGTTTGACATCAAAGCCATGATTTCATTACACACTCTAGCAATGCTCAAAGGAGCACAAGGCCAGAGGTCAGCGTTGAGAAGAACTGGGGAAGTCACTGGCATTCCCAGCCAGGTGCTGGACAAGGACAAGGACAGGCTGTGGCTGACCAGCACATCTTTAGAAACAAATGCACACAGCTACAACTCACGAGTCAGTGTGGAAACGCAGGGCCCAAACAAACTCCAGCAGTGCCTTTCCCATTGCAGTAACTGCCTGTAAAACAGGATTATGACAAACACTGAATACCTTCACACTCACATCACTTCAAAGGACTGGATCTCGATACGCACTGCTGTGAATGTCAGGGTTAACAATTATTTTACAGAAGAGAAAACTGAGGCAGTCAGAAGAACTGATGTGCTCAACTTCCCATAGAAATTGAAAGAAAAACTACCAGAAGCAGCAGAAGGAAGTGCAGGGCTGCCTGAATCCCACACCTCCTTTCTGATCATCTTTTCTCAGCCCTTTGAGGACTCCTCAGCACGTGACCCAAACTCACTGCAGGCCTCAGAGCCCACTGCTGTGTCCGACAGCACCTCTGAGCTCCCAGGCTGGAACTCACTCCACACAGCCTTCCTTACCATGGTGTTGACAGCCAGGTACATCAGGACTGCTAAAGTGTGGACCAGTCTTCCAAGGACAAAGTGATCTTCCCCCAGGAGATCAAACGTTGACAAAGGCCTGCAAGTGCAAGACACAGTTCTGAACCAGTGACAGGGATGATCTCTGGAATGGTTGGGGTGGTTGTGAAGAGCAAACGGTCATGCACAAATCTGAGTTCCTAAAACAGCAGTCACTTCACAGACTCCAATACAGACCACAGCTGCTTGCTCCCAGACCAGAAACATTCTCTCCAGTGAGGATCACTTGCTTGACCAGCAGCCTAGCTTTGTTAGAAAGAACTGCATGCCAAAGCTAGTATTGCTGCCATCCTAGAAACAAACCATAAAGACAGATAGTACAAGAATCTTGATTCCAGTGGAATCAATTACTGACCCTTCCTTTGGTAAACAAAGACTTGAGTGACTGACAATAACCCGTGTCCTGTAACATGATGCAGTTAATTTCTGTTAAAGAGGGCAGCCTGAGTTCTGTGGCTTTGTATGAACCCGCCAAAGTGCTGTTGGATGCTGTGAAAATCATCACCCTGTGGACCTGCTGACAGGCTGTGCTTAGTAATGCATTCGCTTACTGCAGGGTCTCACATATTTCCATCCAAGAAAACTTCATTGGATAAGTGGAGAGCAGAAAATCTTCCTCAGTGTGCTTTATCCATGAGCCAGGCATCAGTGTGGTGTCACAAGACTCCCACATAACCTCTGGGCTCTATTCTGCTGCTCTGAGACAAGCAGAACAAGCAAGAGATTCACTCTCAAGCTGTCAAGCTCACATCCCGAGGTGTTCACTCACCTGTCAAAGTTCTGGATCAACGGAAAAAAGAAGTGTCCAGCAAGAGAATTGAACTCATTTGGATGAGAAGGCTGTTCCACTTGAGACTGCCCCTGTCCAAAAGAAAAATAAACTTAGACACAAGATGCAGCACCCATAGTTCTACATTCATCTATTGCAGCCATCCCACTGCCAGCTATTGCTTACTTGAACACCTACGGCTGCTAGTTTCCAGGCCAGTCAACTCACTCTCCACTTCAGATCCTCTCACACATCCAAATGTTTCACTAAAATATATCTCAGTACTGCTGGGTTGCATATGAAAAACAAGAAGAGAGTTTTGGAAAGCAAGTCCTCCAGGATGAACCATTGGGGAGTCACAGGACCTGGGAAACTGGCAATAATTTATCTCCCTGAAAAAGAGAGGAAGTCTGAGACAGTCCACTGCAGATGCAGCTGCACTGAAGGAGGATGCTCTCTGAGGTGCAGCCACAGCTCCCTGCAGTGGCCAGACAAGGTCAGAACATGCAAAGAATGGCCAGAGCAATCCTTCAATGCGAGACAAGGAGACCAAGATTTACTTTCATTCTCCTCCTGGGAGAGGACTACAGGATTTGGTACTGAAAAAAATTTAACAAAAGACTGAAGTGAAACTGACATTTTAAGTAATCCAGTCCTGCCTTTGGATTGGGCTCAATTTCACGTCTATTTTGCTCTCTCCAGATAAAACTATAGCAACCCCTCCTGTCCTTGATTCTGCTGGATTTGACATTTGTTGCTGCCGTGGCCTCACCTTAGCAAACCTCCTCGTCTTGCTTTTGATTCTCTCATCAACAATTCTTCTCCAGTCCTTGGAGCTGCCACTCTCAGGAAGGAGATGGATACAAGGGTTTTGGGCACCAGAATGTTTGGTCTTCCCATGGCCTTTGGCACAGGACAGTTCCTGAGCTGCTAAAACCAGCACCTAGATGAAAAAGAAGGGGGGATGGTGTTAAAATAGGGATAATCTGTACTGAGGAAACAAGTTGAATGCACCCAAACCAACGGGAACAGCAAGGCAGAAAGACACAAGTTTAGAATTAAGAACTGCAAGGCAAGCAATTGAAACCCAGTGAATGGACTCTGAGGTAATGGTGCAAGCAGTCACTGCCCTGAAACAGAACAGCAGCCCCCTGTTCAGACTCTGTAACCCTGACACAGAAAGAAGCACAGGCAGACTGCTGGCTTGCAAAAAGCAGAGATCCCAGAATGATGACACATCAGGAGAAAATGGCTGCTTTATGGCAAAAGATCATCACACATTTTTCACTGTGTGGGCAACAACTGCTGCTTAATTCAAATGCAACAGAATTAAGAGCAAGAGAAGAATGGCAGGCTCAAATATAACTAAGAGATTCTCATGCCTCTGCTTCCTCCTCACCTCTCCTACAAGGAAAAAAGGTCCCCATTGCATCTTAGGGACACTGCACTGGTGCAACAAAGACATAAGAGAAGTGGGAAGTGAAGAGAAGAGCGCTTACATCGAGAATATCCATGCGCTGACGAAGGCTGTAGTTCAGAGAGTAGAACTGGGAGGTCAAGTACTGTGCTACCTGTGCAGAAAAATCAAGGAGCAGTGAGCCCAGTCTGTAAACAGCCTTTCTACTCATTCCAAACATTCTAAACTCTCCATTTGAGGCAATGTCCAGTTTCCTGTTAGCTAACAACAAGACTCTGAGCTTGGGGAAGAAGAGCACTCTATGAACAGGGGAAATCAAATACTTCCAATTCTAGACTCTCCCAGAGGAAGTGAACAACTAACAGGACTTTGCTATTCTTCTCTCCCCCTATGCAGAGGTTTTCAAACAGCTGTCATGGCAGCTGATTACAAACAGCAGGCTGCCAGTGTGCCTCAGCTTGCTCCTACATAAAGCCATCTTCCTTTAGTGCAAGAATCCTTATCTGACTTGTCTCATCAGGTACACCCATACACACAAAATCATGTCCTGCAGCCTGTTACAGCTCTTGAACAAGCTTCTGCTTTCCTGTTGTTTGTTATCCATTCCAGATCCTTCCGTGCCCAGCCCATTTCTGAGGCACTGCCAGATTTGAACCAGCTCTTCACGCTCTGAAGCTGCTATTACCAAACTAGCAAGAGACTTCACCTCCTTAAATTTTTGCCAGTACCTCAACTGGAAAAAAGGAAGCAGTAAGAGGAACTAACAGGTATTGGATCAGTGGTTAAAACAGCTACTTGTGCCTTCTGACGGAGCTCTGCAAAGCCTTCCAGGCAGGTCTTCTCCTCCAGATGCAACAGTATTTTTGCCAGCTCCACGCTAACCTGCTCAAAATAAGACAACAGGAATCATGCCACTGCAGGTTATGTTTCTCACAGGTTTTACAGAGTCCCATCCACCTTCCACTTCTAATGCTGTAGCACAGAGGGAACAATACAGGTAACAACATGCCCTTTACTCACGAGGGAGAAACAACACATTAAGATAAACATCATCAAGATGGATTTCTCAAAACACAGAACAAAACCCTCAGCTGATTTCTTCATCCACGTTCATTTTTCACTTTGGCTTTTTAGACAAATGCTAACATCGTGAGACAGGAAGACCTGACCCTACAGTTCCTGAATCAAATCCCACCTTTAGGCGTTCCCTGCCACGTTGCTGAGAGCAGTCATCACAGCAGCATCTTTGACCTAAGTTCCTTTCACTCAGGCTTTTAATCTTGATAACACAACCCACCTGCTCCCTTGTTAAAGAGCTACATTTGTACGAGCAAAGACAGGAAGTCCATTTGATTTTATTTCATTTTTGTTGGGAAATAACAATTATTCAATTTCAATTCAATGTCAATTACATCCAAAATTAAAATTATTTTATCTGTGGGATTCATGGCAGCTCTACGTGTTGCCTTTCCAAAGCTTTTTCTGCCCAGCACAAAGCATGGAACTTGCCCTGCTGCCCAAGTGACTGGCAAGGTCTACTTGCAAACACATTTCTTTTTCAGTGCTGGAGCTGCTCAGTGCCACTCTGCTGCCTTCACTCCTGCCTACTTCTTTGTGCTCTGTAGCCTCGGCTCAAAAGCCACTATTTCCTTCTATTTCCCTTCCCAAGCTCAAAATTCAGACATTAGCTCAGTGGGTTGCTCTGCTGGGAAGACTGATCTCCTCACAAGGCCAAAGGGATCGCCCAGCACCAGAGCCCACTGCTCATTGTTAGCTCACGCTGCTTCACCTCTCTTGCTGCCGCTGGATTCTTCCGAACCAAGCTCTCAAGAGCCTTGACAGCTTCTTCCCACTTGTCCAGATCTTCAGAACCTGTCAGGACTGAAGGCAAACAGAAAGCAGGCAAGATATTAACAGAACGGCTCTGCTCAGGTACATGCCCTAACTTTCCTCTGCCAGCAGTTTGTCTTCTTATAAGAAGGCACAGCTGACCCAGCACACAACCAGCATTAAGAGCTGAACTGCAGCTCTTTATGAATGACAGTTCAGCACTTGAGCCCAGATAACTGAAAAAATACAGCTTCTCTGCATTAGCTCCAATAAAAACAACCAAATGAGACCGCTCTGCTCTCCCCAAAACAGTCAGAAAAAGATGAGGACTCATCCCAACATCTCACACCTTCAATACAGTCTCGAATATACACTGGAGCCTTAGTCTTCTTCAGTTCTTTATCCTCTGACATGTCGTAAGGTGTCAGGTCATCATCACTGTAAACAAAACAAGGGCAGGAGTTAGCCCGTAGGGGAAGGCTATTCTTTGCCCAGCTGACCTCAAGGAAGTAAAGAAGCAGCACAAACACCACTGTTACACCACTACTACTGCAATGCAGAGCAGCATGGCTGCAGCCCAGGCTAAAGGAGCTCCCTGGGAAGTTGTAAGAATGACTCTGTAAGCACATCTCCTGGCCAAGTGTAGGCAGGGGTCAGGAGACCCAGAGGCATGAAGCTGATTCTTGAGATTTCTTTATATATTATTTGTAAAAAGCCAGGATAAGTAGGTCCACTAATGAGTACATATATCAGTAAATCCAAGAAATGTCTCATAAGTCAATCAAACAATGAATACAATGGTTGTGCCTGACAGTGGCTTTGCTCCAGTTATTGACAAACGTTCTTGCATACAGTTTCCTACATGATGCCTTATTCTGCTGAACACCATTCAGCTGAACAAGGTCTGCTCCCTCATTCTGGTCAGAAAGAACAAAATTTGCTCCCTCCTCTCCAAGGCTGCTTTTAAGAACCTACTATTTCTTTTCCATTTCCTACCAGTTTCTTGACTCACACCTGTCAAGCTCAGCATCTGACTCCTCATCTGGCATCACATGAGTCGTTGCTGTCGGTGATTTCCCATTACTTTCCAATACTGGTGGCAGTGCAGCATCTGCATTCTCATTCCTGCTGAAAGCAATGAGAAACAATAAAACCAATAAGGTAACAGTCTGTATTCACAAGCAAAAAGCTTCCAGCTCCATCACAGCCCCACTGCCTCAATAGTATGACAAATTCTCGTTTCTGTGTTGTCCCACCCACACAAGGAATAAAGTCCTGAGACAGAGAACGCAGTGAGGGGAGAAGCAGAATCTCACAGCTGGAAAGTAATAGAAAACAGAACTTGAGTTAGCTCATCTGCTGCATTCTCCCTCTGCTAAGTTGTACCTAGGATTGCTAAGGAAAGACTCATCTGTGGTAGGTGGATCTCACTGGTCTGGAGACCATCAGTGACACTGACCAAGTGGAGAGCTAGGATCTTAAACCTCTCCTAAGGAGACAAGTGCAGTAAAGTATTTCTTTGGACTTCGGTACGTCCTTTAATCTCTCTACTTCTCAAATGCTGTCTAAGCAGCTGTCTGTGCTGACTACACCACTAAAACAGGAGCTTTACATCTTCTGTAATTCACTGGAGTGCTGGACAGCTTCATTTGCTAATAACATCAAGTGACTGATTTATCTGCTGTTAAGAATAAGTGCTTCAAGAGCTACAGCAGATGCCATGAAAGCAAAGAGCACCACTGAACCAGGAATGGTCAACTGACAGATATCCCATATTTTTCCTACTGATGAATGGTCTGGACACAGAAGATCTCTCAGATGCAGACAGAGAGGCCCATTCAACTCTACTCAGGGGAACGTAAAATCCCTAGAAACTGCAGCATGGTTTCACTACGATCAGCTGTCAAACAAGCAATTCTAACACAAGCTACCATTTGAGTTGTGAATTTAAGATAATTATATTGCGTTATAACAACAGTGCATTGCAATGCTTTGTAAGAATATAAAAGACATCTTGAATTCCACATATGGTCCTAAAGTACACTCAAAAAAGGTACACAGAAAGGCAAAAAGAATGACCAGAGGCTCAAAATTGATTACATACAAGGAATGACTAAAAAATTGAGGGCTTGTCTGGAAGGGACAACGATCGACAAAAAAGGCATGAGGAGAATTAAAAAGTTCAGAATCAAACAACACATCTCTTCCAGATGCAGTCCCCAAAGATTATCAAGGGAAAAAATCAAATCAAACATAACTTTTCCAGTTACTCAGCATATTTTTTGTATCTGCTACATGGAAATGAAGAGCAGCAAAGTCTTACTTATTGTCTGGAAGACCTGGGAGGACACTGAGTGGTGCAGCTTGTACCAGAAGGGACTTCAGCTCTCTTGCTTCATCATCTTCTTCATACTAGACATTCAGAATAGCTGTTACTGCTCTCTAAGATGACAAACATGCCCAGCATGCAACACCTGACCCCTCTGCAGTGTGCAAATGGGGACTGAATCATCCTCAGCTGAACACACAGCCATCCCTTTTGTTTCAGTCACTACCAGCAGTAACATTAAAGCTGCACAGAGATCAGTGCCACGCGTAATCTTCCCCCCTGTATTTCATGGTAGTGCTTGGTCAGACCTTGTCTCAGTGTTATTTATAATCTTCAAATCGTTTCATCAGTGGCAATGCAACAAGGAGAACGAATCAGGTTTTTATGGAACAAATGGGATTTTATCACATAATTCTTATACATTATACTGGCAATAACATGACAAAGATCCCCATGTCAATCTTGAAAATCTCAGGGCAGGCGTTCCCAGCACGTCAGGGAACACACACTCACCACTCCCAGCTCCCATAGGTCAGATTGGGGTTTCCTCACACAATGTGACAATCTTCCAGTGGTCCACTACTTATTAACAACTTACCATAAGCTTAACCATCAGATTACACCCCTAGGGCCACCCTCACCCGTCCACCTGGTTTTTACACAATTCCTTTTTGTAATCGGGCAACCTCTCTTTTGGAAAACATCGCTGACTCTCCTCACTTCCAGATAAGAAGTGTTAGAAGGTTGGATAGTAGGAGGAAGTTTTTCAGCCAGAGGGTGGTGAGGCACTGGCACAGGTTGCCCAAGGAGGCTGTGGATGCCCCATCCCTGCAGGCATTCGACGCCAGGCTGGATGTGGCTCTGGGCAGCCTGGGCTGCTGGTTGGCGACCTGCACACAGCAGGGGGTTGGAGCTGGATGAGCATCGTGGGCCTTTTCAGCCCAGGCCATTCTATGACTCTGTGATAACGCTCTGGCTCACCTGCTTTTAAACTTGTACTCCCTCTGTGCCCCACGTACCAGAGAGAAATTTCACTGTAACCTTTACCTGAAACTGCAGGACGGGCCCATCCGTGTTAATCTTTGAACTGATGCTCTCGGCCACTATCATCCCCAGGCGCCGTATCTGAGGCAGGCTGCTGTCCAGGTGGCACTTCACGCCCTCCATCATGCTCGTGAGAAGTTCTGCAGAACACAGCACGCAAACAATGCCAGAGCCAAATGTGTGCCTTCAGAGGTCATCCAGCGAAGGGCAGAAAGGCAAGAAGGGCCTAAGCAACCACGACTTCTGCCTGCAATGGCAGTACTGCCTTTCAACACCAACATACTGAAGCCATGCTTTGTTGTGGGCACACAAGCACACATCACAAACATATTCTGAATCTGGAATATTTAGTTTTTCACTGGTATAAAAAAACAGAAAGGATTTCAATCCTTAGCTCATGTTTAGAGCTTTGAAACCAGGTAAGTGAAATCCACATCATGAGGAAATGGCAAATTCTGGCCAGTGCAGTAATCAGAGGGAGGAGATTCCCTCATCACCTAGGCAAGCTGACACAGGTAACTAACATCAGCATTTCTCAGTCCAGAGAGAACTGTGACTGCCATCCTTATCTGGCAGACCTACTGTCAGCTCAGAAAAGCTTATGTGTTCAGCAGCTGCCAGAGAGAAAACAGGTTATAAAACTTGAGCACAGTAAAACTTGAGGCAGTAACAGGTCTTGTGAAGCACAATGAACTCCAGCCTGAAATGGCAGAACAGGTTGTCCAAGTCAACCTTCCAACAAGTGAAAAACAAAGCCAGACAAGAAGCAACTCTAAAAATCGGACAGATATTACTTTTTTTTGCAATAGAAGTTTTATTTTCAGACCAGAACCCCACTCTGCTACACGTTACCTAATTACAAAACAGACAGTCCTTGCCTGTAACACACTATCACTACTCACCTAACAAGTGAGCACACTGAGGGAGCAGAAGAACACAGGAATGCACACGGACAGAGCCTAGCCAAACTGCTTCTGATTCGTGGTGCTCTTCCCTCCCATCTCTTCTGAAGTGTTACTCACGCTCCAGCACCAAGACAATTTAAGCACGTGATTCCTCCACCCAGTTCCAGAACCAATCCAAGTTTTCCTGAGACAAAACTTAAGGGTTCCTAGGGCCATTATTCAGCTAAGAACTTCAGTTCAAAGATACCATCTCCAACTTCACACTTTAAAGCTCCGTGCTTGGAATCACTTTGCATCACTGCTAAAGGAAAAGGATTCCAGCAGGACACCCGGCCTGACAGGATGAAGACAGGACAGTTTTGTTCACCTACACATCGAAACAAATCATTCTCTCTTCCCAGTCAGACTTTCTGTTAAACACATCCATGCATCACTTCTGCCACCTCACCTTGCCTGCAGCTCTCTATTTCGGGTTCCTTCAGGTGAGAAAGGCAGATAAGAATGGCCTTACTAATATACTGCTGCTGCTCCACTGGAGAGTGTTTCACTGCACTGCTGCTGCCCCAGGTCTCCAACAGCTCTCGCAGCACCTGAATCAGAGTATAAACAACTTTGTTCATCCAAACTATCTTGAAACAGATCTTTTCCACGTGTCAGTCATACAGCACATGACACCTCAGGATGGCCCACAGGTCTTAATGCCTCTCAGTGCAGTCAGCCTCCCTACCCACGGTGCTAACTTTGTATTTCAGAGACCAAAATGGTCTCGTGCTTGGCCAGCTGAGAAGTCCAGACCATCTTCCTTTAATATCTTGTTAAATGTAAGATTTTTGAATGATAAATACATTTCTTTTTCTTAAACACAGTATCATACTGCTTTCTGACAATAATACATTGTTCTGCATATTATCTGCTATCACACAATGTTTCCAGTCCAATGTTCAAAGAGCAGCTGCCAGCGGTCTTAGATTTTAGAGCTTGTAACCACTGCAAAAAACAAACAAACAAAAACCCAACACATCAAAATGATACCAAAACAGGGGTGATTTCCAGAAATACAAACTTCCTGGAAGTTCTGGTGGTACACTGCTAAATTGGAGAGAGAAAGGATCTGTATCCCCACTGAGGTTAAGGGAGAAAAAGAGATTCTGAAGCATCAAGCATGCAGCACACAGACGGCTCATAACCAACTCCAGCACTTTCTGTCACCCAGGTCAGCTGAGAGAAGCTGAGGAGGACAGAGGGCACCTGTAATTCGGGCCTTTGCAGTTTTGCTACCTGGAGGACAATTTGCCAAGTGAATATGAAAAGCATCAGCAGTGCAGAACGTCTTTGGTTTTGCACGTGTTGGTTTTGCACCAGTCAACATCCCAGGGCTGCCATTGCTGCCACGAGCAGCAGCAAGAGTGACTTAGGGAAGTTCCAACACCCCACACAGACACACATTCACAGCGTAGAATTCCTTCCGATCAGACACCTCACCAAGGCCATGCCTTAACCTTACCTTGATCAGTAAGGCACGACGAAGGCTCTCCAGGGACAGATAGCCAAGAAGATTCTGCAGCACTGCAGTCTGTAATGAAAACCACAGGTCTTGCTTTAACTGGGCATAAAGTCAGCATCCAGCAATGCTGAACGTATGTTAAACTTCAATGTGAAGGACTGGTTGACAGCATTCAAACAGAAAAACTAAATAAAAAAGGAAAAAATAAGAACAAAAAAGCAATACAAGCAATTGCTGATAAAATATATGGCAAATCAGGACAGGAATGCAGCACTTGTACCAGCAAGACCAGACAAATACAGAACAGACACAGTCTAGACCTGGAGCTCAGCTAAATAAAACCAAACCCGACAACAACAAATTGGCACTATGGCAAAGAGTGGCATTGCTTCACTGCTGTTCAGCTCAGAGCCCTTACCGTGCAGCCATACTGCAACAGCAGCATCTTCTGTGTCACGACAAACTGAGCTTTCTTATTTTTCACAACCAGATTCCCCAGCAATCTAGACAAGACATCTGCCCTAGCAAAACAACAGCAAAACATTAGGGATCTATGGAGGGATTGTCACACTGCCTCTCATTACATGAGATTCTTTGAGCAGCTATTTGCACTGAAGTGAACACCTCTAAATGTTACGAGTCACTCAATGGTTGCAAATGTTTTTTTTTCACTGCATGCCATGGCTCAGGCCTGTAGGGAGCAGTGCAGGTTCTAGCTGAGGGGGAACAATCAGCAATTTTGTCCCTTGGTCCCTCAGGAAATGGCACTGTAAGAAACAGACTGCACACGTGTGTGTGTGCCAGCATCTGTCCTAAGTGTCTGTGGCAAAGTTCCTCCCTGAAGCAGAGCAAAAGCTGGAAAACAGAGTTCTTACCCCGGCGCTCTCTGAACAAAACCAAGGACCACTGCCTCCATCCAGCGGTCTGGCACACATTCAACCAACCGCCAGCAAATTCTTTGCCAGATGCAGTCAGACTTGGTGAGATCCGTGAGGTGGGGCATCAAAACACTCAGAATTTCCTCTGAAGGAGGAGAGAAAAGAAAGAAACACATCAGCTGGGAAGAAGGACTGCAACGCTTCTTCAGGTCAGCTGCAAGCATAAAGATCTTCATGGACGGAGAAACAGAACAGTCTGCAATATTTTCTTTATTATTTTCTATTTTCTTTCTGTGGTGGAAACACCGTGCAGCCTAAGAAACTTGCAAGCATTCCTCAGTGCAGTAAATAGATGTGCAATCTCTCCTTCTTGTCCCTGAAGCCCTGTCAGCAACTACTGTGACTTTAAACTCCTAAGCCAAGCGAGACTGAAGGCTACTCATAGGAGATGATTATTACATATGGGGAGTGATTTTTGCTGGTATTTACAACACACTTTCAGGTTACTGGATTAGATGCACTAGAAGAGCACTTAATAGCGATGCCCCAAACGGCAAGATGAGGGGAAGGGCAGAAAGCTCACATATTTTCGAGGTATGAGCACATCACACTTGCATGAGATGATAGAAGAGCATCGCCATCTATCAGGTCTGTAGCTGAGCGGCCTCAGAAAGCAAAGAGCAGCCTGTGCTGATCCACAAATAAAACCTCAAAACTACCAGGTCAGGTAGAACACTCACTTTGTCTCCCATGAACACAGACCTTTCCCAGAATATGTGAAATGAAAGAGACTGAGCAATCCAAGCCACCTGGAATGAAACAGACAGAAGCTTAACAAGATCATCACGAGCATCACACAAAGCTGGTATACACATACCTACAGGCCACAAGTCTGAAAATGCAGATGAGTTTTCTTTTGAGGCATGACTTCAGCCACCCCCCCCACCCCCCATCAGCCTTCAGGTACAAACCAACCCAACATTATCCACGCAGAGGTGGAGTGAGAGCACTGAATAGCTCAGTGCTGCTTCAGCACAACGGTGAGTGCATTAGTGGTTGGTTCTGCACTGGTTTTCCACACACTTCATTTAGCTCACAGCTAGCAAGGGATGAGGATATTTAATAGTTCACAGGGCTGCAGCTTTTAGCAGGACTTTTAACAGCCTCAGTCTCAATCCTGGTATCTTATCCTTTTAAAGCACAACGTACTTCACAATAGAAGATGAACTTAAGGCTCCACAACACCCATTATTTACACCTCGAGCACCAGTCGAGGGCTCCACGCACAAAACACTCCAGAGGAGCCGCCTATACGCACCAGTTCTACATTCTCACCTCTGAGCGAAGCGGAGACGTTGTGCAGCACCTGGAGAACCGCGCCGCCCAGCAGAGGGAAGTAATGCTGCGGGAAGAACACGGCGGGGCTCCGGCCCAGGAGGCTGTTGCCGACGAGGTCGGGCAGACACACGATCCTGCCCAGCAGCGCGTCCTGCCGCTCGGCCGAGCCGGGTCGGGAATGCTGCTGGCACTGCTCCCAGATGAGCGCGGACAGGCGGCCCTGCCGCAGGAACCGCTCCAGCACCTCGGGCACCGCGGCCAGCCGCCAGTCGGAGCTGAAGGAGGAGAGCTGCGCTGAGTGCCCGCCCCGCCCCGCCGCAAGGAGCTGCGCGCGCGGCTGCCGTGCTGCTACCGCCGCAACCCCGCTGCGGGCACCGCCGCCCCGAGGCGCCCCGACCCCGGCCGTGGGTGGGCTGCAGGCAGCCCGGGACAGGGGTGGGGCTGCGAGGTTCCTCCCACCTCAACCGCTCCTGGATTCTGCCATCCCCTAAAGGCGACCCCGAGCCGCCGAGCCGAGCAGCACGGCCGCTCCGTGACCCCACGGGAAGCCCCACTCAACCCCCGCTCCCCTGCCCGGTCCCCGAGGCGCGGCACTGACCGCGGGGCCGCCAGGCTGTCGGTCAGCGCGCTGAAGGCGAGATCGGGCGGGCCCTCCAGGAAGAGGCTCCGCCACGGACCGGCCGGCTCCTCCGGCCCCGCCGCCAGGTTGCGCAAGAAGGCGGCGAGGCGCGCCCGCTCTCGCTCTCCGAGTGCCGCTGGATCCCCCGCCGCAGCCAGGGCCGCCCGCACGGCGCCCACCGCTTCCGCCTCAGGACGGAGCCCGGGCCCGGCCGCCTGCAGAGCGCTCTCCAAGGCCGCCGCCATGATGGAGATCGTACCGCTTCCGGCCGCCATGGTGGAGGCCGTGCCCACTTCCGGCCGCCATGTGGCGACCAATGGTAGTGCCGGAAGAAGGCCCCGCCCACGCTGTTCTTAAAGGCGCAGGAGCCCCTCCGTCTCTGCGAGCGCGGGCGGAAACGAGCGAGACGGGCAGTTCTCACCTCTACTGCTTTATTATCAGTCGCTCGTCCTATACAAGTACAAACACAACGTGGCCCCAAAGGCTACAAAGTGATACAAAACGACACAAAAATAATGAAAAAAACAACAAAACTTTATAGTATTGACTGTACAACAGGTGGTTCTTTGCCTTTCCCCAGGCAGCAGCACAGCCCCCAGCCTCGCTCTGCCTCGCAGTTTCCTTGCAGGGGTTGACGATCGGTTGCTAACTGGAGATTTGTAAAAGCAGAAGCACTTGCATCATTTCCTTAAGGAACTGAATAGGAAACTTACCAAAATCTTTAAGAAAAGGTGGAAGGAATCAACCAGGGCAGCAGCTACAAACCCGTTCTTAACATTTCCAGCTTCTTTTCTAAAGCACAGTATTCAGCAGGCCGGGCTGCTGTTTCTGCAGCGTTAAGTGGTATATGCATTACACAAAGTTAATATGCAGAAACTAATCATAGTTTGGGAATGGGTGTAAAGCAAACAGCTCATTAAGTCTCAGACAGATTTTGTAATCCAGACTCCAGCCACTCTGACAATCCCAGCAATTGGGTTCACTGCCTCCCTGCCCTGTTCTGCAGCATTTCCAAAATAGCTCAAGATTTACGTGCTCATCTGTACAGCATGCTAAGCACTTAGAAATCATTAAGCAGCAGTCTGCTAACTAGAGAAAGCCATAACATCGATCCAGGAGAGATGTTGGTTTTATAGCCTTAAAAAAAAAAATAAAATAAAAAAAATCATCAAAGCCATTTTTCAATAATGTCAATTAAATGCCAGGAAACCAGAAGCCCCACAGCAGAGGCTAACGGCCAGGAACTGCTGCTGCCTCCTCTTGGATTACCCTCACTGCCAGGATCCTCTCTCCCTTCCTCACCTAGACCCATTATAAAAAAAGGTACAATATTTATTTTCATGGAATTTAAGTTAAAAAATAAAAAGCTGTCCATTCTTTTTGCTTTATCGTGAAGAGTTGGAGCTGGAGCGGCTGCGATGGCGCCTTCGTCCAGGAGACCTCGACCGCGAGCGCCGGCGGACAGGAGATCTGCGCCTCGGAGAGCGGGACCTGCAGGAAGGGACGGAGAAGAGCTCCGTTAGGAGGCACAGCAGCTTCCAGCAACGTCTGCAGTGTTTGCAAATTGGTTCCTTCCGTATCCTCCAGAAAAACCTCATAGATCACTCTGAAAGAGATCCAACAACTCCGGAAAGCAGAAGGGCAATCCAAACAGGAATATTCTAGGAGGAATTTTCTAGCTATTTTGCCATCCCTCTGCTTCAGAATTTGAAAGACTGCTTCACATCCAAATAATAGACAAGGATCTCATCTTCTACCTCACACACCACAAACAGGTTCTTTCTACATCAGATTCTCCTTCATCTGAAATTCTAGCTCCTGAAATATTCAGTATTTACACAGGTCACACAGCACCACAGACACACTTCTCACAGGAAGTCCAACTCTAAAGAAATAGCTGAGCTTCAGAATCTGCAGTGCTACAGTTGTCTGTACAGCCATCAGTACGACACCAAGGTGCCGGGCACGGAATATTAACGGAGCCAGACAGGACAGTAGAAGATGACGGAAGCAAACAGATCATCCAACCTAGCATTTAGTGCAGTAAAAAGCACTTCATGGAGAAGCAATCAGCTGGTTCGAATTAGGAACTGCATTAGTAAGGACAAGAGTTTCAGCAGGTTTCCAGGATAGTGGAGCTCACCCACATGCTGAGAACATCAATGTTAACTTTTTTGGAGCCTGAGGATTCAGGCAGCCCCGAGTCACACGACAGATGCACGCGTGTCAGGTCCCTCCTTGGGGTCACACACACCTGATGCAGGAGGACTGCTTTACTCTCATTTTCCCACTGACAGAAAGGAGATAAGGGCTTCTGAAAAAGGCAACCAGACCAGGCTGCCAAAAGCATCCTACCAGCCAGCCACAAGCCTGTCCCCACTTCACCTCAAAGCACTACACAGAAGGGAACAGGCTGGGATCTAAACATTTCTGATGGACTTCATTCAGGAAATAGACCAGGGTCAACTCTGGCATTAAGCAATTAATTATCATAGTCACAGAATGCCCTGGGTCGAAAAGAACCACAATGCTCATCCAGTCCCAACCCCTGCTGTGTGCAGGTCGCCAACCAGCAGCCCAGGCTGCCCAGAGCCACATCCAGCCTGGCCTTGAATGCCTGCAGGGATGGGGCATCCACAGCCTCCTTGGGCAACCTGTGCCAGTGCCTCACCACCCTCTGGATGAAAACCTTCGTCCTCATATCCAACCTAAACCTCCCCTGTCTCAGTTTAAAACCCCTTGTCCTATCTCTACCCACCCTTGTTGCCTTTCCCCTCCTGTTTATATGCTCCCTTCAAGTACTGGAAGGTCTCCCTGGAGCCTTCTTTTCTCCAAGTTAAACAAGCCCAGTTCCCTCAACCTTTCAAGAAGTACAATCTGAGTTCAACTGATGCCCAGAAGGTGGTTTGTTTGTTCTTTTGTGCTTTGTTTTGGTTTTTTGAACCATCATTGGAGGGGAAGCTCAGGTCCAATGAGATGAAGTCGTCCTCATGCTGGGACTCGGCGATAAATTCTTGTTACAGTGAGAAGGAAATAAGACATCATATAAGGCTCAGCTCTCACCTTCTCCTCATCCGAGGGGGTGACCTACGCCACATCGGTGGTGGTGGCAGCATCCTCCTGGGGGGGCTGAAGCGCCGAGGAGGCGGCCTGGGTCGTGGTGCCAGCACGGCCGTGGCAGTGATCTCCTGCCCATCGATCTGCCCTGCTCAGAAAGTCACAAACAGAAAGTGAGCGTTTTCCAGCACCAACAGACCAAGTGACGGTGATTCACAGCTCTGTCGCAGGCAACACAACCCTGTGCTGCTATTTCCACCACACACTCTGAAGTTCTGCTGACCAAATCACACGCACACCAGACTTCTTAACCAAGTTCCCGATCAGACACCGATCAGGATTTTCACAGAAATTTAAGTGATTTTCAGTTTGGAAAAAAAGCATCACTTTAATAGTTTTGGTTTTTTCGATCTGCCCTGACACCACACAAAAGCCAAAGGCATCTGCACTGAAAACAGAATGACAGCATATCAAATCAGCTCCCCAGAAGGTACCCCATCATCTCCATCTCATTTTCACATCAAATCCACCCGCTCCAAAGACTGCTTTCAAAGCACCCAGCCTCCTTGCAGCACTTGACACCCACCTCCATCCATGTGTTTCAGGGCTTTCTCAGCATCATCTGGGTTCTCAAATTCCACGTAAGCGTAGCCTTTAGAGAGGTGTGGATTTAGCCTGTCAACTGGCATGTCAATCATTTTAATCTTTCCATAAGTGGAAAAAATTTCCATGATGTGATCCTGCCAAGAAGGAGCAGAACTTAAGGATGTGCAGCACTCTCACCAAGCAGGTCTGGCCACTACAGAGCACACAGCACCAAACCACCTTTAAATCAATGCCACCTGCGGGAGATACATTCCACTAATCAGGTGTGGAAAGGACACTGGGGTTACCACAGCCTCTACTGATGTCTCCGTCTATTTTGCTTCAGATCATTCCAGACCTTATCAGAATTCCTGGCTGAACATCATCACAGGCTACAGAAGCTGCACTAGTGAGAAAACCTTCCTGGGGTTTTAGGAAAGCGAAGTTGTGTCCTCAGATAGAAAGCCCTCAGGTACAAGCCTTCATATCTTTTTTAAAATAGCATCTTTTCTGCACCCTAAACCTGTACCTCTGCACACCTCTAAACTACATTCCAGCAAAGACAGCTCCAGCCAATCCAGCTTCCCTGGAGCTCCTTTAGTGAAGCCCCAGGTGACTTTAATGCCTCCCACATGATTTCTACTGTTGTACTGACTTACACAGCTTTCTTGCTAGGAAGGTGAAGTACAAGCTCTGGGGTATCAACAAAGCACACAGAGCTTTTAACACTGCTGAATCTCATAAGGCTGCAGTTAATTTGACTTGAGGAAGTTCTACTGAAGCATTCCTCACTCATCGATTTGGACACAAAGCAGGAATTTCCAACAGCACTGTTCTGGCAGCAGTCCACAAACAAAAGAAACACTGAAGGCTTTAAAAAAGCCACCAGCACACAACCCACAAGAAGCACCTGCTTGGCATTAGAGGAGAGCATGCCATTACCTTGGTGACATTTCTAGTGAGCCTCCCAACGTGCACTTTTGTAGGTCTGGGCGATGGGCTGCGCCGCTTCCGCTCCTTTTCATCTCTCTTGGGTGGCTTGGATCTGATTTTGACAAGAAAACATTTACAGCTTCCAGGGAAAACGAGAAGATAAGAACTAGAAGCCAATTTCTAGCACATGATTTTAAGAGAAGTACCATTTTTTTTGTCAAGGTAGCTTTTCTCTTAAGATATTACAAGTTAGGAATTGCTAGGGTGGTGGCTGTGCTCCGCTCAGAA
Source organism: Tetrao urogallus (assembly GCF_951394365.1). Classification (NCBI taxonomy): domain Eukaryota; kingdom Metazoa; phylum Chordata; class Aves; order Galliformes; family Phasianidae; genus Tetrao; species Tetrao urogallus. Next base: position 988,462 of record NC_136828.1, read on the forward strand.
AGGTAGGAAGATTTGTATTTGTCTTGTCTGCTTTTGCTTTACAGCCTTCTGAAATTAAAGGGGCTTTTTTTAATTTATTTTAAATACATTAAAGGTTAGCTAGGTTTACTAAATTTGATTTACCAAGGATTTACTCAAAATCATTGCTAGCATTAAAGAACTCTGGAGGTGCAGGAACAAAAATCATCACGTGACAACAATTAAAGAGGCAAAACAAGGCCAGGAGCACCAAAGCACAGCACAGCCAAATAATGGATCTAGTGACCTGCGTGTCTTCTGTTCACCACAGAAGACAAGAAACATCACATCTTTATTATTTAAATAATTGTGTTACAGTTTGCTTGCAGCCTTTTGAAATTACAAGCCACATTTGTAAAAAGCACCAAAAAGAAAACCCCAAATCCAAGCATGCAGAATATCTGTATTTATGCCTCTTCCAAATCTTACTGTCCATAAATTGTAGGGTACACAAAGCAAACTGGATTATAATTGATTTTAGCCTTCCACAATCTAAATAATTATTTACAGAATTGTCCAAAGGAAAAAAACAAACCCAACACGTGGGCATTACAAGTTGGACTGCCACCCTTACAGAAAAACTCTTTCATTGGTTCCTCCACTCCTATCATTTTTACATGTACAGCACACACACACACACACACACACACACACACACACACACATCCACCATTTTCAGTCCCAACTTTTCTGGCAGGCTTGACTACAACTTACAGGAAATATGTGAACACCTTTACTGTCATCTTGCACCCCCATTTTCCCATTGCGGTGGGTGAACACCGACTCAAACTGCCTCCACAAAATACAGCATGTACCAATCACCCTTAGAAAAGAAACTCTTTCCTCGTTCACCTCCACAAGGCACGTGTATGATTCGACAGCCATCCAAAGGAACCTGCCTATTCTAACAAAATTCACATCTCTGAGTTACAGAGAAAGTAAAAAGTCCTCAGCAAAAACCCGTTTGATCACCACCTTGAACTGCACAAGGAAGTCGATCTGCTCTCTAGAACTCCTGAAAGACACAGAGCACTCACTTGGAGCGGGACCGCCTCCTGTTGTCATGCCTCCGTCGGGACGGGCTGGGGGATCCAGAGGAGCTGCTGGAACTGGAGCTGCGTGAGGTGCTGGAGCTCCCAGAGCGGCTTGAGGCCGAAGAGGAGCTGGAGCCACTGCTGGAACCAGTGCTGGAACTGGATCCTGAGCTGGAAGTGGAGCTGGAGCGGGACCTGTGAGGAAAGGAAAACGTGACTGGAATGCCCAGAGAAAGAACGGCTGAAGATCTCCTGATAATGAGACAGAAAGCAACTGCAAGTTAAAGCAATGAAAAGCGACTCTCCATAGTTCACTGATCCAATCACACCTCACCGATCCAAAGCCCCTTCAATTGCTTCACCGTGACCAACGCAATTCCAAGCTTGTGTAAGTCCAAGCCATGGAATTCAGCCAACCATGGGTGGCTCTGAAAACATGAATTTGTTACTGCCTGTAATGGTAGCTACCTGGTGCTGCTACTCCCACTGGAAGCACTGCGCCTTTTGCGCGTCTTGTCCCGACCGCGATCCTTTTCACCAGATTCCTTAGTGGCTGCTTTGTCCTTGGATCGGTCCTTTGATTTCTCTTCAGACCTATCCTTGCGTTTGGTTGGTGAGGGAGCCCTTCAAGAACACACGGCAGAAGGGGTTGTTTAATATGGAAAACACACAAGAACAGAAAACCACACTCAAACGAGGCACAGAACAGCAACACAGAACACGGAACTTCAAATGTGACCAAGACTACTGTAAGAGCAGAGTTAAAGCATCAGGTAAGCTGGGGCTTTTTAGAAGAAAGGAAAACGTTTCACGTCGCCGAGCAGCAGCTTTGAGGACAACAGCTTTAGCATACAGAAACTGTCATATGCAAGTTCACCAAAGAGATGCACCTCCAACTCCTCTCCCTTGCTGGGAAAGCCCCAGCACCCTACGACACCCCCACTTCATTAGGCCTTGAAAATTTGGAAAGTTTACCTAGTGCTGGATTTTTTATTATTTTCTTTGAGTCCTAGCAAACTCTTCTTTTTCATTCCCATCATTTTTCATTCCCATCAACTCCATTTCCCCTGCAGAGGTGTCCAAAGCAGCTCCAAATGGGCCTCACTTGTGTCAAATCTCAGTTCCAACTCCTCAATTCTGAGAAGTGCCCCCTGATTGAGAGCAGTACAATCCAGAGACCAGCCAAGAGACAAGGTGAGAGCGCTCAGAAACAAGAAATGAACAGACACAGAACAGCAGACCTGCTGTGCAGCAGTGGCAGCATACCAGAGGACAGGTGAGGTCTGCAGGCACTGCAGCCAGGCCCAGTGCTGCTTGGCAGTTACAGCCTGGGCCAGCTCACACCTTCAGGGCATACGGACTCGTATGTGTGTTCAAAGCTACAAATTCTGATAGCCACAGAAGTACAAAGGATCCTATACACCCCCCCGTCCATCCCCTACACAAGACACACGTGCAGCTCCTGCCTATTGCCAACATCCTCATCTCCTGAGGAGCAAGCTCTGCTTTCCTCCAAAGTCCCTCTGTGCCACAGAACACATGCTAGGCAGGAAGAGATGGCTGCTGAGTGGTGATACAGGCCGGTTTGTTTAGCAACAGAGATCAGTACGTTAGTCTGAGGAGCAATATATTAGTTTAGCAGAAGGAAGCAGTGAGCGCTAGTCCTAAAACCTTCCATTTCTGCTTTGCTTGGTGTGTGATCAGCCTTGTTTTCTCTTAATTCCACTTCACAAGCAGCACTGCAGTCATGGCAGACTATTGATCTCTGCATCTCACCACCTGCAAGGATGTTTTCCTTGGATTTTCACACACATTGTGTTGGAAGTTGCTCATTGTGGCCTAAGAAGCAATGGAATTTGGCCAAACTGGGGAAAAACAGCTACAGCTCAACCAAAAGTCTCTGTGATGAGGCTGGCAGTGGAAACAATGGGGATAAACTAAGTGGGCATATAACCAGCCACAATGCAACTGCAGGTGCCCAGGGGGACTTGAGCACACATTCAGTAGTTCTTGGAAAAGAATGAATATGTATGGCAGTGTGCTGCACACATAGGAATTGACTGTTCACATGTAGAACCTCAACTCTGAGAGCTCAATTTCAAGCATTTTCTACATGAGGGTGCATCTATCACACACTCTGTGACATCTAAACATGCTGCTGCATTTCGCTGATTCTATCTGGATCACAAAGCTGCCTCCACATACATTTAATAACCTTGAAAAGAATTTGGCAGATATGTGTTGCTGTGAAACATAGTATCTACCCACACAGGAAACACTTGGGAAACAAAGAATCATAGAATGCCCTGGGTTGCAAAGGAGCACAGTGCTCATCCAGTTCCAACCCCCTGCTGTGTGCAGGTCACCAACCAGCAGCCCAGGCTGCCCAGAGCCACATCCAGCCTGGCCTTGAATGCCTGCAGGGATGGGGCATCCACAGCCTCCTTGGGCAACCTGTTCCAGTGCCTCACCACCCTCTGGCTGAAAAACTTCCTCCTCATATCCAACCTAAACCTCCCCTGTCTCAGTTTAAAACCACCCCCTGTTGTCCTATTGCTTTCCACACTCAGAAACAGCCATTCTCCCTCCAGTTCATACAGAATGGGGACAAGCATCTCTGTGAACTGCCAGCATCATCAGCAGAGGCATTACACAGTAATCACGCTGCATGTTCCTGGTGCACCAACAGCTGCATCAAAGGCAAAATTAGCTAACAAGGTCCTGCTGCTTCTGGTTTCTGGTTCTGACCATCACCACCTTGATCCTCTACACTGCAGTGACACTCAGCTTTGGGAAGAGATTGCTACATTCCTGATTTTCAGCTTCACGGTTTTTCCCTAAGCAGCTACTGACTCTAATAAGAAAGATGACAGACCCACAGCTTAGAAAAGGTCCCTGTGTCAAAGCAGCTGGCCTACTCCAAAGATCAGCCAAGTTCTGGACCAAAGCAGCTGACATTTTCATTTCCTGGCCCTCTTCTCCTGAGCACACCACTCAGGCTTGTCTTATTTCTCCCTACACACCAAACACTCTCACACCACTGCAGCCAGGACACCACAAGCTCAACACCCATTTCCCAATGGCAGCCAGCTCCAGCTGCACCTTGCTGCAAGATGGGAAATAAAAGCTCAGAAAACCAACAAGTGCTTTGCCATTACCCTGCCTGCTGCCGGAGCGCTGGGAAGCACTGCATGTAAACAGCTGCCAGCAGCACCACTCTTCTGCGCACCCACAGGGCTGGCACTTACCAGACAACAGCCAAATGAGGCTGACACATCCAGCAAACTTCTGTCAAAGGCAGCTTTCAGGCAGCCCTTAGGCTAACCAGCGTTCTTCTTTCACCCAATTAAAATATACCGTTCCCAAGAAAGTTTCACTTGGAAACCTCGGCCTGGGAGACGCAGCCTCTGGGCATTTTCACGTGCACATGCTCAGGCGTTCACTGGAACACACCTCCATAAAGAATAACACTGCAGCGTGAGCGCATTAACAACACAAGGCATTCCTAAGCAACACCTCCCTTCCGAAAATGGAAACAAACCTCGATACCCCCCCAGCGTCTCAGCATTTGTGCAGCACCCAGCCCAGCACAGCTGGCCTCAGAGCACTCTAACAGGCCGGCCACTCCCTGCACACAGTGAGCTCTGAGGAGACCTATGCTCATAGACAGCTGCAGCCAAGGCAACGACCTCGGCTCTCCCTAGGCCTTCTTGCCCGGCAGGCGCATCCTGGAACGGCAACTTGCTTATAGGTCCTTATTTGTCAAGCATAGGAAAGTTTTCCTCGCATGAATTAAGACTGACCCGAATCGGCAGCTTCTCTCAACGCCGCCGCGTTGCATAAGGGCAGCGCAGGGCCGGGCCTCAGCCGCTCACAGGCTGCAGTACGGCGCCGGGCGGAGCGAGACCCGTGGGGCGCTCCCGACGCTTTGCCCGCCCGCTGCTGGGCGGCGGGACCCCCGGCCCCATCTCCGCTGCAGGCCTCAGGCCCGGCTCCGCCCCGGCCCGGCCTCCCGCCTTCCTCCCCGCCCCCGGCCGCGGTAGGCCGCGGCGCCATCCCTGTCTCTCATCTCCCTCCATAACCACTCCATCGGCTCCCGCCGGCTCCCCTGAGCAATCCCGAGCGGCGGCGAGGCCGCACCGAGCGGCGGCCGGACGGATGGCGGCCGATGCCCGCGCAGACAATCAGCTCCCGCCCCACTCACATCCTCGGCGCCCTCCGCAACCACCGCTCCGACCCCGTCGCACACGATTAGCGCAGCGCGGGCGGGAAGAGCCTCCGCGTGGCGAGCAGTGATGACGTCACGGGGAGGGAGGGATGGAGGAGGGGGTAGCGGGTCGGGCGCCTTAAAGGCACCGTCTGGGTGCTCCGTGTTACAGAGTCACAGAATGGCCGGGGTTGGAAGGGACCTCAAGGATCACGAATCTCCAACCCCCTGCCACACGCAGGGCCACCAACCTCCCCATTTCATACCAGTCCAGGCTGCCCAGGGCCCCATCCAACATGGCCTTGAACACCTCGAGGGATGGACGGGGCATCCACAGCCTCTCTGGGCAGCTGTTCCAGCACCTCACCACTCTCACAGCAAAGAACTTCCCCTGACATCCAACCTCAATCTTCCCTCCCTCAATTTCAAACCATTTCCCTTTGTCCTGCTGTTATCTTCCCTTTCCAAGAGCTGACTCCCCTCCTGTCTGCAGGCTCCCTTTAGGTACTGCAGGCTGCAATGAGGTCACCCCCAGCCTTCTTTTCTCCAGGCTGAACAAGCCCAGCTCCCTCGGCCTGTCTTTGTAGTGGAGGTGCTGCAGCCCCTGATCATCTCTGTGGCTCCTCTGGACCCTCTCCAACAGCTCCCTGTCTTGCTTGTCCTGGGGGCTCCAGATCTGGACGCAGTACTCCAGCCAGCCCATGTCCATCTGGGCACTGCCATGTTCTCCACCAGCCCATTCCAATGCCTGACCACTCTTTCAGAGAAAAAGTTTTTCCTAACACTCGTGGGAATGCAATGTTGTTTCTGCATTAGATCTTTAAAAGGACAATTGATTTGAAGAATTAGAACATAATGTATTTGTATTCTGTAACTTATCCTTAGAAATAGTTGATGTAAAAAGTAGGAATACTGTATACCTTAGCAGCCTGTTTTAGAAACAGAACTGCTGATTTATGTGATTAATTCTTTCTTGCAAAACTGCAGTAGTTTTTAAATGTTCCAAACAATGTGGGCATAGTGCTAGGATTAGAAAACATATTGTAGGGTTGTTTTGTTAGGATAAGAAACTCCCAGCAAAAGAAAAACAGATTTTACAAACATCAAAGAAGCCAGGGCCTCTACACAAGGCTGGGCTGCCTCACTCTGTGGGAAGATTGGGAGGCAACAGGCAGGCATCAAGATACTCCCCTCTATCCTCCTTCCGAGCTTATCTCTATGCAAGGAAGGACAAGCAGATGTCCAGAAACAATGACCAAGTGTGGACAAAGTACTATAAGTTAATTAAATAATTAGAGGTTTATGCTTAGCCAGCAAAGATTTAAGTTTAGCCAGTTATGTTTAGTTGAGCATCGGTAAGATTGTGAATCTGCAGTACTCAGCCAACGAGGAACCAGGGGAGAAAGAGATAAGCATTGAGTAATAGGGCACAAAAGATGTAATGCTGTTTTCTGTGTGCTCTCCTGTTTGCAGGGAGGGCTACCATTGCAACTGCAAATAAAATTTGCTTTATCAGAGATACCGTCCTGGATATTTCCAACATACTCAAACTGGACTTCTCTTGCTGCAACTTGAGGCATTCTCTCTTGTCCTATCCAGTAATGTAATACCAACACCTGGACCAGCACTCATGACCAGTCGCCAGCTGGCTGTCACTCCATTCACCACCACTCTCTGGGCCCGGCCTCCCTGCCTGTTCTTTACCCAGCAAAGTGAGAAGGCTTCACCAGAACTGGAGCTGAGCTGTCTGACACTGCATGACATGCTGAGGGCTGGGGATGAGCGAGCAAAGGAGGAAGGGCCCAGCATGCAGCACCAGCCACCTCCTGCAGCAGGCAGCCTGAGACACACGGGATGTAATTTCTGGATGTTCAAATTACTGCAAAAGTGCAGCTTCAAATGCCACAAAGATGGGATGTGGCTCTGGGCAGCCTGGTCTAGTGGCTGGCGACTCTGCACGTATCTGGAGGGGCTGAAACTAGATGATCTTTGAGGTCCTTTTCAACCCATTCTACGATTCTTTGATACTATGATCTCCACCACCTGCCCTCTGCAGCTCTCATCTACAAGGTCACTCATGAGTAACAGCATGTGGGATGGCCTTTAGCTGCAAACAACTCTGGATCAAAGTGCAGTCTACATCTGGTTAATGCCCCTCTTTTTCGCCATGGAAGAAGTACAACGCAAAGCGGTACAACCAAACAACTAGTGCTGTTTCTTCCCTGGCTTTCTGTAGATGATCTGCAGCAGTCTCTGAGCCTTCTGGGCACATAAAACGTGTTAAGGTCTTTTTCAAGACCAGTGTACACCTGTGAAAGAGGGATTTGGAGAAGATGTGTGGATGGCATCTGCTTGGCAGCAGCCACCCAATGTGATCCCTGGTACAAGCTGTATTCTGCAAAACATTGTGCTGCGCTGTGCTTTCCTGGGGGCTGTTTGTTCGGGGAGGTGAGGCCCCCCGGTATGTCTGCTGAGCAGCAGATGCAGGACTGATTTTCCAAGGACGCCTGCAGGTGAATGAAGCTGACAGAAAATGGAAAAAACCTCCCCTGCTGTAGAAGACGTGCACACATGTATATGTGCATTGTTCCCATATTTACAAGTATATCCCTATGTACATGTGGTGTGTGACTGTCGTGACCCACTGTCCTTGCCATGCATTCCCTGCATGGGGAAGGGGAAGCCCAGGAGGTGCAGTCATGTGTGTTTACCCAGACTTTCTTTACACTGACATATAAGTGGTTGCTTTTTTTTCTCTCAATGGTATGAGACAGCAGCACCTACAGACCTGATGGGTGGACTCCCAGGCACTGAGCTACAGCTCACCACAGTGAGCTTTTCCTGCCACCAAGCAGACACAAAGCTCCAGCAGGGACCTGATGGACTCCCACAGAGACATGCTGCTGGACAGGACTTGCACCCAGCTCCCCACAGAGCTGAGTCCTGGGGGCCCAGACTGGGCACTGGGACACAGCTGCACCATGGCCACTTGCAGACCTGAGCAGCCGTGGGTCTGAATGCGGTGGGCACACCACCAATGAGGAGCAGCACTCACACATCACTGCCGCAGAGCTGGCACAACCCTGATACCCCGGCTGTGTCTGAAACAAGGGGGCTGCCCTGGTCAGCCACAGCCATCCAAGGAGGTCATAACAACAGGGAGTGATAACAGACCTCAGAATGGCTTTGTGAGTGGATTTGGAGTTACCCTGTTTATTACTCACCCTAGTCCTCCAACAACCCATCTGTCTGTCAGGAGAGATGCACACCCTCCCGAACCTGCTCTTGTTCTGCTTTCTTCCCCACCCTCCTCTGATGCACTGCTCACATCAGGCAGAGCAAAGCCCGTTAGTATCCTCCTTGCCCTTGTGGGACTGGGGCATCAGGTGGGACCCTACAGAGCATGCGAGCAAAGAAGTTTTTCTGCCAGCCAGAGCCCCCTCCTCGTTCCCTGTGTCTGGGCCCTGTGTCATCATATGGCTCCATGGCCACCAGCCTGGTAGCAGAGTGCTAACAGTGCCCTAGCACTGCGTGGTGCTGTCTGGTTGTCACTGTGTCCCTGCTCTGCTCTGTGCTGTGGGGTTGAGCGGTGGCACCAGCTAGGTATGAGTGCTGAGAGTGATGGGATGCCTGGATACTACACCAAGAAGACTGTGGGACTGCACAGGGCTGGGATGAGCTTCTGCAAGATCAAGAATGTTCTCAAGCTGGATGGCATCCAGGTGATACCACAGGCTGTCTACCGCTTCGTCAAGCAGAATAGCATGGATCCAGAGACAGCAGTAGCTGACTGAGGTGCAGAACAGCCCTGGTCCATGGAGCAGAGACACGTGGCTGAGCAACCCCAGCTACTGGGCACACAGCTCCGTGCACTGCCCAGCACAACTCCTGCCATCAGCCAGGACAGCAAGGACATTCAGATTGTCAGCATGACCTCGCTCTGCCAGGGTGGTGAGGGCTCACCTGCAGGACGGCCCCCTGGGAGGAGTACGGCTGGGTCCCCACCCAGTCCTGCAGGGCAAGGGCTCCTTGCTCCTCTCCTCTAGGAAGTTTGGGGATGGGATTGCCTATTGAGGCATTTCTCTTCTGTCCCTTGCAGGTGACAATGCCCCCACGGCTCCACAGAGCTGCTGACACTAGGGACCACAGCTGCCCCCATAGAGATGCCACCCATCTTGGTGAGGCTGGTTGTGCCCCCTGCCAGGAGCCCACCCCTGGTGGTAAAGACTATGCTTCTAGACAGGGCTCTTCAGCAGAAAAGGCAGGATGCTGGGTGACAAAGCAGGTTCCAGAGGACCTGTTAGCTCCAGCTGGAGCAGGCACTGTGGTGCCTACAGTAGTCCTGTATGGTGCCCTACTGTATCTTGGTCCAGACCAGGCTGGGAGAAGCATGGGGGAAGAAAGTGCCAGACCTCACTGAAGGAGCAGCTGGTGATTCTTCACTTCTCTCATGCCTGCTGCTGTTTCAGGTCAAAGATGCCAGCACTCAGATTGCCCTGCCCAATCCCACAAGCCCTAGAAATTAAGACCCCTCTTGAGGTGGAGCAGCACTTCCTGCTGCTCCTGACTCCCATGCCATTGCTGAGAAGCTGGATGCTGTACACACGGAGACCCAGGAGCTGAGGCAGGCACTGCACACAGAGCTGGAGAGGCAGTGCCACCTGGAGCACCAGCAGGAATATCAGCAGCGGTTCCAGCAGGAAATGCTGATGATGCTGCAGCAGCTCAGCTCCACATGAACCATGATGCTGTGCCGACCAACCAGCCCTGCATCCATTCAGCAGCATGGCTAAGCCCTCACCCATAGTGCCAGCTCAGGATGGAGCTCCTCTGACCTTTCGTGAAGGCAGGGTGTTCTAGCACGGCTGCACTGACAGCAGGGTGAGCTGGCACCACAGGAGGACAAAGTCATGAAGCTAATGCTTCAGAGTCTGTGGCTGCTGCCTAAAGGCTACATGGATTATCTGCAGAGAGAGTCTGGTGACCCCAGCTGTTGGTGCTACAGAACTGCTGCAGCAGAGGTTTCAGAGGCATGATGCTCTGAACTCCCTTGCCTGGACAAGAGGGGATCAGGAGAGGCTGAAAGACTTTCACTGCTGTAGGGCTGTGCATGAGCCAAGGAGGTTTCCTTCTGGTCATCACAGCACAAAATTTGCTTGTTTCTTTCAACTCCTTTAGTTTGAGGTAAAAAATTAGAATGTAAAAATAGTTCAGGCATGTTGTGTATGTATGTGTGTGTGTGTGTATACACCTGTATATGTACCCACATATGCATATGGGATTTTGCACACATGGGATTTTGCAGGTCCTGGAGGAAGAGGGAGCTGGACAGCTTGTCTGTCACCTGCAGACACCGGCCTTGGTGGTGGTGGCTGTGCCACTGTAGCTGTACCTGGGAGCATTAGAAGTCTGCTGCCATCTCAGTGCAGTCGTTCAATTCAATGTTGGTGTAATTTTGGAAACGTCTGAAAAGCAATGGACAAAGTAAAACAAAAGATCAGTTACTCCGTTCTTTGGCAGAAAGCAGGGAATGATTATTCCATCTCCCCGCCTGTGTCTGGGCACCAGGCTCTCACTCTTCATCTCAGCTTTGCACTTAAAATGAAGAGGCTGGATGTCCAGTCTTCAATCACTGAGTTTACCATGGTGCCTGTTAGCACTGTGGGGAAAAATGGGCAGAACACCTACACAAGTAGATTGGCTTTAAGCTGCCTTGATTTCTGGAAAAGACTCTCTAAACCTGGCAGTATTTTTTACACTCCCTTGTAAAATACTTCCTGAGTTTTCCATTCCTCGTGATTTAAGAACTTTCCTCTCTTCTAGCACTTGCATAGCAGCACCCTAGCCAGTGATAAAAGAAGATCATGGAATCTTCATCACCTGAGTTGGTTAAATAACCCACCCACCAACTGCTTTTGACTACTGGAACGTTAAGCAGTCTGCTAGCAACGCTAGGGCCATCGAGTAATTGTTTAAAGCGGTGCTGTAACGTGGAAGCTGTCTCCTCTCAAGCCTATCCTCAACCATCCATCGCTTCCAGCTCGCTCCAAGGAGCAGCCCTTCCACCAACGGTTTTATCAGTGATTACTTTAGGATCGGTTTCTCACCTTTTGATGAAGTGCAACGCCAGGCCCACCAGCAAGAGCGCGAGCAGCAGAGCTCCCACGACAAACAGGGCGATCTCCCAGCTGTGGAGGGAGGCTGGGGGTGTGAAGGCAGAGATGGGGTGTTGCAGTCAGGACCCTGCCCAGCACGGTGTGCCACGAGGGGGCCGTCTCCAGCCCCCATCTCACTTCTCTTCTACCTGCCTGCAAACACCCTGTGGAACTCTAGCTCTGGCTGGCTTCAAGCAGCCAGCACTGGGGCTTCTTGAATGGGGCTACCCCAGGCCCACAGGCAGATGCAGGCATCTGCATCTGGGGCATCGAGATGGCAAGGTGACTGCCCTATCACCCCTTACAGTGAAGCAGCCAGCCATCATTTACCCCACTCCCCATCACCCATCAGTGCCAGAAGACAGCTTTGTGTAAGCAGCAGCACCAGATGTGCGAGCCCAGCCCTGCTGGTGTTGATCCCCGTGCCCAGCTCTGCTCCCACTCACAACTGCTCTGCGATGACAGTGGCGTGCTTCTTTGGGCCATACACTCGGGGCTGGTTTCCAACTCTCTTCCATCCACAGAAAAATGGTGGGGACTGGCCAGGAGGTCCTTGCACCAGCTCTCCACGGGCTGCTGCTGCTCTGGCAGTGGAACATGCATCCGACCTGAGATCTTCACCACAGAGTCTACACACGTCAGGTTCAGCTCTGCAGAGAAGCACCGGCATGCCTTGAGGAGGGGGGAGCCCACCTGCTGCATGGGAACACCTTGCTCCTGCTCCAGGAACCACCTCCTCCCCCCATGCTCTCTTCACCACCTCTGTAGGGCACCACACTTCATAACAAGCAACCTGAGCACATGCTCTGGCTTTTCTTTTTTCAGCCACAAAATGGGCTGGGAGTTGTCCTCTGAATCCAGTAAAGTCCTTTGAACTCTGCTTCATAAATTATGATCTTTACCCACTGGTCAGAACTGTCTGAAACTGCTCAAAGGAACAAAGATGTGTTCATAGAATCATAGAATCATGGAATGGCTTGGGTTGGAAGGGACCCCAAGGATCATCAAGTTCCAAATCCCCTGCCATAGGCAGGGTTGCTAACCACTAGACCAAGCACCAGATCAGATTGCCCAGGGCCCCATCAAACCTGATAGAAATCAAATAGTGTTAGAGCAGGGGAGGACTGACAGCCAGCATGACTGCAGATCCCTCATTTCCTTCAAGCTCAGCCAATAAATAAAAATTGAAGAGGTAGGGCTCTAAGACTTCCAGAAGTGATTTTTTGCTCCAGGTACTTCAAATAAACACAGGAGCCTGGCTGAGAAAGGGTTGAGAACTATCCTAAACTCTGTGGGTTTAGGATATTTGGTTTGTCTCACAGACACCTGAGGGCACCCTTCACAAAGCCCTTCTGAGGCAGCTGTCCTAAATCGTAACCAACATGAGCAACTCAGTGGGGAGATCAGAGCTGCCACCCCAGGCTGTCTGGCTCAGAAGCCCTGCACAAGGGACAAGGACCATTTCTGAAAGTGTGTGACACCCGTGTAAGGGGCAATGAGGCCCATCTCCACCATCCCATGACATATTGGATGAATTCTGACTTCAGAACTGGCCCTTGGACCTGACTTACAGAAGAATGTGTGGCTTCGAGATGCTTTGGTTAACCTGGAAACTCCCATTTCTTGGTCTCTCTAGGCTGCCCTTCCCCTATAGGCAGCCCACTGTGGACTCTCAGCACGAGCAGCCCGTAGGTTGGGCTTAGAAGGGACTGGCTGCTGGGCAATGGACCTCCAGAGTAATGGGAACACAGCCCTCCCTTTGGTGCCCAGTGGAGTGGCTGAGGGGGGCATGGTGCAAACCAGGGAGATGTAGAGGGGCACCAACCTTGCAGGTAGAGCTCAGAGACACCACAGGAGCATTTCTCCTCCAGAGAGCTCACCAAGGCCTTCCTCAAGCTTTCCAGCATCCTCTCATGGTTCAGGATCCACACAGAGCAATCTGTGGGAAGAGAAGTGGTTGTCTCTTGAGTGCAGCTCAGCCCCAGTGATGGCATCTCCATCACGCTCCCGATGCTAAATACTCAGCTTCCTGCCTGAGCTCAGGAGCGAAGCTCAGCAGGCATGGATACAATTTGGTGGGACCTCAAGCAGGAGCTGCAGCCTGCAGGTGTCTCAAATGAAACATGCAGCCACTTTCACACAAGCGTGCACCAAAACCACGAGCAAGAGTGCCGACTTGGGACAGTGGTGTGTTTTCCATCACATCAACAGTGCAGGGAAGGTTTCCTGCCAGCCCCTCACCTCCCACAGGCAGCCGTGGCCTGCACCGCACTGCTTTCACATGCTGGTGGGGGCACGCAGCTCTGCTTACTGGGTATCAGGAAGCACAGGTCCAGACCCACGGCAAAGGTGCCCTGAGGACAGCTGTTCTGCAGACCAGGGGTAGGCTCCGAGATGGCAAACTGCAGCTCTGTGCTGGCATCACTGGAGGGGCAGCGGCTCAAGGACACCGACCTGTCCACCAGAAGAGGAGTGTAAGCACATCAATGCCATCATCAAAGACATCTATCTGTCTTCGAGGCTCCAACCAGACACCCCCCCTCAGTGCTCCCAATCCCTGCACTGCCAGGGATGACAGACAGTTTGCTGGAGCTGAAATCAGCCTTTACAGGGCTGTGACAGATGGGAGCAGCTGACCCCATCAGCTGGATTGCACTGGGACTTGGTCATAGTAAACCTATTCAAGGGGACTGGTTTCTGGAGGTGGTCTTTCAGTACAATGTTTCAGCCAGCCAGAAGCTGGAGACTTTGATTTTCTGAGAAAAGGGCGCTCCTATGGCTGCTCCTGGTTCATGTGTGCTCCCAGGGGCAGGCTGCCAACACAGAACCTCTATCCAAGCCACTGTGACAGTGGAGCAGAGGACTTGCAGAGGACAGTTTTAACTAAAAGAGCTGATTTTGTGGAAAGGAGAAATTCTACTAGCACTCCTACCAAGAGAAAGTCTCAACCCCATTTCTCGCTAAGCAAAATTCACCTGGCTGTGGAAGAGCTGTCTTACACTGAAGTAGAAGCATTTTCCATTGCAATACACTGCCCTTCTATCTGCTTTCCAACTCAAGGCTGGTGAATACACCTGGCTGCACAGGACAAAGCAGCGTTTGGTGACATGCCAGCCAAGGCTCTGGGAGCCAAGAGCCCAGGGACATCTTCCAGAGAAGTGGCCTCACCTGTCATAACCGCAGGGCACAGCATACAGCGGGCCGAGGATGTCCAGGTGTCCTCCCACTGTGCTCGGCCCGCATGTGAACACCACAGCATCCATTAGGTTCTCTGATGTTGCCTTCATGCCACCAGGAACCAAACTGGTGCTGTACAGAGCAATAGCGCTGATGCCTTCACTAGCAGCAGAGATGTCCTCGAATGCCAACTCCGTCCCACCTGGGAATGTCAGTGGGATAAATGGGTGAACATCTTGAGTGTGGACCCACCCCACGGTGCCCACAGCCTGATTCATGGTGCCCAGTGCCCACCCCACGGTGCCCACACGGTGCCCAGTGCCTGCCCCACTGTGCACACTGCCTGCCTCACCGTGCTCACTGCCCAGCAGTAGCAGCCCTGATGCCCCAATGCTGCCTTTCAGTGTGATGCTGCGTTGCACTTTGCCCTCCTGGCCCGTGAAGACAAGCAGACTGAGCCCAGCTAGGCTGGCCCCTGGCTGCCCTTCCAGCTCCATGAAGTGGACGGTTCCATCACCCACCAGGCCCAGCTCGTTGATGCGGACAGTGGCTGTGGATGGTGCAGAGGGGCTGCTGCAGGCATTCTCCTTGAGCGGTGTCATCACAGTCACCTGCAGGACATACAAGAGCTGCTGCCATCTGCTTGTGTCAGGCCCAACAGGGCTACAGCCATTCTGCCTCCCACCCTTTCCCCCGTGCTGGCCTGACCCCATCAGACGTTAGCAGTGCAACAGTACAGCCCTCCCTTATCTGACTTATGCATTCTGCCAGCATTCTCTCACGGGGCCTATTTGATGCTCAACATTAAAAAAAAGAACAACTGAAACAAATTAAAATTGAATCCTGCCAGTGATCAAAGAGGGTCCTTCATGCACCGGCATGTGGGAAACTGGGTTTGAGGGATGTGAAGTACTGTGCCACGCATTACAGAGTGGCACCAAGCAAGTGGGACTGAAGAGGTGGCTCAGGGTAACTGAAGGCTCCAGAATGCTGCCCACAAGCAGGCCCCCACGTTTTGGGACTGTTGACATGTGAGCTGCCCCAGGGATCTTCTGGTTCTGAGGCATGGGGTGTGGGGCTGTTATCTGGCCAACAAGAAGCACACAGGAGGGTCAGAATGGTGAGGGCAGGTGAGAGCAGCAGCAGCTCACTGGAGGTGGAATGGCTCAGCAGAATGCCCCACTTTCCCTGGTTGGAATCAGGGACACACTGAAACACAACCATTGCTTTCTCAGTGCCTACAGATGGAGAGCAGACATCTGCCATCAACCCACCTGGAAGCTGCTCTGCTGTCTAGCACTCAGGCTGTGGCAGCGGCTCAGGGACTCATCCTCTGTGCTGTGTGAGTCATTTTCATACAGGATGCCCTGCCCTGGCACCAGCACCTTGAGCAGCTGCTCTGCCTTCTCTGGCCTTCGGGATGTGTACACCACGGCGTCCACCAGCCCCTTGGCAGTCACAGCCATGTTCAGCACGTAGCGCGTGCTGCTGCTGTAGTAGAGAGCCACAGCGTCTGCCCCATTCTGGATGGTGTTTGGGGGCAGCCGGACCATGGGTGCTGGGCGCACAGCGCTGCTTCCCACCAGGAAGAAACCCAGACTGTCTGTGCGGTGTCCAGACAGCTCCAGCACCCGGTAGGCCCGTCCTGTCTTGCCATTGTAGAGGACCAACCAGTATCCCTGGAGGTCAAAGGATGTTTGTCCAGTGTAGAAGAGTTCAATGTACTCCGTGTCTTCTTTTCCCCCTGGGTTGTCTGGGTTCACCTCATTGATGAGGAGTTTGCCTGCTAGTCTCGAGGGCTCTGCTGTTCCTTTTGGTATCGCTGATGGGGCATCTAGGAAAGCAAAAATGTCATGAACAGAACGTGGCCCTGTGCACGGCACCCCGAGCAAAGAACACAGCTTTGCACACTGCTTTGCTGGAGAATGACCAAATTTAGCAGAAGACTGTGGATGTTTGCCCAGCACCCCAACACACACGTTTCCCCTCTTGTACCAACACACAGAGGTTCCCAATGGCCTTTACAATGTCCATTAGGAGCCAAGGCTGTGCCAGCCCTACATGAACCTGATGCCCCACAGGTGACGGGAGCTGCCCCTCACAGCGCACCAGCTCATGTTGGTGTCCCCTATACACAGAGGAACCAGAGCTTCTCACAGCTTGTCTGCATATGGACACCAGTAAAATAAAGGAGCTGAACCTGGGAGGGCTGGGCCCACATGCTCATCCTCAAACACAGCGTTCCCCAACACACAAGAATGATGACCAGTACCTGGGGTCAAGTCTGGAGCAGGGATATCCTTCAAGCAGGAGCTTTCTGCTGTGATATTCCTTTCGTCAAAACTCACAGCCCTGGGGCTCTCCAGGAAGGTCTGGAAGGCAAGCAGCAGGCTGTTCAGCTGGGCTTCTGACTTTGCAGTGAGCAGGGTGGTGAACACAAGCCCCTGGTCCTGGCAGGCTGCCTTTAGATCTGCCAAGGCAAGCAGAGGTCTGTTTCAGTGTCACCACATCTCTAAAGATGCACTTTCTCCTGGAAGGGACACGAAGCTCATCAGCTCCTCGTCTACCACCACTGCCCCCTGGTCAGACAGACACAAGAGAAGAGTTTGGTGGGGCAGCCTGTAACACCAGTACCACCCTGCAGCTCGAGTCTGGGACCAGATGACACAGCTCACTGACAGACATCCTCATTCTTTTGGAAGCCTTGCAACCCCAGCAGCAGATAGAATGATCTTTTTGGGGCCTCTAAACATGCTGAGCTGAAAGTGCTGTTGCTGACAATGCACATTGCAGAGTCACGCCGTTTTCTTCACGTATCCACATGTGCCCATCCCATTTGTGCAGAAATCTAGCAGGGATACCAGAAAAACAGTGCAGACCAGTAAGTCCACTCTCACTTCTGCTGCAACTTGGCTCAGTCCATATGGATCACAAGGACAGTTAGACTCCAAGCTGGGATGTTGGCCCTGTTGCCACATCAAGAAAAAGGTAGATGTGGCACTTTGGGACATGTTCAGTGGGCAAGGTGGTGATGGGTTGATGGTCGGACTGGATGATCTTAGTGGTCTTCTCCAACAGTTATGATTCTGTGTGTCTATAATCTGTCTGACAGCAAACACTCAACGTTTGCAAACCAGCACTGATGTGTGCTGGCTGCCAGAGCTGCAGATGGAGCACAATGCAGAACAGCATCACACTCTGCCCAACTCTCAGCACTTTCAGGATCAGAACCGAGTTCAAGTTAGCTGAGATCCAAGCCAGGAGGATGCAAACCAGAAGGAAACCCAGGGCTAAAAATCAAAAGCAGATGAGCAGTAACCACTGACAGCACTCAGGCTCCTCCACTCCTGACTGCCTCACCTTTGAAGTAGGCTGGAAAAACTCCACAACTGCAGGATCTGTCAAGGGCCTGCACCAGAGTCACCAGGATCTCTTCTGACTTTGGGAGCCACTCCTGGCATTCTAGGAAACAAAAAGCTAACTGTTACCCAACAAAAAGCTAACTGCAGCCTCAGGCACAGCTCCAGCTCATTCTGGGACATGGGTCCCTGGGACATTCTGCAACTCAGCTCCTGTTCATCACCTGGAAAGCCCAAAAGGCTCCACTTCACCCCGGGAGTAGGAGTGAATAGTAGAGAGTTTCGACCCAGAAAGGGTGGCCACAAATAACAGTACAGCAGAGAACAGTCAGACGTCCTGGCTGCATTTCCTTGGTGCACCTATATGTACCCCAGCACAACCCTGGGTGGATATTCTAGATATCCTGGCCGTGGAGTACATGCTCTGCTCCTCAGGAGGTCCAGCCTACAGAAGCAGAGGTAACCAATACCCACCTGCTACACGAAGGCAGAAGGAAACAGTCTGACTGAAGCGTCTGCTGGGGCAATCATTGAATCTGCCAGGGGTGGGTCTGCTGAGGATATAGGACAAGGAGTCCCGAGTCACTGAGCAGCAGTTGCACTGGCTCATGGACACATCTCCAAGCTGGTGCCTGAAAGATACAGATGTGAGAATGAGACAGAACACAACCTGCCAGCCAGAGACCGGTCTGCTCATCACCCACTGCTCACACCTGCCTGCACCAGAGGGGGAAAATTCTCACCAGAGAGTAAAGTCTTCTCCCTTCTTGGGGTCTGGAGAGTCATCCCACCCTCATCAGTACCTCCTTGTCTAAAAAAGGAGCCCAAGACATCCCTAAGCCTTAAAAAGAGAAGAGCATGGGCCTCCTTTTATCTTCTGGCAACTCATTTTTTGCCTGATCTGAACACAAATAAGTTGGTATAGAGGCACTCATGCTCAGGCCGTGAGCACTGGGAAGGGCAGTTGGGTACAATAGGGAAACTGGAAATGCAACACTTGTGGGTGAAATGATTAGGCAGGAGCTCAGCTCAAAGGAAAGGGGATGAAGCCCCACTATGAGGAGCTGCATAGAACAGAGCTCCTCAGGGAAGGCTATAACCTCCTTATGGGACAAGTGCAGGTTTATTTGACAAGTGGGAAGAACACGTGCAAAGGAAGGAATAAGAATGTGCTGTGATTGATGACTGCCACAGGAGTGAGTGGAACACACTCTTTCCTGATACAGTTGACCACTGCAGTCTCAGGCAGGCTTTTCTCATGCCCACCCAGAAAATCACAGAATCAAATAGAATCACAGAATGGCTTAGGTTGGAAGGGACCTCATCTAGTCCCAACCCCCTGCTGTGGACAGGGCTGCCAACCTCCAGATCAGACTGCACAGGGCCCCATCCAACCTGGGTTGAATGCCTCCAGGGATGGGGCATCCACAACCTCTCTGGACAGCCTATGCCAGTGCCTCATTTCCCTCTGAGTGAAGAATCTTCCCCTAACATTTCACCTAATTTGCCCCTCTTTTGGTTTAAAGCCATTCCCCCTTGTCCTGTCACTATCAGACTGTGTAAGAAGTCAATTCCCCTCCTGTTCATAAGCTCCATTCAAGTACTAGAAGGGCCTGAGTGGAGATGCCAAGAACCCACCACCTCAGGTGGGATGTGAGATGACACAAGGTGCCATCAGCTCTCATTTGCACAAGGCAGCAGGGACCCAACTGGAGACAGATGTACCCACACCCCTGGCCTCCCAGGTGGCCTCAACCTCCTGGCAGTCAGGGCTGCTCTCAGGAGGGCTGAAGATGTGGGCAGGGATGACCCCAGGCACCAAGGAATGCTGTGACAGCAAGCTCTCTCTCACCTCACGCTCCTATAGGCAGGTCTGCCTGGTGTCAGGGTGTCCAGCAGCTCAGGGCTCGGTCCCTCGGTGCTCGTATAGATGAAAGCATCCAGCAGGCCAGCTGTTGTCAGTGCTTTCCCTGGAGCAAAGCTGCTGCTGTTGCCTCTGTAGAGAGCAATGGCATTGGGGCCATCCCTGAGGACAGGATGAGTGGAGTTCGCTGGGAATGCCAAGTCCACTGCACACCAGCAAGGAAAAGAACAAGGACAGCATGTCAGACACACGAGAGTGACACCCCAAAAACCATGCCCCACAAGCCAGGCACGAGCAATTCCCCCTGTACAGGAAACTAGCATGGCTCCAGATACAGTAACACAGAAAACAAGTGGGATACTCAACACCTTTCTGCTCCCTGACATTTCCCACCCTCATAGCCCAGATTTCCCTGTTTATGGGCAGCCCCACAGGCTGCAGGAGGGCAGAGGGGCATCCTGAGCAGCACTTGTTCTGCAGGTGCTGCAGACTGTGAAGCTGCTTCAGGCAGGAGCAGGGAAGCAGGAAAACAGGTGCAGATGCTCATTTTTAATTCAAAAAAGATGCCTGCAAAATGAACTAAGATTTACGGCAGCAGTTATTCTGACAATACACAAAAAATATTTTAAAATAGCAGTACTTTGTTCTAGCATTTCACTAACAATCCTTGTCATTCACAAACACACATTCTCTGCATGAATACACATACTCAGCAAGAGTCCAGGATACCAGCAGACAGAATTAAGGCTGCAGTTTGGTGGGGTTTCCCTATTTCCTTCCCTGTGCGTAGTGTTCCCTTTTCCCCCAGCCACTTCTCTGCCAGCCAGTGAGAGCTGCTGAGCACAGCAAGGTGCAGCACCCTTCCCTACCAACCTCCAACCCTCCCTTGATGCAGCTCTGTGATGGTTGGGCACCAACACATCGTGGGGCTGCCATCATGAGGACACACCTCAGTTGCTGCAGCTTGCCCCTTCCTGCACAGCACTCGCCTGAGCTTTGCTCAGCTTTGTGGACTGTCCCATCTGCTGACTCCAACACCGCCCAGTTCTTCAGCTTTCATGAATTGCAAGTAGGAACCAGATCTGTGAGTGACGAACACACGCCGTGACTCACAAATGGTGAGTCAGAGAATTGCACAAGGCATCTGCAGAGTCAGCATCTCCAGCTGCAACATCTCCTTTTGAGCACCCAAAATAATGAGACGTTTCCTCCACCTCCTCCTCCGGTGGTCTGGGAGCACTGAGGGGAAGGGACAAGTGGGAACTGTGCTGGCAGGCGGTGTGGTGAGAGCACAGCCTCCGCTTCTGAGCAGGGCCCCGCACTGGCCAACCTTCCCGACCTTCTCTGAATCTCTCCCATCCTAATATATCCTTTATGAGTTCAGGACACTGCACCATACAAGATACCAGCAAGTAATGGATTTACACAGTAGTATCAAATCACAGAATCACAGAATGGCCAGGGTTGGAAGGGATCTCAAGGATCACGAATCTCCAACCCCCCACCACATGCAGGGCCACCAACCTCCACATTTCATACCAGTCCAGGCTGCCCAGGGCCCCATCCAACCCAGCCTTGAACACCTCCAGGGATGGACGGGGCATCACAGCCTCTTTGAGCAGCCTAAGATATCTCCTCATTTTTTTTCTCTTTTTTAATAGTTTTTTCTCTTTTTTAATAATTGCCAATATTTTCCTTGCTTTATGCAGCTCCTTTTCCTTTCATTAGCTCTTTTATCCGTCACCGAGTACCGAGCTGGAATTCTCACATTCATCCATCACAACGCCAAACCACCATAAAAAGAGACAGCATCCTCCAACCCCAGACTCAGCAGACAGCTCCCCCGGCTCCGTGCAGCCAGCAACGTGCAGCCCTTACCTGGGATTTCGCTTTGTGCTGGGCCGATCAGGAGAAGCCCATCCAATGAAGTCTTGCCATAAACATCCATAGTGAAATAAATGTCTTTGGTCCGACCATCAATCAGCACCAGGACGACGTCCCTCAGCACAGTGGAGTGGGGACCCTGGAGCTCGATGAACTCAGAATCTTCCAAAGAAGAGGCAACGTGGACCTCACTGATCAGGACGGCGGATGCGTTCAGCTGAGGAGTGAGGACGCAGTGGTTGTCTGTGCCTGGGGTCGGCACGGCCACCTGGAAGAACCACTGAGCGTCCGCCCCACGGCACCTTTCGATTGACTCGTCCATAGACCTGAAGGTGGAGTCCTCCAGCAAAGCATCTCTGCCGGGGGTCAGCACCCCCAGCAGCGTATCCGCTCTGTCTGTCTTCTTCGTCTTATGCACCAAGGCATCCACCAGTCCTTTACCTGTGACGCTCATGCCTTCCTTGTAGCTCCCTTTTCCATAATACACAGCGATCGCGTCAGGGCCGTTCTGGATGGTGTTCTTAGGAATAACTATTGCTGGCTTCACAGAGGCGGAGCCAACGAGGAAGAACCCTTGGCTGTTAGTAGCCTTGCCTTGGAGGTTCAGAACTTTGTAGGCTTGGTTTCCATTGCCATTGTAGAAAACCAGGTAGTAGCCATCCAAAGGGGCTGTTTGACCACTGGTGTGATAGAGCTCCACAAACTCAGAAGTGTCCTCTCCTGGGGTGTCAGCGTTGATTTCATTGATCAAGAGGGTGTGCTCTGTTTTCTGGTCCCTGGGGCTTTTTATGGGACTCTGGGAAGCAACTCTGGGAAACCAGATGTACATAAGCCCCATCAGTCCAACCAGCCAGACAGCTCCCATGATGATAGCTGGGATTTGCTTCAGTTCTGACCTAGAGGAGAAAACTGTCCTTCTGACAGCCGGAGCAGCACAGAGGGACACTGCTGCTGGGCCACTTCAGGGCACCAGGATGAGACCCCTGGATGCAAGAGGCACTTCTCCAGGGAGTGAGCAAAGCAGCGGTCCCACAAAAATCCAACTGAGAAGAGGATGGTTTGAACAAGGATTTCCCAGCTCAGCTCCTTAAAAAGGCACGGGGTGGGGGCAGGGGAAGGGGGAAGAAAAGACAAAATCTAGTTAGGAAACACAGAAACACAGCAGTGCAATTTAATGGTTTAAAAGCCCTGCATGTGTGGGCATCTCGAATTTTCCCTTCTCTTTCTTCAGAGGTTTGTCAAGATTCACTGCAGTGGCTGCAGTGGGACAAAGCCATCTCAGGCTTCACAGCCCTGAGCTTTAACACTGATGTCACTGCTAATAGCTGTCTCCACGGGAATTTACTAGGGACGGTGGTCTCTTTTCCAACTCCAGGCAGGGGTCTCTGCAAACCCCTCGTTAACACCCACCGGCAGACTCGGTGCTTCCCAGCATCCGAAGAGATGGAAGCTGAACTCGCCTCTCCCCTCAGCCCGTTCCCACAGGTGCCCCATTTCCATGTTCTCTCCCCATTTCACTTAAAGGACAGACAAAGAAGGGGGAGCTCCGGCTCGGGGCTGCACGCAGACGGAAGGAAAGCCACAAGAAACCACAGCAAGCAACAAGCGACGCGGAGCCGGACGGACAGCCTGCGGGGCAGCAGAGCCGGCGCAGCTCCCTTCAGCTCCGCGGGGCGGCTTTGCCTCGTCCCCGCTTCGCAGGCATGCTGTTGCGGCCACCGCAGGGTGACAGGGACAGAGATGAGGCCGTGGGGCCCCGCACAGCCCCGCACGACCCCGAGCCGTCCCCGCACTCACCGCCGCTCGCTGCCCGGACGCACCGCCGCCGCCATCGGGGCAGCACCGGGGGGCGGGGCGGCTGCGCTGCGGCCCAGAGCGGCTCCGACGGGCGATGTCCCTCTGAATCCGGGTGTCACCCCACGCGGCCCCGGGCGGAAAAAACCCGCCTTAGAGCTGCGGCAGCCGTCCACGAGCTCCGTGTCCCCACATACGTGTCCCAGGAGCTCCTTCTCCCAAGGCGAGGGACAGACGGACGGATGTTTGTCTGCTCTGCGCCTGCCTCTCCGCGCTGGGACGCGCAGCCCCACCGGAGCTCTGTGCGTCGCTCCTCGCGCGGCTCAGCGTTGGAACCAGGATTTGGAGGGCTCTCGGGCAGTGCCGCGTGGCTGTACGCAGCCAGCACTGGTGGCCATGGCACAGGGTTCCTGTGGGACCTCCGTGAGCCCTTGCACCCCGATGCCACGTCTGTGCCACAGCACCCAGCCCGGCCCGCAGCCCCCCAGGTGGCGCTGGGTTCCCACTCCCTGGTGAGGGGCTTCCTGACCCTCCTCCCACCGATCTGGTGCCCTGCTCCCCCAGGCCTGCTGTGGGGCTGCCAGGCCCCTGTGCCGACCTCTCCACTGGTTTGGCCCCGCTGCAGAACATGGGTTTCTTGGAGCTGCTGGGAGTGGGTCAGCCTGCAGAGCATGGGGGGCTCAGAGCTGCTGGCAGCAGGCCGGCCCACTCTAGGCTAGCTGAACACTCAGCTGTTGGAGTGCTGCTCCTGCTGCCAGCCAGATGTGAGTTCCTGCTGGTGACTCAGCAGCCTGCTGTTTTCGGTGTTTTCCTCCTTCCTGTAACTGGAAACCGGGCTCCGGCAGGAGGGGGAAGCTCTGCCAGAAGGGCTGCAGTTGTTCTGGGAAGAGGCTGAGCCCGGCGTGCTCCTGGCAGTGTGGGGCAGCCCACAGGGAGTGAGAGCCGTGGGGTGCTGCATCTCACGGCCGTTGGAGCGATGGTGTCTGGCACTGGGGCATGCCATGCAGGGATGAGCACTGAGCTGAGCTCTGCAGTGTCAGAGCTGCCCTGGCCTGCAGGCATTGCAACTGACTGTCCTGTGAGCCCGTGTTCTTCCTGACAGGGTTTGCTCATTTTTACCATTAAAGACAGGGCCACAAAGATGGTGAGGGGCGTGGAGCACCTCCCTGATGAGGAAAGGCTGAGTAAGTCGGCTCTGTTCAGCCTGGGGAAAAGAAGACTGAGAGGGGATCTGATTCATGTTTATAAATATCCAAAGGGAGATGTGAGGCAAATGGATGAGGTTCTTCTCAGTGGTGTGTAGCAATAGGACAAGGAGCAATGGCTTAAAACTTGAACGCAGGCAGTTCTGTGTTAACATATGGAAGAAATTCTTTATGGTAAAGGTGGTGGAGTGCTGGACCTACTGTAGGGAACTTGCTTTAGCAGGGCGGCTGGGCTCAATGATCTCTTGAGGTCCCTTCCAACCCCTGCCATTCTGTGATTCTGCAGTTCTGTGATTTTTGGATGCACCGTGTTTATGCAATCACAGGGCTTCTGACGCACAAAGGGTGGTGTAGAACTGTTGGGAGGGGAAAATCCCTTTCCCAAGGGAACCCAACTCAGTCCTTTCTGGCCTGGGGTGGCCACGGCTCCTGGTGGCCCCCATGTGGTCCCAGCCTGCTCCATGTCCCCTCACACCCCTGAGCACTCTGCTGGTGCTCGGGCACACAGAAAGCTCCTGCTGCCCCTCCTGGGTCTTTCCCACTGAACCCACAGCTCTGGGGAGGCAAAAAACATGGCAGGCCCACTGCAAGGACAGTGTGAGGCAGGGAGCCCAGGGCAGTGGGGCAGAACCAAGTTGGGCCTCCTGTTCACGTCCCACTCATGTCTGATGTTCTCGGGCCCTGTTGCTGATGCTCGCATTCTCTTTGTGTCTGTTTTGCGGGGATGTGAGCCAGCAGCCCTGGGCCACAGCATGAGGAGGAAAGCTTTGAGCTCTCACTGCCGTGGGGAGGGGTCCAGTCTCAGTGGGGGGCTCCCTCTGGGGGCAGAGCAGGCTGCAGCCTTCGAGTGGAGTCCTTTGGTGTTGGAGCGAGCTCAGCTGTTGTGCCTTGGCTGTAGGATGCGCGCCAGCGGGCCTGGGGAGTAGCAAGGATGTGCTTGGAGCCAGCATGGGGCTGAGGTGACAGTGAGTGGGTGTTCAGCAGGGGGTGCTCACTGCTGCATCATGTCCTGCTGGTGACATGCAGGCACTGTGCCCAGACAAGGCTGTGTGGGCAGGTGGATGTGGCCGAGGTGCCACCAGACACGTGGACTGAGTGGGGAGGGGATGTGGGGAGGTGAAGAACAGAGAGGGGCAGCAAGGCTCAGGTCAGCAGTTCCAGCAGGCAGGAGGCACTAAGAGCTCAGTGTTTATTGGTTTTGCTCTGATGGCTCGTGGTTCGTACGAGGAACGGGCTGACTCTGCTGTGCACACAGACACATGTGCTGCTGGAGGCTGCCTTGGGGAGACTTCCAAGCACCCTGAAACGAGGGCAGCCTGCACCCAGCTGCTGGTGCCTGGACAGCTGTGGGAGGCACGAGGTTGTGGGCCATCCCCAGCCTGTGCCAGCACCCAGCTGTGGTGAGCCGTGCCTGGCCGTGTATGTGCGGAGCAGCACTGCTCTGCTGCTGCAACAGAGGCACCTCTGAGCTCCTCCCTGTGTTCACAGGACCTTTCCATTTCACTGCTACTTCTACAGCGCAGGCTGCTGCATGTGCTGCCTCTAAGGCTACTGCTGCAAGCAAGTCTAACACGCACTGCCCTCCTGAAGCTGGAGACCTCTGTACTGCTTCCAGCAAAGCGCTTTCAGAGCCGCTGGCCTGTCCCTTGTTGGCTGAGAGATGTCAGGCATTTGCTGCTCGAGTGAGGAGCCCATCTGAGGGGCAAGGTGAAGTGTTCAGGCAGGAGTTCACAGCCCCCAACAAGGACACGCTCCCCACCCTTAGGATTAGATGTCAGGGCTTAGGAAGACTGCGGGGGAGCTGGGCAGAGCTACAGGAGCTGCAGGCTTTGTGTACTGCCAGGATCCTGCCTGGAAGGGCAGCACTACACACAGGATGACCCTGGCAGCCATTGTCTGCTTGGAGGCTGTTTTCAGCACCTCTGTGTTGCTCGCCTGCAACCATTCCAGATGAAATCCTGAGGAAATCCCCACTATTTATCCACTTCAGCTTTTTTCCTTCCCCCATTGCTGGCTGGAATGGCTGTGAATTGAGAGATCTGTAGAGGTGTTTTTTCTTTTCTTCCTGGCAGACTA
This sequence comes from Tetrao urogallus, assembly GCF_951394365.1. NCBI lineage: Eukaryota > Metazoa > Chordata > Aves > Galliformes > Phasianidae > Tetrao > Tetrao urogallus. The sequence goes on from NC_136828.1 coordinate 1,015,235, forward strand.
AATTGATTGGTACTGTGCATCCCACGTGATATCGCAGGGACTGTAGCACAAGGGTGTAAAGAGCTCACAGCAGATGAGAGAGCGCTGCAAGGCCTTCAGGGCAGCCTTTACATTGCAAAGAAGGGACTGAAAATCTGTTGGATGGGGTTTAGTGGGTTAGTAGATGATGGATCAGCACCCAGTGCATTTCTACCTACTGTTTACTCTTCTTCCCCATTGAGCCTCTGTCACCAGTGTCACTGGTCACATCCAACTCCTCTGACTTTCAAATGCTGCCATATGGGAAAAGGCTTTGGAGATGGAAAACCCTTCAGTGTCCAGCCCCAGCACTCCCTGGCTCCTCTCTCAATTTGCAGATATTGAACCGAAACAGCAGGCAACAGCTTCTGCCTCGAATCCCCTGATGGAGCTAAGCACTGCCAGCCCCCAGTGTCAGCAGTGTGTGTGCAAACCCCATCTCAGTTCAGCCAGAAGGGTCAAGCCAGGCAGCTACCAGCTATCGATGTTCTCAGGTCACCAAACAGCTTTGCATTCTGCAAGGTACCTGAAACAGGCACTTACTGCAATGCCTAACTCAAAAAGAAACTGGCCAGGCCAAATCATTTGGTGCTTCTTGAGATTTTGCCTTCTGTTTTTAGGCATTGCTTTTTTCTCTTGGTGCAGAGTGGTGCCTGCCAACCCCAGCAGCTGTGTGGGATGCTGCCAGTAAATTTCTGATTGGATCAACACTGCAGCTTTATAAATAAGATGGAGTGTTTATTTCTCAAGAAACAGCAAATGCATCTGACCTGGCCTCAGCACAGGGAAAGCTCTTTGCCCTACCTAAAGTAGAACTGCAGTGTTGAATGTTCCTCCTCCCCTCACCCGGGTATGCTATAAAGATGCCCTGACCTCTGCCCCCCTCCCCCCAGGCCCCTTGGTTCATTCCAGGTCTCCTCCAGGAAGGCTGCAATGCTGCTAAGTTCTGCAAGCTGCCACCACACGCCATGGAAGCCGGAGCTGTTGGGGAACAGAAGGAGAGGGAGTGAGGCTGGGCTTAAGTTGATACCCAAAGACAGAGGCTGCAGAAGTGGGAAGCACACAGAGACTGCAGGAGTGAGTAAGCGCTGGTGGACTGTGACCTGGTCAGAAGGCAAACGCAGCAAGGCTGGTGCTGATGGTGGGCTCTGCTTCCTCCTCTCCCTTCCCTTTCTTTTCCCAGTCTTTTCCCAGCAGCAGACTGCTGAGATCTCCACAAGGGCAGAGGAGGGGCAGTTCCTTTTCCTACACCAGGCAGGGTAAACATCAGATGTAAACTTATTTGGGAAACACAATGAAATCAGGACGCAATTCAGGTGTTTAAGCACAAGTGTCCAGTTCCACCAGAGATTCTATGAGGCACCCAAAGCTCTGCAAGATGTGAGAGCTGTAACTCGGGGCTTACAGAAGATCTGCCTTCTGGGAATGACAGCAGGAAGCTGGGAAGATCCCAAAGGTAGCTCCAATGGGACCAGGCACTACTGGTGGGCACCTAAACTGCTCCCCAGGAGCAAACCCCTACTACAGGGCTAGATTCACCTCAAGGCAGATGACAGTAATGGCTATAGAGGTGTATTTCCATTTCTGGATTTCTGATCCTCCTGACAAATGGGAGTTTTCACCATCTCTCAGCCCCTTGCTGGGCCCTGGGATTTCTCTGGGCACTGAGTAAATGCAACTGCAGCTAATTCAGGTGAGCGGATGGCTTGTTCAGGTGGCTCTGCAAAGTTCTGCAGCCAGTAACACCTCTACCAGCTCTGTATTGCTCAGACAGGCTCAGGCTGTATCCCAGCAGAGCATAGATCTTCTCAGACTGGTAACAAGGTACGCATGGAAAACACAGAGACCATGAGACCGAGGCAGGAGCCTTGCAGTGGTAGGGCAATGCAGACAGAAAGGAGATGGGATCTCTCTCCATCCTCCTCCCCTAAGCATCCAGGTGTGGAGACAATGGCATGCAGGCCAGGAAGAAGCATTGGGACCCCAAGCCTGCTGGGGATATTATAGGAAGTGCAGGCTGAGCTCAGGACACCAGCCCAACCCTCCCACCCTGCAGTGCTGCCCAGGGGCTCCCTGGGCATGGACAGAGGAAGTCGGGAGGAGAGGTGGCCTTCTGCAGGGACCGTCTGATTCTCAGTCCATGGACACAGGGTTTAACAGGACAGCCGCGTGTAACGACCACGGCAGAGGGGCATTGCAAGCTGTGGCCACCTAACACCACGATGGAGCTGTATGCAATGGGCACTGAGGGAAGGGACACGTACCAGCAACTGCTCTAAGTGCTGTCGGTCTCAGGCTTGCTGGCTGTTTCAGGCCTGCAGGAAAGGAACAGAACAAAAATATGCAGGCAATTACTGAGGGGAAGACAATTGCATCCTGAAGCTAAAGCAGAAACAAACCAGTGGCATCACCTTTGCAGGGAGGACACTTGCTAGGCAGAGCACTGGTCCTCAGCCCAGCAATTGCAGGTGAGAGCTACTGATGTATCTCATGGCCAAAGGACATGGCAGCTCAAATCATGGGGAGCAAAGTGAGAACCTGCTGGCAGTATCCCATTGCTTGGCTGGGATAGTGCTCTGCCCCGACTGCCATACTGGGGATGGGAAGGGGAGAGAGGAGAACTAGCCCCACCAGGCTGCTCTTTGCCTGCCTGGTTGCAGAGCTTTTTGTACACTGACAGCTCCAGCCTTAGCTCTCATCTTATTTGCAAGGGTGTAAAACCCAAATGGCTTCAGTGTCCCAAGCTGGACTTAACACCAGAATGAAGTAAGACCAGGGCTGAGCTGTGACAGTGCAGATGAGAAAACCAGCAACCACAGCAGATCAGATTGTCAAAGGCCCTTCCAGCATGCAGGGTCCTGCTGCCCATTCTTGAAGAGCATTTCAGCTATGAAAAGCTGAGGCTGTTTGTCCAGGCATTTGCAAAGGTGGTCAAAACACACTTTAAACCCTTGGCTCTGAGAGCATGAGAAATTCTTGCTTTCAGCAGCCCTGATAGAAAGGGATCTCTTCCCAGCTCGCTGCCTCCTGGGAGATGGGCTCTCTGAATGCCCTTTCTGCAGTGTGCTGGGAGGCACCAAGAGCTCTTCTCCACTCTCCCCACCTCTCTCTGAGCTGACATTGCACTGGTGCAGCTGCCAAGGAAAGGGCTCTAATTATAAACTGGCAGATACTTGGCATGCCTAAGGAAGGTTACTTCAGCTGTCAAGATAACCTGATGCTCAAGGGCTCTGTGTCAGCTCTAAATTGCCCCGACAGAGGATTTGGGATGGCTTACCTTGCAGAGCCAAAACAAGGTTAAACTATCATTACACACGCACCCCATACACACATGCTGTACATGATATGATATATTGCATACAGATAGTGCACCACAGACATCGCTGGGAGGGCGTACCTACTCATAAGCATGCGTATGTAAACCACCTGCAGCTGCATCTAGTTCATGAAACCCGAACAAACGATTCACGTGTGCTAAAGCAGGAGGAATTGAGCAATGCTCTAGAAGAACGCACAGCCACGTGTGTCTGTATGCACACGCATCCATCTGTGCACCACGTCAGACAGAAGCACGACGATGCAGCATGGCTGTGTGAAACCAAGCCCCCCAAGCTGCGGATTACAGAAGTGTTCTCTGAGCGCATCTAAATATTGAGCAGTGAAACAGTGAAGGAAAAAGAATCCCAAGCAGGTGCTTTTTAGTAGCTGAACAGCACACGGTAGTCACACTCTTCTCTTGTTTGCACAAACTCTATACCCACACTGCTCTCCTACTTTTCCCAAAGTGGCCAGGAAACTGGACAGACAGCTGCCTGGCTGTGAGAGCACACCTGGGGCTTCCATAGGTGCAGTTTCTCCCCTTCCTGTCACCTGGGTCATGGCAAACTCCAGGCTGAGCCCACTCTCAATCTCCTCAGCCCTAGTCCGTCAGCCTGGTGAACTCTGAGGGATGAGCCTGCATGCAGTGGCTCTGCCACACTAATGAAGCCTTTCCTCTTCGTACCCAGAGCACAACCCCCAGCACGTCTGCACAGCTCAGACAAGGCAGACCAAGTGCAGTGCCTTGCATGGCCATTGCAGCCCAACAGGATGCTGGCTGGATGCTGGGTGCCATCAGGGGCTCAGCTGCCACCCAGAGGCATTTCATTGGGAAAGACCTCTCAATTTCCACTGCATTTCCCCAGATAGGACACAGAGTGAGTGATGGAAACCCTTGCTGACATGTCAAGCAATTCAGGTCACTCATGAAAACCTTTCTTCACTGGCCCACATCAAGGAAGGAAATGGTGCCACCTGCTCTCCAGTCCTCCTCCTCCTGCATGGCCCGAGTTTCTGCCACACATCAGAGGAGGAGAAACATCCCGGGATTATTTTGTGTTCCTCCACATCCCCCATTCTCACGTCACCCTTCCCTCACCCACTCCTGCAGCTCCTTTTGCCTCCTGCAGCAGCCCCCAGCCCCAGGGCCACCAAACGCCTCCCCACGGGGCCACCAACACTACTGGGAGGTGCCAGCAGCTCTCCTCTCCCCCTGACTGCTTAAGGACACATCTGAGCTTAGCATAAATGGAGCCCAGGAGAGCAAGAAAACAAAGGAGGGAGGTTACAAGGAGAGCTACAGCCAAAACAAGGGTACCCACGGAGAGCTGTGTTTACCAGTGACCCTCACGGTATCTCCTGGAAGCAGACGGGTGCTGTCTTCTCCTCACATAGAAATCTGTGTCTACAGTCTCCTGAACCGCTTGTTCTGGAAGCAGGACAAAGAGAGAGACAGCTCTGTTGATAAGCTCCTTGAAGTCTTCAGCAGGCCCTGCAGAAGTTTCTGTGGCAATAGTTACTGGTGGGCTAAGGAGGTTAGGAATGGCTGCCCAAGTGCCGCATCCCATGTAAACACTGTACTGCCCCCTTTCCTTGGCTGAAAATACCTCTATCCTCTCCAGCCTGATTATGATTTTCCAGTATGTTTGGAAACCCAGCACACTGACCTCCTGAAATCGCAACCGCTGCACAGCACAGGGAGACCACAGCGCACACACTCTCCAAGAACCAGGAGGGGCTTCTGCAGCTGTGATTTACTCGGCCCCACACAGGCAGAATTAGGGAGCCATTGGTTTCCAGCACGCTCGCTGTCCTTATGTGCATACAGAGGAACGGTCACCAAACGGCTCCGTGGCCATTCCATTGGCCTCCCTTCTCCTCCATGCTGGCTAACAGCAGGCCTGACGAGTGCAGCACACCCTCAGTACGTGAATCTGTCTTTCCTGCTTTCCTAGGATGTGCCTCACCTGCTCTGTTTCTCACATTGGTTCAGGCAGCATAGAAGAGCACAAAACAGAATGGCCAGAAATGGGTCCCTTTTGGAGAGCTGCCATCAGTGCGTTGCTGTTCGGTCTCTTCCTTACCTGCTGGTGAACTGACAATCTGTGCCTGTGCTCTGTGTGCCGCACACACATTTCACCACACGAACGGTGCACACACAGTTATTATGTTAAATGTGTGTGCAGTTAGCATAAAAATAAGCTGAGGTTGCCAAACACAGATCTGTAGAGTTTACAAAAAGAGGAAGGAAGCGAGTGAAGTGGCTTTACCTGTGTGTGATAAAGCAGAGGAAATTGAAATTATGAGGGCTTCCTTCCTTTTAATACACACAATTCTAAATTGCTGGAGAGCTAGTCAAATATCCAACACATGGCCCAGCCGGTCTGAGAGCTGGTTTTGCAGTAAGCCTTTGTTGAGTGGCTCCTTGGGACATGAAGATCCATTAGAGGCGCTGCAGACCAAAGGCAAGAATTTGCAAGGATGCTCATGATAGGACTAGTTGAATAGTTGAACAAGTAATGCTGGTATTCACAAGTGACTGCATCTATCTAGAACACCCTCAGATGGGATGCCAAGTGCACGGGTCCAGTGGGAATCACCCAATGTGTTTTCCCACTAAAGCTAAAGGGGGAACAACCAAACCCAGGGGGAAGTAGGGAGGCCAAAGTAGGTTTGGAAGTGAAAAGGTTTAAATATTTTCCTCACAAGAACAGCATCTGAACTAAGATCATCTCGTTACTGATAAATGCTTTTCTTTCAGCAACAGAAGATTTCCTCTAAAACAAAACATGGATTTAATTATTTCACGTTGTTAAAAAAAAAATACTTTTGTGGGCGATAGTAGCAAAACATCTAAAGCTTCCAGGAGCTGCCACCAAAAGCAGTTGTTGACTACATGATTTTGAGGGCTGGTTGGGAACCTGCTGGTGGTTGAAGGGCTGGGACAAGCATGAACCCCACACGACCCAGCCTGATGCAGCTCTCCTTCATTTGACCAGCCCTGCCCACTGAAGTCTCAACCTGTGGTCTCACCACTTCCATGTGAAGGAAGGGTTGCTTTGTAAGGGGACAAGATAAAGTTTGGTTTTGAAATCAACAACTCCCCTTGTGCCTAGCAGATACTGCACAGCACTGAGCGCTAACGAGGAAGGAATCTGAACAGCTGGCTGGAAGTACAGATGTTCATGCACGAGAGGGCAAAGCCAGGAGTGTTTCACCCCATCACTTCTGGTTGAAGTGGCAAAAGCACAATCTTAGAGTTTGGCCCAACTCACCAATCTCTTCCACAATATTCTCAGTGCTTCCAGGAGGAGTGGTTCTCTCCTGTTCAGAAACAAAACAAAACAAACAAAAAAGAATAACAACCTCAGGTGGGTGCCTCCTTGACCTGACCCTTTGCTCTGAGAGAAGAGCAGGAAGCCCTGGGGCTTCCCACCATCGCTACGATTAAGACCACGGGCATCACAGGAGCAGAGCTGGAGCCCTCCTGCTCTCGGCTGCCTTCAGCTGCTCCACCCAGCAAAGTGGTCGCCATCCCATCCGGCGTGAGTCCTTCAGTTCTGCTGCTGTGCAACCACGTCAAGAGCAAAGTCCTTCTCAGGACTTCTTTTCCTTAAAAAAGCAACATTCAGAGACCTGAAAATTGGCACTGCATGCTCCAGAGTTTGGGTGAAAGAGCAAAGAATGGCCACTGCTCATCTTTCCAGAAGACATCACTGGAGTGGCTGACATGCACAAGGAGGAACGACAATGAACAAACTCAGCAACCACAGCAGAGAAAAAGATGAATCAGGAAAAGAAATGAGGAGAAATGGCAGCTGAAGTCTCAAGAGTTTCTTAGTGGAAACGGACATTGATCCCCAGGTGGTGAGCATTTGTGGCTTTGTAGTTTGGGATAATAAAGGAAACCGTTCCACTGACTTCAAAAGATCAGAACAAAGAATCCCTTCCTTTACCATCACAGGGAGAAAAGAACACAACTCCAAGTTGCTTTACTTGACATGCAAGTATCATTTTTGGTCCTGTACCCGTCAGCCACACGCTGCTGTCACCGTCAGTGCCCTCTGCTGCTGACAGCCCCTTGCCACAGCTGCTCTTGGGCACAGAGCAGCTGAATACAGAAATCCCCTTTTAACCAACCCCAAAATATCTTCTGGGCTCTCGACCGTGCCTTGCCTGTTCTGCACTCATCCTGCTTATGGCAGCTTAGAAATGAACGTGACTTAAGGAAGAGGGCTGTGTCGGAGCGAGGGAGGCACAAACATGCAGGGCTGCAGCCAGCTGCCACGCTTTGCTCTCTCTCAGCAAACAGCACTGAGTGCTGCCAGCGAAACTCTGCTGCAGCTACAAACCAGAAGCAGGCATACAAGTGACTCCTGAGCTCTCACACGAGTATTTAATGATAAGGACGTGTTAGATTGTTTCCCTAGAGCCTATGGATTACAGTGGATCAGCTGCGAGCCCAGCGCCTGCCTGCTGATGCTGTGAACAGCGGGTTTGCATTTCGGGTCAGCTCACAGGCGGGCGCCCTTTGGGGTCACTCCTCATATGCTTGTAAAATAAATCTCTGCACTCTGCTCCTAAATCTGCTTCTCTTGTCTCCAAACACAGCTGTGGCTTACTAAGTTTCCTTGCAGGGAGCTGGTGCAAGGAATCACGTTCCTTACTTTCATGGCAGGTGCGAGCAGCTTGATCAGGACCTGATCTTTAGGCTGAGAAGAGTCTTGCTGGGTGCACAGACAAACTGCTGCTGCTCAGGCTTTTCTGAATTGAGAGGTCTCTTTATTTGGTGGCTCATGCTGTAGCAGCCAGGGGCTTCAAACAGCTCCCAGAAGCCAGGGCTTCAGCATTGCCCTCCAGCATCCCAAACCTGGTGCCTTCCCAACAGGTCAGTGCTGATCTGTGGGAAGGAGCGGCTGAACAAAGGAATGGAAAAATACAGGACAAACAGGAAAAGCAAACTCAGCTATCTCCCCCAGACTGCACTCCAGCCTTCCTTCTGGCAAAGCTGCGCTGTGACATTAACTTGACCTATCTGGTTTAAAGACAGCCAGTGGCTCCTGCTGTTGGTTGGGATATCTGAACGGGTCACACTGGCAGGGCCCTGCATTCCTGTGGGGGCCTGACTGTAACTCAATGCGGTGCTGGCCAGGCTGCCCACACACCAGCGCCCTGCCTGCAGGAGCCCCACACCGCCAGGTGGAGGGACAGGCAGCGGCTGAGGGTGAAAGGGATGCTGGGACCAAGACTGCTTTCAAACAAGAGGCAGCTTTTAAGAACCATGGGTTTCCCAGCTGCTCCACAAAGTGTTGCCCTCTGACCTCACAAACACCAGGATGCCCGGAGAGCCCGGAGCCTGAGAGCAGAGCCTGAACAAGAGCAGCAGGAGGAGCAGACCACAGGGCATGACCAGCTGCTGGTGCACGACTCAAGACTGCTGGCTTCCCTGGGCACAAACAGTTTATGGGGAAACCACAGCAGCTCCTCCTGCCAAGCAATTACACACGGGATTAGTGCTTCCCTCACACCTGACTTGGTGTTACGTGGTCATGGCTGCCCGGCTCTCAGCGACTTGCATTTCCTAAACCCAAAGGGTGTCTAATGCAGAGCAGACATTACAGACTCAAGCTCAGGCCTGTCGAGGAACTGTCACCCAGAGATGTGCCAGTGCCACTGGACATCGCCAGATGCAAGAAGTGATTTTGCTCCACCCTTCCTCAGACTCACTGCAAGAGATCAAATGACCACATCTCAACACACTGAGCTGAGCCATGTCAGCTGAGCCAAGGCACATGCTGGTGGCAAAGCAAAAATGACTTAGAACATCTTAAGAGTGATTTAAACTAACATACAAATCTCCACACTTGAGTGGGCTAACAGTGGGCACATGATAGACAGCTCTCTCTGCTGGGGAGTTTTATTCAAGCCTACAGAGAGTTTTACCACTTCTTGGCAATTCCCCTCACTGAGTTCCTCCGGGTTGCCCCTCACTGTTCCTCTCACCACTCTGCCTTGCCCTCTCCCCATCCTGTGGGCTCTCTGCGCTCAGTGACTCCCTGCCCAGTTCTCCACCTACTGAGTTGGCCGTCAGCCCTCTTTGTTACTCTGGGGAAGCTCAGTTAGCCACTCCTGACCTGCTCCTTTCAATCCTCTTGTCCCACGACTTCTTGAATTCATCTTGACTCTTCACTTCCAGCCCTGATGAGAACACTACTGACAGTCGACAAATCCACAAACCCTGGTCCAAAGACCTTGATCCTATCTGTCTTTCTGTCCCCAAACACCACCCCTTCATTCTTTCTCAGTCACATTCTTTTTTACATTTCCTACTCACCTGCTTTTCCAATTTACTGTCCTATTCTATTTTTCACAGTCCTCTAGCCCACTCTGTGCTCACTTGCCATCAGTTCTTTCCTTCCAGGTCCTGCTGGAAGCTGCAATCACCTTCTCTGTTCTCAAATTGTGCTGCGTACAATCAAAAACTTTTTTAATATTTCCATCTATTTCCTTAATATCAGTGTTTTATCCTGGTGTCTCTGCCAAGGCATCATCTCCTTTGCCAAACTTGACGTGCCATAGGCACTCTGTCTTTTCCTAGGAAGACCCTTCATCACATCCTTTCTGTCTTACCTCCACAGCCTCAGAGCATTGGCTGGCACCTCTTGACTTTGCCCCTGCACGCAAGCTTTCATTATTCCTGGTCAGTCCCCTTCCTCATCTCATGGTTAGAATACTAAAAGCCTTAAATGAGCTATTACTCTCCTTCCTCTTGCAGCTCCATACTGCTCTTTCTTACGGCTTACTTATGTATGGGTGGACTGATTTCATTTTCAGAAGGCAGGCTAAGGCTGTGTCTCCTGGGAGTACGATGGACTCTCCAACCTTCCTCATGTGCTTTGAAGGTTGAGCAACCTGTGCCGTATGCTCAGCAGTGGCCCCAAACAGCCCATCAGAGTCTATCTGAAGAACATACAGTTCTGTGTGTAAACCTGGTCTTGAGGGCTGCCTCCAAGTGTTCTGCTGAATAAAGCCTGCAGTGAGACTTATCCAAGCTGAAGCAGAGAAGTGAGGCACAGAACCCAGAGCTGCTGAGCCCTGGCCATAATGCTGTCCTACTCACCAAAGACTGGGAATCCAAAAAGGGTTTGATACTAATTATTATTACCTCACTGTCAGCTCCCAAATCCTGGGTCAGTCCAAACTGATCCATCCCAAGAAAGTAGTATTTTTGTCCCACTGGCAGATGGAAGTCTTTCTCCTGTCTAGGAAACGACCTTTGGGCTTATAATGGTTCTTCAAAGGGCCGAACCCAACCTGGCTCCACTCCTTGCTGTAGACCCGTGTGCTCCTTTGGAGCCCTCTGTAATGCACTAGCATTTCTCACAAAGCCCGTCAGCTGTCCCCAACCCGAGGACTGCTATGTGATCGATTGTAAATCTGTCATTACGCATTCTGGTATCGTTGCTCATTCCTGTGATTTGGATAGCTAGCAACTATGTTGGATTCCCTTCTGATGACCAGAAGATCTTGAAACCTGGTTTATCAGAAGTGAGGCAGGCTGTAACAAATGGTGCTGCTGGTTTATCTGTGAGCTCACTTTGTTTGCCAGGACTGGAGAATCTCATCCCTTCTGGCCAGGCTGCAGAGGCTGAATGCTCAGCACCGTGCCCTGCCTCTCTTTGGTTTGCTAATCCCATTTGCTGAGGGAAGATGGCCATCGAATCATGGTCATGTCCAAATCTAGGACATGGTGTACACAAGGTAACAGGATTGTTGTTTGCTTGTTTTTTAATTAATCCTATGTAGATATTTGTCCTTCTGGTTGCAATCAGGGAGCCTCTCGTGGCCACAGCTTTTACAAAGGCATGTAGTTCTTTAGAAATCCATACATTTGACTGCCATGCTGTTGTTTGGCAGAAATTCGCAGCTGTGCTCTGTGAGTGCTGCTCTTTGCTGTAAATCTGATGCTTGGCAGTTCTGCTGGCTAGCTCACATTTTTGCAAGGAAACAGAGCGAGCACACCATCATCCCCAGCTCATTTCCCTGCGTCCTTCAGGTTGCACAGCCTTGGCCTTGTTCTCTTCATCTGGCTTTCTCCCAGACGCATTTGAGATTCAGATTAATGTTTTCTGAATTGACGTTGAACTGGACGTTTGTCCAAGGGCACAAAGACCAAACGAGCACACCGTCCCATGCACGTCTCTAAAGAAGGCACGGCGTGGACAGTGATGGCTCATGCCAGGACTCTGGCAGGTACCAAACTGAGAGGAGATGTGTTTGCTATCAACTGGACTGGATTAAAAAAGGATGCCACAGCAGCCAAGTCAATAATTCAAGCATCCACTTGAAAGATTGCCTTCTGTCTGCATGCAATTTCCTGAGACATTCAGTCAGTTTCTGTATTGCCTTTAAACCACAGAATGATCACAAGAACGACTCTGCCCAAGTAACAGGCATTTTGTTTTAAGACTAAAGTAGAGATTTGCTCGTCTGTTAATCTCTTTGGTAACTTATTTAACTGGGATTGAAGGCGATGCATTCTCTTTAGTGCTAGTGGTGGCAGTGGTGATAAGGCGACGGTTGGACTAGATGATCTTGTAGGTAGTCTCCAACCTTGTGATTCTCTGATTCTATGATTCTCTCTGGGACACAAGTAAGTCCTGAAAACCCCGAGTTTAGTGGAAAGGCCCTTTTTCTTATTCTGGCCTATTGGCCACAGCAATTAGTTAGACACATTAACCACGTTTGTCCCCCTCATGAAAACCTGAAAAAAATCTACAGCAGTGATCTGCAAATTGTGAAGCAATTTGAAATAATTAGTAAGGAGAACACTGAGCTAATTAGTGTGAGCGGAGTTCTGCTTCAACCGAGTTGCACTGAGTTTCCACCAGCAGCTCAGGCATCCCCACCGCACAGTGCTGCACCACAGAGGAGCCAGGACTCAACACCCAGTTTTGGCAACCCATCTGAACAGAGGTGCCAATGCACCCAACGGATCACCTTCCGAGGATGCCTGTTTTCCTCTTGTATGCAGTAGCAGCAATGGTTAATTAGCTCAGGCTTTATGTGTGGAACTTGTAGGCACCTAAGTCTGCAGTCAGGCATACTCCTCCCTCTCCAGTTAGACAAGTTAAGGGTTCAGGCCTCTTGTAAGTGCTAACAAGCACTGAAAGGCTTTGGAATTTCTGAGCTGTAATGCTGTACTTCTAGATCTCATTCTATTCTTCAGTGGGAATACCACAGTTAGTCAGGGTGGTACAGGCTAAGGGCAAGGGAGCTGGGACATGGTTAATCACACCCTTTATCAAGGCTACGTTAGGCATTTTGTTTTTGCTTCTAACTTCAATGCTCCAAATCGTGCCTCGGGGCACCTAAGTGAAATGTCTGAAGTTAAACAGTGTGAATACCCCTGAGGTCACTTCTGCCCACCTGAAGTGGCGGGCAGGGGTCCTGCTGCAGGCCTGGCAACACTCAGAGCAGAGCACAGACAACACTGTGATCGAGACTGCCCTTCAGTTAAACAGAGTCCTACACATCAAAGGCCGGAACACTGCCACTGCAGAGCACAGCACGGAGGACAAACTGACATGCCAACAGGGTAAAGCCATACTGATATTATCATTGGTATGATATTAAGAGCTTGTCTGCCTGTTTATGGTCATTTTCCTCTGCTGCTGCCACCTGGCCTGCCTGATCTCATCAATGCCTCATTCAAACAGCCAGGAAAGGAAACACGCAAGGCTCTACCAAACATGCATCGGTTTTCCATCAAATAATATCCACTCTTTCTAATCTTTCCTCCAATAACTGAATCACTTCTTGAGTCAGCCACATATCCCTTCTTCATCTCATCTCACCCAGCTGTATGAGCACCTCACACGACTAAAGATGCCCCATCACAGAACGTGATGTGATACCAAATGACAACAATTACAGTACAGCTTAGGGCTAACGCCAAGGCTGAAATTTACTTACACAAAGTCCTCAAAACCTGGAACAGAGCTCTTGAAAATGCCCAGTCTGAGCAGCCATTCAAGAGCAAAGATCCACAGAGGAACATAAATTTCCATCCTCTACCATTCTAATATTCCTGCTTATTTGCCATCTTATAGCCCTCCATTTACCTTCTTTAACAAGAATCTTACATCCACTACTGAAACTAGAAATCATTCAACAAGCCTAAAAGTGGGGATCGTGCAAGATGACAATGTTGACTTATTCTTGGAATATTCTTCTATATCACCTCCCAGACACGGTGTATACAAAACCTCCTACAAGCTAACAAAGCACAAACAATTAAAGGAATTTTCTTCTCCTTTTCAGTCTTTGTCAGTCCCTCTCTTGTAAGGCATGGAGCAGATCCATGCACATCTATATTGCTGGTTGCTGGCTCACATTACCAACTGCTGGGACATGCTGGATTCTTATGGATCACATGAAGGTTTATGTCACAATTAATTTTTCAGCCAACTGGAGTTAAATCTTGCAAGTTAAAAAATCCTAATCTGCTAGACTACAAATATAGCTGTTACTTAAATGTCACCAGCTGCTGGGGCAGGGAAAGTGATTCAAGGGGAAGGAAATTCTGTACCTGTAAACCTCATTACCGACGATAGGCTTGAAAGGCACTGAGCCTCTGATCAGCTTGCTGGAACGTCCTCACTTCCTTAACCGCAAAGAAAAGCAGGGCAGAACTGTCCTCTCACGTTAAAAAGAGAAGCTTGGAAGTTCATCGTGATTCAAGGTGAACCTCAAGTTCCCTGTGCTGCTTGGAATGTGTCTCTTTAAAAGTCAGGGCTGAAGCAAATGTGAAACATCTGTTTTCAGATATATGTCCTGATATCGTAGAACCACAGCATGGGTGGGTGGGAAGGGCCTCCTCACCCCTGCCATGGACTGGCTGCTCCCCCCCCCTCAGATCAGGCTCCTGGGGTCCATCCAAGGCCATTGGCACCTCCAGGGATGGTCACCCACAGCTCTGGGCAGCAGTGCCAGTGCCTCACCACACTCTGGGTAAAGAATTTCCTCCTCACATCTCACCTCTTTTAGTTTAAAGCCATCTCCCTTGTCCTATCGTTATCAGACCATGTAACAAGTTGGTCTCAATCCTTTCTTTTATCAACTCCCTTTAAATAGATCCCTGTGCCAGGGCTGGGGCTGGATGCAGTGCTGCAGGTGGGGGCTCACGAGTTACAGACAGCACTGCATTCATTTACTGACCTTGGGAGGCACTTCCAGCAGCACTGGTAGCACTGAACCTTTTGACTCACGTCAAACACAGCACACACAACTATGGGCCCCCGATGGGGTGTCAGGAGAGTCACTGCCTTCAAGTTGGGAAAGTTACCACGCGTTTACCCACTGCAGACCCCGCAGTCATGCCCGTTCGGAGCTGGGATTTCCTCTGCCGCAGGGCACATCCCTTAGGATACAGCTCAGCTCATCCCCAGCTGGGGCACTGTGCTTCCAACCACTGCGTGGCCCAGAGCTGACACCGAGGGTTTTCTAAAACCTGTGGCTGTGTTGAAAGACTTCCAGATTCTGCCTTGTCCTAACAGGAATGCATTCACTACCCTGCACGGTATCGCAGCTTGGCTGGCCATCTATTTTACCAGCAAGTAGGAGGCCCACGCCTCTTTGCCATCTGTCACCACTCATTTTCCATTGCTTCTGAGAACAACCTGAGAATAACCCCGCTCTGATTTAGCTCGATGAAGCAGGAAGTCCTCGGAGTACATCTTTCCTACGTGGTCTGCTTACTACTCTGTTCTACCTTCACCCATCCCACCTTCCTGCGTTTTGTGGCATTAATTCTGACTGTTTGCTTGCTCTGTTTTGGCTGCCACGAGTGGACCGCTCAGTTTCCATGAGAACAGGGAATCTCTGGAAATGGCTTGTAGTTCATTTAGTACAATCATGTGCAAAACCAAATAGAAATTCATAAGAAAACGGGTTCTACCTTACTAGACAAAGGCTTAGATGAGTGCAATGAAGGACAGACATCTCTAGATCCTTTTGGACATCAGTTTAAAAGACAGGAGAGCTTTCTCTGGTGGAAGATGGGATAATGGAGGGTGTCTGCACTGACGCTGATCAACCACGACTTGATCAGAGTCCATTTAATAAGTTCAGTGCCTCTAAAGAATCCGCAAGGCCTCCTGCTGGCACCGTTTCTGTTATTCTCAATCTCCACCTGAATGCTTGCCCAGCCTGGTTAGGTGGTGTTTTCTCTCCATCAAAGTAGGTTTCATGCCACCTCCCTCCCACAGCAGCACCAGCTGCCTGCTTTCTCAGAACCAGGCAGGAAAGCCAGCAGAAATTCTGGACGTGCCTGCTTAAGACTGATGTGATCTCCAAAGGAGCTTTTGCTGCAAATCCTACCTCTGCTAGACAATACTGAGGATTTCATTTTCCAGAGATCCTAACTCAGCACCAACCTACACTCACTTTGAAAGAGACAGGAAATGCTCAGAAGGAAAAGAATGCTGCTCCTTCCCTGAGCAGGTCCTCCCTCAGCCTCAGGAGAGAGAAAAGCCCTCGTGTCCACCCAAGCCCAACTCTTGGGGGGCACAGAAACGACACCTCCATCACGCCACGCACCTGGGGAACCATGCCCACTCAAATCCTGCCCCAGAACTGTCCCAGCACAATTGCATGACCATAATTACAAACTCTGCCTTTCTGGCACTGATGCTGTTCAGGTGATGTTGAAAAGCTTTCCATTGTGCTTCAGGAGGAAGATGATGTTATTTTGCAACGATGCGTTTTCACATGAAAAATCATTGCTATTTTTGATCTGCAGCAGATCTAATGAAACTAATAGCACTGACTTTAGCAAATGAAAGGTGCCAGTAAATAAATAACCACTGGAATTACTGCCTCCACTCATGCGCTCTGCACAACAGTCTCACATTTCGTATGTTTGCCTCTCTCCCTCCACGTGGATGCATTGATTCCTCCAAATAGCTCAGGCAGCTCTGGACGAAGAAGGAACGATGATCTCTTAGGGAGCTGCCTGGCTCCCCAAAAAGGCTGTTTATAGCAGCACCTTCAATGCTATGAAAAGAAACCTTTCTCTTGGTTCTTTGGCAGGCTGTGGTTACCGACATCAAGGTCTGTCTCTCCTCTATGGGGACGGCTTCGTCCCGGAGTTCCCACCTGGACCCAGAACATGCTCACTGACACAGAGGGGCATTGGCACTGCAAGATACGTGTCTCAAGAATGAAGACTATAAACAGCTGCTAGCATAAAGTAACACAGCCTTGCATAGCTGCCATGCAACTCTGTCATCTCAAGGGCACAATCTGATGTATTGCAATGAGGATAACGATAAAAATATAAAGGCATGCATCTTGTTCCATTCCCTAAATAAGTGCCTTGGCCAAATAAGAGAAGTTTGCAGGTTGCCAATAGCAACTCTCATGTTTTCAGAGCACACTGTGCACCATCTTCATGCAAAGCAGAAAAATTACCCAAGTCTCTCCCATGGCTCAATAGCCCGTGTTCAGCCTAGGCTAGGCCAGTTGCCTGCAGAGCTCCTGTGCCCTACCACGCCATATCCTTGCCTGAGCAAAGTGGCCAAACACCACTGCCCGTCAGAAAAGTGGGAGACTTTTACAGATAAAAACGTGCCTGATCATTTCTTAAAATAAGGAATGAAACCCGCTTCTGTTCACACAGGAGGGGATGTTGTTTAGACAGACACACACATGCACAGATACTAACGAGAACGTTAATCTCTTATACTTGCAACATATATAAAAGTAAGGTCACACACAGGTTCCTCTCACTGACTGCTCAATGTTGCAAAAATATGGAAGCACTGTTTTTCTTCAGAATAGTGAGGCTTTCCGCCCACCTCTTCCCCATCCAAATTTATGGGCTGTGCATTTCCACAGGCTTAGCTCGCCAAGCAGGAGCTGTAGGTCTGCTGGGGCCTGAAGGTTTGGATGGGCCTCGTACCTGAACCCTTGCCAGATGTGGAGAGTAAGCTGCTTCCTTTCCTGAGTGCTCCACAGCTTCAGACATCGCATCGGCGCTTTTGTGCTGGTGATGGTGGGACTTCTGGTCGTGGTGGCCCTCCCTTTTCCTGGCGTCTGTATCAAAGACGTGGGTTAACCTCTCCAGGTAGTGCTCCAGCTCCTCCTGGGTGTGCTCCAGTTGCTTGCCAACGTTACTGGGAAAAAAGGAAGAGGAAGGTGGAGGGCTTTTGCTTTCCATCTCTTTCTTGACCTCCTCCACGTGTCGGTTATGCTTCATTAGATAAACCACGATGACAAACAAGATCAGGCACAGATACACAACCCAGACTTCTTCCATTTCGGTGGCTAATGCTTGTCAATGTACTCGAAGGGAAAAAGACAGATGTGCCAAACACAGTAGGTGTGTCAGTATCCACAGGAAAGGACTGTTGCCAGTAATCAAAGCACCGCAGTAACGTAATGTCAACGTTCAATTTTCTAAGGCAGTGTGGCTTGCAAACTTTCCTTCAGTTCCAAGTACGAATGCAGCAATGGTGGACAGCAAAAGAAAATTTAAGCAGAGAAAACAGAACTGTTTTGTCCCTGGAGTAAAATAACTTCAGCAGAAAGATGGAGAATCATCTGTCACAGCTTCATATGTCTTAGAACAGCAGTATTCCTCCTTGGTTTTGTTAAGAAACTGCAGGTACAGTGCTTACTACTCTTCAAAATTCTTTTCTTTTTCTGTCTTGCTTGAAGTGGTAAGGTTTTCTTCTTTCTAATTCAAAGAGAAGATAAGGTAGGATTGGGATTTTCCTCTCCTGTGGGGGTCATGAGGTGCACACCCAGCACTCCACAAACAGCTGTCAGAAGGGAATCTCAGTCGCTTGAGATTGCTACAGATTCGGTAGGCCTGGTTTTGTTGGGAGAGGGGCTCCCAGGCCTCTGGAGGTGGTTCCAGCTGCACCTGGCGGGGATCCCTTGGAGAGCCTTTGTAGGCTGCCCAGCAGTGGCTCTGCCCCCCAGCTGCTCAAGGCAGAGGACAGGCAGCCCAGGGACCAATGAATGCATGTCCACTGACCGAGCCCGAAAGGGGATTGGAAGAACTTACCAACCACAGTCAACAGCCAAAAGGGAAACAGCGACAAAATCTGCCAGGATGGGGCCAGCCTGTGAGATGGGAGGGCAGCCACCAGCCATCAGCACCGCTCTCCCCTCAGAGTCAGGGTCTGCGTGGAATGGGATTGCGTTTCCTAACCTTTGCTAGGGGATCTTTTTACAGATGAGGCTGCCAAGCCTAAAAGGAGCAGAGATCACACTCTGCTGCCTCTGTGTGTTAATGCGCTCGGTCTCACTCTTCTGCCGCAGAAACAACTCCAAAATTCCTCACTTCGTTCCCAAAACTGAGATCTTTCCCTTGCTTTGCCAAGGCGAACGGTCTGAGAAAAAACAGTGTCTTGTCATCCTCCACTTCTGCTGTCCCAGAACCAAAGCTATTGGTCAGGTTCCACTCTAGAGGCACTGTTGTACTTTGCAGCCCCTTTTTGCCTGGTTTTTATATTTTTTCCTGAGGTCACAACCACTCTGGAGGCTCTTGTGAGCAGTTTGCTGGTACAAGCCTGGCCTGCAACTGGTGCACTAGATTTTGGGGGGCACCACCAGAGGGATATAGAGCTGTGAACCTGCCTGCGCCTCTCACACCAATCTCAAGTGGACGGCACAAAGCTTAGGACAGGAATACAGGCAGAGACAGGTAGGTCAGCACTAAGCTACATTTTCTACCAAAACTGGACACTTTCTCTTTTTCCCACTGCTGCACGCTGTGAATTCTGTAGGGTGATATCTCCAGCTACACGTATTACAGCAACTAGTAGAGCTAAGCCCTCCCCTAGATCTGACACTGCTGCAATAAGACATCACAAAAGCCATAAATGTCACCAAAAGTCTAAAGAAAGTAATGGTACAAAGGGGAAAACAATTCAAATGTCATTAAGACTGCATTACGACTTTCATGAAGAGGAACAGACTGATAGAGAAGCAACAGCATTTCCTAACCTACAATAATATTATTTCCTTCGAAATTAATGAAATGGTAATGCAGCAGAGATGCTACAGACACTGCAGAGCTGACACAGACTACCTGTGGAACTGACACCCAAACCCTGAGCCTAGCCCCAACCCTAATAACTCCAACCCTAACTGAAACCCCAACACTAGTAACTCTAACCATGGAATCATAGCATGGCTTAGGGTGAAGTGCCATGGGCAGGGTCGCCTACCATAAGACCAGGTAGCCCAGAGCCCCATCCAAACTGGCCTTGAGCACCTGCAGAGATGGGGCATCCCCACAGATAGGCACCACCATTGGTGCTCTCCAGGCAAACCCTGGGCATAACCCTTTGGGCATAATCCTAATGCTAATAAAATTAACACTAACCCAAACCTGAATCCTAACTATAATAACCCTAACATTACCACTAACTTCAGTACTCTAAGCATAACCCTAAAATAAAGGTAACCCTAATCTTAACCCTCACCCTAAACCCACCCCTATCCCTAAACTCTAATCCTACCCCTGATGCTAATAACCCTAACCATGATAAACCTAACACTAACTCTAATATCCCTATCCCTCTACCCAAACTCTAACCCTCACTCCAATAACTCTAACCCAGGCCAAGTACAGCTATGAAGAAGTCCTGCAAAAGGAATATGTGTTGGCTTTGCAAGTCAGCTTTATATAAAAACCTCTGAAAAACCACAGCAGCCTCTCACCTATGAGAATGCCTTTTTTTCCCTCTGCTTTCCTTGCAGATAACATGGCTGGATTAAGTCACGCTGAATATTCATCTCACCGGTATCTCTATTCTAATAGTGGATACCTAAAGAAAAGAGACCGAAGCAAGAATGTGTAGGGATGCTTCCTAGAATGCTCCTGCAGCCTTCCACAGCACAGGAACATCCTGTGTCTCAACAGCTCAAGACTCATCTGAAAAAAGAAAGGAAGAAAACCAAAACTATTTCCCAGGCAGATTCTGCATCACCAACTAGGTAAGGAAAGAACTGAGGCTCTGAGCTCACATACAGCATGCCATTAATCTTAGCAAATGGCATGAAAACGTTAAAAGTTTGAGATCAGTGCAGCTTTCATACGCTTAATCCTGGAAATAAAATGAATCCTGGTTGTTACGCAGAGTCAAAATGCCTGCAGTACTTCCCAGCAAACCACAAGGATCACCTAAACTACTGGCTTCCAGACTGAAGTCTTCTTTCTCGTTTCTACCCACTGCACATGCTACTCACGTTCAGTTTCTCGTTATGCCCTGACAGTCATAATTTAACATATTTTAAACAAAAAATACCCTGGCAGATGCAACAGGCTGCTTAGTAATAAAATCTATTTCTTTTTGTAGGCAGCAGCAGGTTTTTTTTTTCCAAGTCTTTCTCTGTAAATGTTTCCCACCAACACTCTGTTGCTCTCAGTACATGCTGGAATCTGCCTACACTTCCATTTCTTGCTTCTCATACAGGATGACTGACTGGACTATAAAAAGGAAGGAAAGCACTGTGCCCTGGGGCCACCTGATACCACATTTCCTTTTAAAGGACTTCTGTTCCTCCAGCTTTTTTAGGCTGAGTGGGGAAGAACTTCTGCATGAACGCAGGGCACAGGCTGACTGGCTGAAGCAATACAGAGACCCAGGAGACACACATTCAGCCGATCAGAAAGCAAAATTTAATACAAATCAAATGCAAGAGAACCTTTGGGCTCCCACAGCTCTTTTCACCACCACCCAAAGTTTAGCATACAGCTCAGTTATCCTCTGGGCTACTTGAAAGTGAGCTCAGAAACACAAATCTTTCCCTGACTGGAAACTACTGCTCTAACATTCCTAGGCTTGAACAAATCAGCATCTGCTGTTCTCTTCTAAGTCAACACCTGTCAATTAAATAGATGAAAGAGCAAGGATGATTCTCACTCATTTTCGTCCCAGATTCTGAACTTTTTTACTCTATGAATGGCAGTAATTACACACTGCCCTGTGCTTCCTTGACACCAGAAGCTGCATGGCACAGCTGTCAAGTGGAATGGATTCATCCAGACAGCCAGTGCACTTAAGATTGCCTCCCCTCTTCTCCCTCTGCAGAAACTGGGTCTTCTTTACAGAGCATTCCGTTTTGTGTGTGCTGCTTTCTCACTTGCTAAAAAAGGCCTCCTCTACTTGAAGGCAACAGGAGAGTGGGAAAAACTCACAGTATAAGAGACATTCTTAAGTTAACAGAAATTCTGCAGGAAGAAAACCAGAGCCTACCAGACTCCATGCTGCAAAGGTGACTTTCTACAGTGTGAGCATGGAGGACTACTGGAGTAGATTGAGTCTTGGGTTCATATGCCAGGTTGGCAGATCTGTTTTGCACCTCTGAAGGCACTCAAAAGGAGAATCCTTTCCATAGGAAATAAACTGGGATTCCTCTGTAACATTTTCTATAGCACAGCATCCTTCTTAAGGAGCTTTAGCAGAGTTTTGAGCCATGGTTTCAATCTAAAAGATTGTCCTAGAAGAAATTAAAGCGAAACTCTTCTTGAGAAACTGTGAATTTGAATGTGCCTGTGTCAGGTGTGTCGGCTGACTCCAGAAGAGATTCTGCTGATCCTTGGCTTTTACTGCATGCTCCGGGGCGCTTCCTGATGACCTGGCATTTCTTGTTCTGCACTTCCACGATCTTGGCAGATTTTGCATCTTAAAGAGGGGAGAAAACAGCAGGAAGGGATTTTATTCACCTCATATGGCAAGCTCCCACACTGCAGAGCTGTACATAGGGCGGGAGCAGAGTCCCTTCCTCTTAATTTCCCCCTGCATGCAAAGTTTCCCTACCACATAGCATAAGCTTCAGCTGTTTGCACAGCTCCTCCTCCATCTTCTTCCTGTAGTCTCCAAATATGGCTCTCATGATTTGACGTTTCTTCACCAGCGGAGCCTTGTCACTGCGCAGCGTCCTGATTGCACGGAGAGCCTCCTCAACTGGGGCAGCACAAGGGGGAAACACCTCAGTGTAAGATTCTCTGAACCCTCCAGCAAGGGAGATTTCTTGTTTATTAGAATACTCACCCTGCTTGGGAGTGGATTTCTGTGTCTTCAGGCCAATTTCCAGTTGTTCCACACACCAATCCACCTCCTTCTGCAGCTGGTCATCTGACTGCTATGGAACAGAGTGAGCACGAGGAAATAAACCACCCCAAAATCAGAGCAGCAGTTGCTAAACGGGAAAAAAATCAAGCTGCATAAAGGCAGGACCATCCCGAATTTCAGGCTCTGGAGATTACAAACTTCAATACAATTCCCCTGTTGTCTGTATTTTCACTGGATAAACTTAAAGCACTGGACAAACGTTTAGTTGCAATTCACTGTCTCTGTTTGATGGATTTAATAGCTGGCTGTCACTCAGATGACACAGTGGAAAGCTGGTCAGGACCATCCATAAGAAAGAAGCTGTAAATTCAACTTATGGATGAGAGGAATAAGCATTAACAAAACAAAAGGCTACCCAAAAACTTGCCCAAAATCCAACAGTAAGCAATGGACAAAATCAGAAGCTGAGCCCTGGTGTCTCAGCCCAAGTGCTTGCTCAACCAGAAATGCATGAAGTCAAGGGAGACGAAGCCCTCAAAGATGGAAGAAGTCCTAACAAACACAGCCAGCCAGTGGAAAGGAAAGAAAAAGAGCTGCATCCTACAGGTGAAGCACAAAAGTTCTCATGCTACCTCTTCCTTACAGCAGTCTCTTTCCAATGAATGGGATGGGATTTGCATCACTTTCAAATCCTTTCAACTCTCTGATATTCAGCAGTGTTTACTGGCAGGGCTGTTGTTCAAGAAGCAGATAATGCATACATATAATACAACTTCAGTCTAAAACATTAAAAGCAACTTTCTTGCAATTTTATGTCTCAGAATTGCTCAGCTGGCAGGGTTTAATGATAACAACTACAACAATGCTGAAAAGAAAAATAAAAGGGAGACCTGGACCATAGCAGAACATCAGAAAGTCTCACGATGTGTTCAGATCAGAAAATCTTAATGGTGTCTTCACCTTGCAACTTCAGCTGAACTTGGGCCTGCCTCACGCTGGGAGCCTTCCCGAAAGTTCTCAGGCTTGGCACTGCAATGTGCCATAGCCACGGCTGCACCACCTCAGAGCTTTCCTATGTGCATTCTGTGTGCATTTCCTATGTGCACTCATCCTCCCTGATAACGTGCCAGTCAAGAGCACAGTGCCTCCTTCGGTGCCCGCTGACACCAGCACGGCACTGGCTGATGACAATTCTTGGTTTATGTTAAATAAAACATGACACCCAGCTTCCCAGGATTAGGATTACAACTCTAAACATCAAATGCTTCTGCACAGGTCTGAGACAGAAAACAAAGGAACGTTACATTTGTTTCCATTGATCAGGCTCAACAGGGAGAAAACAGCTGCTCCAAGTCAGCAGCAATCCCTGTCTTTCACATTCACCTCAATTCATATCACATACTAACTGCACTGACATTAAGTTTCTTTTTTACTGAAGGATTAAAATTATAGGATCCCATCAATATTTGAATACCTGAGAGGTCTCATCCTGATGGGCTGCATCTTTATTCTGGCATCCATTAGCTTCCACCTTTGCCTTCCTCTTGGTCTCAGTTTCTTTCATGTCTTTTTTACTGACAGATGCATTTTGTTTCTTCTTCTTTTTCTTCCTTTGTGTAGCTCCCTCTGATGCTGATTTCTCTATCACTGTGCTATCCCCAGGGGCACTCTCTGGCTTGGACATCTTTAGTGTGACATGGCTTTCATCCTCTCTGGGCACAGCACTCGCAGTTTGATCCAAGTCAGACTTCTCCAATGCTGAAATCTGCACCACATCTACTGATTCAGCAGGCACTGCATTATCCAGCACCTCACGATCTGCTGCACCCTCCATACGTTGGCTGGCTGGAACTAATGGGACCAGAGGACAGTCTTCTTTAGGAATGGCAAAGCTGAAAGACAACTTGGGTTCTTGGCCAGAGGCAGCAAAACTCAGAGCTCCACTGCAGAGTTCTTTTGCTCTGTGGTTCTTACACTGGTTTGCATCTGCTCAGCAGCGCTGACACCAGGGACTGCTTCCAAAGGTGCACCAGCTGCTTCTGGGTCTGCTTTACAAAGCAAAAAATCAAATTGGGTGTTGTAGTGAGATGATATGAACCCCTCTCTCTGGTTTTGCCTTAGAAATCTGGTCTGACTGTTCCCCATATGACATACCTTCTGTAGCCTGCCCACTGCCTTGCTATACTTCCACATCAACAAGTTTTGTGCCTAGAAAAGAAAAATAATGTTTCTATCATGATGACTGTTTCCTACTATGGGGATGCCACTGCTACTCCCCCTGTAAAGCACTGCCAGAGAATCAATCCAACCCAAAGCTGTGAGATGGGAAATTCACAGTAAAGAGCCAAACAGCACCATTCCCCAGAGGGACTGCACAAGCTCACCTGCCTTCTTTGTGCTCTTCCAGTCCTCAGCTCTTTCAAGATGACAATCCCCAAGCACGCAGTTTATCACTTCTTGCTTCTTTATAAAAGCAGTCCCATGGGAGCACAGCACCTTGAGAACATGCTCTGTCTCTTCTGCTGCACTCAAGAAAAAGACCGAGAGAAACAAGAAACAGGTTATGGTGGGCCCTAAAAAATCTCCCATGAGACTCCAATGACTGAGTCTCTTCTGAACGTGTACTGTGCTTATACCACCTCTGATTCATGACAGTTAGATGAAAATAAGCTCCAAGTGCTTCTAGGAGCTGAAACAATACCATGAAACATCCTTAACAGAAAAAAAAAAAATAGATCCTTTAGCATCTTACCATACATACGTGAAGAATCTTACAGTGAGGCAAATGTGCAACTAACAGCACTGAGGCTGACTGCTTAACGACCATTCCCTCGGAGCAACTGAGAAATCCAGGAGCACAGCATGGTGTCTGTTCTCTGGGAAAACTGGGGAAGAGCTGACTGAGCAGCGAGTACACCCTAAAACACAGGACTCTTGCTTGAGGCTCACATAACAGCCAAACAAAGGGTATCCTGCAGGAGTACTGCAGATGTAATGGTGAACATCCCACGTTATGAAAGGAGTAAAGGCACTGCATGAGGCAGAAGCACCTCAATGGGGCTGTGGTCACCCAAAAAAGTGGGACGTACCTTCACAGCCCCTGGGTGTCAGCACCCTGAGCACACACACCTCCAGCTGAGTTTAGCTGGCCACAATCAAGGACTGCTTGCCACTAAGAGCAATTACAAAGGGAGAACTAGAAAAACCCTCAGAGGAAGTGCTCCTCCCCATTTGTGAGCTATTTTTGCTGAAGATCTCATAGCTGGCCTGCCTGAGCTATGCTGCACATCATTGATCCATTGATCACGCCCATGATCTCAATCCTGATGGGATTTGCCCCATCACCACAGATTTCTATGGCAATCTGCCACTCCACAGCCTGGCCACTTTCAGCAATGCTGCTTCGTTCTCCTCCCTCAGGCACTGCACAGATGGGCCCTTTTCAGCCAAGTCTGCCCCTCCCTGCCTTGCTGTGAACAGCTTCTAGAGGCCATTCCTGCTGCCCCGTGGCAGGAGCTTGAAGGTTGAAGCACAAGACACGGGGGTGAGCAAGCACCCTGACGCCCCAGCACAGTGAGTGGGCACGTGTTAATTACTGCTCCATCCTCAGGTGCAACACTCTGCGAAGCATCTTACAAAGGGCAACCACGCTTCTTCCCTAGACACTGACTGTGAGCCATTCGTAGAAGCAGGACATGTCTTCACATGTTAACAGCTTCTCCTGAAAAGCATTTCACTGATTTTATCTTTCCCCTTCAAACCAGAAAAACGAAGCCCAAGCCTCATAAAGATAAACTTATTGGTGTTGAAGGGCCTGTTTCTGATTCTGTATTTCTCCAGGTCTGGTAAACTAAAGTAGAGCTGTAGCAGAACCAATCGACAGGCAACCGGAGATGAAATAAGAGACAAGGCAGAACACAGGGCGATCCAAAGCCATAGGGAAAAGAATAAAGCAGCTTACAGACAGCTCTGGAAGTTCAACGCCTTAATCACAGACCAGCTTCGTGCCGTTTCGCATTAGGAACAAATCCCGTGTCACGCGAGAACAGGACGGAGGAACGAAAGAACAGAACAAATCTGGCCACGCAAGGCTGGAATTTGGCTGCGGATGGTGGAAGAGGCAACGCACCTGGGGCCGGGGCCACGATCTGCCCACGGGAACCTCCGGCTGAGCGCTCGGGGAAGGGCTGTGCCTGGCTCCAGCGGGACAGCCGGCACACCGCGTGTGAGCCCCGCAGCCCCGCCGCACCCCGCGCTGCGCCGCTGTCCGCCGCCAAAAGCGTCCCGCGGCGCGCCGCGCCCTGCGCCTCCGTTCCGCACGCGCCTCCGTTCCGCCCCCGCCCTCAGCTCGATCCCCCGCCACCCCCGGCCCGCCCGCTCCCCGTCCTGCTTCAGATTTCCTTTTATTTTTATGACACTTTTTATTCGCGTTGC
Source organism: Tetrao urogallus (assembly GCF_951394365.1). Classification (NCBI taxonomy): domain Eukaryota; kingdom Metazoa; phylum Chordata; class Aves; order Galliformes; family Phasianidae; genus Tetrao; species Tetrao urogallus. The sequence goes on from NC_136828.1 coordinate 1,042,099, forward strand.
TTTTTTTCCGCCTTCCCTCCCCCCCCCCCCATCACCGCCGACAGCCGAGGCGCGGCCCCGGGTGCCGCTCCCGCATCGCCCCGTCCCGGGAGCTGCAGGCGTGATGTACGCGAGGCTGGCGGCTGGGCGGCAGGCAGGACGCGGCACGAGGCCCCGCTGACGGCGGGAGGCTCCGGAACGGCGTCAGTCCTGGCTCGAAATGCCCAAATGTCAGGGAAAGAGCTGACAGCCAAGTACGGAAGAAGACAATAATGAGCAGAAGATTAATGAGCTATCAGCAACGGCCTTGAAAGGCCAGAAGGTGGCTGCAGTTCTCCCTTACGAGCCACGGGGCTCTCTCCCTCCAGCTCTGAGCTGCCCACTGCCCATCTGGATGCACCCCTGAAGCAAGTGTCCTCCTCCTCCCAGGGCTGGAGGAGGCGGGGGCTGTCCTGAGCCTGCAGAACCCAGCCAGGCGGCACGCAGAGCTGAGAGAAACGTTGATTTCCAGGGCACGACAGCATTGCTGTCTGCAGACAAAATCATATGCTGTGGGCTCCACGCCCATGCAGAGAAAAAGGCACAAAGGACCAGCAATGCCTCGTTTTCCTGGGTTTGATCTCTGCCCTGAGGATTCAGCCCACACCGATTCACAGCCCCGCAATGGCACCAAGTCAGTGAGCTGCACCAGCCTTACTCCAGGGAACACAAGAGGGAGGGCCGGTCGGTCAGAATGTGGTCCTCAGCTTCCACTGACACAACAGGAACTTTGTAATGGGAAGAGCTGTGAGCTGAACTGGTGGCTGCTGACATCCTGCCAGCTACAGCTGCCCAGGAGCAAGGCAGCAAAGAGAGGGATGGATATGGCTTGAGTCTGCCTTAGGCACAGGCAGGTTGTGTGCTGCATAAACAGTGCAACAGCTTCACACCGCTGTGAGATGGTCATGTGAGCACCTGTCTGGAGACTCCACACAGGACAGCTGTGCAGTCTTTCAGGTCTCTCCAGAGACTGACAATCCCTCCTGATTTGCTTGTTCTCCCCACTCCACCAACTGAGCACCAACAGAGTCATTGCAGGCATGGCTGTAACTGGAAGCAGTGGTTGCGCTGGAAAACACAGCTCTTTGGTATGAGGCTCCTTCAGGGGAGTTGCAGGAAGGAAGGGAAAAAAACAAAACGAGAAGAGAAGTGGGGTGGTTACCAAAGCTGCTAATCACAGTGCCAGGATGCCTTGGAAGGCACAGGCCAGCCCAGTGTCACATGCCTAAGGCATCCCGTCTCCAGACTTCCTCGCCCGCGATGTATGTGGCTTGCACGTGCAGGCTATCATCCAGCATCAGGAAATCTGCACCAGATAGGAGAGAAAAGAAATAGCTGTCAGAGGAACAGAGGAAGAGCAACTGGGGCAGCTGAAGCTGGCTCAGAAGAGCTGGGCTCCAGGGCTGCCTCCACACTGAGGAGTTTCTCCCCACTCCAGAAACAGGGCAGGACTGCAGTGTAGAACCATCCTTGCTCTGCTCCAAGCTCATCTGAGATGTGGGATCCTCTTCAAAAGGCTCATGAAGCATCACCAGCATCCACAGGAAAAAAAATCACCAAAGCAAAAGTCCAAAGCAGATCCTGGGCAGAGTGAGGGTCCCCAGAGCCCCCAGTGAAGCAGCAGAAGCATCCTGCATTTATAGCAGGCCCTACTTTTCTCCAGCATGCAGAAACCCTTCCCACCATCCCCATAACAGTACCTGCATCAGAATCATAATTCAGGGTCCCCTTTCTGTCTTCAATCCCCAAGAGCTGGGCAGGATGCAGAGATGCTGCCTCCAGCGCAGTCTCCACTGAGCACCCTTGGAGGAAGAAGCGTTAGTGCAGCAAACAGCCGCATCAGCAGAGCAGCCCAGTCCTTGGCTAAGGCAACTGGTGGCACTGCGGGGACCTTTGTGACAACCAAACCCACGCGCAGGGCCCCAGCGTCTTTGTCGGCACTGTCTGTGTCCTGTCCTGGTACAGTAGAGCACTAACACTGATCTGACTGCTACTGCCCTGAACTACAGGGCAGGAGGAGCTGGGAGGCCCAGTCACAGATGGCTGGAGCTGGGGAGGGGAAACATCTCTAAGGGAAACAGTAGGAAGAAGAGAACTGATTATTTAAGGTACGGGGTGGGGAAAGTCGTTCACTTTTAGGTATGGGAAAAGAGCAGAACAGTTCAACCCTACTTAGTGCTGCAGGTTAAAATGAAGCACCCCTCCTAAAGGTGTTTGTCTCCAAGGCCAGTACCACTGATGTCAGCCCTTCTCCTCGTGTCTCGGACAAGAGGGGACATCTATAGCTGAGCAGACACAGCTGGCAAGAACAAGACTTCTTCACGGGGAGGAACAGCTTGTGGACAACGCTCACCCACCTGTAGCTTCCAGAAAGTGTCGCACACACGTGTCCATGGTTGCCACACTACCACTCAGGGTCTTTGTGCCTGGGAGAGAACAGGACAGCACTGAGCAGAACCCCAAAGGGGCAGAAATCCTGGGTCATGTGAGGAGCAAGTTGAAGGGCTCTCAGCCACTGCTGAGGAGTAACAGAGAGAGGCAAGAGCGTTCGTGCTGGCAGTGAAGGGAGACGCATGAAGATGTCACCATGCAGCTCCCCTGTTAAGACCAGCTGGACTGGCTGAAACTCTAGCTCACAATGCAGGCACCTGCTGCCAGAGACAGAGGGAGGGAAGTGACAAAGGAATAGCCCTCCAGAATATCTTCCCAGTCTCCAGCTGTTTGCAGATTAGGGAGCTTACTTAGGAGAAAGTGATGATGCTGCAGTAAAGACAAGGGACAATAAATAACAGTGGGATTTCTTTGTCCTTTCTGACCATGCACCAATTTCTAGCATCCACCCTACTTGGCAAGGAGATCAAAGGTGCTGTAGACAAGCTAAAAATTGTCAAATTCCTCCTCACTCCAACAAGACAGGTCAATTTTCCTATTCGTGAGATGCACCCCTCTCCTCGCAATCAAGTTATGGCAGAGATATTAAATGATCAGGCAACAAAACCCAAGATGGCACAAGCGCTGCTTCACGCTGACGAGCTCTGCAAGGCGTGCTGAGCTCTCCAGGAATAGGCACGAGTGATATGACCGTGTGCAGCTCTTTGGCAAGAGGCACCTACCTGCAATGTAGGTGTTGAGGCCATCGATCTCCACCACCTGCTGGCCCAGTGTATGCCGACCTGGTGCCAGCCCCATGCCAGCAATAGCGTCCGTCACCAGCACCATGCCTGAGGAATGCAAGGAAACAGGCTGGAGCAGCTTTGCAACTAATCCCACTGCATTATAATCTGAGCTCTGTGCCACGCCAACCCCCCCTGAGAGGTACCAAGACATCTCCAGCCGCATCCAGCTGAGGTGACAGGCTGCGGATTAAGACTTCTTTCAGACAGCACGATAACAAGCCACGGCAGTCGTGGGAGATGGCACAGCATTTGTGATGCTGGTGACACCACGCTGCTGCCACTGTGTGGGCACAGTACGGCCTACCTTTGGGGTGGGCTCGATGGGCGATCCGCAGGGCAGCAGGGTTGGTGTGGATGCCATCAGAGATCATGCCGTAGAAGACCCTCCGCCCAGCAGGAATCTTATCACTTGTCAGCAGCCCCACGATCCCAGGGTCACGATGGTGGAACTACCCAAAGTGGGAGAGGAAAAGATGATGGGTGTCAGACCAGGACTCGCGGGCTGAGACCCTTCCTGCTGTCATCTCTATCAAACAGTGCCTGGCAGCTGGGCACTTCATCCATTATCAAGCGTAACCAGGCAACCCCTCCAATTTCAAGAGACTGCTACAGCTTTGACTCTCTTAAGTCAGGCAGTAGAAGCATGAAGCCAGAGGTTCTGTGCTGAAATTCCACTGCAAGGCCTGGTACAAAACAAGTTGATGATGCAAGTAAGCATTTGTGGGGAGCAAGAGAGAAAGCAGTGAAAGCAATGCTGGCACAGGACAGATGCCCTTGGCAACTCACCGGCAGCATGGCATTGAAGAGGTGAGTGATGAAGGTAGCACCATGCTGCACAGCCTCCTCAGCCTGGGAGAGGTTAGCCACCGAGTGACCTGGAACAGAGACCACTGCGTGATTCTTCTGCTCATCTCTGCATTTATTTTCCCAGAGGAACACCCAAGAGTAAAGATGCTCTGTTAGGGCTCTGCTCTGAAGGTCCACCCTGGGCTTAGGTGAGCACCAGCCTTGTTGCTGAGCTGTCTGACCACAACCAGTGGGGACTGGCAGGAGGGGATTCACCTGAACACACTGGTCACAACAGTCACAAACGCTGCCTTGCTCCTACAGGCACTGGGGAGAGTTGCCTTCTGGCTGGGCTACAAGTCCTAGGATTTGCATTTCTGCTCTCCTCAGATATTTCAAGGCTTTATACAGAGAGGTGTCAAAGACGTAGGGAGACAGTGGGCAGTTCTCCAAGAAATGAAATGTTGATAAAACAAAATCCAGAAAGAAAATGTTGTTTTCCCTAACATGGACAGCAGATCTGTTGCCTTTCTTTGTCTTTACGTGACTGTGAGACAAGATATCTCTGCTGCACAAATACCCAACCGAATTAAGGTTCAGTTTCACCTTGAAGAAAGGGTGGTGAGAGTGGTGGGAGAGGTCTTCAGCTCTTCTAGTTGTATAACCGAGTTATCAAGACTCAACAGCAACCTTTGGAAAACAGTATCACCTGTCAAATAAGGCCTAAAGCTGCTGAACTTCAGAGTTTGAACCTTTCCAAGTAGTCAGCCTGGAATTACATCCTTATTAAACTGAACGTTAAAAAAAAAAAAAAAGAAAGAAAATTATGACTGCTGTTCTTTCCTGTGTTTTCCCAGCACCAGTGCTACCCTGTGCAAAACTACAGGAGCCCTTCGACCAACCTTTTGTTTGCAGACAGGGTGACAGATTTACAGCATCAACTGAGTTCCCTGTATGTCACACATCTGTCACCCTCCCTGGAGGCCAGGAAAGGGGTGACATAAGGAGATACCACCCAGCCCAGCCACACAGAGACACCATTAGAGATATCACAGCCCTGGGCTGCCCGACCCATGCTGCATGTGACACGGACAGACCGAGCCTCCCCCCAGCCCTTACCGAGTGAGACACAGATGCCTCGCTTGGTGAGTTCCTGGATCACCTCATTGCTCCTCTTTATCTCTGGGGCCAAGGTGACAATGCGGATGCAGTCCAGGGACCCGTAGGTGGCAAGCAAGTCCTGGAAGGCATTTTCCTCGAAGGTGCGGATGCAGTGCTCTGGGTGTGCCCCCTTTTTCTCCTTGCTGATGAATGGTCCTTCCAGGTGAGCCCCTGCTCAAAGGGGAACAGAGTCATCTTTCTTCCTCTTCCAACCAAGGAACAAGAAACCTGCCGTGTCCATCCTGCTCCAGCCAAGCTCTTCCCATTCTCCCACAGTAAAGCAGAGTTCAGGTAAATCAGAGCTCAGTACAGCAACAGATGCAGCACTGGCCAGCCCCATAGCCGTTACTCTGTCAAACCCCATAGGGCTGATAGCAGAGCACACTGCAAAGGCTGGGGACAGGTTCAGGGAGACAGCAGGCCTGTGCCCACCTATGTATCCCTGCCACCGAGAGAGCTTCAGCTCCCAACTCTTCTGTTCCTAAAACAGCTTCTTTTTCTTAAGAAGGAAAAGGATAAACAACAGGCACCAAATAGGACAGTGACAAAATCACTTACCTAGGATACCAGCTCCGTGAGCTCCACCATTTCTTACACTGATCTGGGGAAGAATCTATAGAAAGGGGTTAGTCAGACACCTCACATACACAGCACTGCCAAAGCAACCCAAACCTTGGGCTCCCACAGAGCTGCTGCACCACCAGAAACGAAAAGCCAAGCAGCTCACAAAGGAAAAGCAAGCTGCAAGCCCCTCTGTGCAAGATAGCTACCTGCTGGCCTGGGAAACACTGCTGCCTCAGTGGTGTAAAGCTTAAGGGCAAGAAACCTGGGGCTGTTCAGGTCCTTGTGTCCACAACTCATCCACTATGGCAGCCGTCTCATTGTCTGAAGACGAGGCTGAGGAACCAGCCTTGGCTCTCTTGTACCAGCATCAGCTCTTTATCACCCTAAGGATAAGAGGTGGAGAAAGTCACTCACCTGGTGGTACACGGATGGAGGGGATGTCACCAGGGTGGGACAGAAGGAGGTCACTCCATGGGAGAGTATTTTCTGACCGACCAGGTCAATCCCTGATCTGAAATCATCCGTAGCCAGGGAGAAATCCACCCCAAAGCCTCCTGCACCATGAACAAAACAAAGGTGAAGCCGCAGGCTCCGCAGCAGCCAGGCAGTGCTGCCCAGAGCCCCATCTCCAGCCCGGGCCCAGCAAGGCACTGGGGCTGCACCTGACGATTCCCAATCCCAAAACGCTGTGGAACCATTTGGGGTGAGCAGAGCAAGCCTCCAGCTTTGCACAGCACAGCCTGGAAGCAAAAAGGCTTCACCAGCACTTCTGCCCCAAATTCCCGAAGTTCTGACAGCGCAAACCCAGCCAACACCATCCATTCCCCCCAGCACAGAGGAAGGGGCAGCGGCGTGCACCTCACCGTTGATTTGCACGTCGATGAAGCCCGGGGCGAGGATGCAGCCCTTGCAGTCCAGCTGGACGTCGGCAGAACCCTTCTCGTCGAAAAAGAGTTTCTCGGGGTTGAGGATCTTCCCCTCCCGCACCCACAGATCCTCCCTGCGGGGACACCACGCTCACACCACGCTCACACCCCGCCCGGGGCCCCCGCACCCCGCACCCCGCGCGGTCCCACTCACCGCTGCAGGCGGCGGCCCCGCAGGAGGCGGCAGTTGGTGAACTGCACGATGGGGGCGTCCGACACGGATTTGTTGGACGGCATCGCCGGGCCGAGGGAGTCGACCCGCAGCGGGGCTGCGCGAGGGCAGGGCGGGACCGCGGAGCCGGCGGCCGGGCCGGGGCCGGGCTCCTCCCAGCGGCCCCGGGCCCACACTCGGACCAAAGGCCGCAGCCGGGCCCAGAGCCCGGGACCGCCGGCGGAGGGCGGCGGGCAGCGGGGAGCGGGGCGGGGCGAGGAGCCGCGCTTACCCCGGGGCACCGCCGGTCCTCTCACGTGAGCGCCCCGAACGGCCGCCCCGCCCCGCCCCGCCCCGCCCCGCACATGACCGGCCCAAGGGCGCCGCCATCTTGGGGAGGTGGCAAAGGGCCACCGCCATCTTGGGGAGGTCGCGGTTTCTCCACAGCCGCCGGCGGGCAGGGAGCTAAATTCAGATGTCAAAAGTCACAGAATCACAGGGTTGGAAGGGACCTCAAGGATCATGAAGCCCCAACCCCCTGCCACACACAGGGCCACCAACCTCCCCATTTCACACCAGCCCAGGCTGCCCAGGGCCCCATCCAACCTGGCCTTGAACACCTCCAGGGATGGACGGGGCATCACAGCCTCTCTGGGCAGCTGTTCCAGCACCTCATCGCTCTCTCTGTAAAGAACTTCCCCTGACATCCAACCTCAATCTGCCCTCCCTCAGCTTCAAACCATTTCCCCTCATCCTGCTGTTATCCACCCTTTCCAAGAGAAGGTTTTGAGGTCTTTCCCAACCATAACAGCTCTGCAATGCCACATCTGAGCTCCTGTGGAGGCTGGCAGAAGCGTACGCTGGTGTCCCAGTGCAGCGTGCTTCAGGGCTCTTGAGAAGGTGTGCAGAGCACCAGTAGGAAGGCTGTGATTCCTGGGGAATCCCACCTCAAACACAGCATTTCAAACATGGCGGGCTGGAAGAAGCGGGAGGCAGCGGGCACCCATCTCCTGCACGGACCACGGGAGCCGTCTCCTCGTTACCTCATCCCACACAGCTCCCGCTGCCTCCTGCCTTGTGCTCAGATTATGAATGCTCGGGGCAGAGTCTTTTTGCCATTGAATCTGTGCTGATTCCAGTTTAGAGCCCTTTAGTGCAGAAGGTGGCCCAGAGGATCAATGCCAAAGGACTGAGGCAGCCCTGGTGCCTTCATCTCCACAAGTTAGCTGTGTTCCCAGCCCTTGTATCACCCAGACAAGGCTGCTGCAGCCCTCAGTGCGCCATGCATAGCACAGCTCCCGGCCCATCCTTGCTGTCAGAGCCCTGTCACATCTCCATGCTGTTCTCCCCAGCATTGCTGAGCGAGCAGCCCTATGCCAACACCAGTTAAATGGCATGGAAATGTTACATTCGAGTATTCATGTTTTATCAGGCAAAGTTCAAAGGCCTGGGAGGTCAGACAAGAGGGATTAGTGGTTCCTAATGGCTTTTAAGTCTGAATTTGTGAATAAGTAACTCTGGCTTGAGTGGCTGCAGAGGCTCGTTCCTCCCCAGGGAATGAGGAGTCTGCCTGGAGGAGCTGCTCTGCTTTGTCCTCATGCATTGCACCCGCATGTGACTGCCTGCTGCAGGCATGTGTACGGCGTGGGGCCGAGGGGCTGTGCTCACTGTGAAGGGAAGTAGCGCTGCAGGCTGTGATGCATCCGTCCTGCTTGTGGTTATTTACCTCCTGAAAGGGAACCATAGGCAGATGCAGGTCTGCTAATTGCTGAAGGAATGGCTGATCCTCAGCCCCAAGAGCTGGCAGTGTGCTGGAAATTGTGTAACTGCTCAGAAATCTGGCTAGGCACAACGCTACACAATAACTACACGAACAAGATGAAACCATAATTGTTTATTGGCTTGGGCAAAGTAAGGTTTCTGGAACCCCTCACTTTGCTGTTCTGCTCTCAGCTTCAGGGAAAGAAAGTTAACTGTGACCTGGACATGTAAGTCATTCCTTCTTTTAAATGTTACTTCTAAGCTGACAGCATTGCTGTAGGCAGGCTGCTCCAGTCATCTGACAAGTCTGCAGCAGCCTGGGAGAGAAGACAAAGCTATTCTGTGCTCCAAGTGCCAGCCCCAGGCTGTCCTCACCAGTACACCATGCCACCAGTGGTCCTTCTGATGTCTGCATCTCTGTGGGCAGAAGGGAAATCATGTCTGACCACCATAATGTTAAACTTTGCTCTAATTAAAGCAGTATCCCCACTGAACTCTGTATTTACTCCTAGATGTCTGCTTGCAGACTTTCCCTTCCATTCTCTTTGCTCCGTGTTGCTGCAGCAGTGTCCAACCAACACTTGCTCTCGTTGTATCTAGTTCAGTGTCCCACAGCGTTGCAGAGTCAATTACCTCGTCAAGAACTGTGTCTAAGCAGGGTGCTGATGTGAGCTCCTCTGATGAATCATGTTGAGAAAAGAAAAATGAAGTGAAATGTAATGGTCCATGAACATAACATCCCCGTCTAGCCAGGAAGTTAATGTAGAGATCAGCATTTAATACTGTACTTATTCCACATGTCAGTGCTTGTCTGCACAACAAAGCTACCTTTTAGTGTCAGCAGGATGCCAGTAAAGGCCATTGAAATGGAGAATGATGTTAGTTTATCCCAAGAAAACTACACACAGCCTGGTTTGGGAATGTGAGGCTAGGAGCGGCTTCAGGCAGGTTTTACTCATCGTGGTTGAATTATCCATCCTCAGGGGCACCCAGCAGCATGTCAGTGAGAATGACTTGTGGCTTTAGTACGGCTAAAGAGACTCCAAAACCAGAAAATTAGAAAATGAATCCTAACAATGTATCTCAGGCCTGTTTATTCAAGCCAATAACCTTCTAAGGGCAGAAGCACCTTTCCAAACAGCTAAATTCAGATGTCAAAAGGCACACAGAGCACCCAAACGGCTTACAGCCAAACGGCATTTTCACATGCATGTACATTCTGACAGCATGTGTGACAGCATGTTGTGACAGCAGTTTTCCTTGGCAGTGGAAGAAACATCCAGGTAGTTACACGTGGTAACGTCCACTATAACAGAGCTTGCCATGGGGCCCAGCCTGCCAACAGCTTCACCAACCCTTTGGCAAAATATCTATGATGAAAGCCAGAAGCGAGCCACTGAATCACAGCACTGGGAGATGGCCCTGACCTCCCTCTGTTCTGCTGCATGAACAAACAGAACAGCCTGCTCTGAGACAGCAGGTATGGGAATCTGCCTCAGCAATGCTGTAGGTGCATTACCCAGCCCAACTTCATGTCACCCATCTCCACTTAAGGATTGTCCCTTTGGATGCTCTTTATTTCACAGAATTAAACCAACCCTGCCTTGCCTCACCAAGAATCACACGCTCCTCCTTTAATAACTGCATGCTCTTTCTCTCCACTGCCCCAGTAACAGGCTGAGGGAATCACAAGCAGTAGCTTCACTTGTTTTTCCCTTAGCAAATCATTTCTTTTTCAGGTCAAGTTATTTTTAACCTGGCTCAATTCCCAAATCAGATTCACTGCCTCGCCACAGGAAAAGCTGTAGCAGAACGTTTGGGAGAAACAGGGGAGGCTCACAGATGTGAGCAAAGGTACAGGTACCAAAGCAAGGAGGGCTTAGGCTAGCTCTGCTGCCAAAATAAAGGCTTGTGGAGATGCAGATTTGGTTTCTCATTTTTCACGTGCATTCCCAAGGAGGTCTAAAAATTGTTCTAATGAACAGGGACCAGAGATGCTGCTCATATCTGTGAGCTGGACACCATGCTGACCTTGGGAACTCCGGGGGTTTCCTAAACTAGCCCTCAGCTCGAGAGAGACAAAACCATTGGACCAAGGTGGTCATCACCCTCTGCTGCGTGAGGCCGTCCCGTCACCCTGCCCCCTCTGAATGAAGCTGGGCACTGCATGAACAGCTAAATCCACATCACTGACAAAACATACAGTGCTACCTCCATTTCACTACAAAACAGCAGCGGAGACTGTTCAGCGTCACATTCAAACTGGAGTAAAGCTGGAAATGGGATCCAGATGTTCAAGGGCATCTCCAGCTTTCCCCTTATATATACACCTTTCTGCAGCTCTTATTGCTTGGTTTGGTTTACACTGTTCTGTTTGGCATTGCTCACTTCGATCCCCTGTAATGCAGCAACCACAGGAACCCAGGGTGCAGGAGCAGGGGTTTCGCTGGAACAGATCCCCCATCCCTGCAGGCATTCAAGGCCAGGCTGGATGTGGCTCTGGGCAGCCTGGGCTGCTGGTTGGCGACCTGCACTCAGCAGGGGTTGGAACTGGATGAGCACTGTGCTCCTGTGCAACCCAGGCCATTCTGTGATTCTGTAATTCTCCAAACAGGAGTTACTTTATTGCAATTAATTTTCAGATGCATTTGGATTTACTAAAGCAGTCCTAAAAAGCAGTCACTGACCAACATAGGTAGGTTCTGCTTCTACAGCAGAGCATTAAATAATTTAAAAAATCACAGCATTTGGTGAGGAAAAAAACCCCAAAATACGAAAGCTAACAAAGCGAAAGGTCAGCAAGCTCTTCCAACGTATTGTCTATGCTGACAGCATTGGAGAGCAGGCATCCCTCGCCTTTACCTAGCTTGAACCGACTGCTAATGGACATTACCCTCTGCTGCTGCAGAGCCATTCTGTTCTGTTCTCTCTGCAGGGCTGACTCACTCTGCAGTGCACGCAATCTGCCACATTACACAGAACTATTTATGTGCCAGCAGACGCCACCTCTTCTCAGTCAGGCCCGCCACGAGGCTGTCGTTCCATGCTCTGGGGCTGCCTGCTCTGCTCTTCCAAAGCAAAGTCAATCCCTGGTGGATGGGGCTGCACTCAGACCTAGCAGAAGAGCAGTTAGTAAATGAAGGAAAGGGGCTGAAAGGTCTGTAATTTTCTTAGTACCTTGAATCACCTCAGAAATCTGGTGACACAGTAGCCTCACCAGAGGACTTGAAAGGCAAGTTTTCACCTGGGAGTCACCAGTGAGGATCTAGAGCACGGCTGTAACAGAGAACAGCCATCGGAGTTAGACTGTTAATTTTACTCCTGGTGTTCAAATGCCAGATTTGTGTGCCAGATTTTGATCCTGGTGTTCAAATTCACTTGCAGGTTCAAATACACCAGGATTCGAAGCCAATCCTTTCCCTTTCACAATAACCCTGGCTTTTTTTTTAAGCTGTTCTCACGATTTGTGTGGGTTTATAAATGCAGAAGGCTTGGCACTCCAAGGCATAAATCAAGATGCTGTTGATGGCATTTTATCTGTATTTGGTTATGTAAGTATCCATCGTGATTCTAAGCCTGGTAACCAACACTGTGGCTATGCCAGGATCCGAACGAGTTCCTATAGGCTGGTGCCTTCACATTGCTCTTGTTATCCCAGAGATCAGACTACCACAAGCATTTGGTTGCTCCCAAACACGCTTGCTTATATTCTTCTCATCTGGCCAAAAGCGAGGCTGGCAGCATGTCCTCCTCATAGGCAGATCTCAAATGATTTCACCCAGCCAGGCCCTTCTCCTGCCACACAAGAGCAGTGCACCTCCTCCAGACAGCCCAAATCCACCATCACCTCTCCCAGCTACAGGCTCTTCACAGAAGCACTCATTGCAATCACTGCAAGGAGACTTTAATATACTGTAGTTTCCAGAAGTGTTCAGAACATCTGAGAAAACACAGCTCACAGGGTCCGAGTCCACTGCTTTTCCTCAGGAAAATGGGATCGATGTGATTCAGATCAGGAAACACTGAAGAGACATTTTCCTCCCCATCCAATTCTGTTTCCATCCCCATCCCATTCAAACATGCAGGGCTTTCCATGAACCAGCCCACATCTCTGTACCACTGAGCACTACTGAGAGCGTTGCTGAGGGTGCCCTGAAGTCGAGCCACTTGAAACAAAAGCCATGGTTCTCTCCAGCCCGGAGCCAAGCAGCTGACAGCCTATCACACGAACCCAGGCAGACATCTTTTAGCCAACAAACCAGTTAGCTTGTTAACAATGCTGCTGGGTGGTCTCTAGTTTAAAGATCAGCTATTCTGAAGGTGCACATGTTCCTATCAGGTTAAAGCTCAGAGTGGTGATGCTCAGTGGCTCCCAGAGCTCTGGCCACAGCTGTGTTGTGCAGAGCTGCCCATTGCACTGCTATACCTGAGATACAGCTCTGCCGTACCAGCATTCCCAGTCACACAGATAAATCATTCCAGACCTCCCAGCTTGATTACCAAGATGCTACTACATATCTAAGTAATGTTAACTTAGATAATGAATCAGAAAAAGCTCTTTCTGTTCCCCAAACTATTAAAGGCCACATACTTCCCAAATGGACTCTGGATAACATCTGCAAGCACTAGCTTTGGAAGGGTCCAACATACAGCTCCTATGGGAGCTCCAGCATTGTTTTGTGACATCCACAAACCCCCTGGATGGGAGAACTCTGCTTCAGTGCTTCCCAGCTGCAACAGCAGACTTCTCAGCTTGAATGCTCCTGACTTTCAAAGTATGAGTTCCTAAATGAATCCATTTTGTTGATGAGACAGTCGTTCAGGTACTCCAGCAGCAATCCATGCTAACAGCGCAGCTTCCCCTCCATCCAAGTCCTGCAGAGCAATCAGGACATACGGTCACTCAGCAGCTCCCATTCCTTGCCACACACAGCAGTTTGTACCCTTACTCCCACACTGCACAACCACACAGCAAAGCACCACCTGACCAGGCAGAGCCAAGCACTGACAGCACCGCAGCAGCCCAGCATTCTGCTCACAGCACAGCCCAGGCAGCAGCAGCATCCATCGCTCTTTGCCCAGGAAGAAAAAAGAATGCGTTCAGCAGTCATCAACTTCCACATAGCACTCAGTCACTTCCAAGGCCCTGCCTCCCCCTCTTAGAACCCCTCCTCTCCCCAGAGCGGCAGCAAAAGCATTAAATCAGAGGCAGAAGAGTCGTTACAGCAATGTAGTGAGGAAGTTTTATTTGGAAACATCGTATAAGTTCGTAACCCAACAGTGGGTGCACAACTCTGATGCCAGAGCATACGCAGTTACTACTGAAACACGGGAGTGTTTCGGACAATTGCTGTAATAAAACACAAGATTCTCATACTCCAATACCATGACACTACAGCAATCTTTAGAATCAAAGTTACATCCAAGGAATTCTCTGCACTTACAATTGACCCCACAGTGTAATCTACCTATATATAAGATTAATATATATAGCATGGGAAATTGAAAATCTTTGCTCCATAGATGTATGAACATGTCAAGTCCTTTATAAATAAACATCCAGTGAAGAGAAAAATTACATTTCTAGTTCATATTTATACATAAAGTACTAACAGCAATGGGTGGAAAATTGCACGCAGGCCACCCCAAGCCACGCAGCAGGCTTGGAGCTGCCCAACCAATTTAATATTGAATTACACACATGACGGACAAGTCACTAACGTACATTGCGCATTTACAAGAGATCAACTACCAAATTGGGACAACTGTACACATTGGAGAGACCATTTCCATTCTGGAGCTTTGTTTTTTTTTTTTAAATGCTGATTTGTTACATCTCTTTACATCATACTGCGACGTTTACTTTGTGGAGAGGATAAGGGCAACAATGAGGCCGTAGAGACCCAAGACTTCAGCGAAGATCAAAATGAGGATCATGCCCACAAATAACCTGGGCTGCTGTGCTGTGCCCCGTACTCCTGCATCACCCACGATGCCAATGGCAAAGCCAGCAGCCAGACCGCTGAGGCCCACGCTCAAGCCAGCACCCAGCTGAAGAAAGCTCCTGTAGGACAGATGAAAAGAAGGCTCAGTGGCAAGCAGCAGGACGTCACCTTCCATCTTCAGGATGAACTTAGTCCCTCTCTTCGGGAAGCGGGGGGCAAACAAACATCTAAAGAGAACCTCTTTCCTGCAGAAAGATCTCTACTCATTTAAGCAAGCACAGCACATCTCATGAAGCAGATGCTTCCCATGACTCCTAGCTCCAGTACTTACTCTGGGCTCACTGTAGCATTCACACTAACGCCTATCCCAGTGATGTGCAGCCTATTCATGGCTGCTTCTCCTTCCTGCCTTCAGCAGCCATATTACACAGCCATGGCATACACTGGTGAGAAGCCCTCCTGCAGCACAAGAGTTGTACATGGAGTGAATACGGACAGGTCAGTCAGGGATGCTCTGGCTTTCCAGATGAGGTGCCTGAAGAGCAGAACTTAAGAGTCTGACCACCTGGTTCCTTTGCAGTTACATTTCCACCTGCTGTTTCTTAGATAAAGGCTTACAGCTCAGCCAGCCACAATGCTCATCTGCGCTCACATGTACAGCAGCACAGCTGCCTGCTCTGTTAGGCCTCAGAAGCATTGTTTTATTCTGACATCTATCAAGCTAGAGCTAGCTACTCTCAGAAGCTGAGCAGATTAAGTTTCAGACTATGGCTGGTATAGAGGTACAATGCATAGCCTGAGGATTGATTCACCAGCATGTAAAGAAGCAAGCAACATGAATTATTCACTTGCATCTCCCAGGCAACAGGAAAGCTATTTAGATTAACTCGTGAGAAGACCTGCGTACTCCATGTCTAGAATGTGACACTGGAAACAAACTCAGGCCCCCATCCCCTGGCTGCACCACTTTTCTGGAGACATAAACCATGACTGTACCTCACAATACTGCTTCTGATCTGTCAGCTAACACATCTCTATTACCGATGCTAAGACACTGCGTAGGACAGCTGAAGTCCAGTTGGTGTTCTTGAGGTCAGCTTGGGAGCATTCAACATTCACGGCAACCCACACTTTCTGAAGAGCTTAATGAAAAATCTACCCATTCCAGAGCATCCAAATTTCAACGAAATTCACAGATACAGAACTTACTTGAATAGTGTGATAGTTGGTGAAAGGGCATTGGCAATGAGGACCGCCACTACGAGGCCATAGATAGCTATAATACCCGCCATGACAACAGGAATAATCGACTTCATGATGAGCTCAGGCCTCATGACAGACATGGCTGCAATACCCGTGCCACTCTTCGCAGTTCCATAAGCGGCTCCCAAGGCTGCAAGAGAAAAGACACATTAGGAAGTTCCCCAAATAACGCTGCCTTTGTCAGATGGCAGCATCAGAACAGCTCAGTCAGCACAGGGAAGAATTGTGCAAGGCTAACTTGGTCACTTGACCACCTGGTGTGTCAGGGAGGAGCATTCCCTTAAAGCATGGGGAAGTGACTTACCCACAGTCCTGAAATGAAACTGCTGCTGCTCAAGCACTACTGGCCACAGAACATCCCCTGAGCCGCCAGCTTCACAGCAGGGCAAGCACTGCAGCACAAATGCATTCCCTACTTAGGTCTGCATTTGAACTTGTTACCTTGGCATTTGTGCCCTCCCTGAATCCAGAATGCAGAGGCTCTCCTCAGTGGAATTTGGGAAGAAACATAGCAAAGCAGGCTTTGCTACTGCAGCAGGATGCAGCCTGATTGAGAGCCATAGCTCTTATCATTACTGAACTTTGAGTTCTTAAACACCCCCAGTGTTTAACAGGTCGCCTTGTGTTATCCCACACGAGGCCTTTTCTACCAGAGAAGGGGTATCTGCCCCATGCTCTGACTTGGGATGAAACACACAGCTTCATCAGATAGATTGAGACAGCAGTGACTGTTCATATTCCTGCTACACTTTGTTCCTTGGAGAAAGGACTCCCTCCTTCCATGCAATACCTCCACCTGATGAAGCATTCAGGTCCAAACACTCGCTAACCCAACTGCTGGACTCAGGAAGAGCAGCACAGCTTGCAGTTCACCACCACAGCCACCACACAGACCACCACAGCCACCTCCTCACCCCTAAGGTCCTCCCACCACCTTGGAGGTACTGAACACGCAGCCTGCAGCACACAAACCCAAAGCTTGGTCTCCAAAGCAGCAAATGGGCTCATCACCTTTAACAGATTACTGCCAGAAACAAGAGCCCCGATGTACTGCCTCAAAAGAGTTACTTCTGACCTGAAAGCTTTAAAATAGTCTCATAAAAGTTCTTTCTTTGATTCTGAAGTGTTTAGAAAGACCCATTTTGTTTCAGCCTTGCTCTGGAGTACATTAGGAAGTCCACCTTTGGACTGCACTCAGCACCACTGGAAGATGATGAGTAGCTGAGCAGCCACCCGTGACCACAGCTGAAATAGCACCAGCAGCAAGGTAAGGGCCACCTCATTCCCTGACACCATGGCATCAATACTCAAAGGTCTGAGTCCTGATTAAGTAGCACGAAAAATACTCCTGCCTGCTCAAAATGGCCACAAAAAAGTACTGCAAACAGGCATTTCAAATGCTTGTGCTGTCCAGGGACTCCTTACATGCAAGTCTGGCTGACCCTTGGTAGGAATTAAGCTTCCTAGAGGGGAGAGTTGTTTGTTCCACACGGATGTGTAGCTGCCTCTTACACTAGTGGAGGATGTTACAAAAGAGCTGCTAGTTTTTCAGATGGTTTAGGCTGTTCACTCTGCTATTCTCCCCTATCTAGTTAAAGCCAACTCAAGCAGCCAAGAAGGAAGGGTAATCCTCTCAGCTCTGCACACCAAAAGTTCAGGAGAGTAAGGGCTACAATCACATAAGACTCCCTCCCAGAAGTGGTTTTAGTTAAAGACCAGAAGGAAAGCCTCATCAACTACAAATTAGTTCTGCATTAACAAAGATCTAACCTCCTGTAACCCGGATCCTTTTCAAGTCTTTCCTATAAAGAGACACATAAAGAACTGTTTGGTGCAGTTCAGAAGTAGATTGTTCCATTTGTTCTGCAGTTTTATTGCAACCAGGAGACGGGTTTGACTCGCCTTGTAGGTGAAGTCCAGAATTCATTGCAGAAACTTAGTTACAATATCAGTGATGCTAGCTGAACATGGCTACCCCCTAGGGCATCTAGAAGATTGCTCTGCCTTGAATTAGGAGCCTTTTCTTTCATATTAAACATCCGAGGAATGGATGCAAGTGGAATCAAGATTCAAGTCACCTTCCAGCCAAAGCTTTTAGTAGAAGCCACTTCTGCCTAAGCTTCCACAGTTCTCTCTAAGGCCTGCAAGAGGAGCGAAGTTCACTGTTCAAAGCTACATCTGTCATTACTTCCTCCAAATCTGAGGTTTCTTTGAGGTGTTGCAATTAACACGGCAGTGGATTACAGAAATGGGTTTTGCAATAGCGCATACAGAAAGCCAGCCTGATTGAGTTTTTGGGGAGGGGCAGTTCTAGTCAGTTTCTAGTTATCTATCCCCAAAACCTACACAACAGACAACTGTTAGCACACTGACTTTATCTAGGCCGTTTATGAAACAAAGTCACCCACACTGTGGCAGCGAGTTGCCACACAGCTTACACTTAGCACTGACCAGCTGTTTGTCCCCCATCAGAACAGCACAAGCACATCCAGCCTCAGAGCTGGCACATCTGCACCCCACCAGCATTCATCAGCATTCTGCCCAGCAGCCTCACACCAGAGGTCCCCA
Organism: Tetrao urogallus; assembly: GCF_951394365.1. Taxonomy (NCBI): domain Eukaryota; kingdom Metazoa; phylum Chordata; class Aves; order Galliformes; family Phasianidae; genus Tetrao; species Tetrao urogallus. Next base: position 1,060,418 of record NC_136828.1, read on the forward strand.
CACTTCCACTAAGCTTACAAGGCAGCTTGCCTCATCCCTGTCCACTAGCCTCAGAAGCGCTCCTTGTGCTTTTGACGCTGCCCTTGAGCTGCATCCCAGGGAGCAGGCCCACCTCCCCACCGCACAGCTGCTCAGCGCGGGCCACGCAGCACCCAGGGCACTTCTGTACATCTGGGCTTCCACTTCTTGACAGCCGTGAATGTTTGAAGCACTGCACGCACTACGTTCAGAATGCTCCAACTGAGTTGCAAATAAAGTATTTTCGGAATCTCAGAGAACAAGGCTTGAAGGGATCTATGTGAATGGCAATAAGGAGCGAAACAAGAGTTTTGCTCATCAGTGTTACATACTATGACTCCAAATACTGACATCAGATCAACACAGCTCAGTCTCTCTAACACAGAGGCCAATTAGACTGTCATTACTTTCAGAGCAAACCCTGCCTTTATGGCAGCTATCAAGACACCTCAGTGATAAAGGAACAGCACTTTGCCATCTAGCTTTATCAGGGGAAGAAGCCATGCTGCCTATAACCAGGAATTGTGCCATTCAAAAGCTCAAAGGTGTGCAACACAAGTTCACGCATCATTTGAGGCTTACTGCCAGTACACCTGTTTCAAAGGTAACTCAAACATGAAGAATTTCTGTAGGGTAATGCCTTGAACTCATGCTACAGCTGCTTTAGTACCACTCCTAGGACAAAATGCACTGCCATGAGACCACAGATGTGCTACATGGTGCCTCTATCAGCCAAAGGTGGGAGCAGCAGCAGTGTGACAGCACAGCTCTGAGATGAAGCGTGCACTAGAAAGCAATATGCCACGCAGGCAGTGGCTGCAGGAAGACCAGTCTTACCAGAGCAAAGGCTTTCACTGCAACTTTGACACTGTTAGCACTCGTCATCTGTGCTGTAGGTCAGTGCTAGCACAAGTGTCAGGACCAAGCTGCTGTAGCTATAGCTGCAGTGCTCAGTGAGGTCGTGCACCAAGCACATCAATCCTGCAGCTAAGACAGCTGCAAGCCACCTCATGCAACACCCCAACACCCCTCCATGCACAAAGAGGCTGTTCCCAAAAGCCTTACAGTTCCTGTGCAACTCTGCAGGCGCACATGGACAACTCCTGTAGCCCCATGGGCACTGACACACACTGACCACCACGAGGCTTCAAGTCAAAGCACCACTCCTATAGATGCGACTTCTAGCAGTCTGAGCAGCTGTGATGAATGCAGATGTGGTAGGAATCAGTCATGCACCTCCAGCAGCATCTGACCCATTCAGAGCTGTGATTCCTCGTGTCCCACCACAGAGATGCAGGTTTCCACACGGCAGTGGCAGAGGAAAAATTCCCACAGCACTTCAGCTGGACTTCCTTGGATTAATAATACAAGTCAAACTTCCAGACAGACAGAATGCTGTCTGCTATCATGGCAAGACTGAAAGACCATTCTGGATGAGAACGTGCACCCTGAGTCTTCTCTAATTAATCCAGCATCAAATGGGCTGTCCTGTGCAATAGGCAGGCTTGCCTTCTACCAGACAGCAGGAACCAGTTCACCTGAAGACCTGCTAATCCTCAATCAGGCTGTTAACCTCCGCAGGATTCTGCTAGAGGTGACAGCTGGGTCAAGCACAGCCCTTGCTCTGCCACGCCGGGCTCATGGTCATCTTCAGAGGTGGGAGGCAACCCAGCAGTGCTGAGGCCCCTCCACACCACTAAGTTTAACACAAACACAGCCCTACCTCAGATCAAGGTCACAGACGCTCCACAGCTGCTTTGGCAAAACCCTGTGATGCACAGCTGCCCCTTCACAGGGCAGCCACAAGAGTGAAGAGGTACCTGGAACCCACACAGCATCAGAATGCAGAGCTGGAGAGCAGCTGCAGCCCATCTCCAGGGATGGCTGCAGGGGTAACAGGCGCTGCCCTGCAGGGAGAGGCAGCCTGCAATTCTTGACTTGCATCACCCACGACAGCATTAGGCACAGCATCCTTTTTGTCCTTCCCTGACTGTATGAGAAGACAGCTCTGCATTTCTAGGTTTCAGAATGATGAAAAAACATCAACCTGCAAGAGGCTAATGAGTAATGTGCTTCTCTTCAGTCAGTGTTCGAACTCACAAACACCAGGTCCTTGTGGTTATAGCACTCCAGAACAGACAACCCAAAGAGGTTATCAGTCAGTTATCCAACCAGCTGAGATGGCTGCAGCTGCACTCTGCATGCAGAGCACTGTGTAGCATACAAGCCAGGTTTGTTTTACTAAGCTGTGACAAAGGGAATTGGTCTTGCCATGAGTACTTGCCAGCAAGCAGCAACATATACTGGTCCCACCACAAGCCAGCCCTATTGCTACTTATCCTCATCATTCAGCCTCCCACTGCCCTGATGAGCCATTCACAGACAGGTGGCCCACTGCACAAAGGTGCAGATTAGCAGAGCTGCTGTTTCTCATGCCAGCTGGTTGGCTGAACAGCTTACAGTGCTCAGCACGCAGCAGCCATAGCTAGGAGGGCCCTGAGGAAGCCAAGGTCATCCCATTCAGACCCATGTGATAAGACTGAAGCCTTGTGCTCACAAGTTTCACCACTCAAAGGAAGCAAGGTCAGCAGGTTACGCTTTGCTGTCTTGTGAGGGCAGTTAGCAGGGAGAAGCACAGTTCTATGGTCCCACGGTTTCCAGTACCACAGAACAGCCTGATGGAGCTCTAGAATTTTCCAGCTAGCAACCACCATTTGCAATTAGTCAGGCTCCAGAGAGATGAAAGAGGCTCATTTTAGGAATTGAAAGAAGTCGATTAAGAGGTCCCAAGGCAACTGGTATTCATCTTTACTACTGCACTGAAGCTCCATCACAGTGAAAATGCACAAAGACTTCATAGTCTACAGTGACTCTGGGGCCAGATCAGAATCCCACCAGATCAGCTGGAAGCCACTCATAGCAGCTTCAGCCCAGTTCTACACAACTAATGGTTAAGGCTTTGCTTATAATGGTTTTGGATGTTCCGGACACTAGTATTTGCAGAGCAGAAATCATGCACTTACTTATGCCTTCCATTAATTAAACTCACCTGTAGCAGCACTGCTTGTGCCTTCCAACACTTGTGTTGAGAGTCCACCATTTTACCTGCTGTTAGTTAAAGACAATTTTATGTGGCTCTCTATTGCAGTCAGCACAGCAATGTGAAGTGCTGACCACAGTTCTCCTGCCCCAACCACCTGCCTCTGAAGGCCTTTGGAGTGTTTGGCAGAGCAGAGTGATTCTCTGTTCCCATTCATTTCTCACCTGCAAGTTACACCTGGGCAGTATGCTGTTCCTCCTAGGCCGAGGGCTGTAGAGGCCTTCACACTCTCTTCCACCAACCCCTCACCCACCAAGAACAGTATTTCAGGAAGCACAGGAGTCACCAGCCCTCAGGGGTATGAGCTGTTTGCAGTCAAGATGCCTCCTGGAATCAGTGTGCAGGGCTGACAGCTGCACCAGACACACACCGAGCCAGCAATTCCATGGGGTGGGATGTGCGTACATGGGGGGCCTGAGCAGCTAACCAACAGCTATAGCACACCTGTGGCCCAAGCTTAAAATAAAAGTTTTGTCGGCTCCGCAGCAACAATGAGAAGTAGGACGCAGGACTGCCTTCTCACTGCTGGCTGGAGTCCTCCTCATTAGCAGTGTTCCCAACGCCTGGCAGCACAGCAGCATCACATCACCCGCTCCAGCAGGTCCTAGCAAGACTCCTATCACACCCTGGGGACCTGATGGAGCAGCCCGGCTCATCCCACTCTTCTGGACAAAGTGCCTTGCACATTGCTGGGCAGCTTTGCTCAATGCTGTGCTTCTTCATTTCTGCATGCAGAAGTCACATGGAAAAGTCTCTCACTGGATCACTCAGCAGCATCTGACACTGAGCCAGCCACATGTTTTAGACATAGGAAATAAAGCAATCTTAGCTCCCAGAACAGGCTGTGATCAGTGACAGCAGGCCTGGGACAGCCAAGGTCACACAGCCTGCTCTGGGCTTCTCGCTGCCCTCAGCACGAGCTGACCAGAACGAGTTCTGCTATCTATTCTACATCAGCTGTTAATGTTCCAACACCAAACAGAACTGCTTGAAGTCACCTGTTTTCACATCAAACTAGCCTGGGCAGTGTCAAACCTGACCATGTTTACTAGAAACATGTCTTTAATACAATCAGCAGCCTCACCAGAAGCTGATCTTTAGGCACAGCATGAGTCAGCCATGATCACTGCGCTGCTCAACACCCATCCACAGCAAGTTCAGGTATTTGCATACTGCTTGCCCACAAAGCCTTAGCTCCCAGCTCCCAGGCAGCTTTCAGATGTGCTGCAGTGGTCCTACTCACCAGATGTACTCAGGCCCAACAGGCTGCTGGCTGCCTGAAGCCCAGCCCTGCCCCAGCAGCAGCACAGTGACCAAACCCTCACTGGTACAGCTTGGGTGACCTGAGTTACCCATTCCAAACCCTGCCCTGCCACCTGCAATCCCACAGTACAGCACTACCAGACCTGCAGCTTCTAGGAAATACCTCATTTCTACTTCAGAGGTGCCAGGCAATGCTCTGAGTTCTTACTGAAAGGTTGACTCAACACTGCATCCCTCACCAAGGTTTCTACTGACGCAAACTTTGCACAGAAGTCTGAAATGCCATACAGTGCTCTTCTGCTTCTGCAGGAAGAATGAGATGCTGCGCTTCCTTGGGGAAGCGGTCACTGAAGACTTTAATCATTGCTATTGCCAAAGGCGTTCATCTGCCAGCTCCATTTTGCCTCCCTCTCCTGTGAGGTGCTCAGCCTGTTCCTGGTGGGCAGGCGGGTGGGCACAGAGCCTGCACTGTGCGTGCCACGTTCCAGACAGCATCAGGCACACGTATGATGGCTGAGCTCCATGACAGCTGCCACCTCATGCCCTCAGTACTGGGCACAGCTCCTTTCATGCTGAGATGCGAGCTCAGAGCAGCATCGAGCCCAGCTTCCAGTGCCCACACCAGCAGAGCCACAGTCGCCCCTCAAATGTTTTATATCTACCGTACACTCCCAGCTTGAACTGCTGCTCTAACCAAGAGCAGCCTCCACCAGTCTGCCTTTCAGTCTTCAATACCATCTCAGAGGCATCACTGACACCAATGAAGATGGGTGTAAGAGCAGCAGCGACGTGACTGGAGCTGCAGCGGCTGCTGAATGAGTGCAAGGACTCCTCCGCACCAGCCTGGGTGGAACACGGACACTGCAGTCCATGCATGCAGATGGGCAAGCGGGTCAGGGTGTGCACGCAGAACACACTAAGGCTTCGAAGCAGAAGCTGCTCCCTGCAGGTGCCTGACGCGTTCTGGTCATATCAGTGCTGAGAAGCACCACCTCCTGGGCCACGGGGCCCCGCGACCCACAGCACTGCCTGCAGTGGGGCAGAACCGCAGAGCTGTCGGAGCTGCTCAGCCCCGGGGCGGCTGTGAGGCAGGCTGAGGGACTCCGTGCCGATCTCAGCCACCTACAGCACAGACAGACAGACAGCTGCAAACGAGAGCTTCCCCCGGCCGTGCTTTACGGGGCTCCCCTCGCGAAGGGAAGGCGGAAGCCCAAAGGCACCATTCAGCATCACCGACGCCTTAAGACCGACCGCACCGGCACGCCCATGGAGGCTCCGGTCGCACAGAAGCGCAGCCCGGCGCTGCCCCAGGGAAACGTCAGCGCAGCGCAAAGCGGCTCCGCAGCGGGAAGGTCCGCCCCGGGATGCAATGGAACGGCCCGGCGTGCGGCACGGCGCGGCTCCGGAGCCCCACCGGCACCGCAGTCACGTGACAGCGGGGGCTCCGCCGGCGGCGGTGACGTCACCGCGCGGACCCTCGGCCGATGCCCGGATGGAGCCGGGAGGAGGAGGGGGAGCGGCTCCCCACCGCCGCCCCCGCGCGAAGCCCGACTCCCCCGCCCCGACAGCCGCCCCCGCCGGAGCGCGACCGCACGGCCCCGGGCGCGCACCCCCACCCCCACCGCCGCGCCGCAGGAGGGCTCACCGCTGAAGACCATGGCGGCCGAGGCGCCCATCACGGCGAAGAAGGAGGCGTACTCGGGGGTGCTGCTGGAGGACATGGCTGCGGGGTCGGGGGGGCCGGAGCGGGGCACGGAGCGGGCAGGCAGGGAACGGGGCTCCGCCGCGGCGCCGTCCTCCGCAGGCAGCGGCCGGCCACAAAATGGCGGAGGCGAGGAGAGAGGGTGGGCGGGAGAGCGGCGGGCGGAGGCCGGCGATGGGGAGGGCGGGGCGGGCGGCGCGGAGCTGCGTCCCGGCGGCACTGCGCGGCGGCTCTGCGCGGCGCCCTACATATGGCCTCCGCAGGACAAAATGGCGGCGGCCCGCCCGTCACGTGATCGAGCCCCTCCCGCCGCCGGCCGCTCCCACGGGTCACGACGTAGGGGGGATCAGCCTCGCCGCTCTCCGCCGCTCCCCGCCCGGCGCTCCCACGGCCAGGTGGGCTCCGGGGCCTGCAGAACACCGCACCCTGGCCGCCAACGCGGAGCTCGGCCGCGCTCTAGCAGCGCTCTGGCCCCCGCTCCGCCCGGACTCTCCCCCCTCCCACGGCGGTGGTTCGGTCCCGCCCGCCGCGTCCCACAGAGCGTGATTCAGCGCTCATTAGCATAGAGGGCGTGTCCTTGAGATACCACGCCCCCATGACCGAGGAGGGGGCGTGGCCTCGCGTAGCGCTGAGCCGGGCGTTCTGCCCCACGTGCCCGGCAGTGCCCGCATCTCTCGCGCCGTGTCCCCGCGGTGCGGGCTCTTACCGCATCCCATCCACTGTGCCACCTCCCCTGCGGCGCACCCCCAACCCTCTGCCGTGTCCCAGTGCCGTGCTCTCTTGCCCTACCCCTTGCACTGTCGGCAGGCTCGTGTGCTCAGCACCAGTGACCATACTCTGGCATTTCTTCTGGCTGGGGGCCCCTTTCCCCATAGCGTGGCAGTGCCCACAGCCCTCCAGCACGTCCCTGCTGCCCCGTGCCGTGTCCCTGTCCGTTGGCAGCACCGGAGCTGGGCTGTGTCCTGCGTGCCACTCTCTGACCGCCCAAGCTGAGACCGGTCCTGGGCTATTGCCATCCCCACAGCCATCCTGGAGCTACTGCTGCTGCTGAGTGCTCCAGGGCAGCACTGTGCTGGCTTTGGGGTTCATGCAGCTTCACAGCCTTCCCTTTGTACTAATGTGATACCCTTAAGCATCAGAGCTCTGATGGAGGACCTCTGTGCATCATTGCCATCCCTTGGTCACCTCTCCGCCCGGTCAGATCCGTGAGGAAATGAGAACTGATGGCACTGAGCATCAGTACCCTGGGGGGCAACATGCAAGGTGCAGGACCCACATGTGCTCCTCCCCCATCACCACCACCATCACCCCCAGCCCTCTGCCACCTCTCTGCTTTTCCTGCAGCACTGCACCCTGGGAGCTGTAGTTTGCCAGCCCAGCACAGTCACCGTTGCTATGGCAGTGGTTGCCATCACTAATGAGGGTTTCCAACAGCCCCAATTAGCAGCAAGGGGCCTTTCAGTAGTGCAGGAGCTGAGGCAGGGACAGGCCTTGCTCTGACACGGTGGAGCAATCGGTTGCGTGTTGATTCCCATTATCTGGGTGCTGGGGTGGGCAGGGCCGTGGCTGGAGGCAGTGCTGGTGGTGATGCTCTGCGTGGGGTGGGGGGCAGTGGGGCTGTGGGGTGCTCCTCCCCCTGTGTCTGCAGGCAGCCCCCACTGTGGGGGTAAAGTACAAAGTGCTGATTCATTGAAGGGATGTTTTCTATGCTTTTAATTGTACTTTTCCTCAAAAGATTTCAATTTATACTCCCACAGCACCTCGTATTTATCCAGCCCCATTCTGTCCTGCTTGTCCCTGGGCTGTGGAAGCACCAGGTGGGGGAAACACTCATGGCCTTGCCTGCCTCTGGCTGCGTGATGCCCAGGTGCTGAGGGGCTTTTGGGCGCTGCTAGATCCTTCCTGGGCCATCACTGGTTGAAAACAGATAACTTCCTGGTGCTGCCTCCAGCTGGGGGGGACGCAGGCACTGCTGCCAGGGCTGCAGGCATGAGGGTGCCCAGCCCAGCCCTGTGGTGCTGCCATCACACAGTGCCATCCATAGAGCTCCAGGGACACAGCGCTGCTCTGCTGGTTGGGCATTTTGTGCACGGGGCGCTTCTGCTCTGCTTGGATCAGAAGTAACTGATTTCCATCCTGAGCTGTCTGCTCTGCTCACCTCGACAAGGCACACTGATGCCTCTGATTGAATCCAATCCCATCTCATCCAACCACACCACCATCTCCTCGCTGCTCGGAGCTTCCCTGCCCATCAATCCTCTCTCGTCTCCGTTTTCCATATCACAGTTTTTCTTTGCTTCTCCAAGGATGAAAGCGGGTGGGAAATCACCACTGCTGCAGCTCTCTCCCCAGAGATCACCCCTGGCTCCATTCCTCTCCTGCAGATACAGCTCTGCCTCAGCTGAAGCTCCCAGCTCCCAGCTCTGCACTGCATCCACAGCTCCAGAGCACCCAAACGAAGCACTGCAGGGAGCCAAGGTAAACAGCAGGGTTATCGCCTAGTTCAGCAAAGAGAAACTGAAACAGAGCAGGAGCTGTTTGGTTTTATTATTTCTCTTGGCCTGGTGCTGCTTTGTGGTTTGCAGTGGGAGCCCAAGGTCACATCTAGGCAGGATCCCAGCAGCACTGACCTCAGGGCTGCACAGAGCTGAGAACGGGGATTTTGGAAGCAGATGGCCAACTGCCTTTGGTGCTGGAAGAGGCAGAGTGCTGTGGCTGGGTGTCACCTCTCCTCCAACGCCCAACGCGGAATTGTGGCGCCGTGCTGTAAGGTTGGCTGCAGATGGAGACAGGCACAGCTGCCTCCCCAAGGTGCAGCCCATGTGGCACAGCTCGGGGGATGTGAGTGAAAAGGGCAAAAGTCATTGTGGATGACAAAAGATCACACAGGGAGAGCTGGCTGGAAAAGCGGAAGGGTTGGTTGGAGGAGACTCAGTGGAAATATGGGATGTGCACGGCAACACTCAGATCCTCCTCTTACCATGTCCCACAAGCATGGCAGCACCAGGGGGCTACAAACCCTGGCGCTGTCACAGTGTCCCTGTTGTGCAAAGAGAGGCAGCGGGTCCCAGTGCTGTGCCAACAGGACTCTGCAGCAGCGCCCATCCCTGCACCCATGGGCTTCCCAGGAGCCCTGTGTGAGGAGACTTGTCCTCGTGTCCTCAGCTGGAAATGGCCACGATGCTCCGGGCAGCACACAGCACTGCAGCTCTGAGCCCCTTTGCCACAGACACGCTAGGACTGCCTTAATCCAAATTCGGATCCAAATTACTCCTCTTCCCTCACTCAGGACTTGCGCTGTTCGTACTCATCACTGCACCGTGCACAGCTGGGGCTGAGCTGGGCAGGCACAGGGAGACGCGCAGGGCCTGGGGCCCATGTCAGGTGTGCGCTGCTTCTTTCATAAAGGGATTTTTTCCCCATCAGCTGACACAGTCAGGATCACATGGGGCCCTTCAGGAATAGCTCATTCTGTCGGAACGCCTCCGTGGCTCCATTGTGAATCAGGAGCACAGCTGACATGCAGACTGGGCACAGACTGCCGCCCATCCTCATGGCACACAGCACAGCGGGCACGGGCTGGCTGCAGGCTGCGGGGTGCTTTCCTGCACGCTGCTGAGGGATGCAGGGCAGCAGCAGTGCAGTGCTCCATGTGATGCATCCTCAACAGCAGGGGAGGGCACGGCCTGAACCACAGAAGCACCGTGCAGACGCTCCAATGTTCTTCCTCCCTCTTCCCTGAGCGTGCAGCACTTCCTCGTGCTGGGGGTGGCTCTCAGCACACAGCTCTCCCCACAAGAGCACTGAGATTTCAGTCCCTGCCCAATGCAGGGCTGTGGGCTTCGTGCTGGGGGAAGGACGAGGAACACAGATGAGTTCCCGGCCTCTCTTAACCTTCACAAGTTCTTTGAGCTCGCGGGATGCAGATTAACCATTAAGCCCTTAAACACATCCTTTGCCTCCAAAACCAGTGCAATGGCAGGAGCTGGCTGGTGCCACTGCTGCTCAGTGTCCCTGTCCCTTGTGTACAAGGAAACACAGATCCAGCCCCTGCAAGCACATTCTGGCTGCTCCAGAGACGGATGGCAGCAGAGATCATAAGGCACAATTCAGGCCAAAGGAACTTGTTTACACTGACTTACGGCCAAGGTCTGCCCTTCCCTTTCCTTCTGGGCTGCCCCAGACCCTGCCCTCCTCACACAGCCCCTGAGGGCAGCCTGGGAGCGGGGGCAGCAGCTGGAGACCCCCATGGGCAGAGCAGGACCCCAAGGAGGGCACAGCTCCCTTTCCATATAGACCAGCACATTGCACAGGACATCCATCAGAGCTCTGGACCTGTCAGGGCTGTCCGGTGGGGGGAGAGGGGCTTTTCCTCTCCCTTCAGAAACCTTTACACTCATCCGTACTTCCCTCTAGGCTGTGTCAAACACATCACCATCACGTTTCCTCTCCCAGTCAGTTATTCCCCTTCCTGGTTTCCACTTCTGCAATTTCTGCACACACATTGATAGGGCCCCTTAGAGAAGGAAGCTGCACCAGGAAGACCCACAACTTCAGCAGTGCTTGCAGCCTTCCCTGAGCAGTGTGAGCAGTGCAGGAGTCTGAGCTGCTCCTCCTGCAGCCAGCACTGAAACTGGGGAACAGCAGCACAGCCCCAGCACAACTCAGGTACAGCTCTGGCTTTAAGAGCTTCTCCTTCTCCTTTATCTGCCCCAAACGATGGCACTGTTAGTTAGGAGCTTCAGCTGAGCAGCCAGGAACTTGAGATATGGCATCAGCTGTGATTGGTCATGGCAGCTGGTAAAAGAAAATAAATAAAATATGGCAGATTCTTAGAGGTACAGTGTAAGTCAGCACCTGGAACTGCTGAAATCTGTCAAAGCCAGAATGAAACCTGCAGGCATTGTTTCAGCAAAACCCGTAGCTGCCAGCATAGCTGCTTGGGTAGGTAGAGCAGCCCTGATGCTGCCCAGGAGCCGCTCTATGGGGCACTCACAGTTCTGCATGCAGGAACCCAAGGAACACAGTGCCAGCCTGGACATCCTGCCCTGCGCAGCCCAGCAAATGGATGCTGAAGGGATTTCTGAAGTCTCAGCCCCAAAGCTCTCCTGAAGGGAGGACAGGTTGGTGCTCTGCAAGACTCACAGCAAGCAAGCAAACTGGCTGCACTGTGGTCTGTGATGTGTGGACAGTCAGAGCACCAGAGTCCATCAACCCATGGTATGCTCAGAGCCCACGTGTTGGTTCTGGAAAGGGGCCTGAAACAACCCCTGTAGCACAGCAAGGGGCTTCTCCATGTGGGGAGGCAGATATGGGTCTTCATGTTAACACAGAGGGCCTGGAAGGAAGCAGGATTTCAGCATGATGAGAAGCACTTGAAGAGAAACGCCCTGCGCCAGCCACGGCCAGCAGGACAGCACGAGTCATGGCTGGCAGAGCCACGTGGGGACAGACAGACACAGGCAGGGACAGGCAGAGGTCAGGCTTTGGGCTTCTGTTTGTGGCACAGAGAATCCAACTCCTGTGGGCTGGGAGGGTGACGCGGCCCAAGCGCTCGATCCCCTCTGCCATGGGGCTCTCCCAAGCTGAGTCCTTTCCTGGTGGCTGTGAGGGATCAGAAGGGCTCCAAGAGCACCAAAAAAAACAGTCAATGGCAGATGGAGGGCGCAGATCTGGGAGGATGCCTCAGCCATAAAGAGGGAGGTGAATCACCAACAAACAGAACCAAAGTTGAGTCAGCAACAGGAAGGCACGCGTGCGGGGTCAGGGACAGCATAGTCACTGCTGCCTTATCTGCATTTGCTCAAGAGGTACAAGCAGAACAGAGGCCAAACGCCCTCAGACATCACCCAGCTGAAGGATGGGCTCAGTTTCACTGATCAGACCATCACATGTTTTGCCAACAGTGAAAAGCAGCCTCAGACAGCAGAGCCAAGGGGCCCAGGAGAGATGAATCCCACCCCACCAAGCCCTCCCACTGCTTGATGCAATCAAGCATTCCATTCTCCTCTCATGTCCACGGCCACATACTTCAAAGCAGATGCAAAGTCCTGAGCCAGCAGCCCACATTGCTCAACCCGTCCTGTCCTGCTGCACAGCACCTTGTTGGTAGGCATAAGGTCTCTAACGCAGTTGTAAAATTGAGAGTTATGGAGCTTAATGCTTAAAAGTGATTTTTAAAAGTGAGTTCATCTGTAGAAAGCCTCCTGCTTACTCCTCTGCCCGACCCTTATGTCTATTATAAGAAAAAAGTACTCTGATGATCTGAGTTTACTCAATTTTGGGACTGTAAAATTGGTTCTGTTTGTGATGGAGGGAGAAGGAAGGGCTTTTCCTAACCATGATGAATCAAAGGGGAACCTCTGCTGGCCACGGGCTTTCCCTGCAGCGAACAGCAGGCACAGAAACAGCCTGAATAGTTTCTGCAAGTTCAGTAAACCTTTTCACATTGCATCACCTCAGACCACAGCCTTGCTTTTGGAAGCACCCACAAACAACGCACAGGAAGCCCCTATGTTGTGTTTCTTTTCCTCCTGCCTGGCAGACATCTCACTCAGAACCCTGCTCTGCTCAATGGCAGTACTGCATCCTTTGCACGTGAGCAGCACTGCTGGTTGGGCTGATCTGTTTTCAACACAGGGTTGGGGCAAAACACTCAGCCCTGGCCAAGGGAAGGCTGCTCATCGCAGAGTTCTCCAGCCTCGTGTTATTTGTCAGTTAGTTTGGCATCAGATCTCAGCAGGAGTCAGTGCAGCATCTCACTGCGGTGAGAAAGAACACACATTCAATGGTTTATTCCTCAGTTTTACCAGATCGTTTGCTATGAGGTCTACAGGAAGGACAAACCCAGGGACAGCTGTGCTGAAGGATGAGGCCACTCACTTCCACAGTCCAATGCCTTTTAATACAATCCAAGATTCTACACGGTGACAAAAACAGCATCGACACAGGGCAGCAATTTCAAGAGTAGAGCTGGACACCAATTTGGCAGCACATCACCCGAGAACATGCTCATCTCAGCTCCGAATGGTTCCGTGCAATACCCACGGCAGCAGTGCTGGCAGAGGGCACCCTGGGCTGTGAGGGGGGTTCCTGGGCCTCCCATCTGCTCCACAGTTGTGCTCCAGGTGTTGGCTGCAGCAGCTGAGCTCCTCCAGGGCCATGGCTGCAGGAGAGCTCTCGGTCCCACTCACTGTGGCATCAGCTTTGTGACAGTGACTGCACGGTCAGCTCACTCCCCATCAAAAAGGTGGACATATTTCATAGGAGAAAGAACAAAACTTCAATGCACACACACAAATAGCAACTGATTGATACGTAAGTTATGCCACTTCTCCCATGGCAAAACACAGCTTTCCTATTGGCATTAATCTTTAACTCTTCAGAGAGCAGCACTGTCTGCCCCTTCAATTTGCCTTCAGTTATCTCAACACGGAGGAAGTCGAAGTTTTCCTCCCTTCCTCCTGCCTTAAACATCCTTCATCAGAAAACAAAGCATGTCCAAGTGCAGGAATGGCAGCTTGTGGATCTACTGAAGAAGGCTGTCCAGCCTGGCTAGCAGCTGGAAACAGCTCCTGTGGCCTGGAAACAACTTTGATGCCATTTACAAACACATGCAAGTTTCCAGTGTCAGGAATTTTTGCTCTTTTCTGCCTTCAGTAGAGAATTACAAAACAAAACCAGCACCCCAGGAAAGCAAATGGCTCCCGAAGAACTGTGGCAGCCAATGCTCAGCCTTCAGCTCTGCATCTTCACATCAAACTGTCCCTGCAGTGACAGCCGTATCCCTGCTGTCACTGAAAGCAGCAGGAGGGCACACAGAGTCATCTGCAACGGAATCAAAACCACTTTGCAGCTGGGGAACTTCAGATAGCTTCAACCCCCCCGGGAAGGTGCCTGCTGAACCCATTTTCTTAGAAAGCCATTTGTTCGTAGCCTATCTGAAGGGTTTTGCACGTTAACACATCAACTGTTGGCTCACTTGGACTGCTGATATACTCATGGACAGTGACAATCATTGTCTACAGGGACAAAAAAAATGCCTCTCTGCTACTGCAAAGAAAAATCAACTCACAATACAGCTCCTCGAGAATGCCTCACAACTATTAACGACAACTACCCAAGGATTTGCACTGGAAAAGAAACAATTTTTACTGAACCAAAGGAATGTGTGAAGACGACAGAGCTTTGTATAACGTATCTGTTTAGACTACTGCAGCCTCTTACTTATTTAGGCTATTCAAAGGCAACACTACGTTGCAGGATGTCTGCAAGAGGAGAATGCAACAACAGACTAAAACCACTGCTGCAATATGTGCCTCAAGATTGATGTGAGTAACAAACAGAAGGAAAATCACCTGCCAGCACACCTACCTGCCCCAAACGGCCCCCACAGCCTGCTGTGATCTGCAGAGCTGTGCTCCCAGCTGCAAAGCTGTCACTTGGTGTCACGTGTCCTTGGGGGGGATGCCAAAGACTGGTTGGCCATTCAGAGAAGTTACCCGAGAGAGGGCTCTTGTGCACCTCCACCAGAGGGACCAGAAGCTGCTTTTATTTGCTCAAATGTCCCCATCTCTGTGTACTACAACAGAGCAGGGAAAGGAACGGGGTTTTGTAGATATGGCTTACAAAGTGGTACAGCACTCAGGCCTTGCTGACACAGTTGCATCCACTGGGGATGGAAAGGGACAAAAAGTCACCACCAGTGACTGTGGGAACAATTCTGGACAGAAAAACCTATTTGTTATTTTGAGAATAATTCTGAAGTCCCACAAACCCTGCCAGCACACAGCTCTAGGGAATTTCTGACAGCTTAACAGAGCTGAACATCAATCTTATCATTTTCCTGCATGGGCACTTCAAAGATGAGCTCAAAAAAGGAGATATGGACCAAGTTAAGAAATCCCACCTCTGCTTAAGAGATCCTACTAAATGCAGTATGTTTTCAAGCTAAATTGTCACAGGAAGATGATGGGATGCTACCTAGTGCAACAGGATACTGCCAGCTTTGAAAAAAAGGCATGAGCAGTGCTTATCAAAACCAGATATGATTGTCAGGATCCTTCCCATTCTATACCAGCCCCTCCAGTTCAATCAAGCTATGAAAACCTATGAAAAGAACATGCAGTATGAGAAATGATGTAATTGGAAAATATCTGCGGGGCAAAAGATGACACCTTGGATTCGTATATGCAATCAAGTATTCCAAGGAGTTATTCTGAAAAAAAAATATTCAAAATGGCTTTTTAAAAGCAACTCACATTTTTGCCAAGTTTGCTCATACGCTTTGCAAGCAGCAAAGACACAAGGTATTTTCTTTGCTAGCAAGCTGTACAAGCTAACATTATCAACCTGATTGACCCTGTCCAGCCCAAGTGATATTTTATCACTGTAAATTTTTAATGTTAACCCTTTATGGACTTCATGTGTAAGTAGCAATCGTGCTTTCCCCACCCCAACACAGATGTTGGATTAAACAGCCAAAAAGCCACCGGCGCTTTCTTCTTTCCTTGTGATATGGAGCAAGTGTCACCAACAGTTCTCCTGGGAAACTTCTTCACTCCCTTTGTAATGCTGCACAGAATATTTCCCTGCACATCCCTCCATTTACTTGAGGAGGGTGCATTCTGCACCCCAGTGCCTATTTCCCTACACATTCAGTGATACTGCACAGTTATTCGTACTGCTAATGCTTCAGTTCAGCTTCCGTGAACAACTCAATCACAAAGAAGTCTAAGCACTCCATACAATCTTGTGCTTTCTGCTGCCTGAAATTTGAGCCAGACTGAGCTATTATACTGATATGGAATAGGAATGTAAACAAAATCAAGCCTCTGAGATATCCCTGTCCAGTCTGGATGCCCTTTGCAGAGGCAGCCTCCACAAAGAGATGCAACTGGAATGTATCAAGGACTCAGAAGGGGAACTAGCAATCACAGTTCCTTCATAGTTGACTCCTAAAACAGTACTGATGGTTCATCAGTGGTACTCATGACTTGTCTGCAAAATATCTGTTTACACTGGGGCAATGGCTCTGTGAACTACTGCCTTACGTCAAATCCGAGGCCTCCAGCGTTGCTATAAATGAACATTTGATATTTGTGGCTGGGGCCAGATGCTCTACAGTACACCTCAGCCAGATCAGCACCTCCAAGGAATTGTGCTGAACTGCAGAATTGTCCTCTGATACAGACCTGTACACATTTAGGATTGATTGAAATAACATTGTTTTCATTTTGCCTACTATCAAACACCTGAAGCCAGCCACACTGGGTCTCTGGAGGTTCCAAGCTAAGGAGCTAAAAGAGTACATCACTTTCACCTGCCTTAAATAAGAGTAAACACAACTAAGCCCTGCATCCAGGTGCACTGCTTAGTAATTATAAAGGAACACTGAGTCCAGTGGGAATTATGTTCTAACTTGGCTCCTGCATTATAGTTTGCCTTGGGAATCCTACCAGAACTGAAATCTAGTTGAATAACGATAGTCATGTCAGCCATTCATGGTGTCCCTGAAGCCCCACACCTCCAAGACAGAGATCTGGAAGCTTTCAGAACACAGCGGTTGATTGTTGAAGGTGTTGCAGTGGCTGGTCCTCCCATGGTTCAGGTCTGCATCGAGGTAAAGAGCCTGGCCATCACCGCCTCCTGGGAAGAGAAAACCCCGAGTTAAAGCTGTCTTTGCATGTCTCAGGGTGAGAAACTGTTATAGAAGCCGATTTAAACACCAGAAGCCCTAAATCAGGCACGTCCGACGGGCGGGAGGTCAACACAAAACAAACAGATGAGGACTTTTTGGTTCAGACAAGTCAGTCACTACGCGTAATTCGCACGGAAATCATGTCAGTTTTCAAAGATCACAGTTTGAAAAGACAGCATATGCCAACACCTGCTGCCAAATTCCATGAATGTCAAGGAATTCTTCATAAGGCCAGAACAGCAGAAATGAAGACAAGTCTTACCTCAACATCTTTTTAAAGTTAAAACTCAAACAGACTGCTACAAAAGCTTGTTTTGCAGCAGCGAATCTGCCACAGCAAACACACAACACCACGTACCAATGTGAGCTCACGAGGCAAAGTGTGGAAAGCGTGGCAGATGTAATCTGTCCTGACAAAAAGCACGGATCTTCCTAATGCTGGTTTGCCTCCCCAGGCTGCAGCTGGGCAAACCAGAGGAGCAGCAAAATCTGCTGGAAGAAATTTGGAGACTGAAGCTGCTCATTTCCAGTGCCGTGCTTTGGCGACAGGTGAAGGCATCGATGCTACAGGTATGGCTCAACCTGCCAGTCTTATTATTGGTAGCAACCATCACGTCACTGAAGCAGTGGCTGCTGTGGTGCCATTAAAAGACACGACCCAACGTCTTGATTTGTATGGAGCAGTAAAAAAAAAAAAACCCACAAAAAAACACTGAAGTGATTTTCTTTATCCTTTGGCAATGTATGTGGTACAGCCACTGATGGAACCCAGCAGTGGTTGGTAATAAAAAGAAAGGGAGACTCAGAAAATTAATAGACGACGATGCAACTGTGGCCCAAACCAATTTTTCTTCCCTCAGTGTGGCCCTGGCAAGCCAAAAAGTTGGACATCCATGTCCTAAGTGATGTTTGCTTGTTGTCTTCAGGTGTAATTGAATAAGCTCAGATTCATTGCTTTTCAGTGATAGTATCAGAATAAGGTTTTTAAAATAGACCCATGCAATTCCTTAAGAACAAGAAAACTGACTCAGCTTCCTGCCTTCAGGCCTGTCTTTCAGTGCTGGATAATCCATCCCAACTGCACATTTTCCCTCTGTAAAGAAAAAGCTGAGGAAACTTAGCAATCAAAATCAAAGCTAGGAGAGGAACAGAACTGGCCTGGTATTCTTAATCATGACCAAATAACACATCAAAGCAAACTGCATTTTGATCACCTCTGTCACTTGGTCAATACTCACAGAGCTTATGGCCAGAGATGCAGTAGGGTAAAATAGATTTAGAGACAAACGTGCTGGGAAAATGAAAGACCTCCCAACTGCCTATAGGGCAACTGTGTAAGCTACAAAAACCATCTGAGGAATCAAAGGAGCAGAAAGTCTCATCTACAGCTGGATTATGTGCAACATTCACTTCACTACTGCTCAAGCTTGTATTTCTTTTATTACTACCGATGGTGAACAGTTAAGATCTCTCAAATACCTGTGATCTGTAATTTTCAGTGCTTTCCAATTCAATTACATATGCACTTCACAAGCCCAGTTGATAGTGAAGCAGCCCAACTTATGGCTGACTAGTGCATGTGCTGTTAAGTGGAAAATCAGCAGGCATTTGATGGTATTGTTTAAATCATGGGGTTAGTTGCACTCCTAATGTGCGTCAAGTGAAGCTTTCTGGAAGAAGGACAGCTACAGCTCTGTATCTGCCACCACTGAGGTGACAACTTTACTAAGCATCACCACAGATCTGATACAGTTCCAGAAGAAGGAATGTCTTTCACATTCTACTCTATGGGTCAAAGTCCTCAGTGCCGAGTTCCCCTTTGAGAGCTACTTCTCATCACTATGCAGGACGAAGGTGTTGCTGTGCTCAAAGCTACAAGCTACTATCAAGGATCTTACTTACAAATGCACATTATGCAAGTTGCCAAAAGAAAGCTTTTGTTGGTTAATATCATGTTTTGGCAACTTTTCTCTCCAAACAGTAATACTAATAGTACCAACAATACTGAAATGCCCATGTGGTAAATAAATGGGACTCTCTCATCTAATAGGAGTGATGAGAGGTGGTGGGGAATACACGCTCACATTCTCACACTGACTTACCTATAATGATGCATTCACTGCTGCCAGCCATGAACATGGAAGCTGTTTTGGATGGTAAGTTGAAGTGCCGAGCTGATAAGAAGGGAGAAAGGCGATCTGATGGGTCTGAGGGGGAGCCTCTGAAGGAGAGGGTGTTGGAAGCTGGCGAGGCATGATTTTCTGGCTCAGAACCACTTGCAGCCAATTCCGGGTGCTTGATGATCACCCACTCGTAGCGTTCCACTTCTGGCTGCAGCTATGCAGGTGAAGAGAAACAGAACTTTCTATTGGTGAGCAGTAACAGTGCTGAGAGCTCTGCAGGGAAAACAACACTCGAGCCCCTCAGGATTCCACCCACACCACCAGGGGTAAAGATCAGACCAAACTGTTGTTAGGTTGGATATCGTTTCTTTTCTTCATATCTTTGCTTTTTAAGTGATTGAAAAAAACAACGCAGTGGTTCCTAAGTTACTTTAATAACACTTGTGAAAAAGAGCTCTGAGCATCGGGCAAAAAAGGCTCAGCACAGAACTGAGAAGTAACATTTCCTCCACCCAACCTGAAGTGCTCGGCAGGCTTTAAGAACAAAAGTACATTAATGCAGCCTCTTCCACTGGAAGGGAAGCGGGAGTTAGTCCCACCAGTACAGCACAGCCTTACAGCAGGGCAAGGAGCAAGGAAACTGGAACAGCTGCCCAGAGAGGTTGTGGATGCCCCGTCCATCCCTGGAGGTGTTCAAGGCCAGGTTGGATGGGGCCCTGGGCAGCCTGGTTTAGCATTAAACGTGGAAGTTGGTGGCCCTGCATGTGGCAGGGGGGTTGGAGATTCACGATCCTTGAGGTCCCTTCCAACCCTGGCCATTCTGTGATTCCGTGAAACCATACTCACCCTAAACACAAAGCACTCCCCAGTTCCAAAGAAACTCAGCTTGTTCCCACCTCGCCTGCGCTCGCTCCAGTCGGTGGACAGATAAGCACCGCAGACCTGGTGGGAACAGCAAGGTGTGAGCAGCAAGGTGTGAGCAGCAAGGTCAGGCTGCTGGGTGGAAGAACAAAGTGTGTTTCAACAACTGAGAGCAACACTGCAGAGTCCAGAACTGAAGCTTTGATTTCCAAAAGCTCTACATCAGTGGATTAAAGCAGCACAAGTACTTATATCTAAAGATAGATTTAAACTGCTTTAATCTGCTGGGGAGAACCCTTCAAATACGAAATGTTTCATAAATTATTTTACATCTCTGAGGCCTTAAAGGAGAAACGTTCCAATGTACCCTCAGTGACCAAAACACAAATGACTCCAGACTTGTAAATCCTTACATTACTTCATCCTTTCAGCATCCAAAGTCACAGTATAAGCAGTTCTGGCTGACTGTCCTCCCCTGCTAGCACACAGCAGCCTTGAGTCCTCCCCATAACAAGCTATAGGTAAAACTGGCTCAGCTAGACTGATTTTAAAACTAGCTCCAACATTTAGAGCAGCCTGTTCAAACAGCATGGAGCTCAGTAGCTTCCATAAGAACAGGACAGCCTTACAGGTCTGATTTTTTCTGTGGATTCCCCCATTTGCACTAGAAGAGTTTCTCAGTACCAGCAACGAGCATTCCTACCAAGGGGAGACAAACCAAACAAACAGCAAAGGTCTAAGAACACCAGCAAAGCAATATACCACATTCTCAGAGCTATGGTTAAACAGTTGTTCACTTGCTGTTTGGACTCTGCCAGCATTACAAGCAGAGCTCCTAGGACAAAAGCTCTGAAGAACAGTTTTGTTAATCAGGTAAAGCACGTGAATGAAGTAAATACCCCAGAACGTCATTGGATGCATCCAAAGTTCACCAGAGTCAGAAAATGGGAAGGTTAGCTTTCTTCTTCCCAAAACACAAGGATAAACATTGGAATGAAGGACGAATGTGACCCCCACCAAAAGCACACACACATTCCCAACAACCAACCAAACAGCAACACCCCACACTTCTCCCTGTTTCCACGGGGGCCTTCTTTTTGTTTGAGAGGTAGGAAACTAACTGCACTGTCAAAACAGCATCACTTCACCAAGCTGGAAAGGACAAGAAGCAAAATAATGCCTTTTCTATTTTCCTGCTTCTCTTTAGATATAACGGACATCATATGAACCATTGGTTTGTAGCACAGGTCTGGGACTGCCAGAAACACACACAGCTATGAAACAACCTGCATCACTGGCATTAGCTAGATGTGAAAAAGAGCAGTGAGGAGCTTGCTCCGTGGGGCAGCCATTCTGGGGAAACAAGCAGAAATACAAACCTACGGGCTGTACCTACAGCTCCACATTACACACAGCTTCTGCAATTCACGCATGGTAGAGAACAGACCCTCATCACACACAGTATTTATGTGCAGTCCTTCTGAGGCTCTGGGAAACTTTCTTGTTGTAAGCTTTTCTTTTTTTAATAACTATGCAATAAAACTAATGTGTTTGTTTTCACATTATTTAGTCCACTATAATTCCTACCATACAATTTCTGCTACTTGCTCTCTTTGTGTCCTGGAGAAAATGAAAATATCCTCTATGAACCACAAGTTTACACATTTCCACAGCATCTCCTTCTGATTCTGTAACTAAGAGAGTCTGTCCAAGAGCTCAGTGTGTAGCTACTGCCCATCACCCCCCATTACTCACGAAGAACAGCAGACCACAACCTACTTAACAAGACTTACCCACGAACATCTAAGTCCCATAAGCAACAAGAGGAATAAACTAAAGCACGCAATTGTTAAAAAACAATCAGAAAATCCCAACACCGGAGCAATTCCAGGCTCCCTGTTTCTTCAGTTTCTTCAAAACTGCTGCATGGAATGCTGTATTAGAACACAACTGCTCAAAACCTAATTTCTTCAGTCGCCTTTTACCTCACTCACCTCTTTTGCTGTGGTCTTGATCAGAACAAGAGTAGGCTCGTGTCCCTCGCTGTGAGAATAGAACCTGAGGTGCAAAGCACACAAAAATAAGCACTCAACAACCATCGCCAACTGCAGCTCTCCTCTCGTCAGCTTTTTGCAGGGCTTTTTGTGCTCCCTCAGAATAAGCCTAGCTATGGCCACAGCAGCATTTTACATAAGGCAATGGAAAGCAAGTTGCATCCTGAGGGCAGATGACTATCTCTGCTTCAGTGCTGTGTGTCTGATACCAAATAATTATGATGCATTTTTACTTTTCCTCATGGCTCTGGGACAGCTCACTATCTCAGTTTCAGAGGGGAAGTACTTACTAGGAGCTGTACAGTCTCGTGTGTCAAGAGCAAGTAAAACTCATGTCTATTTTATCCCACTTTAATAATAACAATCAGAATCACGGACAGAAAGAAACTGTAAGGGAACCACCAGCTTTCACTTCCCTTACTTCCCTCTGATAATCACACTCAAACTGATCCCTCAAAAGAGCCTGAAGAGCAGCCACCAATTTAAATCATTTATAACCAGTGGAGAACGAACCAGTCTCAGAGCAGAACATTCTGATGTACGTTTGACTTTCCAATTGGTTGCAGACATATTAAAATGGTTCTCCACGTTCTGGCAAATGAGACGCCCTGATCAAATGCTGAAGCCAAGAGGAATCTGCCACATTTATGTTCCACCTCTGACTGTTTTTCAGACAGCTTGACTACACCCATCCAGTCAGCAGCTCATTAATTGCTCTTTTTCGCCCATAAAGAAGCGCAGGGAAAGCTGTCATTACCTGCTCAGACTACAGCCATGTTCCAAGGTGGTGAAGAGCAAGAGGGGCTGGCAAAGCGCAAAGCGCTCCGGGATCCACGACCAGATATCCCGCATCTCTTTCACACTGACAATTTCAGACTTGAAGTTCTCTGCGTGGACTGCCAAGTGCACATTCTGCCTGAGAAACACAGTACAGAACATTGAGAGACAACGACTGAACAGAACCAGCAGGCTGATCACTGGACAGCAACAAGAAGAGGGCTGAACGCCTAACGACTCTACAGATGTGTCAGTACCCAAAGCTCTAGCCCACGGGATTAGATTTAGTGAAGAATGTGAAACACAGCAGTACAACATAGCCTGTGACATGAAGCCATCCTTACTGGAACACCTGAAGCATGGCAGCTATGGCCTGCACCTGTGCATACAGAGGGCATAATGGCGAGGCAGCTAGCAGCTAGGCACGGTCTTACCAGTGCTGGCAATGAAGTGCAAAGAACAACAGACCTGCAGAAACAGCCAGAAAAAAAAAAAAAGAGAAAACATTTTTCCCCTCTGTTTTGCTGCCCATATTATGGAATTAGGGAATTTGTAAAAAGAAATCTTAGAGGAATCAGCACTACCGTGCTAAGCAATGCTAATCCAAGCCAAATACTTGAAGCTTCTGCAAAGTTCCTCCAACTGGAAGCATTTCATTATGAATGATTTCACTTAATTAAGAAGTGAAGAAGTTCCCAGCCCTGCAGATGCAGACAAAATCTGAGCAGGTGAAGTGAAGGAATGCCAGGGACTCGCACTGGAAACCACCCCCATCCCCCACAAAGGGGCTGGTACCTTTACGAAAACGGACTCATGGCTTTCAAACACTTGAAAGTACTAAAAGTAGTAATAAGAGCGGAACATCTCAACCAGCCTTCGGTTCTCAGATTAAATAAACACACAAACTTAGAGCCTGGGGATTAAATGAGGGTTATTGAATTCATGAGTGATGTTAAAGACTTTTAAAATGCAAATGTGACAGCCAAGAACATGGGAGAAGTGACAGATGAACTCACACAAGATATTAAGTTACCGAGTGGCAATTAGTTGCAACAAGTTTTGGGGAGTTTGCTCTGCATGCAAGAGTTCAGCCCCTCAATTCAGGGCTTCATGCATTTTATTTTTTTTTTTAATAGTTTTGCATTTCCTTCCTCCTGCATTCACAGAACACAGAAGTCCTCAACGCTACACACCTGCACAGCTGGGCTGGTCCCTAAAACACATCACACATCTTTTTTCCTTGCCTGTGGCACAAAGAGATCAGCATTTGCACTGCACATTAGAGCAGAGCTTGCCAGGAACAACTGGGAAATGCTCACTGAAATGTAGCACAGCTGCCTTAATGCCAGCATTTCTAGCCAGGTGACTCCTCACGTCACTTAAAACAACCCAGCACCACTGCTTCCTTCAGCAACATGAACCAAGTCACGGCTTGCACTGTTGCCCTGCATTATTTGTTAGCAAGAAACTCATTTGGACACCTTCTTAAACAGCCTCCAACAATCAGTGAGCTGTAAAATTTACAGTATTACTCTGCCTGGGATTTTATTTTTGCTTTTAATCACAGCACACTGAGACCCAGAGAGGTCAGCTAGCCTGATGCAAGCCCAGATTCAAACCCACGTTGCCAGGATCTTACTGCAGGCCTCAGCCCTTCTGGTCCCATTTGGTCTCAAGGCTTGGTGGAACTATGGAACACAGCTGGCAAACAAAGGCCTGGTTTGAGCTCATTCAAAAGCAGGGCTTTTCCCACATTTGAGGAATTAGAATAACATTCAGCACTGTCAACTGGTTTATCACAGTGAACTTCCAGAGGAAAAACACAATGATGGGGGAATGGCTGCTTACATGGGTTGACAGCGACAGGACAAGGGGGAATGGTTTTAAACTGAGACAGGGGAGGTTGAGGTTGGATATTAGGAGGAAGTTTTTCAGCCAGAGGGTGGTGAGGCACTGGCACAGGTTGCCCAAGGAGGCTGTGGATGCCCCAGCCCTGCAGGCATTCGAGGCCAGGCTGGATGTGGCTCTGGGCAGCCTGGGCTGCTGGTTGGAGACCTGCACACAGCAGGGGGTTGGAGCTGGATGAGCACTGTGCTCCTTTGCAACCCAGGCCACCCTGTGATAAATGGACTAGCACTTTCCCATGTAGCTGGATATCATCTTTACCAGCAGAGCCTTCTGGTTCACTAAAACACACCTTGCATTCCATCAGCCCCATGAAACTATTCCAGGCTGCCCCTTCAATATCACCATGAATCATTTTACATTTCATGTCACCATTCAGAGAGTGAAACTGGGGTCACTGCTTGGCTGCAGAATTCTGTATGAAATGACTTATTTCCCCATCATAAATCACAGCCGTAGGTGCCTAAGACTGGAAATGTAATCCAGTGTTGAAACCAGTCCCCCTGGACATCAGCCCCCTCCAAACCAAATTCTGCACTGCTTTATAAATCCGATGGCTTTCAGAAAACTGCAACTAGAGTTGCAAGTGCCTGACCTTCATTCCTCCTCTCCTTTTTGGCAGCATTTCTGTTAACTTCAGAAAATATTTGTTAGTACTGAAAACCATCTGCTTCAGCTGGGCAGCCGCGTTTCAAGCAGTACAGGAGTGAAAATGAACAGCACACAAACTGGCTAAACAGAGAGGTTTCATTTGATGCCAGATGCTGAAAATGAAGTTAGCTGCCATCGCCACCACAGGCCTTTCAAAGTCATCCAGTGGAAAACAAAGCTAAGCACACTGGATGTGGACTGGCAGAGCATGGAGATGTGCCATGAAACCATCACCAGAACTGAACTGAAGTTAACTGGGATCTCACCCCTAGTGCTGTCCTCTGCTGGGGTGTTGGGAAGATACCTTCTTATCCCAAAGGACACAAGATACTACTGGGTTAGAAAGTAGCACAATTTAAGGGCGTAAAGGCCTGGTGGAAGCGATAGGTTTCCTTTCAGTCATTAATGGTCAGCTGCAGGTGTTTAAGGCTGAAACACGATCTGGTGTTGCAGGCTGTCTGTTACGCCGCTCTCATCCACACCCGGCCCCTCAGCTCTGAACTCCCTGCTTCCCAGCAGAAATTGATTCCTGCTTTTTGCTGCTTTCACAATCTTGTAACAACAGTAAATAAAAGGTGGACCTTGCAGGTTTGCTTGGCTGGAATTAAAAGCACTCGGACTGAAAGGAGACAAAATCCACGACATACTGTATATGAAACATGCTCTGGTGAGTTTGCTCTCAAGGTGTTCTTCCAGACACGAACGCACATGGAAATTAGTCCCACTTTGATTTTACAGGTTAGTACAAATATTAGCATGTATCTCTCACTGAAGTTAACCCAGGGCACCTGCAACAAGGCCAAAGATTGTCCCAGCGGCGTTAATTTGGAGCCACACATCTGTGGGACTTAATGCTCTCTCCTTCTTTGCAAGTTCTCTGCTTATCGGGCATTACAATCACTGGCTTTTGTTCTTAGAGAAATGCTTTTTGGGCCAAGACTGGATGAATGACTTAATTACCCATCAATGCTAGACGGCTGAGTAACTCTGACCTTCTTGACACAGAAGTATTTCTGCTTAGAAATAAATATAACATAGCATAAATCGAGACAAGTTACTTTCAGGAGTGTGCCAAGTAGGATTCAGGCCAACAGTTTTTCAATCAGCTGCAGAAAGCTTGCAAAGAAAAAAAAATAAAAATCCAGCATGTCTTGCATAAATTTGCAACAGCACATGCCAGGTCTGAATGTGGGCAATACCTAATGGTACAAAAAGCAACAGGGCCAACAAAAACAAAACCCCACAACAGAACCCCACACCCCTCGAACAAAAACCAACAGAACACGTGCCACAGTTTTTCTTTCAGCATCGTGATGACTTCAATTTGCTCGTTAGCACCAAGCTTTTCCATCCTGGGGCACACAGATTCGCACCACTGCATGCAAACCACCGTGCTGAGCAGCTGTGCCCACGACCCCCAGATCTCACAACTGTGCAGGTGCTTTGAACTAACTTTGTAAGAGCGTATGCAGATGTTATGCAGCAATCTGATGCTGTGATTGCTGCCTTGCTTTTCTTGCCCCAGCATCAGCAATAGTGACAGCTTCAGAACAAAAGCCAGGCAAAGACAGAGGAAGCGAGCAGAGTGCAGAGATCCAAGTGTTGGAACCTACCTTTTTGGAGATGTAACACTGCAAACAGGAGGGGTGCAGTGGGTATGGAATTGACAGAAGGAGAACGTATGAGGAAGAAGACAAAAAAAGACAGAAAAAGATCAGTGATTTTCTATAGCCTTGACAAAGTGAACGTAAGGAGCCTGGAAAGAAACAAAAGTACAGTTTGATTTGAATCACCAAGCAAGAGGAAAATAAAAAGACAAGCTCTGTTAACATATTTTCTACATTCTCCCGTCTGTTTTTTCCCCTTTTTGCCGCCTGCTCAGTTATTGGATTGGAAAATAATCCATCATCTCTTTGCACAGGCCAAATATGCATCTGGATGAGAAAACTGACATCCTATCGAGCACTGGAGAAAAGCTCACTTCTCCAGAAACCACATCTGCTGAGAGCAGGATCCAAACTGAGCCTACTTCACAGCAGCACCAAGCCAATGGATGACGGGAAGCTCTGGTACGTTTATGAAAGCAGTTGAGAGAAGATAAAAGTTATTTATTAGCAACACGGTTTGGTAAATCAGTTTCTACAGGAGTTACGTGGATATCAACCAACTAAATGTTGCTTGGAAGGTACCTCTGTTCTGAGCAATACCTCCACAACACCGTTCAAGGCCAAGCTGGAGGGGGCCCTGAGCAGCCTGATCTCATGGATGGCAACGCAGGGTCCTTAAGGTCCCTTTCAACCTAAGCCTTCCCATGATACAACATTCAGTGCAACAGGGGCTCCTGCTTAACTTCCATTCTGTTGCTGAAGAATATTCTAACACACTCAGAAAGATATTTACAGCTCTTCTGAACTTCAGCACGTGAAGAAAAGCTGACATTCCCAGATTGGAAGAGGCAGTGCTTCTTTTCGCAGGTCCTGAACTTAATGATCAGAACTCTGCCTAATGTGACCCCGCAGTTGCTAGAGGCCTTCAGCCTGGCAGAACAGTGTCCTCCAAGAGACAAGCAAAGTAAAGCATGAGCCAGCTGCACACTAACCTACAATTGTAAAAATATACCCTTGGAAAAGACTGGGAGCTTCACGCATACACTATACGTGTAAGAAGTTCTGCTGTCACTTATGGTATTGCTCTTCATTTTCAAGAGGCTTGCAGTCAAACTGCTTTAAAAACTAACCTGTAAGCATGACTTCTCCCTTAATCTACCAGAGTAACTCTGCAGGTGAGCAAAACATTTCCACCTCAGATAGCATTTGTCTACTTACAGTAAAAGAACAGTGGAATATATGGTACCAGACACCGGGAAACTGATCTTTTATATGAATAATCTCGTATTTAAGAATTAATTATTGTCATGTTTGCTTGGGTACTTTTCTTGCCAATCATTTATTGGCTGTTTTTCCAGCTTTAAATGCTTTCCCATTTAAAAAGCAGCCTGGGAAAGACATTTTTGAGATGCAATAATTGCAATCAACATGAACCTCCAAAAAGAATTATAAACACACCATACTTCCCACTAGAATCCCAACAATACTTAATTCGGGGCTGCTGACTTTTTTTCTAATCAAGTGCACAGAAAAGTCAGCAGAGATACCGGGTGTGCAGCACTAGAGCACTCCTTCTTCCCCATCAGCCAACCCAAGGCTGGCTGACCACTCATCAGTGAGGAAACCTCAGGATCTCACGTTTGAGGAGCTCACTCGGACCGCCTGCAGGGAGACCCCTACCTTTTCTGTTTGACTGTGATGCCCTTCTGCTGTAAAGCTTTCTCATTGGCCATCTGCAGCAGCTGGATCTCCTTCCGTGAGAACAGGCGGATGGCAAAGGCTTTTTCCAGAAGCCTCTCAGGAGACACCGACTTCGCAATGTCTCTCACGAAAGCTCGGATATCCTGCTGCACGCTGTCAGACTCCATGGGCTGCCCAGCCCTGACTTTGTGAAAAAACTTCAGAATAGCCAACGCAACGCGATAGAGGACTTTGTAGCCCTCCACCAGAAACACATCGAAGACCCGAGCAACGTAAACCATGGGCAGCTCTCCAAAGAGCCACCGCTGCCAGTCGGAGTACACCTCCAGCACGTCCTCAGACACTGCCACCATCAGCTTGTGTGCTGCCTGGCAGTACTTGTTCACCAGGTCCCCAAAGGTCATGCAGGAGGACTCAAAGGCCAGGAACGTCTGATCGATGAGCCGCTTGGACGGGTCGTTGCAAGCAAGGATGCGACAGACCTGTTCAAAGCACTCCGCCTCATCCCTGCTGTAGTGGAGAAGCAGAGCTATCACAGAAGGCAGCGCGGGGCAGAACGATATGTCTGGGAACTGATTTGCAATGCACAGTATAATCTTCCTAACTGCCCCAATGCCTTCTGCATTCAAGCAGTACGTGGGAACGAGGCTGTCGTCCACAAACTCTGGCAGTGGAAGGGAGCTGCTGTTACGTTTTCCAACTATCTTCACCACAATGTCCCGGTAAACATTGGCATCTGGGGTCACAGTCCGACACGGGATATTGCTGATCAGCTTGTGGTACACCTTGGCTCTCAGCGAATGGCTCTTGGCCCAGTAGCCTTGCCGAGCCAGCTGCTTCAGCTCCTGGAACTCGGTGCAGGTCAGCTCCTTTACATCCTGGCTCTGGACAGTAACATCCATTTTGTCCCAGTCCACAAAGCGGTTGTATTCATCCATGGCTCCAAGGGAAGCATAGGAGAAAAGCTATGAGAAGTGATCATTAAATGACTTGCTGCTTTTCCTGAGAACAATAATAAAAAGCAAGTTTGAGTAAGAGATGGCATCCCATTTTCTTCAGGAACACATGCATACATTTCACTTGCTCTCACACTTTTTTTTTTTTTAAATTATTTTTATGCTAAACTTCACTTCCATTCCCATTAAGTACTCATCAATAACTCATTGATGGATTCTGAGCACATCTGCACATAAAGAGAGCTTCCTGACTGCAGCCCCAAGCAGAGGCATGGGCTTTTGCAGTAACTTCTCACTTAAGAGTGAGAATATTCTGAGCATTCCGCTCAGAAATACACACTGCAAAGTTTGTTCTATTTGCAGTCTCTATTCCTAAGTTGCTGGGGGAAGTAACCACTATTTATACTAAAAGTAGGCAATTTCATGAGCAGCTTAAACTGCTCCAATACTCTGCAGCTAGTGAAAAGAGATGCTGAACTCCTGCTAGACACAACCATGTACTCCCACAGTTGCTTCTCCACATTGGCACTGGCTCTCGTGCAGCCACACGGTCACCAAGATCGGTCTGTTGATCTGGTACAGCTTTCCATTTGCAGTGGACAAGCAAGATGTGCAGCCAGCTCAACATCAGCGTGCCAGTGCAAAGATGACTGCAAGGCAGAACCATCCTTTTAATGGCAATACAGGCTCACATCAGCTTAGAATAGCTTCATGAAACCACCTCTTAAACCCCTTAAGCTCTGCACTGGACATCTGGTTCTGATCTCGTACAAATGTCAGTGAGCAAATCACCCTCTAGAGGGCCTGCTATCACCGTTAGAAAACTCAAACCATGAAGCTGATGCCTGATCTTCCTGCTCCCGTTCAGACCACACGTTGACATGATCTGCTAGTTGACTCCTGCTCTGAAGTTTACCTGGGTCCCCACAGCCAGGGTGACCGCAACCACTAATGGCCATACTTGAATTATGTTTAATCAGTTAGTGCAAAAATAGAAGTGGAGATGCAGTAATACATTTTAGTGACAGCAGGAACGCCCTCATCGGCGCCAGGCTGAAGCTGGGGAGCACACCTGCACTGATGCTGCAGACTCTGCAAAGGCAAATAAGCCCCATGAAATGCAACAGGCCTACAAAACTGACCTGTGCACCAGTGATATTATGCAAAAAGGGTGAAGTAACAAAACCAGTTACTGAAATGCTTCTGAAAATTCTTTTATAACTGATGTGTCAACAGACTAGCCAATGCACGGAACTTGACCAATGCATGGCCTTTTGTACAACGGCTGCATTAAAGTGATCTGAACTCAAATACTAATTTGGGATTTTTAGACCTCCATGCTGAAACTCCCAAATTTAACTTCCAGTTCAGAAGGTTGTCAGCAGCACACAGGAGCCCTTCACAAACAGCTGAGGGTGGAAATATCTTTCAGGTTATCCAAAAAGGATCTGCTTTTATAAAATCTCTAACATCACAAAATGTAAGAGCAATAGAGAAATGCTCACTATTTCTTCTTGTTGTACACTTATTTAAAGTTAATTCTTGAAGAGGCAATGTGTATTCCCTCATTCACTTCTGCAAGCAGGGTGTCAACAGTGTTTGGAAGCACTGTCTGTCTCCCCTTTCTGCCATCAGCCCTTGGGAGCCCTTTGTACTTATACCAGAAAGTGTTAAGTAAAACCTCTCTGAGTCAATGCATAAGACAGTCAGGGTGACACCTGGGCTGTTCTTTTTCCTCATTTTCTATCACTCAAAGTCATAGGCATATTTAGAGCTTGCATCAAACAAACACCTTCCCCTCTGGAAGTTTCTGCCCATTCCAGAAACTAATTAATGTGACGAGCTCCTCAGCAAGTCACTGAGGTCAGCAGCTCGGGGTCAGAAATGAGATTGACAGAAGCTGTGATCAGAGCTTTCACTCTTACACACACTTTGCTGGGATAAATCTGCTGGCTATTTATGCAGGTCTGTCAGTTCATGCTTTTTAAAGACCTAAATTAAAACAAACAAACAAACAAAACAGCAAAGCAAACAGGCTTTGTCAAGGTCACTAAAGCAGCTCTTAACCGCAAGCAAAGCCAACAGAATCAGAGTGCTACAGTGTAATGGTGCATAGCTCCTGACACTGTGCCAACAGCTACAAGCAGCAGGCCTCCAACTGGGAGCATTTACTTGCCAGAGAAGAGCCTGAAACTTCAGAAAAGTTCTAGCCAGCCTTTGCGGTGTCCTCCTCCCATTCCTTTCCAATCTTCTTTCATCCTCCACTCTACTTAGCTGTCACATACAGGGAAGGGGACAAGACAACTACAAGAAAACATTTCAGAATGATACATGCACAAATACATGGTCCAAGAGACCTGGTCCAAGGTCCCCAAAGGTCTCCCCCTGAGACTGATACATCCACAGCGCAACAAAACCTCTCTTCTACTTGCTAAAGTAACTTCGGGGAAGTTAGCAACATATTGCAGGAGTGTCCTCTAACACCACCTGCGGATAACAGAAGGGCTCAGCACTGGGCTGCAGAGAACTGGGATACTTTGAAGCACCTCAGAGCAGAACAAGGAGATTCAAAACATCAGCAAAAAAAACCTGGCAAAGCTTAAGAGCTGCAGGCACCTCTTGAAGGGAAAGTCCCTGCTCTCCTTTCTAATTAGACTGACTTCTCCAAGCAGGAATCAGCACAGAAAAGAACAAACTTTTCTATCAGCAACTGCCACGCAATTCTCATGTTGCTGAATCTATGGACCTCTAATGGAGCTGTCAGCTCCACCAGCAAGAACAAGAGGGAAGCAGAAGTGCTTACTGAAAATACACCAAAAATGGCTGCAGTACAGACAAAGGACTTTTCCAAGTTCGGTTTAGAACAGTGAAGCAAACAAATCATCATCATCATTCAAAACTGAGCACTGGCCATGGAACTGGAGCTGGCTTAATTTCAAGTCAGTGACTGCACTGTCAGGAAACATTTGGCTTGCCAGCCCAGCCACATTTTCATTCCATTCCCCTCTTTTTCCTGTTGTTACGTGGGCTACTTTCAGAGGACGTCTGAAAAATGAAGCTGTATAAAATATTGAGCAATGAAGTGAGGCAATCAGAAGTCAGATACTGCCAGCAAAGAAAAAAAAATGAAATCAGTTCAAAATACATCATTCAGTACAGAAAAGGTTTGGACTTGGAAGTGGACGACCTTTAAGGTCCCTCCCAAGCCAAGCCATTCTGTGATCTTGTGAATTATGACTTCCCTTCGTTAAAGAGAATATCAGGTTGCACTTTTACTAAAGTTAACACATGGACAACTCGAATTTCACTGCCAAAGAACTTTGTACGTTTTCCAAGCGGCACTTCAGTATATTTCAATCACAAACCGAACCAACCCCACCTCCAGTTTCACTAAGATCATCAGTTTTTGCTTTCCAAACTGCAGGAATTAGCAAACTGAAGCACGTGAATTACGACTAATCCAACATACACGCGTTTCTTTCAGCCCTGCACATATCTACAGCAGTGAAACAGTCGTATTCCAAACTTGTAAAAAATAGAGTTCAACTCTGCTTGAAAGCTGAGGTGACGCTGTTTGACATGAATTTAATAAACAGGAAGGTTCCTCAAAACAGATATTACAGGGAAAAGGGCATAAGATCAGGAAACTCGTGTTCTCTATTTCAGCAGTCTTGCAGTTCTGCCTTCTGAAACTCCGATGACAGATGATAACCAGGATACTCTGCCCTGACACGGCGTTCTGGCCACATAACAAGAAAGTAAACTCTGGCAATAATATTTAACCATGCACTGCTACACTGGTTTTAATGAAGACTGTTTTCCCAGCACCTTTTGCTATGTACTGCACATACACACATAGATACAGACAATAAATACATCAGCATGCTTTCTATAACGTGCTCTGCCATCCCTGGACAACGCTGAATCACACCTGAGGTTTTCACTTTATACACCAAAGAACAAAGCGATGCAGCAAGCTAGTAATGCTGCTGAGAAAAAGCAACCAGCAGGCTAAGTCTTTCCTACCCAACTCTTGGGTGCATCTTTCAGTTCCTTCTGAGTCCAGGCCTACAGCAGTTTACCCCCACATCTCTGCTACATGGATCAGGAAACAAGACTGGAGTCACAGTGCCACCCTTCCTTCCCCCAGCACCTCCTGTCTCCTACTTACAGCTTCGGTGATTGCCCATTCCACAAATTAGCTGAGAAGAAAAAGGTAACAGACAAAACTCAAGCACCCCATTTAGCAACAAAACAAGCCGAAGCGATCAGCCGTTCGCACCGCGATGCACTTTGAGCAATGATCCTTTTCAGCAGAGGATGAGTTGCATGGATTGCTTTGATGAGTTAAATGCAGTTCGATCTCTTCATGCATCGCCCCGGGCGTTGTGTTCAGCACGAGCTGTGCTCCAGCTTCGGGAGCACAACCGACGCTCTAACAGCAGTCTATCAGTAACAACAGGAGCGCCTTTGCTCCCCATTGGTTTTTCATACTCTTCTGAACCCTAAGAAGTATTCAACGCTCACGTCACTGGGAAGAGGTAAAGACCTGACAGCGTTGGGTAGCACTGTTAGCAGTACACAACAGGACACATCATTTTAAGCACCTGTATAATTTCTCTTGTTGTACGCGAAGCACAGACACAGAAGGTTTGCCTTGGAATCCTCTGCTTGCATCTTCAGAAAAGCACCACTGTCTTCTTTAACAGGGTCTTTTAATTACCCGTGACTGACCTACCGAGTCCTTTATAACAATAAAAAGCTCAGAAGTGCAAGGAGTGATAACGGACAGGTAATGGTCAGCATGCACGTGGGGGACAGCTGCAAGCACTTCCACAGGAGGCAGCCAGCCCTCCTTCCCACCTCCTGCCCTGGGACAGCACAGGCACCTCTCATGCTCACCATTGACTCCATGAGCTGTGCTGATGAAAACCTTCCACTGAGGTACAACACTCCATCGCTCCCAAAACAAACACGACAGAGTAAGAATTAAAGACTGAAGACTGTATGTTCACTGTACATTTTCTCTTCTAAACACCTGACTTCCTATCTTTCTCAGTTTGGGAACCGAGTCCACTATGTGCAACCAAAGGCAAAGGGCAACAGTCACTGAAAAGCTCTGACACAAGAGCTAATCTGTATGCAATAAAGCAATCCGTTTTCCGCCCTCTAGCATTGAAAGCTTGCCACCAGTTTGACATTTACCACCTCTACATCTTAACCCATTACAAACTTTGAATGGCAGAAAAATCTCTTCAAACATCTCTGCTTTGAGATGTTCTCCTCTCACACACAGTGTCTGTGTTTATTTATGCTGGACACAGATTTATTTCTTTTTTTCCTCCTATCTAAACTTCCCCCATAGGAATACCTGAAACCATGCTTTATTTCTTGACTTAGGTTCAGCACAGCAGCTCACAGCACAAATGATGGAAACACAGATTTTTACAAGTAGAAAACAGAATAGGAGATATCAGAAAAGGGTATCACTCAGCTCACAGAATCACAGGGTTGGAAGGGACCTCAAGGATCATGAATCTCCAACCCCCTGCCACATGCAGGGCCACCAACCTCCACTTTTAATACCAGCCCAGGCTGCCCAGGGCCCCATCCAACCTGGCCTTGAACACCTCCAGGGATGGACAGGGCATCACAGCCTCTCTGGGCAGCTGTTCCAGCACCTCACTGCTCTCTCTGTAAAGAACTTCCCCTGACATCCAAAGCTCCTGCAAGACATTTGTCAGCAAGCATTTCACAGACAACAGTGATGATTCAAGTGTATGAGGAAACCATCCCACAACATGTTGTAAGATATTTTTTTTTTTAAAAGCACATACATGTCCTAGATCTTTCCCTCCCCAGCTGAGCAGTTTGTGAGTGTACAGTTTTCATGACCAGGTGTCACAACAGCGAGCCCAGGGATCTCCTCTGAACTATTTTGCTTTGCTCAGGGTCAGCCTGTGCACATCAGTGCACCCCACGCAGCCACAGAGCTGCAGAACACACCGCACACAAAGCACAGCAGGAGCAGAACCCCTGACCAACACAGCCTGCCTCCATCACTCTGCAAGTCATGCTATACCATGCTGCTGTGCTTTCCTGTTCCTGCCTTCCTGTTTCACAAAACAGTAGCCTTTGCTGTGCAGGATTGAACAACAGGCCAGCAGGACATTGAGATCCAGGAGTCTTGCTTGCAGGCTGCAGGGAATCCCTGATGTGCAGAACCAGAGCATCACAGTCACAGCCTGCACCTTGTCAATACATTCTCCACTCACATATAGGTATAGTGTGTGCACACACGCACATAACAAATATAAACAAAAAGCTTTATTCTGGCAATCAAGATTGCTTAGGAGAAACCTAAGTCAGAAGATGGGCAGAAGAACCACTAACTGTGGGCTAATTGAGAACACAAGTCCTTACCCTGCAAGGAGCCTGTGGAAATGCTGCATGCCTTCCTGTAGTTTGCAAATGGTAAGGCACACTCCACTCACACCAGCAGCTATCAGCAGATCTTGTTCATTTTAGGGCAGGTTCTACAGCCTCACATTTTCAACTGCCGGCTGAAAAGGGAGCAGGAAAATGCTTCTGTCTCAGACTACCTTATTACCCTCTGCACTAAGTGCTAAAGGTATGGAACTTGGAAAACAAAAGCTGATTTACAGTAGAAGAACATTACGAAAATTACAAAGATAAAGCTGTCAACTGCAAAGAAACCATTCTCTTCCAGCTCTGTAAAACTCTGTGCATCTGCTCCAAGGCTGCCCCAAAGAAAAGCTTCAGTGACCTGCTGTCCCTGCTCCTTTTCTGAAACAACACCAGGCAGGCCACCCCACACCAACAAAACATTCAACCAACACTAGGAAGCTTACAGATACACTTTACAATGAAAGGAGGGTCCAACTGCAGGCAAAATGCCAACGGTTCTATTTCAGGGCATTTGAATCACAGAATCATAGAATCGCTCAGGTTGGAAAAGACCTTAAAGATCATCAAGTCACAGCCTAACCATACTGCCCTAACAACCCTCTGCTAAATCATTTCCCTGATCAGTGAACAATACGTTGCTTTTGATTCTCATCTCCGTAGCCTTTCCAAAGCCTTACTAAAACCCAAAGAGTAGCAAGTTGCTCTTTTGGAGCAGCAATGGTGTCCATACAGCATTTCACACTGCAAAAGCAAGCACTGCAGAATCCCAAACCAGTGCAACCTTGTTTCAACCCTAATTTCATAACCAAATGGCACTTACAGCAACACAACAGTTGCTGAGGTTTTAATCTCACTGTTACTGCAGACTGCTAATCACTGGTCACAGCAGTGGGGCAAAGCTTCGGGAAGAGGAGCCCTGTGAGAGGGCCATGGAGATAGAGGAGGGGTTAGGAGAGGGGGCAGATGAGAGGCCTTGTGCTGGATGCCATTCTTCATCCACACGTTCATTCTGAATAAGCTTAAAGGTACTTAAAGCATCCTACACACCTACTCCTCTGGCAAATGTGGCTGCTCTGGCCCATGGACATCAGTCCCTCAGTGGGAGGAGAGGGCTGGGGCTGTACCAAGACACAGAGCACAAGCTGGACCCCTGTCCCCCAGGACATTAGATCAAAAAGCAAACATTTCCTCTAAACGTTGAAGCTATTATACAAAACTAGGAGATGAATGAAAGAAACAGCCCAAAAATCCCTCAGACTGAAGCGATCTTACTACTCCTTACCTTAGAACTTGTCCTTGTATAGATCTCCTCGTGACTTCCACCCTTCTGCTGGGTCTGTTGGGATGGAAACAGAAGTTAAAATCGGACCAGCGATGTGGTGGGCAGCATTAAGTGCCTCAGTGACCTCTGTAACCTTCAAAAAGGCATCTGCCTGAAGCTCTGCATGGCTCCCAGCCTCCACAGAACAGAGAACAAGGGGACAGATACCCTCACAGTTCAGATGAGCAGCTAGTTAACCATATTATCAAAGTGCTCACAGCATAAACAACTTCCAGTCTCTCAAACCACAAGCAGGATTACTGTTGGTGGCACCTCTGCAATAAATACTTTCAGCCAACGTTCCCCCTGTAGTTCATTTCTGACTCTCCTGCCCCAGCGCTGCCCAATGTTTTTATCCACAAAGTTACAGGAAGGGCCACAATTTTTTATGTGAAATGGGCAGCTTCTAGAAAGTGAGCCACATTTTGGACGAGTCACTTCTTCCTTACGTTGTTTCCCCTTGAATAAATCCTAAGAAAGCAATCCAGCACCGGTGCAGCCACACACAAGTTACACCTATTGCCAGCACAACCCAGCACGCTCACTAATACAGCCAGCCTATGGAATTCCTTCCCTGAGACAGCGCACGTCAACAACCCATGGTCATCTGCAACACCTTAGAGAGCTCAGGTAGCCATCCTCAAACTTGGAAAGTTTAAGCAAGAGGAGAATAAATGAGATAAGGTGAAGCCTGAGCGCAGGTGCAACACAGATAAGAGCACATTCACGCATTAGTTCAGAGAACTTCCAACAGCTGGTCATGCAGCTGGATGCCTTCAGCCCGTACTCCCACCCAGCACACAGACTCCAGACGAGTCAATCATTAATATAGTGCAGTTAGCTCTATTTTTATATCAGACAGGTCGTGTGACTGCCTGGTCAAGTACAAGGGGACGCAGCGGCCAAAGACCAGCATTACTTAAACTCTCCTGCAAGCCACCACTCTAAGCTACACAGCATGCAAATCTGAGTATTTGCACTGGA
The DNA here is from genome assembly GCF_951394365.1 of Tetrao urogallus. Lineage (NCBI taxonomy): Eukaryota > Metazoa > Chordata > Aves > Galliformes > Phasianidae > Tetrao > Tetrao urogallus. The sequence goes on from NC_136828.1 coordinate 1,098,569, forward strand.
CTTCTAAGAGAAACTTTGGTGCTCAGCCACAATTCAAGGGTATCTATAAATGGAAAATAGCCACTTTTCTTCCTGACAATCAACACAGCTTATTTCGAGTTCTACCACACTGTCTGCTTCACAGCAGGCATCCACACAGCACACAAGCAGCTTTAGTAGCCTCTCCATCCTAACAGAGCAGGATATGTTCTAAAGAGCTGCAAGAACAGCAAGGACCGAATTTTTACAGTCTGTAATTTGCTTGCCACCAACTCCATACAGCTTCATCACTGAAGCAAAAGCACTTGTGAGCTAAACAAATGCCAGGGCAGCATTATCAGATTGCAGTAACCTTGTTCTTGGAGACACTGAGAGACATAAGCAGTGCAGACTGGTTCGCTTTACCTGCTTGCTTGTCCTGAATTTATGGGCACGTTAATTTAGTGCAGCCATAGCTTTCACCAGTTTACAATCCAAATAACAACACCGATGGAGTTTGGGGGCTGTGCCAAGGTTTCAAGTTAGCAGAATGAAGAAAAAACAACCAAGGGGAGTAACCAAAGGCTGCGACAGAAGGAGAGGGCTGGGATGCGCAGAGGTGCTTAAAGATGTGCAAGGTTCACGGGCAGCCTGCTACAAACATTTACTTGGCAGCATTTAATTATTAACAGCGAGAAAGAGAAGCAGAAAGCGCTCTCCCTCGCATTCAAACTTGAGCCGCACAAACGCCTGCAAATTTTCAAATATTAATGAAAGAAAAGCCATTCGGTAGCAAGATTCCTACCTGCTGACCGTTGTGCAACAGAACCCACATCCAGCTCACCAACGATGAAGGACATAAGCACCACGCATTGCTTGGAAGCACCAAGAAGCTAACGCAGCCCCTGCCTGAGTCCTTACACACAAGTTATCAGTGCTGCTTCTGCAAAGCAACCATCTGCACGACGTGCCTATTTACCAGCGGCGGCGAGAAGCAGGGCGTTCCAGCAGGGAATTCCTTTTTCTGGTAATACCTAGCTGCGATCTGCCTCATTTCTGCGCTCGGAGCATTCCCGGACACTCCAGCAATCCAACCCGGCCTGCCTTTGAGCCAGAATCGCCGTCGGACGCCGCAGCTTGCTGCAGGAACCAGCCACAAAGGCTCCCCGTTCCGGGGCTGCAACGCGGGGTCCCGGCGCCGCTCTGCAGGATCGCGTCCCGCCGGCTAGCAGCCGCAGCAATCCTCCTCCACAGCCGACAGCGGCCGCGGCGCATCCACACCCGGAGAGCGACTCCCGGACAGAAACAACCGAGCAGCCGCACGGCGCTCGGGGCATCCAAGGAAACCGGCCGCGCTCAGAGCAGCGCAGCCCCGCGTCCCGCCCGCACCCCGCAGGCGGCGGCACCGCGGCGGCACCACGGCGACGCCGCGGCCGCCCTGCAGCCACTCGCGAGCCCTCAAGGCGCCCTCCGAGCCCCAGCCCAGGACGCCGCTGCCCAAAGAAGCTCAGCTCGGCCCGCCGCCCGCGCCGCCCTTACCGCTGCCGCTCCCGTCAGCGCCGCGCGCACGCATCCCCACCCACCCGCTCAGAGCGACGGGGGAGCCGCGCGCATGCGCACAAAGCGCCAAAGCCTCGGGCCAAGAGCGCGCATGCGTGAGCGACGGACGGGAGGGCCGATATGATGCGATGGGTGTTGTGTGCGATGGGTGTTGTGTGGTGGGTGTTGTGTGCGATGGGTGTTGTGTGCGATGGGTGTTGTGTGTGATGGGTGTTGTGCGATGGGTGTTGTGTGCGATGGGTGTTGTGCGATGGGTGTTGTGCGATGGGTGTTGCGTGCGATGGGTGTTGCGTGCGATGGGTGTTGCGTGCGGTGGGTGTTGCGTGCCATGGGTGTTGCGTGCGATGGGTGTTGTGTGATGGGTGTTGCATGCGATGGGTGTTGTGCGATGGGTGTTGCGTGCGATGGGTGTTGTGCGATGGGTGTTGTGCGATGGGTGTTGTGCGTGATGGGTGTTGTGCGTGATGGGTGTTGTGCGTGATGGGTGTTGTGCGATGGGTGTTGTGTGCGATGGGTGTTGTGTGCGATGGGTGTTGTGCGATGGGTGTTGTGCGATGGATGTTGTGCGTGATGGGTGTTGTGCGATGGGTGTTACGCGATGGGTGTTGCGTGATGGGTGTTGCGTGCGATGGGTGTTGCGCGATGGGTGTTGTGCGATGGGTGTTGTGCGTGATGGGTGTTGTGCGATGGGTGGTGTGCGATGGGTGTTGTGTGCGATGGGTGTTGTGCGATGGATGTTGTGCGTGATGGGTGTTGTGCGATGGGTGTTGCGCGATGGGTGTTGCGCGATGGGTGTTGCGCGATGGGTGTTGTGCGATGGGTGTTGTGCGTGATGGGTGTTGTGCGATGGGTGTTGCGTGCGATGGGTGTTGCGTGCGATGGGTGTTGCGTGCGATGGGTGTTGTGTGGTGGGTGTTGTGCGGTGGGTGTTGTGCGATGGGTGTTGCGTGCGATGGGTGTTGCGTGTGATGGGTGTTGTGCGGTGGGTGTTGTGCGGTGGGTGTTGTGTGCAGTGGGTGTTGTGCGAAGGGTGTTGTGCGTGATGGGTGTTGTGCGTGATGGGTGTTGTGCGATGGGTGTTGTGCATGATGGGTGTTGTGCGTGATGGGTGTTGCGTGCGCTGGGTGTTGTGCGTGATGGGTGTTGTGCGCTGGGTGTTGTGCGTGATGGGTGTTGTGTGATGGGTGTTGTGCGCGATGGGTGTTGCGCGATGGGTGTTGCGCGATGGGTGTTGCGCGATGGGTGTTGCGTGCGATGGGTGTTGTGCGTGATGGGTGTTGTGTGGTGGGTGTTGTGTGGTGGGTGTTGCGTGCGATGGGTGTTGCGTGCGATGGGTGTTGCGCGGTGGGTGTTGCGCGGTGGGTGTTGCGCGGTGGGTGTTGTGTGTGATGGGTATTTTTGGGTGGTGGGTCTTGTGTGCGATGGGTGTTGTGCGATGGGTGTTGTGTGATGGGTGTTGTGTGATGGTTGTAGTGTGATGTTTGTTGGCTGTGTTAACTGGTGGGTGCAATAACTGGTTGTTGTATGTGATGGTTGTTGTGTGTGATGTTCATTCAATTGATGGTTGTCAGGTGTGATGGCTGTTGTGTGTAATGTCTTCTGTAAGGACACCTGAGGGTCTGAGTTGTTCAGTGCTCAGTGTCAATGTGATCCCTTTGCAAAGTCTGAAAGCTGGGGTGGAAATCAGTTGCTTTTACAGAGGGGTGGCTTTGCGCTATTTGTTTGCCTCTGCTTGATGGCAGCGTGCTGTTCACGGCCGGGTTACCAGTGCCGCTCTGAGGTTACTGGTGCAGGACGCTGAAGTGGCCAATAAAGCTCTAATCTTTTATATGTGCCATAATGTACACAGCGTCGTGGCGCAGGCCCTTGCCAAACAGATAAGGAATCCTTTCCCAGAAGGTTTACAGTCTGGCAGAAACCGCAAAGGCTGTGAGGAAACAAGATGTGATAACAAAACGGGAAGCACAGGGGAGCCGTGTTGCTGGCAGCTGGGCTATAAGCAGGGCCTGAAGTGGGGGCTTCTTTCGTTCCTCTGTGCTTCCCCCGTCAGTCAGCTTTGTCCCCATGGCAGGGAGCAGCAAGGTGGCAGAACTGTGCCTCGTGCCAGAGGCAGCACTCCCGATGCTGCAACAGCACTCTGTGCACTCTTTGCTGGATGCCAGTGAGGTCCTGCTTGCTTTCTGAAAGCAGCCTGCCAACCCCAGGTGCTGAGGCCATCTCAGGATGCTTTGCTTTTTAGTGCAAAATGGGATTTTTTGTTGTTGCATGCATCACTTTCTGTTTATCTACGTGCAATTTCATCCATCACATTCTTAGCAGCTCAGTCCTGAGGTCCTTCTGCTATTCTTCATAGCTGCTTACCTCCCTTGCCTCGGGTGTCATCACCAGGATGCCTGGGTGCTGCTCGCCTACCTCGCTGTGCTACTTATTGCAGTTAATGTATTGCAGCCTGATCACTGCAGCTCTAAATCATATTCAGTGAAGGAAGGGGATTGAGATCTGTGTGACAGTGAAGGGCGAGGGAATACTGTCACTTTAGGAATCAGCAGGGAAAAGCCTCGGAGTTGTCCCAAAGGATCTTGAGAGGGCTCCTCTGAGAAGATAGAGCTGCTGATAACCTAGCTGACCACAGCATGGGAAACAGGCAGGAGGATTTGGAGGCCACAGCACGCCTTGTGAAGAAAGGCTGAGAGAGCTTGGCTTGTTTAGCACGGAGAAGGCTCTGAGGAGACCTCACGGCAGCCTACCAGGTCTTAAAGGGAACTTATAAACAGGAGGGAAATCAACATTTTACATGGGAAGATAGTGAGAGGACAAGAGGAAGTGGTTTTAGACTAGAAGAAGGGAAACGTAGAATAGATGTCAGGGGGAAAATTTTCATTTGAAATGAGTGAAAAGTTGTTGAGGTGCTGGCACTGCTGCCCAGAGCTGTGGGTGCCCATCCCTGGAGGTGCCCATGGCCATGGATGGGCCCTGGGCAGCTGAGCTGGGGGGCACAGCCCATGACAGGGTGGGACTGGGGGCTGGGAGGGCCCTTCTGACCCAACCATGCTGGGATTCTGGGATTGTTTGTTGCTGAAGCCCACAGCAGAACCACTTCCAGAAGCTGTGCTGGGAGATAGCTTGTTTTTCCAAATGTCACAAGTGTGCTAGGGGCATTTATACACATGGGAAGGATTACGTTCCTGTGCCAAATTAAGTTGAGCTAGTAAGGGAAGTGGGGTTAGAAAAGGATGAGAGTAGATAGAGAGCTGCAGGAACAGAGAGAGGTGTGGGCACTGCTAGATAAGGTTCTGTAGGAGGATGAGAACCTTCCGTCTGTCCTCAGTATTTATAGCTTCTTCTCCCTGTCTATGCATGCCCTGAGTAGTGTGTGTGTGTGGGCAGGTGGCAGCCCTGAGGTAGAACAGGGCAGGAGTTCCTGAGATTCTCAAGGGAAACTGAGGCAGGGAGAAGGTGTTGATGTGGTGTGTGCACAGATGGGCTGTGAGGACGCAAGTCAGAGCACACAGAAACATACCGGGCTGCAGGAATGTGCCAGCTAAAGTGTGAACTGTGATTTGAACTGAGCGTATCCTTCAGACAAAAGTTCTCAGTGTTCCATGCAAAGAAGTAATTGAAGACTGCCATCAGATTTCTGCGCTGATGCTCCGTGGTTCTTTACTGAGAGAGCTGGGAGGAGTATAACTTTGGTCACCAGAGCCTCTGTGCTGCCTGACAGTGTGACACAGCCCTGGTAACCCCAGCCCACGGGCTGCTGGCCGTTGGGGATGTGGCAGATGGTGTGTGCAGTGTGCATGCCATGGTGTGGGCAGTGTGCATGCTATGTGCTGACTTAACACGTGCAGACTGCATGGCTGCATGGATGCCCTTCCTTTCGCTGCACTCAGGCTGTCGTGCCATCTGTGACTGCGAGGAGAGGGCAATACTCACACTTGGCTGACTGCCTGCTTGCTGATGGGAAACTTGTTGGAGTGCATCTACTTTTGTTCCTGCAGAAAGGTGCTCCTTGCTGGCAGCTTTTTACAGAAGCCAAGGAATGTTCTGAGAACTGCAGCAACTGAAATAAAGAGCAAGACAGAGTGACTGTCTGAGCACTGGGGGCACTGAGCCTGCAAAGGCTTTGTAGGGATTAATAAAGGGTATTACTTTGTAGGGCTGCCAATCAACAACTTCCCTGAGCTTTGGAGAACTTTCACATGGCATGAAATAGCTAGTTTCACAAACGCAGTGTTCAGTGAAGCCTGGTTTCCTCAGGGTTTGTGTCTTGAGGGTGGTTTCTGTCTGTATTTCTAAAGACCGATGGCAGATGAGCTCCTGCTGAGCCATTTATTTGGGTCACAGTGCAGGAAAGCCGTCCCTTGGGTGTCTGTCAGCTTGGGAGAGGGGCTGGCACCCTTCGAGTGGGGACATCAGCAGGAAAGGGTGTGCAGGAGGGGCAGCAGCCAAGCTCTGACCTGGGCTGGTGACACGGCGGCCGTGTTGGTCCCCAGCGGCGCGTTTCGCACGGGGCTGATCGCCCTGAAAGCTGATAAGCCCGGCAAAGTGTGACCTCCTGTGGGTAAAACTGGGAATTACCGTGGGATAATTAAGCAAATCCTTTTCCTATCACATGCTGGCATCTTAACGGGATGCTTGCCCAGTGGTGTAGATCACCCTCTTGTCCACCTGCAGCAGCCGGACCTGCAGCCCTCCCGTGGGTGTGCTGTCGATATTCCAGCATGGATTCAAACCTGCCCAACTTGGAGTGTGCAGGTGGCCGTGCCAGCACAGAGCCAGGAGCACTGCTTGTGTGGGCAGCACCCGCTCCTGTGGCTCCAGGAAGAGATCCCTGAGCACTGCGCTTCCCTTTAGCCGGGCAGGTCGCAGCCCTCTCGTTCTGTGTCTTCGTCCCTTCCCCCTCTGCCGGCTCCTCCCTGTGGGGCAGGCGGTCCTCCTGTCACACTTCAGATGCTGGTGGGACTGAATGATTCTCTTGCCTCACACAGGGGCTCGTCAGGAGGGACTCAGGGCCTCCCTTCTGGACGCCTATAATTCCTCTCCACGAGAGGAGCAGGATGTAGCTGTGGGTGACAAGTATGGTAGGCTCTCAGCGTATTGTGTCAAAGATTACAAAATGCAGAATGATTGCTCCTTAAACATTTGGCTCTGGCTGCAGGTGCTGCTGTTGCATTGGATACTGCGCAGGGTCGGATCCATGCAGATAACTTTGGCTGCACATTTGGGGCACTCCTGATGGCCTCTGCAGCATCTGGAGAAGGAAAACTCATTGCACAGAGACCTTGCACAAGGCTATTTGCTGCTGCCCAAGCAGCTGCTGCCTGCTGGCCTGTGGGGTCTCAGGGTAGGCCTGTTTGTTTTCTCAGGGTTTCCCAGGGCAGGCAGCTTCACACCCAAACCCATAGCACTGCGTGCTCTCAGACCTGTCTCTTTTCCCGCACAGAGCAGAGCAGATCCCACCATTGGTGCTTCCAAAAGGTGTGAAACGGAGCCAGAGTGCAGGCAGGCTGGGTGGGTGCTGTGACCTGGGTCTGCTCCGTGCAGCCCTCACACCTGTGCTGGTGGTGAATCGCTGCTCTGTGCCACTGCCCCTCTCCCCCTCCGTGTGCTGTTTTCATTAGCGTGCGCTCTTGGGTTAAGGGCCGTTCTTGCTTCCAGCTGAACAAACACTTTCCATCGCGTGTAAAACCCAGCCTGGTGCTAATAGGCATCTCCCCCGCCTTCCTCCTCCCCTCTGCCAACCTTTTGTGCGGTTGGCAGGACAAAAAAGTGTTGCTATTACCTGACTTATTATCGGCACGGGACTGTAATTTACGGCCTGTGCTTGGTAAAGTGCCATGCTGAAAACATTTACAGCCCACTTAGAGCCCTGCAGGGCAGCGGATGGGAGATGGCCGTGGAGGGGAAGCCAGTTGTTCCACCCTTACAGCACAGCGTGCAGTCCGAGAGTTTCCCCTGCCTTCTGAGGGCAGCGCAGCGGGCTGCGGGCTCAGCAATGCAGTGGGTACAGGTGTAAGACCCTACTGTTCTTAGGATAAACACTTTGGTCTGCATCTGGGCACTTATCTGGTTCTCCAACTTTGTATCTCTGGTCCTGTCTCATCCCTCAGATCTCATATCTGTCCCACCTTCCCTTACCCCCAGGCTCTGTTGCTCTGGGCTCTTGTGGACAGCCTGCACACAGCAGATCTGGCACAGGAGCCCTGGATGACTCCTGGAGGAAAGTGTGACAACAGCTCAGCTGCTCTCCAGCCAACAGGTCTGTGCTCTGAAGCAAGCATCCCCAACATTTAGGTCACCACTGCTGGATTTGTCTGCATGCACCCCATTCCTGGAGGTGCTCAAGGCCAGGTTGGAAGGGGCCCTGGGCAGCCTGGTCTGGTATTAAATGCGGAGGTTGGTGGCCCTGCCTGTGGCAGGGGGTTGGAGCTTCATGATCCTTGAGGTCCCTTCCAGCTCAGCCTATTTTGTGTGATTCTGTGTGTGAGAGAAGAGGACAAGTGAATCATCACTGTTGTAGGTAGGCTGGGTAGGAAGACCAACCTTGGGTCAAGGGGAAAGCCATTCCCAGCGGCAGTGACTTGTCAGAAACAGAAACTGGTCCTACAGAAGTTCAGCATGGAAAAAGTGTTTTTAACACCAGGTGATTTGCTGATGACCCAAATGTTCATGTTTGTTGAATTTCTCTCAAGAAAACATCATCATTCATCATTTAAAGGAGTTTGGAGTTTGTCTGCCTAGTCCTGCTGTTCTGATACAAAGGATGGGAAATCAGAACATTGTCCAAATCATTTTGCTGGCTTCGTGAGCGTGCTTCTACTGATCCTGAGTCACTGGGGAGAGATTGTCATTGGCCTGCAGTGAGCTGGGCCTCCTGCACACTGTGCAGAAGGACCATGGAAGGTTTGTCATTTTTCTTCAGATTCTGCCTGCTGGGGAAGAACAGCTTCGATGAACCTTCAGGTTCAACTGTGCAGTATGTGCATCTGTGTGCTGGTCTTAAAGGGGGTGTTCTGGCTGGGGCTGTGGGGCTATGCGAATTTTGGGTGCTCTCTGCTTGCTGGAAGCTTTGAAAGATTGAGCTTTGGGAGTTTGAGTCTGCACGATGCCCACAATGCCAAGCTAACGCCACTTCCAAATACATGTCACCCTCTTGCAGTGGTTTCTGGCCATCCTGTCTCAAGGGTATCGGGGCTGAGGTTTTGGTCTGGGAGACTGCCTTGAGCTGGAGTTGCTTCACTCATGCCGCAGTTGGGGAGGGACATGTTTTGGATGGCATTCATTTCCCCGAACAGTAGCTGTCTCAAAGTTTGCCATCTGGTGTAATTTTGTCCTTTAAGCTCCATCTGTGCAATGCAGCAGGGAGAGACCACAGCCTCCCAGCTGGACTGGCTCATTGGTCACGAGTGCTGGAGCCGGTTCTGTTTCTGAAGCAGCAGAGCTGTTCAGGTGCCAAATTAGAGGAAGGGGAAAGCCCCCCCTGGGGCTCCAATCGAGGGATGGTGGGGAGTTCGCATTGCCGGTGGGATCTGAGCTCCCTCTTAGCCTTGTTCTGCTCGCTCTGATCCAGATACCCTGTGCCTGGGTCAAATCCCCACCCAGGTCCTGGGGGGAGACCCCTGGTTCAGACGGTGAGCGGCAGTGCCGGGCTGGATCATGCGGCACAGAGAGCTGCTATCCCAAAATGTCTCAAGTGTGTCTGCTGGGTGAAAGCAGCTTGGCTGACAGCAAAACTCTGCTGAGTGCGAGGGAATTCAGCGGGAAGGGAGGCGGGGAGATGCAAAAATACCTGTCTTCAGAGGGTTCACTGTATGTGCACCTGATAAAAATCACAACATGGGATCGGCTTTCTTCTCTGCTTGCTCGGCTTTTGGCATGCACAGCCAAGCTCTGGCAGGCAGGGCGAGTTTCCTTCTCCCCAGGGTCGTTAAAAAGGACCATTTCCCCATTTAAAGAGTGGGAGGTGGGGATGGAAAGCAGAGCAGAGCCAGGCAGCGGCTCGACCTGCCTGCTCAGCCTTGGCTCTCCCACTCCCACCTCTCTCTGCGGCATTAGGCACGTGGGATCGAGGGGGGCTGGACGGGTATGAAAGCAAACACACATCTGGAAGTTCCTGCAGTTAATTGGGCAATTATTCATACCACTCTCGCTGGAAGCAGCCTGCTACTGCCGAGCCAAAACCAACAACAACAGGCTGTGGGCGTGCTCCGGCCAGGCGCGTGCGGTGAGCTGGGACGCAGAGGGCAGGCGGAGCGTGGGCACGGCTGCCCTGGGCTGCGGGGAGGTGGGAGCCCCGCGAGGTGCTGGGGGTGTGGGCCCCAGCTGGGAGGGGGGAGCAACGGGAGAACCCCGGTCAACCTGTGTTGGGTTTTATTAGGAGCTTGGCAGGCCGCGGTGTTGGGGAAGGCAGTCCAGGCCCAGCTGTGCTCTGTAACACTTTGCTCCTCGTAAATAGTGGATTCGCTGCCATTTCTGCCCCGCTCCACCTGAGCCAGGCTCTGGCAGCCGCCGTTCACCTTTTCCATCCCTCCTGCTCTCTCTGCCTCACGTCCCCGTCTCCTGCGCAGCTGACAGCGGTGGTGCAGCACGTCTTTGTCCCCTGCTCGTCCCTGCTGAGTTGGCTGCAGAGGAAGGGCGCTGCTCACTGTCCCTGGCCCTGACAGCCATTCCTTGTGCTTTGCCCTCAGTCTGGGGCTGTGTGAGTGCTTCAGGGTCCCACGGTGTCCCAGCCATCCCTGCGGACCTCTGCAGCTCCTAAGGGAGATGACCTGGGGATACCTGGGCACCATCAGCTCTGAAACACTGGCTCTTCTTCTTGTCTCTAAACACAATGGGATACGGTGTCGTTCCTGGGGCTGAATGCTCAGGGGTGGCCTAACGGTGGGACAGAGACACATCCTGCAGCCGTTCCCCTGGCACCGTGTCTGAGTGCCATGTGGATGCTTTGCCGTACTCCCTTCTCACTGCAGAAGCCCACAGGCAGCCGACCCTCTTCTAGCAGCATCTCTGTTATGGATAAAACCCATCTCCCGTCCTGGAAGCCACACCAGGAGGTGGGGCCCAGCCCTCCTGCTTCCTGCTCTGCCTTGGGGTGCATCTTTGGCACTGGGATGCTTTGTGGCAGCCTCAGAAGCACACGCAGTGTCTGTTCCACCACTGCAGCTGGAGCCAGCCCCAGCCAAGCTGCCATGGGGACAGAGAAGAGTTCCTGTTTTTCCTTCTTTCCTTGTCTTTTTCCCCCTTCCACGAGCTATGTCCTCTCTGAAGAACTTTACTGCCGTTAACTCTAGATCTTCCTTAGGATAACGTCAATCAGACAGTTTGGCTCCAGGGAATGTAAGCAAGGCTACACTGAGTCACAGCACGGGGCTGCCTGTGCAGGATCCTGTCCCCAGCATTGCTGGAGTGAGTGCTCTAGGAAAAGGCTCGAAACAATGCATGCATGGCGTGCTTTCTCCTGCTCTTTCCTGGCAGTCCCCAGATGTGATGAAAGGTTTATCTAGTGGATGATCAGCTAATATTTTGTGTCTTTGTTTGCCCATTTTTTGAAGTGTTTTAGAAGCAGTAGTGGTGCTCGCTTGGGAAGGCTTGGGGATGCGTAGTTCTCTGCGTGCGATCTTAGTAGTGCTCTCAGAAGTACCACGAGGACATCACACCATGAAAAACCACTGGAGAGAGGAGAGCACGATTCCCAGTTTCACAGGAGAAAAGAATTTGAGTGGCTTGACCAAAGTCTCAGTGGGAACCCATAACAGAGTGAGGTGTTGAAACCGGATGCTTGGACTCCTGGTGATGGTCCTGCCTCCCTCTTTGATAGTCACCCATGCAGAGATCTAAGCTAGGATGGGAAGCGCTTATTGAGGAGATGATGCAGAAATGGAACTAACTGGAGCGAAAACCTTCCTCACTGTCCAGGTGGGTGAGTGAGCTGTAGGACGATGAAATCACCTAGGCAGAGAGGCCAACCAACAAAACTTATTTGTCAGTGTTTAAGAAGTGGAAATGTTGTTGAGGGTCCAGCGGAGATGGGGGTGTTCAAAAAATCAAGATAAGACACGTAGGATGAATGAGAGGGGTACAGCATCAGGGAACGAGGAGTGAGTCAGGCCAGGATCTGTGAGCCAGGATGAAGAGGCTGGAGCCGCCAGCTGTGCTGAAGGGATGGGAAAGGTAGCCCTTGGTGTAGGAGGGTGTATGGAGCTGGGCACTGAAATGAAACAGCCAAGATACAAGCACCAAGGGACAGCTCTTGCTCTCACTGAAGGGAATGGACTGACTCCCATTGACGTCAATGAGGGCTGAACTGGGACCCTTGCGAGAAATATATTGAACACAGACAAATCCAGCAAAGTCAAAACAGATGATGCAGGCCGCTTAACACAGTCACAGGGAGCTTGTTGCGAAACCTCCTAACGAGGCACTTCTGTCAAGCAGCCATCTCCAAGCCCAACAGCCTCCAGCCTAGGAAGGGAACATGGGAGGCTGTGGTGCTGGAGGAGGCACGCCCAAGATGGAAGGCAGGAATGCCATGGGATGGGTTCTCGTCGTGGTGGAGTGTTACCCCACTGGCTTCCATACCTACCTGATTACGGCCCAGGGAGCTTTTTGTTCAGGCTTTGCCGTTGCACTGATGAAGCCTGTCATGGAGCTGGAGGTGCAGACAGACTGGACAAGTTACCGCGGAGGAATCTCTGCCATATATCAGCTGACAGCGGGGGGCATCTTTGTGCACGCCCTTAATCCATGGCACATGCAAGTCAATTCGAGTTAGCCAACATGACGGAACCGCACTAAGCTGGCTGCAGTGACCTTATTTGCACGGACTAAGCGAATGCACATGGACTGCATCGCTGACGCAGTTACCGCGTGATAGCCTGTTCCTGTGCTGCGCTCAGGCTGTGACTCATCGCCCCATGCTCTTCCCTTGCTGGGCTTCTCAGTCCCTCGTTCCAGGTTCCCAGTTCCTGCTTTCCACTGTGTCAGCGATGTCTGCGGTCCTACACAGCCCTCGTCTCTCCAGAGAGCGGTTCTGGCAGCTCTGCAGGGAAACAGCTGCCCCCGGGAAGGCTGTCCTGGTCCTCGGCATGGCCGAGGGCACTCGAGCATCCTGCCTTGGAGATGCTGGCTGTGGCCTGTGCTCAGCGCACAATATCTCCACAAATATCTGTCTCTTTCCAACCCAGCAGGCCGCTTTCAGCACCGTGACCTGCCTTTCTTTCCTCTTGTTCTCTCCTCTTGGGGAAAGCACGCAGTCAGGACAAGGTGCAGGCCTGAGAGAGCCAGAAGATGCTGAGCACTCAGGTCATGTTCATGGGAAGATCCTCTCTCTGACGCTATGGGACTTTGGAAAGGTGAAGGAGGTTAAAGCAGAGACAAGAAGTTACTGGTATGGATTATTCCACTGAAAACAGAAGGAGTTGATTTTCTGGCTGCTGCTAAGAATGTGGGCTCTGCAGGGCTTGTCTGCAGCAGAGCCTGGCTCTGTCTGTCCCACTGAGACGTCGGTAAAGCTGCCTTTCCTCTACACCATGTCAAAACAGAATCCAGTCCTGGAAGATCCGTCTCCCCTAAACGGGGAAAAACATGTCTGGGCTGTGGCATGATAGAGGGGACAGACCTAAATCTACTGATTTGCAGCAAGAAAATGGAATGGAGAGGTCTGGGATGGAGACAGGCAGGGGGCATTGTTGCTCTTTAAATGGTTCTGTGGTGTACATACAGCTGTGATATTTTGATCCCCTTCAGATAGATAGGGCCACAACTTTGCCTTCTTTTCCTCCCTGGATCCACTGAAATAGTCACGTCATCAGCAAAGATGGGCTTCCTTGGTGTAGGAGCAGGGCTTTGGGGGCGAACTCGAGGGGAAGCTCCCAGAGGAAGGTGGCACAGGGATGAGCTGCCTGCAGTGACCAGCAGGGCATTGCCTGAGCTCTCAGGGATGGAGAAGAGCCAAAGCTCGGTAGTGCTGGAACTAGCTGATGGGACAGGGAAGGGCCTCTTTAAGTGTCCCCACAGCAAAAGAAAGGCTCTGCTTTTTGGGGTAGAGGAGCCAGAAACAAAGGACATGGAGAAGGCAGAGATATTCTGTGCTTTTGCAATGCTGGAACCAATGGTGTTTCCCATCTTTATTAATGACTTAGAGTGTGCTCTCAGTACACTTGTGGGTGATGCCAGACTAAGGGTGAATGGCGATATGCTGCGGCACAGCTGCCATTCAGAGGTTCCTTCACAAGCTGCCATCTGTTTTGTGCTACGATGCGCATTTCAAGGCCCACGGCCTGGCTTTTCCCTGCTGCCTGGGCTGCTCATTTTCTTCTTGGCTGCATTTTGGGCAACCCTCTTTCTCTGGAAACAAGCTCCCTTCCCAACACAAGCAGCTGAAGATTGTGTCAGACTCGTCCAATCTCAGTGAGTTTCTCCTCTTTTTTCACGAGCACATCATAGGGTGAAGTGTTATTATTTATAAGGCTGATTCTTCTCTTGCCTCTTTCTAGCAAACACTATTCCCCTCCATGTCCCACGACCATTCACCTCCTTTAGATATCTTTGTGGGGATGTTTATTGACATGACAGCATGTAGCAGCCAGTGCTTGCCAAAGTCAATGCATCTCATCTTCATTCTGGGCAGACTGGGGCTGTTGGCTTCGAGTCCCCCGAGAGATCCCAAGGCTGTTTGTTGACTTTGTCCTTGGCCAGTGTTAGATAAACAGAGAACTTGTATTATTTTGGTGCTTCTTCCTAGGAGCAGCTCAAGCATGATAGTGGCCACAACACTCAGTGACATCAATCCTTTTTCCTGGGTTGTGTTCCAAGTGTTTAGTGAAGCTGGGAAAAAGCTATCACTGGAATTTGCCTCAAAGGGTGAGAAAATTGTGGTCCTTCCTGCAGTTCTGGAGCCTAGGCATGCTAAATGCTACCTGGCATTCTTGGATGCTGCTCTCCCAAGACAGAGGCTACTTCTCTGCATTGGGTATGGTGTGCTTGGTCGCTGTGTTGCTGGCTGTTAACCTCTGTGCTTTGTGCAGTGGGAGTCCCAGTGCCAAAAGAAAGGCAGCAAGAAGCAGCACGATGAGTCCTGCTGCCCCAGGTCTGCCTCCTGTGCCGTATCCTCTGTAGCCCTGGAAATCACACATCCTCCCCAAACTCCAGCGTGAGGACGTATTTGCTGGGCTCATTCAGCCTGGAGAAAAGAAGGCTGCAGGGTGACCTCATTGCAGCCTGCAGTACCTAAAGGGAGCCTACAGACAGGAGGGGGGTCAACTCTTTGAAAACGCTGATAACTGCAGGACAAGGGAAAATGGTTCGAAGTTGAGGGAGGGCAGATTGAGGTTGGATGTCAGAGAGAAGTTCTTTACAGAGAGAGTGGTGAGGTGCTGGAACAGCTGCCCAGAGAGGCTGTGATGCCCCGTCCATCCCTGGAGGTGTTCAAGGCCAGGTTGGATGGGGCCCTGGGCAGCCTGGGCTGGTATTAAAAGTGGAGGTTAGTGGCCCTGCGTGTGGCAGGGGGTTGGAGATTCGTGATCCTTGAGGTCCCTTCCAATCCTGTGATTCTGTGATTCTGTGATTTTTGGGGAGCTTTCTGTACTGGCTGTGTTTACTGGTGTCTAACAGAAGGTGAGCTCTCATTCCAGTTTTCTGTGTTTCCATGCTGTCAGCTGCAGAGATGGACCTCCTATCACTACTGGGTCAGACCAAGAGCTCCTTGACCCTATGTGGGTTTTGGTGATGGGGCCGGTGGGCTCCCAAGCCACTGGAGATGGATGAGCAAACACAAATTGCGTGATTGCATACGTTTCATTTCTCTTGGAAACCAGGCTGAAAGAGCCAGCTCCACCATTCCCTGTGGAATAGCCTGAGACCAAAAACATTGCAGAGGTAATGAGAGCAATGCTTCCTGGTTCCTGGATGGGATCTTTTGATGGTGTAAGTTCTTTGCCATTGGAACCAGCCGTCAAATGCTGATTTGCAGCAGCTGGCCTGAGATTGCTGCTTGTGCTGTGCTGGGGTTTCAGTGGGCTCTGCTAAGGCATGCCCAGGTAGCTGGAGGGAAAAAGTGGATTAAGAAATGCTGAATTTTGATCTCAAGCTTCTGCTAATAGAGAGCAAGCCCCAGTGAACAAAATGGGGATGCAGAAGGGAGACCAGGTCTTTTCCCAAATTTTGGGGACTTCCAATGTGCATCACAGCAGAGTGGAGCAACCTGGGATGTGCTGACCTGTGTGGAGTGGGTTGCTCTGATATATATGTCCTTCGTGCTGGGCAGGGTCTTGCTTGCAGACTAGACTCTGCCCACCATGGGATAGAGATGTCAGGAGAGGTGACCCGAAGTGTATCCAGACTGTTCAGCTTTCCTGCTTACCTGGAATTTTTCGTTTGTGCCTGTAAAGTAGAAGCTAAGAGCCAGCCTAGCCCTGCAGCACCGGGCTGTTCTTTGGTTCTTCACTGTATGTCAATAAACTGCCCCATCTACTGGGTTGGACAATTTCACTGCTGCCTTCCCTTCCGTGTGCCCGGCTGCCTTCCCACAAAGCTCGGGGAGGAAAGGAGCAGCTTGAACAGCCTGTGGCTGCTGTGAGCAGTGGTTGGCACAAACAACGTGTTGTGAACCGCAGAACCAGGGAATGCAGCAACTGAGCTGGTGTGATCCGGGACTCTGTAAGAAGAGAAGGGGAGATAAGGAAAACCAGAAAAAGTGTCCTTGGAAAGATAAACAGAATGGAAGAGCGAGTTACAGTTGAGTTGGGATGAAAAACCACGGAGGGCAGCAAAGTTGTATGTGAACAAGGAACTGCAAACTTTCTAAAAAGGAATCAGAATACCCCCACTGAGCCTGAAGGTGGTGAGCTGGGGGGATCCCTGCTTGTCACCTCCCCCTCCTAATGCTCCACGAGTGCCTGTTTGCCAGCACCTAAGATCAAGGCAGTATGTGTGGCTGTTTGGGGCTGTGTGAGCCCAGGACACGTGCAAGCTGCTTGGCTCCTGCTGCCCTCACCTGCCCATTGGCACCAGGAGCAGGAAGGGTGGCAGTGCTGTCATTGGGCTGTGACTGCTTCCCACTGAATGCTGGTGCCAGAAGGGGTTCCTGGGTCCTGCAGTTTAGGCACCATTGCTGCCTCTCAAAGTAGTGTCATTCCTCCCAGTCTTCAGCCCTGAAACCCTCAGCAGTGGCAGTGATGGAGAGATGAGACCCTCTTTTTACATCACCAACAATACCCTTCCTGGCTCCTTTTTCCCATTCACCCACCCACTGCCTTTCTGCTCCATCTTCTCATCCCTTTCTGCTGGAAAGCTGGAGATTGGGTCTGCTCCCAGGTGGGGGTGGCTCCTGCACACAGCTGCACTTTGTGAGTATGGTTCCTCCTGCAGAAGCTGACACAAGGTCCTGCATGGCAGTGTGCACCAACGCTGGGTGCACTTTTACAAGGAATAAAATGTAAAAGCTGCCTCTCCACAGCAAGGGTGAGCCCACAGAGCTGGGCTGCCACGTGGAGCTGCACTGATGCCCGCAGGGCTGGCTGCAGGGCTTAAGATTCAAAGAGGAGAGCAGCAAGTGCTTAACCTGGAGCTGAGTGTACACCTGCCTCTGTGGCTGAGAACCATCTGTGTAGGAAACTGATCTGCAGAGGGACAGAGGGAAACAGACATGCTGAGGTAATGCACAAGCGTGGCTGGAGGGAACACACCCTGTCCCTGGCTGTCCTGCCCCAGGCGTGGGCTGCAGGCAGTGCTGGGCCCTGGATGCTCACTGCGCCCACAAAGCCGCTGTCTCCACTTGTCCTCAGATCTGCTGTGACTTTTGCTCCCTCCCATCTGAGGCTGTGCACTGCTGCAGTATTTAGCTGGATCCTGGGTCACCTGCAAGAAGGAGGAGGAGGCTGCAGCTGATGGGGCAGAGGGTCACAGCAGGGCTACTTCCTGCCCCGCAGGCAAAGCCATGCATGAAGGCTGGTGGGGGATGTTTTGGTGCCTGAGCAAACCCAGGCAGTGAGTGCCAAGTTGAGGTGAGGGATGCTTGAATTCTCCTGTGCTGTCTCAGGAGCTGATGGCTGACGTGCACTGATGAGACCTGCTCAGCTGCAGGAATCAGCAAAGGATTCTGTCTGATGACGCAGGGCTCAGGGTCCCGCGGTGTGCGCACATGAGCTGGGTAGGGGAACAGTGCTGAGGATGCAAGGTGACAGATCAAGTGCTGCACAGAAATAGGGCAGTCCCAGAGCAGAGTGAAAGCAAAGAGACAGCAGTGAGGAGCTGCTTTCGAGGAGCCTGCTGACATGTGGGCCTGCGTGGTGACTGAGTTCTCATCTGGTGTACTGATGTGGGCACGGAGCTTCTCGGGGACCCCAGCATCTCTCAGCACACCTGGCCTAGGCTGTGCTCCATGCAGTTATGGGGCCCTGGGAGGAAGCAGCATCCCATACCGCACTGCTGGCAGCGCAGCCTGCCAGGGAATTAGGGATTAATGTGGAACTGATCTGAGATGAAACACTTTGGATCAGGACCACGACCAAAAATATTTTGAGTCGGATCAAACTGAACCAAACCATTCTGTTTGTTTCCTGCTTTCCCAGCAGACAGTCAGCCTTAAAGGTCACAGAGCTGAGAAGTATGGCTGGGCACAAATACGTTTTTCTTTAGGAAAATGACGATGACAGAAAATTCCTAACTAGATTTTCCTGAGGGGTGAGAAATGAGGAATTCACTCCCCCTCCCTGCCCTGATTCAGCCTGTTTGTGAGGAGCTGAGGTTGGGGACAAGGGGAATGGCTTTGCACTAAAAGAGGGGAGATTTAGGTGAGATGTTAGGAGGAAATTCTTGACTCAGAGGGTGGTGAGATGCTGGCATTGCTGCCCAGAGCTGTGGGTGCCCATGGCAGTGGATGGGCAGCCTGCCTTATGGAAGGTGTCCCTGCAAATGGCATGGAACCACACGAGCGGTGAGGTCCCTCCCAACCCAATCACGCTGTGGTTTTATGGCTCTGTGGTGCTATGATCTTCAGAAAGGAGCCTGCAGGGATTCTGTCTCCTCAGTGCCGTGGACAGCAGGGGGAGGTGGCAGCTGGGACCCCCATCTGGATCCCAAGCGGAGGCTGGGGCTCCTTCAAACAATTTCTGAGCCACTGGCATTGGGAAGTGGGAGTTTTTCCAGGTTTCAGGGACTTTGTCAGTGGAGTGTGAAGGTATGCAGACAGGTTTAGGCAGACAGGGACAAGAACAGTCAGACTCAGCCTTTTCAACATCTGCTTTTTGATGACTCCCTGTATGCTGGCACCAGGCAGTGACTTGGGAGCAGACCCCGCTTCTGCCTCAAGATCAGAACCCCCATACTCTGCTGGTGCCCCAAGGGGAGTCAGAGCTCCAGGCCAGGCTGGTGAAGGCCAAGCAACCTGGGGCTGTTCTCATCCAGAACTCTTCTGGAGGAGCTGCTGCGCGGTTGGGAAGCTGCTGGCTCTCCCCAGGTGCAGGTCCTCTCTTTCCCATACTCAGCTCCGTGCTGCGATCTCACACGCAGAACTGTCTGCAGGTGGGAGCAGCCCAGAAGAGAGCACGGCCGTGGGAGAGCACGGCGCGAGGAGCGGGCTGTGCTGCGAGGTGCGTGGCCCCGCACGCAGCCAGCTGCAGCCGCCGACCCCACAGCCGTCCCGGTTCCGGTGAGGGCTCAGCTCTCCCAGGCAGGTGCTCGGCTGAGCGGCCCTGGGGGCTCCTCGCTGCAGCTGAGCCTGGCGCGGCCGCTGTGCCGAGGATGCTGCTGCAGGAGGAGCAGAGCAGGAGCCAGGCACGTCCGTGTGCAGGCAGCCGTGCTGCACGGAGCTGAGCGCAGGGACCCGGCCGCCCCGCGCCCTTCGCCTCCGCTGCTCGACGCAGCCTGGTTTGTGAGCCGGGGGCCGGGAGCACACGCTTGGAATTCGGCAGCGTCTCTTTAATTCGAAGAACGCTTTGAGATTCTCGGATGTGTTTGGCAACCGCGGTCTGTTTTCATTAGTAAAATGATAGCATATGATAGCGAAATCTGTTTTCGTTGCCCTTGTTGAAAGAGATGCCAAATGCAAATCCATTTAGAGAACGGATTTATCAGCTGCACCTACGAACGCGGTGCCGAGGCCGGGCCGTGCAGCGTCTCGCTGCCCAGGCTGGCAGCCGGGCGGCAGCTTTGCAGCAGCAGAGGGTGCTCTTCCCCTGCCCGGAGCTCGAACAGCGCAGCTCTTGGTGCCTGGAGCCAGGAGGGGAGCGAAGCCTCGTGCTTTCCCCGTGCTCGGGTGGAGGTGGTGTATGGGAGCCGCGCAGCCCGGCTCGGGGCGGCTCTCGGTGCCTCCCTGTACCTTCTCATGGGATTACCCGGTGGTATCGGCATTTCTGGCGTCCACCTCGTCCCCTTTTAACGCCTCAGCAGCCGCTCCTCAGAAGGTGTGTGAGGAGGTACAGACCCCAAACGCCCGAGGGCTGCACACACCCAGCACAGCGGGCACAGGGGCAGCACCCCAACGGCTGTGGGTGCAGAGCCTCTGTGCTGAGCGTGCAAGCCTAGAAGATGAAGCAGTGCAGCATTAGCAACTTGTACTCATCACAGTAATCTAGAACACTTCAGGTTTATTTCTAGCACGGCTCTCTCTTTCCTGCAGCATCTGCAGTCCTGGGGACACCACTGCTGAGTCTGACCCAAATCTCTTGATGGAGGCACGTGGTGCAGAGGGGGGAATGTGAGAGCGGCTCTGCCCTGGTCGGATGGTCTGTATGAAGGTGCCTGAGGCAAGGCGAGCCCCGGGGACCTGCAGACAGGAGGGGGTGGTGGCACAGCGTCCTTTGGGCAGGTGGTGCAGCCTGAGGTGCCAGGCCACGTCCTGCCCTGTGCGGGTGCTGTGCCCTGTGCAGGGCTGCAGGCAGCCAGGTACATCTGGGGGCGGCCGCTGCCCCGGCACTTCTCAGCTGGAAATACAGGCGGAGGAAGTGATTCACTCGAAGCCACCCAGTGAGTTAGTGGCAGAGCTGGGAATAAAGCGCAAGTCTTCTCCTGCTCAAACCACGAACTCAGCCAGCTCCTCCAGGGAGGTCGGGTGCGTTCAAGGGGACCGTGAACTATTCTCTCGCCTGCTTCAGCAGTTTCCAAAGAATCGGGGCTGTGGAAATAACCCAGTCCCAGCTTCACAGCAGAAGCTCTGCTCCAAAATGCACTTGTGAGATCAGTTGTTTAGAAAAACATCATGAGCCCAAGTAACAAGGCTGCAGCTCCTGCCAGGGCATAGCACGAAGGTATTTGGGCAGAGGAAAGTGCAGTGAGCTGGCTGTGCAGACCCAGGCTCCAGCGTCTGTGCGGTCTCATGCAAATCTGAGGTGCCTGGGGGCTTCAATCACAGGCTCTAGCAGTGCATTAATGATTCACTGCCCTTCCTCTCACCACTGCCCTGCATGCAGTCTGCTGTGTGGCCCCTGATGGAGCTGGCTGCGATGCGGGGCACAGAGCTGCTCCCTGCTGCCTGGCTGGGCTCAGCCTCACAACACAACTGGGCACTGTGCCCCAGGGCCCACAACATGACCATGAGTGGGATGCTGCTGCTCCTGCCCGTGGGCAGACACTGTGGCTGTGCTACCCTGAGCTGCATGCCTTGCTCTGCTGACCAGAAGCTGGCAACACTGATCTGCTATGGGCTGAGGCCCAGCAGCCAGTGCTGCTCAGGGAAATGCAATGCAGGCATGGTGCTCCCCTCCTTCTCCTTCTCCTTCTCCTTCTCCTTCTCCTTCTCCTTCTCCTTCTCCTTCTCCTTCTCCTTCTCCTTCTCCTTCTCCTTCTCCTTCTCCTTCTCCTTCTCCTTCTCCTTCTCCTTCTTCTCCTTCTCCTTCTCCTTCTCCTTCTCCTTCTCCTTCTCCTTCTCCTTCTCCTTCTCCTTCTCCTTCTCCTTCTCCTTCTCCTTCTCCTTCTCCTTCTCCTTCTCCTTCTCCTTCTCCTTCTCCTTCTCCTTCTCCTTCTCCTTCTCCTTCTCCTTCTCCTTCTCCTTCTCCTTCTCCTTCTCCTTCTCCTCCCCCAGCCAGCACACAGCAGTTCTGCCGCCCTCTCTCCTTGCTCTGCTGCCTCCCTGGGACCCGACTGTTGGAGCTGCTTATCTCTGTTTCCCATGTGTGGGCCTAGCCAAGCCGTACATGCTTCTTGTTTGTTTGTTGTTTCAGCCCTCTCTCCACCAGCCGTGATGGCAGACAGCGCATGCAGCTGAGCCCACAGCGACCGCAGGGCCGGAGCTTGCGGCACCTCTCAATATGGCCGTGCTGGCCAAGTGGCCATGGTGGCAAGCAGCCTTGCTGGAGGGGCTGTTTGTTTACCCTGAGCCGCAGGCGTGCTCACGGGGCACAGGCCAGGCCGCAGTGTCTGGCGAGCGGCTGCAATGAGATGGAGCACGCAGGACGTGGGAGCTGTGGTTTCTGCAGGCAGAGGAACTGGTGCACGGCTTTGGCTGCAGCCTGCTTTGGAAGCAGCCTCTGTGTTTGGGAAGGAGGGATGGGGACAGCCCTGACTTGTGGAGGCCTTTTGGGTTCCAGCAGCTGCTCCCCTTTGTGCACCCTGGTGGCAAGCACCTGGCCTGATGGGTCCCGCTGAGCATCTCCCACTCAGAAAGCCCACAAGAGTGCTCTGGTGCTCAGTGACCCCGCTCAGACATCCCTAAGTCTATGTCCAGTGCTTTGCTTGTCTGGAGGACCCAATCCAGCACAGCAATAGCAATAACCCCCCTGTGACCCCTTAAGAAATGAACCTGCACACGTTCAGCCTTGTAGTTCCCCTTGGAGGAAAGGAGATGTCACCATCTCCCTTTCACTGGTAAAACAGAAGAGCAGCTCTGGTGCTGTGCTGGGAGCCTGCTGCTGTCCCTGCCGCCCTGCCCAGGGTGCCCTGTTGGCATCCTATCCCCTGCAGCTGCCTGGTTCCTGGGGCTGTTGTTGGACAGTCCCTCCTGCACTGCTCCAACACCCAGAGAAAATGCTGGGGTGGCGGTGGAGCCCGTGCCCTTGGGGAGAGAAAAGACAGAAATCTACATCCTCTTCTGCCTCCTCAACAACAAGGTGTCCCATCACCAGCTCACCGCAGAGCCCTGCATGGGATCCCGCTCCCCCTGGGTCGCCACGCTCTGTTCTTCCCCGGCTGCTGAAAGCATTGGAGGGTTTGCTTGCCATGCTGCCAGGCCAGCAGTGAGCTGGGAGGGCTCCAGCTGGCGTGTGCAGTCAGCCCAGGGCTTGTCACTCTTCTGACACAGGAACCCCAGTGGGAAAGTTATTCCCACCCGGGCAAGCGGTCAGAAATTGGGGCCAGGCTCTGTTCTCTCACCCCGCGTGCTCTCAGTGTCAGGGTATTGTTGCCATCAGTGCTTAAGTCATGGTCACCCCCCAGGGGCTGGTGACAACAGCTCCAGTTGTGCTTGCTTTGGGGTAAGGTGTGGGGCCCTGACCTGTGGGCACAGCTGCCAGCCCCCCCGTCTGTGCTCCAGAGACGTGGTTGGTGGCACATCCCCAGGCACCATTCACTGCAGCGCCAGCACCTACTGTCTGCTGTGTGGCTGTGGCAGGATGGGACACAGCAGCTTGCTGGCTGTGTGCTGTGGGGCCAGCACCATTCCCAGCAATCTCTTTATGCTGATTTCATGCCCTGGAGCTGCCCAAGATCTGCTCTTTTCTACATGGAGAGTAGCACGCGAGGGGCTCCTCCTCTGCCTGCAGGCGCTGGCTCTCTGCCACTGCATTTGGACGCCGTGGCAAAGTCGTGCCACACTTTAATTACACCAATTAATTCCTGAATACCATCCTTGCTGTGGCATGGGGGAGGTCAGGGGGGCCAGCAGTGGGGAGCATAAGTGGACCCTTGTATTGTCCTCCAGTCTCATCGCCTGCCAGGCCCCGCTGGCTGTTCCTGCCCTCAGAAGGGCTCCAGCAACCCTGCGGCTGCAGCTCGCCTCCACGTGGGTGCCCTGCACCGTTCTGAAGGCTCCTTGTACTGGGAGAAGGGAGAAAAAGCCCTGGGACCCGTGGCTGGATTAGGGAGGGCTGGGACAGAAGGACTGTGCTGTGTTCTCCTCCCCGCTCCCTCTATCCCCAGGGCTGTGCTGCTTCCTGGGACTGCTCTCAGTGATGTCCCTGTGGAGCCATCCTTCATCACACCCAAGAGCTTCGCCCAGAAACTCTCAAGGAAATCCTGCTCTGCCTCCACTGCTCCCTAGATAGGGTTTGCTGTCAGGAACTGCAGGCAGTGCAGGACCGATCTCCACCCATTCCAGTCCCTCTGGGTGAGCTGGGCAGGTTAAGGCCACCCCTTGCTGTGGCCAACCCTCTTTTTCTGCGAGGATGCTTTATCTGCAAGGCCATGAGGATTGCCAGCAGCCAGCCTGCGCCATGCGGTGCTGGGAGTGCTGCGGGCAGAAATGGAACGGCAGAGCTGCCTGCTGGGAGCCGTGCTGTAGCACTGCCAATGCCGTGGCTGCTGGTGGCCTTGCTCCCAGCAGAGAGCATTCTGATGAGGCAGCCTCATTCAGCCCATTGTAACGCTATCTGCCGGAGCGTTTTTGAGGAGGGTTTTTGCCCGTTGCACAGGGGCATGTGCAGGCATTTCCCAGCCCCACTGCTTCCAGTGCTAGGAGGCACCGGGAGCTGAGGGTTGTGCTGCTGCCCTCCTTCCTACCCCATAGCACAGCCCCATGAGCTGCTCTGCCCTTGTGCTGTAGCCCCACTCGCAAACGGTGCCAGCAAATGATTAACGTGTGTGTGAAAGTCAAATGTGCTCTGTGCAGATTGCAGACAGCTGGACCAGAAAGGAGGGGGAGAATGAGAAGAGGAAGAGGAGGAAGTGGAAGAAGAAGAGGAAAAGAAGGAGAAGGAAGGAGAAAAAGAGAAAGGAAACAGGGAAAGGGGAAAGGCAAAGGAAAAGGAAAAAAGAAAGAGCTCTTGCTCCTAGTGGGCCAGCAGCCTGCAAGCTTGGGGCCTGTGTGTAAATGGGGAGGTGTGATCCTACACATGAGCTGTGGGATCCTGTGTGTATGGGGATCCCCAGGGACTGACCAGAAGAGGGGACATCCTGCTGCCCAAGGCCATCGCATGCTCAGACCCAGCGCCGTGTGTGGAGCAGCCCTTTCCCTGCCCCACTGGGCAGCCCCAGTGCCCTGCTGTGCAGGCAGGACTCACACCGGCTCTGATGTCCTTTCCCAAAAACATTCATCCCCCGTGGTTTCCTCTGCTCTCATCTCTCAGAGCGGATGCTGTGTCAGCGCGCGCAGGCGCCGGGTCGCTCACAGCTCACAGCTACAATGTTCTGTTTGCAGCAGAGGCTTAAAAAACAAACAACTTTTCCAAAACAAATGGGATTTGTCAGCCCAAGTGATGGAGACAGAGCTGCCAAGAGGTTGCTGGGAGTAAAAGGCCACACAAACATTGGTTTAATCCCTCTGTCCTCCCGCTGTCAGCAGGGATGCTCCAGCAACATCCCTGCAAGCTCATGCCCTAAGCTGCTGCAGGTTAATGGGGGCTGCTGGAACTGCTCCTTGGTGGATCTCCTGACCCCTACTAATGCCTTTGGAGGGGAGCTGCCTGCTCAGGCCCATCAGTGAGGCCAGGGGCCCTTTTTCTCTTCCCCTCCTGCCCCCCTGCTCAGTTGCATTGTAGCATGGGGTGCTTAGTACTCCTGGGCTGCCCTCGTCCCTGTGATGTGTCCATTCATGCAGGGATGGAGCTGGGAGCAAGTTGGCTGAGAGGAAAGCACGGGTTGTCCATGTAGGCCTGACCTCAGGCTGCACCACTGATCTGCAGTCCTGTGCTCGGGGTCCTGGGAAGGGCACTGTCATGAAGGACAAATAAGGGAATAAGGGCCTGGAGAGGAGTTGGAGTCTCTCTCCTTGGAGACATTCAGGTCTTGGCTGGGACAGACTGGGAGCATCGTTCTTGGAGCCAGGCTGGAGCAGCGGGGCTAGAGCATGGACCTTCACTGGGAACCTGGCCATCTCTGTATGGTTACTCCTGGAGGGGGCTGCTCCACACTCACAGCCCATACAGGGTTAGGAGTAGGTGGGTGCTGGGGCTGCTGCCAGCCCTTACTGCCCAGCTGCATCCCCATGTCCTGGTGACACGTCCTCATGCCTGGATTCACACGTGGCTGTCGTGTGCTGGAGACCATCCTCCTGCTGCTTCTCCTCATTCCCTTCCAGCATTTTGCTCTGTGAAGCCCTGCAGCGTGGCTGCCTCACGTGCACAGTGCGTTGTGCTGTTTGCTTCGATCTCAACTTGAGTCTTGATCATCAGAACCACAAAAAAGGCAAATGTCCTCTGCAGAGCCCAGTGTGAGGCTCAGCAGTGTCTGGCAAGGGTGGGATCTGCTTAAAAAATGTTTATGGAAGAGGAATAATAAAATCAAAAGGTGGAGGAAAGAAAGAAGAAGACAGCTCAGCAGATAGATAGCAACCCCAGGAGACCCTCCCCTCGGCAGCAGGAAGCAGGGAACATAAGGAGCCGTTTATTTTAAGTAAACTATAAATATTGGACTACAACAAACGCATGTAAGAAAAGAAAAGTTGGTCCGAATCCAAAGATTTGCAAGAGGTCGCGAGCAAACATGTGTGATTGAGTCTGGCAATTCCGCGTGTGCGTGTGCGCCGGTGCACGTGCTCATCAAGGGCTGCAGCGCTAGAGACAACATAATCCCCCCAAATTAAAACCAGAGCAAATTAAAAATCGAGACAAGGCTGTGGCGGAGCCTCGAGGCTGCTGATAAGATCAGTATGCTGATGGCAGGAGTGCCCCAGCAGCTCCAACCCCAAGCGTGGCTGCGCTCTGCTGCCCGTTCCCGTGGATGGTATCACAGGACTGTGGCTCTGCTGTAGGCTCGGGTCTTGGTGCAGCAGCTTGTGGGGCTGGAGCTCAGACACAGCTCGCCCTGGATCTCTGTGGGGCAGTTGGGGGGTGGGAGCAGCTCCTGCTAATGCCACTCACGCAGCCCTGACCAGCAGGCTTGGGGAGCAGTGCCCAGGGCACGGAGCTTCAGGCTTAACAGCAGTCCTGCAGCTCAGTTGCACCGTATCAGCTGTGGTCACACTTGGGCAGCTTTCAGCTGATGTGACCAACTCTACGGCGCCTGCATGTGCTCAGGCCTTGGCAGCCTGCTCACAGAGCCCTGCTTTGACCTCGAGCAGAGAGTAAATCTGATGGGCACGAGGCGCTGGCCCTTGCCGCGCTCCCAGGCTCGATGACAGTTAACATATTGCTCCGTGAGCAGCGCCTGTTTTGTGTGACTGCCCTTATCGCAGCGAGCTGACATGTTTTGCCCTTTATTTTTGCCCATGTGAAGTATCACCTTGTCCCTGTGGGCTGGCCTGGCTCTCACACGTCGCTTTCCTGGCAGTGGGACACGCCGGCATTTCTGCTTCACTGTGCCGCAAAGCTCCAAGGCGAACATGGCAGGGGGACAGAGACCCCTGCAGCACCCCTGGGGACCAGGCTGTGCACCCACAGCCCCGGATCATTGCTGCTGGATGCCACCGGCTCCCAAATTGAGTGGCCAAAACTGGGCCACCACTCCACTTCTAATGGAAGCCACTGGAGAGAGGTCCCCATGGCTCTGCTCATGGCCATCAGCGCTGCCTGTTTGATCCTTCAGGAGAAGCAAAGTGTGCTCAGTGCCAGCTGCGCCTGCGGTATTACAAGTAATCCAAGTAACAGATTACTGTGTCACCACTTGTTTGCTCTGTGTGCCACCAGCATTGTCTTACATCTCTGTGGTCACCGTCGCCTCTCCAGCTTGTCACCATCAGTCACACACACTACTCTCAGGCTTGGCTATTAGGCAGATTAACCTTAATTGATACTGCCCGTCATCACTAATCACTATCTTCATTGTCAACTTCAACACCACCCGCCGCCTACCATTCCCACTTATTAGGAGCACGGAGGAGTCACTGACACATGCTGCCTCTGATCCAAGATCAGATATCCCATCTGAAAGGGACTTCCTCGCTTAAACACACTCTGAGAGCGCAGCTCCTTGAGTGGGTTCTCCCGGTGCTCACGGGATGCTGAGCAGCTCTGTCCCCTCGGCTTAGGAACTGCTGCAGTGATGCAGTGATGCACCTCTGGTTTGGAGGAAAGAGGAGATGCAGTGTTGGGGTGCTCTGGAATTGGGGTAGCCCTGCACACCGTGCTACTCTCCCCATGGCAGAATGCACAGCTCTCATCTGATGTGAGGGGGGAGCAGCTGCAGCGTGTTTAGGAGAGACCCAGAAAATATCGGGGTGGGCTGCGGGGAAGGTCAAACAAACCATTTATTTTCAGTCAGAACAGTCAGATGTGAGCGTCTCTGTTTAGGAATCACATCCAGATGCTGAAGTTAAACATCTGGGCTTCACCTCTGTGTTGTGTCTACGCCCCATGAGTGTGGCACAGCCTTTGGAGCCATCTGCAGAGGCGTTATCACCTCGTCCATCAGCTGCCCCTCACCTTCAGCCGGGACTCCTAAATCCCCTCCATTTCCACAGCTGTCACTGCTGCAATGAGCCCACAGGCCTCATGTTCATCAGTATTTCAGCCCTTTCCCTGGGGAGGTGGGGGAATAGCGATGTGGGAACCCTTTTGGTCCAACTTTAAGGCAGTCCTGAAGAAGAAGAGGGCTCTCCCTGCCAGGAGTACCTGGGGGATGGGTAAAGCATTTGCACAGCCCTTTGTGGGATCTGTGTGCTGCTCTCATCCTATTGAGCAACTTGGCTGGCACAAACAAATCGCTCTGCAGGAGGAGGCCTTAAAGCCCTGAATATAGCCAAGGCCAGGAACAGAGCTTGTGAGCGGCTGCAGTGCAGCAAGGCCAGGAGCAGGCTGACCTCAGCAGGAGTTCTTCAGGTATGTCTGCTGTACTCCTGGTTATGCAGACTGGAGTCCTTGCTTTT
Organism: Tetrao urogallus; assembly: GCF_951394365.1. Lineage (NCBI taxonomy): Eukaryota > Metazoa > Chordata > Aves > Galliformes > Phasianidae > Tetrao > Tetrao urogallus. The sequence goes on from NC_136828.1 coordinate 1,126,974, forward strand.
TTTAGATGGCCTATCTCATACAGCAGTACAGGAGATGGTCAGGATTGTCGTACTGATATTTGGATACTCCATGTACTCCTGCTTGGTGACAGTCCTGCCTTCTGTGCAGAAGCCCAAGGTGTGTCACATACGACAGTCTTGCTCCAAGGATGCTCACCACCTCTGGAACCAGATGTTGGCTGGATAGGGAAGCCTGCCTTCTGGAGGTTGGCCACCACTGGGCATCAGAAGAGCAAGGGCTTCAAAGCAGAGATAAACAAACGCAGCACCAACATCCTCTGGGGTACCATGGAATCCTGAAAGCCCAGATTTTCATTTGAAAATCCCTTGTTCAGAAGGGGCTGGATGGCAAGAAGCCTGTTGTTCAGCTGGCATCCCTCGTCCTCTGAGTTTCCTGGTGCTGAAGGACCCTGTGCCATCTGTAGGGACTATGCTACATGCACAGGAACCCCATGCTTACTGCTTCCCACCCAGAGATTTGGAAGAGGCTCACCAGGAGATGGCCCTTCTGTTTTGTGTAGGGGAAAAAAAAGAGCACTGAGGCATATCATATCCCCTTGCCTAAGGTAGGCAGTTGGGATCAGCCCCCAGCTTGCTACAAGGGGACCCGTCTGGCAGGGTGAGGGGTTCTGTGCTGCTCCCTGAGGGAGGGGATGAGCAGAGATCACAAACCTGGACGTGAAGTGCAGCTTCATTCTTGGTGCTTCTTTAGCTCAAAGCAACAGGCACATAAAGATCAAAGAGTTTCCCTTGTTTTCTTTCATTCTTCTGCTGGGAAAGTGTGTCCTGGCACAGATGGCCTTGGAGCACCTTCTCTGTGAAGATCAGATCCAAGGTCGTAAAAGTAAAAATCAGTTCCTTTCAGGCTTTCCAAGGGGAAGGGAGCCTGAATTGGATGCAGCAGAGCTCAGTGTATTGGCAGCACCTCTGCTCACAGCTCCTCCACTGGAGGTGGGGCAACTGCTGGCCCCATGGCACGAGGGCTCCATCCCAACACTGTGTTTCTGGCCTCTCACTCAGGCAGGACGAACTGAGACATTTGGAGCCGATTAATTAGTCAAAGGCAAAGGGCTCTAGAAATAAGGAACAGCTGGCCACCTGGAATGGAAACCAGCAGCAGGTTTATTGCAAGGCCAGAGGCAGCAAGCAGGAGCTGTGGAGGGCTCAGGGATTCCTTGCAGCTAATTGCCATCTGACAAACTCTTCTTGCCCCTTCTCACCCCCCTGGGCTGCCCCGTGGTGGTCTGCAACACCTCCGTGCTGCTCCTGTTTGAGCAGGCCTGAATGAACCACGCTGTGTGCTGTGTTGGATTCAAAGTGGGATCAGCGAGCTGTGCTGTGTTGGTGGCTGCTGGGATTTGGGCATTCTGAGCAGCTGACTGCTGCTGGGAAGGCCTCGCTTCAGCTCCTGTGATCTCCACTAAAACCCATGGTCAGGCTGTGCTGGACGCAGCCCCACCACGCAGCCCTCTTGCAGGGCATCCCAGCAGCACATCACGGGGCCTCGTCCCACCGCTGTGCGCTCTGCGGGACGGCGAGATGGGTCATGGGAGGTTAGTGCCAAGCTGACCTCAGAGCATCCTGGTTTGGCTCCGTGAGGCACAACTGTTGGAGGAAAACCAGGACTTTATTGTGGGGAAAACAGGACTTCTACAGAAGCTGTGATTTCTGCCTAAAAGCTGCTGAGCAGCAGTGCTGTGGGCAGATGAGGCTGGGTTGGCTGCAGGGCTTCCCTAAAGCAGGGAGAGGCTCTGCCCAGCCCTGGGGCTCTGCTCTGCTCCCACCCTGAGCTCTTTGGCTGCAAAGCACGGAGTCCAACCACCCACCCGCCTCTGGGCAGCAGCTCTGCTCCCATCTGGTGGAACCACATCTGTTACCATCACACCGAGTCTCTCTGGCCCAGCTTTCCTGTGCAGAGGTGATGCTTCCAAGTGAGTGTGTCTGGTTAACCCAGGGCATCACCAGCGAAAGAGGAGGAGGGCAGCTCCCAGCCTTCCTCACACAGCTGGGCTCCCACCAGGTGCCACCCTCCATCCCTTTGCGGGAAGTGTGGGCTCTGCACCGGGGCCAGGTCTGGCTTTTCTTCACTGGGAGAAACAGCAGAGCAAAATATCTTGTCTTTTTGATTCCCCCCTGGGCTGCTGTTTCCACAGCCTCCTGCACCCTCTCAATTATTAGGGCCAATTTGTGCAGCAGATTAGTTGCCGAGGTTGGAAAGATGTTCCCATTTTTCTGTGAAAACACATTAATTAATACCACTGGAGATGCTGTGATTTTGTCCATCTGTGGAGCAGTGAGGTCTGGCAGAACCTAACGCAAACCAGCTGGGTTTCGAGCTCAGGCAGTGGTGAATGGGCTGGAGATGGGCTGCAGCAACTTGGGTTAGGGTTAGGGTTAGGGTTAAGCTGTGAGTCAAAGTTAGGGTTGATGGGAATGATGCACAAGGTACCGGATATGGGGCAGGATGGGTTCCCATTTTGGGGAACATGGATTTGGACAACATGGCTGCACACGGATGAACCTTGTGATGGAATGAAGGCTGTTGGACTCTGCTGCTGGTGGGACAGATGCTCCAAAGGTGGGTGGGCATTGTTTGTGATGCCCATGCAGCAGTGAGATGGGGCTGTGCAGTGCAGTGCAGTGCAGTGCAGTGCAGTGAGGTGCGGCTGCATCGCAGTGCTTCCCAAACACCGACTGCCTTTGCAGGAGCCGCAGACTGCAGAAGGAAATTTTCCAGCCGCCGTGGAAAACCCAAAATCATGAGTCAGAGGGCTCAGAAACCAGGAGGTGAAGAAACAGATGGGTGTTTATTAAAAATTTTTGCAATCTTTCAGTTTTTAAGCCCATCTCGTAGTTTTTCTGGCTTTCCGAGGGAGTTCTGTCGGAAAGGCGTGGGCACATCTTCTCTGGGTGTGTCCTTGGGGACTTTTTAATGGCTTGGCAAACTTTAGACCAACTTTGACACCAGATCCTACAGGTTATGCAGCAGGATGCTGCCGCCTGTCTGGCTCAGACCATTGACCAGAGCAGCTCCTCCTCCTCACCAAGGGATGTGGTGGGAGATGGCTTCAGCCCGGCTCCTTTTTGGTGAATCCTGGAGATGTGGCTGCTGCTGGGGCTGGTGGCATTTTCTAGGGGACTTGTATCTCCTGTTTTCTGGGCACATAGGTTGGTGCTGTGCTGCCCTAAGCAAGCAGAATGTATCCTGCCAAGCCTAGGGCTTTGCTCCCATGCCTGGAGCACTACTGCGAGCCATGCAGATCACTGTGTGAGCAAGTGTTCAGCGCAGGGAGAAAAGTGTTGGAGCTCTTCCAGGCTCTCAGTACTTCAGGGTGAGGAGTTCCCTGCTGCCTTCCTGGCTGCTCCGGGGCAGCCACTGTGCAGAGCTGGCCTGCGTGGCTCGGTGATGGCAGGGGTGGTGGCGAGGAGGGGGTCTTTTCTCTCAGCAGACTGCCACTTCTAAGCCCATCTTCATAGCGCGGGCTGACTTTGAAGGAAAGCTCCCAAGTATGTGTTTCATTAAGATTTAATAAAGCAGCTGCCTGCTCCTGAAGCACAAAATGATTATTAGGCCCTTTATTGAGGATTAATAGCTATGTAATCAGCACGTATCTGGTTCCTACAGGCATCTATTACATAGCTTCTAAACCTCAGTGAATATGTTTCTAATTGGCCTTTAAGAACATGCTGTTGCTTTATTAAACCCTAATTAAATGCATATTGGGTGAGGTCCATTCAGAAGTGGTTATTGTGAACTACTTGTCATTACCTAATATGTGCGACCTAATGTGTGTTCAGCTTATTTGCTCTGTTAATTATTGCATTTTATGGCCTTTGTTTGGGCTTCGTGTCCGTAATTCCGATCACGTATGTCACTTCCCTCTCCATCAGAAGTGTTCTGAAGACATTGATGCTACTGGCCAGGCAGGGAAGCATCAAGCAGGTTCCCCAGCTGTGCATTGTATGGGTCTGCAGGCTGGGCTCCCTTGGGGGCATGGGCTGTCTCCTTCAGGAACTGCTGGGGTGAGGAACCTCCACGCTGACCATGAGCAGCTTTCCTCCCTGGCTTCTTCCCTGCCAGCTGGGGCTGTCAGGACTGCTTTGCTGGCTTTACTCTAAGCTGTCAGACATCTCCTACATATACACAAGCCTGTGTCTCCCATTGCTGCGAGCACAAGCCTTGGTACAGCAAATACAAGAATTAAGGGATGTGGAGGAGAACAGAACATAGACTGGCTCATCAGCAAAATGATGGATGTTGATGGAGTGTCTCAGTGGAAATGAAGTGCTGCAAGGGCAGCTGGTCAGCAAAGTGCTGATGGGATGATGCTGGGAATAGGGTGGTTTGGCTGTGAGCAGAGCGCTCTGGGAAGCAACTCAGACTGGGTTTTGGTTTGAAACCTGTTTTCCATTTTTGTCTGGCAGTGTCAGAATATCTCGACTCAGCAGGTTCAGGACAGGACATCGACAGTGCAGGTTTGGGAGGAAATGACACTTAGCTGCAATGTGCCATTGCATCATGTTGTTTGAGGCAGAATGGGAAAGTCAAAAATCAAGGAAAGTCGGAAGTGGAGCAAAAACGCTTCAGTTTGCCCAAAACAAGCTTTGCTTTTTTTTTTTTTTTTTTTTCTTTCTTTCTTTCTCTCTTTCTTTTCTTTTCTTTTTGGAGGGAGAGAGGAAAGAATTTTCCATTGTTGTAGAATTTCAAAACTCCCCAGAGCCTCCGGGAGGGGGACAGTGCCAGTTGTGAGTGCTTTCCCAACAGCCAGTTCCTGTGCTTTGCTCAGCGCCTCTGCCATTTGCAGCGAGTTGTGGTAGCAACCCTCCATGGGCAGTGCCACGAGGGCACACATCTGTGTGCTCTGCGTGGCTGGGGACACACAGTTGGGTGTTTAATGGAAACCACATCATCCTGGGTTCATCCCAACAGGCTGCCGCCATCTGCATGGGGCCAAGCTGGTCTCCTGGCCCCACGCTGCCCTGTGTGAGGGCTGGCAATGCTCACCTCCCACCCCTCCACGCTGCTCCTTGGGCCTTGGTGTGGCTTCCCACTGCGATAAGTACAGATGGACACTCAGATTCTTGGAGAACCAGCAACTTGCCCCACATTTCACCTCCGGTTTGAGCCACCCCCAAGGCAAACTTGCTAATGTTTGGAAACGTTCGGTTAACTCCCCTCCCCTGCTTGTATTTTATTTCATTTTATTTTATTTCATTTTATTTTATTTTATTTTATTTTATTTTATTTTATTTTATTTTATTTATTTTTTAGGTTTTGCAGCCTTTGTACTTTCTACATCCCTTCTGGAAGCAAAGGTGCCAAAATACTTCTTGAAAGGCTGTTCTTGCAGCGTTTCCCAGACCTTCCCGCACCAGGAAATGCCGGAAATCGTGGGAGCAAGGCTGCTCTCCGGAGAGCATTGACACAAGTTTTGCAGACCCTGAAGATCTGGAGAAGCCTGAACTTCCTGAGACATGGACTTCTCTCCAAAGCCAACAGGAACTCGGAAACTTTGGGGCCTCCTGGTTTTGCTGCTCTGTCGACCCTGAATCTTTAAGTTCAACCTTTGTTTTATATTTATATGTTGAGGAATATACTCTCGTTTTTCTGATTAGGGAGCCTGGGTCATAAATTCGTCATATAAGCCATCTTTGGGTCAGGGTTTGTCTTGCTTGACTTGAAGCCACATCACAGATGTATTTGGTCTCAGGGCTGTATCTCCTTGCCTGCCTTCGGAGCCGGTGGGGAACGCCAGCCAACCCATCAGTTGGCATGGGGAGAGCAAAGGAGTCTTTGTGGGACTGTGCAGCATTGCTGAGTTATCAAGACAGGCCGAGAAGGATGTGTTCTTCCACCCGAATTTTGGTGAGAGCCCCATCTATCCCCCCCCTACAGGACCTCAAGTTTGAAAAAGAGATCATTCATCTCCCGCAGAGAGGTCACCTTCTGCCCAGAATGCAGCAGGGGATCCGTTTGTGGGGGCAGGGCATGGGTCAGATGCCTGGGTCAGCTGGGGACACAGGGCAGGGTGCACTGGGAGGCGAGGAGCAGGATGTGCTCTCCCCAGGAACACTGGCTCTGCAGGGCCGGTTTGAGTTGAAGTTTAAGAAGAGCAGCAAACTATTGTTTGTTCATTTAACAGACCATTTCCCAATGACTTTGCTCCAGGCTAATTCATCTCAATGAGTTTCCCCTTCCTGTAGATTTATCTTGCCTTTCTTCTCCTTCCTAGAAAATGCAAGGCAGAGGGGAGAAGAAGATACTTCATTTTGGAAATGTCATTTCAGTGCTTACCTGCCCTATGGGAGGAGAGGGAAAGTGTCATGGGAAAGCTGAGAAAGGAATCTTCCTTTTGAAATTTCCCATAAAATTAAAAAGTAACAATTTTGGCAAAGCCTTCTGGCTGCAACCTTCTCCTCTTCTACTGCCAGACAGGGAGAGACATCTAGGGGGTCATTTTTCTGCCACACAGATCCTCCTTTCAATTTGTTCCTGCTCCAGTGCAGGAGCGGAGCCAAGCTCAGGCCCAGGGCACTCCCAGGCTGTGCATGGGTGAACCCAGAGCACTCCAAGCCACCAGCCCAACTCCCTGCCCTGCCCCCCACTGCTGACCATGACCGTGGGCAGCTCTAGGATGGCCAAATCTTGGCCAGCTCACGCTGCGCGTGGTTCCCATCTGCGCATCTGTGGCAGCCAAGGGCTTGAGCAACATGATTTCCAGAGCTTTCCTGGAGTGTCTTCTCCCTGTGGAAGAGATCTGGGCTCACACATCCGTGCTGTGATGCCTTTGCCTGCCCGACCAGTGTGTGTGGGCAGCAGCACCCTCGCCTGCCGGTGGCCTCACACAGGGCAGAGGTGGCAGCAAGGTTCCACCTCTGAGCAGAACTGGAGCCCTCCCGGCCCCCTCCCTTGACATTCCCCTTGGCTGTGGATCAGCTGGCGGGAACCAGCGAGTCTTGCAACAAAGATGAGCAAAAAAATCCCTTCATGCCTCTAAAAGGAAGAAGGAGAGCACGGCAGAGACAGGGCGGCTGATACAGCTCCGCTCTCCGCTGCGGAGGCGGGAAGCCTTTCGGACAGGATTTATTTTGTATAGTCTTCCATGCAAACTGGATCCCCCTCCCCTCCCAGCCCTTCCCAGCCCTAAATCATATCCTTTGTAATGACATTTCATGCTTGTGTGGCGCCTCGCTTCTGAGCATCCCCAAGTGCTCCATAAATAATGGATGTCTCCAGGCACGCCGAGAGGATGCAGCACCACACTCTCCATGTCCCTGTCACAGAGGGAAGGTGACAAACCCTCCCTGCAGCCTCACCTGGAGGCTGGGCGGGGATGGGGTGCACCTCTCCTGCCTTCCTCCAGGCTCTCCTCCTGACTTGGCTGCTCTGGGGATGTCTCCTCTGTGCACATCCAGGTGAGCTGTGAGTGGTGGCTATGGGTGCACCACCATGCCTCCTCCCTGCATGCTCAGGAAAGCCATTGCCATGCAGCAGGGCCAATGGTAGCGCCACACTCTGTTCTCCCAGCCCCATTTTTTAGGTCAGGGATGGATTTGTCTGGCACGCGGGGTCTTGACGCTGGAGCAGGGCGGGTGTTAACCGCATGGAAGCCCTGCTGATGAGTCCAAATAATACAACGTCTCGGATTCCCTCTTCCCTGTCCAAGCCCTTTGCTGTCATCAGGTCCTTCTCAGTCCTGTCCAGAGGTTTGTTCGCAGCTGCAGCATCCCAGGAGATGGGGTGGTTTTCACAGGACACCGCTCTGGCGTGGTCTGGCATCCTCTGTTTGCAGATGTGCTCCGTGGCCATGGGCTGCCTGCACTCCTCCCGGGGGCAGCGGGCAGCGAGAGCCACGAGGCGCAGCCGGCAGTGGGCGTCACATCTGCATGCAGGCGGCTTAGCACAGAATTTTTGCTGTGCTGGATGGTTTTGGAGGCCGTCTCAAGCTGTCTACTGGATTCTTCTGAAAATCACTCCCCTGGGAAGAGGCTTTCTAACTTGCCTCACAGCTGCAAAGCCACAGCTCAAGGTCCGACCCGTGGCGGGTCCCGGTGCCAGCTCTGCAGCAGCTTGCAGGGCTGCCCTCAGCCTGAGTGGTGGTGGCTGTGAGGGGCCTTCACCAAAGGAACTGCTTCCCTATGGCCCTGATCCATGTCAGACCTGCAGGGTGGGTGTGGGAAAGATTGTGCTGGCTGTGGGTGCATTCTGGAGGAGCTTCCTCCAACTCCTGCTTGTCCTGTCCTGAATCTGCAAGTCCACGAGGGCTGGCTCTGTGTGCTGATGGGGCACTGCTGCAGTCTCCGTACAGAGTAGAACCCATAGCCCACTCAGCCCCAGGGACTTGGCCATGGGTCTCTGGGCAGCTCTGCCAGGTTTGGGTTCCTTTTCCCAAAGTATCCTGGGGAAAAAGGTTGAAATGTGAGGAAAGGTTTGTGGCAAAAAGGGGAAAAGCAAGTGATGTTATCACTTCACCTCATCTTACCCCATCCCCCTCCATTCAGTTTCATCCCATTCCAATCTGTCCCACCCCATCCTGTCCTATTCCACCCACCCCATCTTATCCTGTCGTACTACATCCCATCCCATCTCATCTGACCCCATCTCATCTGACCCCATCCCATCCCATCTCCTCCAGGCATCCATGCCAGCCACCCTTGGAAGAGCTTGCTGCTGCAGACCCATGGATTGTGGAGGTCCTTTGGAGCATTTTCTTATCCAGGATGTGTGCTGGTGAAAACAGAAACCTAATAAGTAAGATAAGGAGACAATTTATAATGGAGTTTGTGAACTTTAGGAGAGAGCTTTACAGCCAGTTTTTGCAGACCACACAGGGAGAGGTTACACTCTCCAAAACCTTGGAGATTTTTTAAAAAATATTTTTATATTTAAAAAAAAAAAATAGTTTCCAAGAATTAAATAACACGAAAGCGTATGAAATATGATGTAGGGAATGTTCCCATTGCACTCACATCTGAAGTTAATTTGGGAGACGCTCTGAATAGCTTTTTAAAGAGTGGATAAACATTGGCATCAAAAGTGTAAATAAAGTTACCAGACAAAGCGGCCGTTCAAAGAGAATTGTCTCTGGGATATTGGCCGGGCAGTTTTAATGGCTGCATGCAGGAACATTTGAAGATAAAATAAGGGCCTCGCTGATTAGCTTGGGGCTGAGTTTCCCTGCTTGGTCTCCCTCTCATGACGTCACATCGGAGCAGTGCTGGCAGCTGCTCATCAACGGTTTCCTACCCGGCGGTATCTCCGCTCAGGTTCCCATGCCCACGGCACCCAGCAACCCGGCCGTCCCACTGCTGCTCTGCACCTGCTGGTGGATCGCCCGCTGTGCCTCAGCAGGAATGTGGTCTCTGTTTTTTTCCTTGTTTTCTTGTCCAAGCAGCAGTTGTGCAAGGTCCGGGTTTTCACGTGGTGAGCGTTGCTCCCATGGGGACCCATGGGGCGAAGGGCTGAAGAGAGCTCAGAGCATCTCTGACAAACCTGGCCTCTGGATCTCATGGAAAAAAAGTGTCCTCCTGGCACGTTGCTTCCCTGCATCCAGGAGCTCCATGTCAAGGGCTGATGCTACACTTGAATATATGGAGCAAAGCTAGAGCTCCTTCACCCAAGACCTTGGTCATGGTCCTGTGGGCAGAGCGCAAGCAGTGGCAGTGAGAATGGACAGAGTGTAAATCCATCTCAGTGTTGTCCATGCGCAGATCACCTACTCTCATGGCTGGATATACATAGCAAATAACCATCTCTAATTTTGTCTTAATGACTTCATTTTGCTTTCCAGAGGGAAAGCACTCGAATTCCGGTACGATGCTTCAGCCTGGTGGTCTTTGGATGATCTGTACTGCTGCTCCATGCTTTTTATGGGACTTCACAAGGAAAGCACGTCCATTTTCAAGGTTGAAAACTTACACTTGACGGGATAGCAACCTCTCCCTGCACGGTGGGAGAGTCCACTCACGGCCACTGCTGACCCAGCCCTGGGGATATGCACCTTGTCCAAGCCCAGCCTGGGGAGCTTCTTGGATCCAATGGGATGGCACCGACCTGCCTCCCTGCAGGAAGGACCTCCCAGCCCAGCCCAGGGCAGTGCACACAGCCTGCACTCACTGTGAGCCCATGGATTTTCGCCTCCTTGCTGAGCTGACTTCACTTGGAAGGTGTTAAGATGGATAAACCTGGGAGGACCAGTTTTCTCTGTCCCTCCCCTGGATATAATAGGGGTTAAGAACGTTCATAACTCTTTTGATCTTTTTTTTCCCCAAGTGATAAAGAGCAAACCTCGCTCTGGTTGGTCCCTCAGCACTGCTGCTAACCACAAACAGCAGCAGCTCTCCGCACTCCCACCACGTGCAGAACCCAGCACAACAGGGATGCTGCTCACCCGGGCACTGTCCAGAGGGAGTGCCATTCCCCCAGAGACCGTGGCATGAATTTTGTTGCAAATAACTCAGTAATTACACTTGAACTCCTCCTTTGCCTGGGACTTGCCTGCACTCTGTGTCAGATTCCTGCTCAAACGTTGGAGGGACGGAATCCCTGATGGAGGTTTCATGATCACCTTTGGGGTAGAGGACCTCCACACCACAGAGCTGTCCTGGAGGAGGAAGAGGAAGAGGAGGAGGAGGAGCTCAGTGCAGGCTCTCACAGCACGGTGCCATCCCAGGGTGGGGGGACAGGAGCCCTCCCCACCCGCCCAGCACCGCGAGCGTCGTGAGGCATCGGCCTTCGTGCCACTTGTGTAAACTATTACAGCAAAGGGCAGAGGTTAAACGCAGCACATGTGTGGCATCAATTAACAGGATTTCAAGGTCTCTGGTGGAGTTTCTGCTCAAATCTCTTGTGGCAGGTTTGGTTTTCTTAACCCCTCGGATGCCGTGCAGTTGGCAGCCTCGGCTCTGCCCTGTTCCCTGCTGCTGCGGGGGTCCCCTGGGGCCATGCTGGGAGCAGCCCCTGTCAGTTTGGGCACAAGGGGACAGCACACAGCCCATGGGGCCGGGGGGGTGAGTGGGAGGGGAAGCGCTGTCCCCATAGAAATTGATCCTCCGAGTGCCCCAGGGCTTTGGGTCTCGCTGTGCCTTTGGTTGCTGCATGTAAAATGGACAGAGCGTCCCCACGTCTTTTGGGGCAGCAGGAGGACAAAAGTGCTGTGAGGGATTTGGTGAGATTTGGCATTTGGGGTTGTAGTGCGTGAGGGGGTTCCCACTGTGCTTGGCTGGGGGGTTTTGGCAAGGAAATGAAGGTTTTAGCTCCTAAAGCTAAAGCTCCTCCTAAACTTAGCTGTGGAGGAAACCTGAAAATGTGATACTAGCATGGCCTGAAGGCTCATAAACTCTAAGGCAATAAAAAGAAATCCTCAAAAAAAAAAAAAAAAAAATTAAAATTAAAACCAATGCAAACTGAAGTGCCCAGCCTGGTTGCACGAGCAGCTTCTTCCCCTGCACGTATGAATTGCTCATCTGCCAGGTGTGGGTTTTGCAGATGGGAAGCCTGCCTTGGGGTTGTGCTGCAGGGCTGGGACAGTGGCAGGAGCAGCACAGAGCTCTGCCTGGGCTGTTTGCTCAGCAGTGTCCCGGGGGCAGTCCCCACGCTGCAGCAGGATGCACTCCTGTGTCCGTTTGCCTGTGTACACCTCTTCTTTATGGAAAGGAGTAATTTCAGTCCTCTGAGTCAAAACCAAACATTCAGAAGTGCTACAAAGCTACACGTTTTAGATACCATTTGAAGAGAGATTTACATGTACTTTTAAGCACCCGGATCCTGTTTAGGTGACCAAAAGGCTTTTCTAAGAGAAGGAGATAGCCAGCTCCCTGATTCCTGGTGTCAGAGCTGTGGGGAGACTTCTGGATGAAAGATGGGTTTGGTCCAGACGACTCCACACAGATATCCACTGTTTGTTAGCAAACCTGTAAAAATCTTGGTAATCCCCTTGATCTGAAACAAATGGGCCCTGCTGTCTAGTGCTGATTTTATTATCAGACACTGCTTAGTATCATCACATGGCTTGGACTCGTGCCTAAGACTCAACGTCAAGTCAGTCGTGTGTTGGCCAGCGAAGGTCTGTGCTTTGCAATGGATCAGTTCTGGTTCCTGGCATCCGTGTGCTGCCTGGGTGGTGCTCAGAGCTACAGGGCAGAGCTCTGTGGCCACCACTGCCCTTTGGGGACATGGTGAACCCCGAGTGGCTGCAGGCTGGGCCAGCTGTGGGACGGCTCAGGACGTGGGCTGCCTGGTGAGTGGATGAACCCCTCTGCCAGCACAAGTGTTGGCCCCTTCCACTTTCTGGGAGTGTTTTAGCCCCCAAGGCTGCACAGGGAAGGAGTGTCCTCACGTTGAAGCCCACAGTCTTAGTGGTTACACATGCTGGATGCAGTGTTGGCCTGCCAGCCGTGCAGAGGGGTCACCAACCTTCGTATAAGGTGGCCTTGCTGGGGAAGCAGAAGGCTGTCTGCTGCAGAGCTCCTGTCCCAGAACTGAAGCTGCGGTGCCAAACCGAGGAGCAGAGTCTCACTGCAGCTCAGCTCTGAGGGGTCTGAGGTCACTGCCTCTGGTCCCAGGTCACCAGAGTCGCCCTTCTTCCCCAATCTGCAGAGAGGTGGGGGCTGAGCAAGGCAGGCCCAGGCTGAAATGCCCACATTGGGCTGTATGGATCTCAGCTTCTCCCATCAGAAGTGTGGGGCACAGGGAGGGTCTGGCCAGGCTGTTCAGGACCCTTTGCTTCTGTCCCCGAGTGAGGCACTGGGGTGGGCAGGACGTGGGGAAGAGTTCTCTGGAACCCAAGCTGTGGCTCTTTCTGTGGGTGCAGGCAGGCTCTCTCCCCATGTCCCATTTTGGCACAGGCACGAGTTCCTTCATGTTGGAGGAGGAGTCCTATCCAGGTGGGACCATGGCACACACCATGTGTGTGTCCTGCAGCACTTGGCACCTGCGGGCACAGCCACCACCCTCCTGCTGCCGCTGCTCCCCCATCCCGCTGCTTCGCCCACAGCACGTCCAGCAGCACCACCCCTGATTTTGAAAAATGCATTTATTTCTTTGTTTGGGAAGAAAGGTCACCCCTCGCTAGCAACTCATTACACTGGAACAATGGAGATGGCAGCGGCCGGCCGGGATCCTGGCGCTGGGATCGGCTCCTGCGGGAGTGTGAGCGGGCGCTGGTGGGGTGGCACAGCGGGAGAGCCTCCCCAGAGCAGTTCAAGGCATGGCTGGAGGACCTCCGTGTGCATTTGGGCTTTTGTTTGTTTGTTTTGCGAGTGTGTGTGTGTGCGCAGTGTGCGTTAGCCCCGCTGTCGTTAGGAGAAAAAGGAGTATTTAATGAAGATTTTCTCTTTGCCCCCTCCCGAGCTCCCCGGCTTTGACCAGTTCTGCTTCCTTCATGTGGGAGGCAGCTGAGTTTTCCTCAGTAATTGCATTTCGCTGTTGCTCTGTACCACCGCGGGCTCAGTGACACAATGAAGATAGGAAGCACTCCTCGTTCCCAGGCCTGGCACTGTGCAGGGCCGTCCTTTCTCCCTTCTCTCCAGCACGCAGTGGGGTTTGCTGCCCATGGGGGCGTCTGTGAGGGATGCCACCGGTGGCACTCGGGATCGATGAGGAGCTGGAACCGTCGCTCGGGGCACTGCGGGTGGTGCAGCCTGTCCCAGCAGAAGGCGTGCCTCTGCATCCACCTGGATGTGATCCTCCCGCAGGCCTCCGGGCAGCCCAACAGCCCCATAACTCCCTGTGCCCAGCGCTGCCCAGCTGGCTATGCAGCCCCTCCCGTCCCCTCGACTTCCCCAGCCGTGTCCTCTCTCCCCCCGCAGCGCACAGCTGTCCGTCGGGGCTCGCGGGGGACGGTGGGTGACACGGAGCCGGAGGGATTCCCCGCGGGGCTGCGTTTCTCGAACGCGCGGGGAGGTGGCAGCAGAGGCCCTACGACGGCGGCGCGGGGCGGCGGGGACGCGCCCAGGGCGAACGGAGCGGTGCCGCGGCCCGACGGCGGGGGTGCAGCCGGGGCACCCCGTAAACCAACTCCGTGCGCTGCCCGCCTGTGTCCGGGGCCGGGCCCGGCTGTAGGAACCTTCACAGGGCAGCGACGAGGAGTTAGAATCGTAGGATCAGAAGGTCAAAATCTGCCTTAGAGCCGTCCGTGCTTCAGCATCCCGTTCCCTGCTCGGCCCCAGGCTGTGTCCCGGTGAGGGTGTGGGGAGATGGGAATGCCACGAGAGCCGCCCGTGAGGCTTCGGGGCTGTCAGAGCTGAGTTTGAACCCTGATCTCAGGTTGGCCCGCTGCCCGCAGTCCAGCCAGATCTAATCTGGGGCTGTACGCTGCCCATGTTTAATGAGGTATTGTATACAGATGTGTCTGACTGTGTATATGCACATGTCCCCAGCTGCGGGTGTCTCGCACAGTGTTTGCATCTGTCTGTTAGCGAGTTTGGGCATCTGGGGCTCTTCCCCTCTCCTGATTAAATGTCTGCCCGGCAGCATGTTTGTGTATCTGCGGATCTTATCGCATGTGTCTGTGTCTGCACGTGGAGGTGCTCACAGCTGACGGCGTTTGCATACACACGGGTCGCTCTGCGCTGCCGATGCACTCCTTCCACCATGGGGACCAGTGGAACGAAGGGGCAGCCGGGAGCAGCTCAGGTCCCCTGCCTGCAGGAAGCTGGGGGACCCCAGCCCCCTGCCCATGTGCTGCCCACCCTGCCATTGCCCAGAGTTGGCTGGGGTGTGACCTCCAGCTCACACCCTCGGTGCTGAGGTGCCAAGCGTGCATACTGGGAAGCACAGTCAGTGGTGGAACCGTCCCTGCTGGAGCAAGGCAATCCTTTCTGTGCTCCGTGGCCATGGGGGTGTTTGGCTGCAGACTGAACAATTTGCATTCGGTTACAGAAGCTGGAAGTATTGGAAGGATTTTCCTTCTGGTTTTCTCTCAACCAAAGCCAACTTGTCTGAATTATGACCTAGGAAGCGTCTCGTTAGAGGCAAGCAAGGTCTCCAAAACACAGACCTCACTGAAGATGTTCCCCAGTGGTGCAGGGTTGCAGGCTGCCTGAACTACATGTGGGTGAGCATTCATCTGCATGCTATCGTCTTGTCCATGGTTGTCTTCCCCAGCTGGGCTGTCTCCTGTGGAACCTGAGTGGACAGATTTCTGAAGGCCACCAGCTTGTCACGCAATGTCCTCATCCCTTTGCTTCTGTTAAGCCAAGGTCTGAACATCCTCCTCCTCCTTCTGCCCTCCCCTGGAGGTGCCTGTGTGGGGCCAGCGGGGACCCATGGCCGTGGCCGTCATCTCCGCATCTCTGCAGTGAGGTGAACAGCCAAGGGCAGGGTGTGGAGCAGGGGCTGAATAGAGGGGCTGGATGGATGGCAGTGGTATCTTCTGCCCAGGTTTGGGGATGGCAGAGAGGCAAGGGAGTGCAGCTGGCAGCTGTGCTGTGAGCTGCGACATGGCTGCGAGGCAGCTTTCATACCAATGACAAAATGCCCTTCCAAAAATGTTTTCTTGGACAGAGCTCACTTGCAGTCTGCTGAGCCAGCTTCATCCAGCTGCTGGGCACGGGCTGTGGTGGGGAGGCACGGATTCAACACTCCCCAACTGTGGGGCTCAGCGTTGCACACACTGGCTGTTGCTGCCATGCAGGAGGGGACGGGGTGTGCTGGCTGCTGTGGGGACCTGTGCCACTGCCCTGAATGCTGGCCCTCATGCTGAGGCACCTGCTGTTCTCTGCCAAGGACCTGTCTGCCTCTGCACCGTGGCCAACTGGGGCTCCTGGTGCTGCCCAGCTGGGGACCCTATGCTTCCCAGCCACTGAGTGCGGGACCCTGGACCCTGCAGCTGGGTGACAGCAGTGCCTGGGATAGGGCCCCTGCCTGGCCTGACTGTTCTGCTGTGCTTCATTTCTGTTTCCTGGTAGCTGCTATTTCAAGGTTGAATTTGATGAGCATCAACTTTCCATCAGGTGATCTTGCGATGACTTTGTCTGCAGATCAGCCCTGCTCCTGCCTCCCACAGCCATTCCCAGTGCAAGTGTTGCACTGTGCGAGACTGCCCCAAGAACCAGGAGAAAGAAAGCCAACCCCTCTGCACCAGCCCAGCCGCCCTGTGTCCCCATCCTGCACTGGCCCCAGTGGCAGAGGGCCATCCAGGTTTCTGTGACACGAGTGGCTCTGCACACAGCTGGGCTGACCGGTGCTCTGAGACCACTCCAGGCTGCCGTGGGGCCCCTGCTGCTCCCGTACACCAAGAGGAGGAGGATTGCCAACTGTGCCTGGTGCAGTGGGGACATGGGACGCGGTGTTTCCATGGCAGGCTGCCCACCCGGAGCGATGGATGGGTCCTCATGCACTGCGGGGAGGGCCAGCAGGGAGAGGGGACGGCCCCACGGCTGCTCCCAGCCCCGCAGCCCCACTCGTCACCCCGCCATTCATCGGGCCAGACAGATGCCCCCAAATAAAGGCCACCGTGATTGATACCCAAAGACAATGCGGTGGGAGGGGCCAGCGGGGCTCCGCATGAATAAACATGAGGGTCTTTGGACAGAGCTTCCTCTCTTCACAAAATGGGACTGATTGTGTGGCAGGCATTTAACATTCAGCTGTGGTCGGCCTGTCTTCCATTGCCCCCCAAACTGCCGAGGTGCTTCATTTATTTAATAATTTCCCCTCCTCCCCTTTTGCGCTCGCTCAGCGACAGACCTGGGTCCTTTCACGCTTTGTCCTCCCTCTTTCTTTCGTTCTTGCTCGCGCTCTCTCTCTCTCCCTTTTTTATCTTCCTTCCTTTTCCTACTCCTTGTTTCTTTCTCTCTCTGGCTTTTGTGCAGGGGGCCGTGACGAATGGCTCAGAAAAGAGGGTGCTGTGAGAAACTGGAGCTGCGCTGGCGGAGTGGGTGGTGAGGACTTGGTGCGAGGGGTGAGGGGGGTCTGGGGGCTCCACGTGGAGTGGGGCTGGGGGCGGTGGGGGGCAGGGGCTGTGCGGGGCCTCTCTCTGTGCCTTGGGGAAGCCGAGGGTGGTGGTGCTGGGGTAGGGGTGCCCTGTGCCCCCTGCCCGTGGGGACCCAGCCCTCCCTGCTCACCCTGCACCTCCACTGCTGGCTCTGTGTGGCCACCAAGGAAGGGCTGCCTTTCTGTGTCACCTAGTGCATTGAGATGTGGCCCCAGGAGAGGATGGTGAAGCTGCTTGGGAAGGTGCAAGAGTGAGGTTGCGGTGGTTTTGGTGGAGGATTCTTCATCCAAGGCTCGTAGGAGTGCTGATGAGCTCCCGTGCTGGGGTGGTGAGGTCTGTGCCAATGTCCCCCATGGCTGCTGCAGCCCCTGATGCATGAATGCTTCTGCTCCTGCAGAGGGACTGAGGAACCAGCACAGAGTCCAGGGCTGGTGGAACCGTGATGCACAGGGAGCTGTGAGCCACGGGCTGGAACCGCTGTGCTGCTCACCCCTGGAAAGGCCAAGATGCACCTGGGACAATCAGAGCGACGGCTGCACGTGGGATGGCTCTGCTCATTGTGACATCCCACCCCTGCTCTTGGTGCTGCGGAGCTCATGGCTGGGGTGCTCTGTGCCTACAGAAAGACAGAAAGAGGAGAGAGAGCATCCCTGATGTGTGTCCTGCTTCTTGCCCACCCAAGGCTAGGGCAGCTGCACCAGTAGCTCCTTGCTGACCCTTCCTCCACGCCACTCCCTCAGCCCCAGCTCTCCATCCTCAGCCCCAGGGACTGATCCTGCTGTCCCATTGCCCACAGCAGGGCCCAGCCGGCAGCCTGCAGGGGACGGGCCTGGCAGGCTCCAGCAGCAGGAGGGCTCATGCATTACAATCCAGTACAATCTGTCCCCCTTCCCGCTGCCCAGCGGTAGGGGAGATGGTTACTGTTTAATCCCATTTGACAGCTCTTTCATCATCTGCCTGCCTCCCTCCAGCTTCCCCGTGGTTCCTCCAAGGCTCCTTTGTGGCCATAATCAAAGCCTGGTGAGTGATGGCTGTTTGGGGGGAGGGAAGTAAGGGACAGCGGAGGGTGGCTCTCCCGCTGGGGGGCGAGGGAGCGTGGCCTCACCAGGGCCTGGAGGGCTGATGGGGACAGGGATGATAGGATGCAAGGTGTGGGGTGCCCCCAGTATGCAGCTCCTGTGGGCATGGCTGTGGGTGGTGATGCTGGGGCTGGACACAGCATCCCTGGCACTGGAAGCTGGGCAACGTTGCCACACTGCTGATGGACCCATGTGGCTCTGCTTCACAGTGTGAACTAACCTCCCAGCAGTGCTTCCAGGGAGTCATTGGCACTGCCAGCCTGGCCTGACCCTCATAAAGTCACTGAGTTTTTGTCATGGGTTTCAATAGTCGTTAGGCTGTAGGGCTCTGCCTTTGCCTGACTATAAACTTTTAGGGGCTTTATTCCTACCTACCACCCGGCAGAGATGAGGCATGGTGCACAGGAGGATGGCTTGGCACACACTTCAAGTGCCTCCTGGACTGACCAGACAAATACAGGGTCTGTACCAAGACAACTCCTTGCTCAGGAGTGGCGGAGCTGGGAGGTATGGGAACCTCCCAGAAATGTGCTGCAGTGCTGCTCCTGTGGCCCACGGCCGCCAGCCCAAGTGCCATGGCCAAGGGTAGGCTGGAAGCAGGGCCCTGTGCTTCCCAGGAAGGAGTCTGCACGCCCGTGGGTTATCGCTGCATCAGGGCTCGGTGACGGCGCTTCCCAAGAACACATGTTCCCTCGTAAACCCGGGATCTGCTTATCTCAAAGGGCACATCCGACAATTAGCTTATCTGCTGTGAAAGTGAGGAACAGCTTTAGTTATCTGCCCGGCTTCCGCAAGCCAAAAAAAAAAAAAAGGAGAAAGAGCCCCTGGAAGGACAAGGCACATACACAGCGTCCTATAAATAAAGCGAGTGCAGTGAGTGTGCTGCAGACAGGCTCCATGTGCTTGCAGTGGGAGCTGGAGATGCCCCTGAGTTTTAAGGATGCTTGGTGCTTCCTGGTGTCAAACGCTGCCTTCGGCTGCTGGCAGCTTTGCCAAACCGTTCCAGGCTGGGTGGTAATATTTCAGGGTGGGTTGTGGCTTCTGATTAAATTTTTGGGGAAAAATCTTATCCATAGTGCCAGGTTGTTTCCAAGAGTTAGGGTATTAGGAGATGAAGCATTTGTCCTTATTTTGTTTTAAAATTCTGCAAGAGCTTGAAATTTGGCAAGTAGGGAAGGGAGAGAGGCTGAGATTTGTCTCGTGTCCCTGGAATATACTCAAATTTGACCAAGTCAGAACACTTTATTTGGGAAAAAATGCACTTAGCACACACTGACCATGGAAGTGGGCCCTGCTCGGAGGTGCAGGTTCCCCCCTGCATTTCCCACCCTGGTGGCACTAGGGGACATCTTGGGATGTTGCTGCTTCTTCCCTGATGCTGCTCTTTGCTTGACTCCACAGCAGCATGGCAGTGCTGGCTTCATGGCTGGCAGATTAGTCTTCATGGCTGCATGATGTGGCAGTGGCTGTGCTTGCTGAGCCCATGGGATCTGATGGAAACCGTGGTTTCCCAAGTGCTTGCCATGAGGCAGCATGCAGACAGGTGAGCTCCCCTCTGCTGTGCTGTGTTCAATGTCATTTCGAGTGCCCCACAGCTTTTTTCTCTTGTCCCTCAACAAACCAGCCTGAATCACATATCTGTGATGAACCAGAGAGTTTAACCATCCCCTTCTGCACTGATGGACACCGGCAGTGATGTGCAAACTGCCCAAACTCAGGGTGCTGCAGGTGGGGAGACTGTGAGTGTGGCCCCTCTGCTGCTGCCCCCACTCCCTGTCCCCATCACTGCCACGGGCACAGAGGTGCTGGCAGAAGCAGAAGCCCTGGGGCTGCTGGGCAGCTCTTTGGAGTGATGGGTGCTGGGCACACAGCAATGAAATTGCCAACAGATGTTGGAGAGAAGGCTGTCAGAGTGCTCACGATGGTTCAGAGCCCAGCTGTGGGGCCGTATGATGCCGGTGCATCACTCACCTCCCTCCCAGCCCTGCCACCACCTCCTGGTGCCTGCTGGCCTGGCTGGCACCTTCCTGCCTGCAGGGCAAGGATACTGCTGCTCTGCCTGGCCTGGAGCACCACATCCCCATCCCACCACTTCCACATTAGGGAGCATATAAACAGGAAGAGGAACGGTTGTTTGCGAGGGTGGGTAGTGATAGGACAAGGGGGAATGGTTTTAAACTGAGACAGGGGAGGTTGAGGTTGGATATTAGGAGGAAGTTTTTCAGCCAGAGGGTGGTGAGGCACTGGCACAGGTTGCCCAAGGAGGCTGTGGATGCCCCATCCCTGCAGGCATTCAAGGCCAGGCTGGATGTGGCTCTGGGCAGCCTGGGCTGCTGGTTGGCGACCTGCACACAGCAGGGGGTTGGGACTGGGTGAGCATTGTGCTCCTTTGCAACCCAGGGCATTCTGTGATTCTATGATTCTGTGATCCCTTGCTCTAATGCCAGCTGTTGGACAAGTTGCTTTCCTGCAGGTCACTGCTGGAGCACTCCATCCTGTGGAGACCTCAGGAGTGCAGTGGAGCCAGTGCCCGACGTGGGGCAGGCAGGGATGGCCCTGGGACTGCTGCTCCCTGGTTATGGTCACTGCCCGCTCCCCCCCTGGCCCAGCACTCTCTCCCTGTTCTCCCCAAAATCCACATGAAGAAACAAGTATCTTGTTTGCAAACTAAAAACTAGAAATGATTTATATGTTTATAAGCCCAGCTCTGGCTCTCTTTATTTTGGCAAAGGGATTGTTTGCATCTTTGCAGAATTCCTTCACCCAAACCACTCATTAGATATGAATTTCAAAACAGCCGGAGGGAGCGGGTGACTCAGGGGAATTAGCAAATGGCTTCCCAAAACCTTTTACGTCAAGGCCAGCAGCTCGATGCCAGTGGCACAGAAGATGTTGTCACTCGACGTTGGGTCAGCACCCTTGAGCCAGAGGATGCGTTGGAGAAGCTGGGCTTTCAGTGCCCTGCTGGCAGGTGCTTCAGCTGGGGAAGCAGTGCAAAGAGAAGGGCTGAGAGCCGTGGATTCCATCCCCAACGCTTCAGCGACCTCCTGGTGCTGGGCCACGGGTGCTGCTTGGGATGGAGATGCATTCCCCAGCGACCTTGCGCCCTATTGTAGGGGACTTCTGGAGGAGTAGGCCTGCAGCCTGGGCATGGGGATAGCATATGGAAGCTGTGAGGGCTGTGTTGCTGGGGAGCAAGCAGGCTCAGCCTCTGCCCTGAGCCGTGGGGCTGAGCTCCTCCCTGAGCACATCTTGGCCCTCGTCTCGCGAGCAGAGATGAAAATAAACTCAGCTGAAGGGTCCTTTAACTTTCTCTACTCGAGTGAAAATAAATGCGATTTCCCTGCCACCCGGCCCTGTAAATTCCCCTCACTGTGAAATATCTTCCAGATATAGTAAAGAGACGGCTTTCGGCTATTTTTTTAAACATCTTTAACTGCTGTATATATTTCCAGGGAGACGTAATAAGCGCTGCAGCTAATTTATCTGCATGTACTGTAAATATTTTCAGGAGATAGCAGAAAGGATTTCAAACACATGGCTGGAGGACTGGCACACAGCATACGCTGGGTGGGAAGGATGCTGTTAACCCTCTGCTTGCCGCTGCCCTCCGCAGGCCATCCCCATTCCTCCAGCTGCATGCAGGGTACCCACAGGGGGGCAGAGGCTCTGCATCCCCCCCGCCCCCCTCCAGATGAGATCTGCTCCAGCCTGGGCAGTGCTGGGAGATGCAGCGCTGATGCTGCCAGCATGGGGTGGGCTCTGGGAAGGCAGAGGCTGCAGTTTTAACCTCTGTGAGTGCCTGGCTGTGCTTGCAACCCTGGGTTTCTGCAGGCCTCACCGGAGAGGCCAGGTTGGCTGGATAATGCCGAAGTGGTCCCTCAGTCTTTCAGAGGACACATTTCATGTTGTTCCTCCTGACTTCAGGCAGCGTTCTCTTCCTAACTGGCTGACCACATCACTGCCATGTGCTACTGCTGCGTGTCCGGCTCCCAGCCTGTCTGCAGCACCGTAATCCACAGTGGGGAGATGTCCCAGGGGCAGGTGAGGGCAGGGCATGTCATAGGGCAGATGTAGGGTGACGACCGGGTGCTGGGTGGGAGAGCAGAGCCGTGTCGTCCTGAGAGGCTGTGCCTGGTATCAGCAGGAAGCATCACAAAAAGCACATTCAATTCAATGCCTGCTATGGAACTAACAGCCCTGTGTCACGAACAGCCTGTCCTGAAGCTGTGGGTCATCCCAGTGCAATGCTCAACCCTCGAAGGGGCTGCACTCTGACCTGCTGGGCAAATCTGCTGCAGGCATCCCTTGCTGCTATGGACACCCCTTGCTGCTGTGGTTATCCTTCATTGCTGTGGACATCCCTCACTGCTGCCCCAACCCTGGGGGAACCTGGGGAGACCCTGGCCCTGCATCCTCAGCTCTGGTGGCTGTGTGTCCCCTGCCACATCCCTGCCCACTGTTCCTGCTGCACTGCGCAGTGCGGCTCTGGGCTATACTGCAGCTTTCTGCTTTCACCGAAGGAACCGTTCTCTCAGCTTGTGATTTGTTCCCAAGCCTCGTTTTTACATGGTGCAATTTAACACGCAGCAAGGACAAGAAGTACCTGTTGGCTTGGAGCCCACTCTAAAAGCCGTAAAAAGGAGATAAAAGCCTTTAAATGCTAAGCCTGTCCGAGGAGACAATAAAAGGCAAATGTCTTCCCAGTTTTATGTCTATGCTTTTTACTTGATTTATGAAGATTTTGCCATATTCCTTCATGGTTTGTGACTCTTCAAGCAGTTTGACTGTCGTAAAAGGACCAGAGAAGCAAACCTCACCCTTCAGAGGCTGCGTGGTCTACAGGTTCAGGCTGGTCTCATTGCACAGGGCTGCGGTGCCCCGGCTTCCCCCTCTCAGCAGAGGGCACCGCCAGCAGTAGAGGAAGCATGGAGCAAAGAGAAAGGGCCAGGATGTTTCTGCTCAGCCTCCTCGTGGTCAGCGATGTATTGGGGAGAGAGCTGCAAAGAGGATCCAGATGGGGAAACTGCAGCTGCTCCCCGCGAGCAGCTCAGTGTTTGCGCTGGGGATGCGTGGCCCTGTGGGAAGGTTGGGGTCAGCATAGGGCCATGCGAGGGGTGTGGGGCCAAGAGACCGGGGTCTTCATTGAGCCAGAGCACTCAGATCTGGAGCTCATCAGCCCAGGGGCAGGATGTGTGCATGCCTGTTGGGGCAGGGATGTGAAAGCAATTTCTCTCAGTAAAACAATGCTTCCCTCCTCTGCTTCTTTCAGAAGCGGAGCTGTGAGCCCAATCGTCCTCAGCTGACTCTGATGGTACACGGCCTCCTTGGGGGAGGCTCTGTGGGTTGCTCAGGGAGTGGAACAGCCGTGGAGGTCTCAGCCGGAGCAGGAGAGCAGCACCTGACTGCTCGGGGTGCTGCTGCACAGTGCCAGCTTAGCTGCCACCCCTGCGAGGGCTCCCTGCACCATCCCTGTCCGACCTGGTGCTGTGGCCCTCAGGCACATTTTGCTTTACCCAGCAAGAGGGAGTGATTGATACACATGAAACTGCATTTTTTTTTCCTATTTCTGTCACTTCCAAGCTCCAGATTCAGGTGGTGACCGGAGTCTCTCCATCCAGCTCTGTGGTCATCAGCCCTGGCTTGCTGAGCCATCCACTGCCTCTCACGCCTTGGGAAACTCCCAATGTGCATCTGTGGTTAGGGGTGCTGGAGAGCAATGTGGGGGAGCAGAACTTGGCTTGTCCTTAAAAGTCTCTAAAAATATATATTCTTGCCTGTAAAAAAATTAGTAATTTTAAACCACAGGCGAGTGCTTCACATTCCTGAGGAATGCTGCCCTCTGTTTACTGCTCGTATTGTTCTCAATGAGCTGGAACCGTGGAAATGAATATTCGCTCTGACGCCATCCTTCGCCTTGAGAAAGAAAGGAAGAAAGAAAGAAAAGGGAAAAAGAACCAAAACTGCCGAAGGAAAACAGAGTCATTCTCCCCATGACTGAATGAAAGAATAACACGGGACCGTGGAAACAGAGCTGCCAGGGCGCAGCAATTGATTTAAAGTGGGCTCTGAATGCCGTCACCGTGGTGGTGCGAGGGCTCGGCCCAGCTGGGGGTCACTCCTGGTGTCCCTGAGCCCCTCCCCAGCACGGAGGGCACATGAGGGGTGAGGCACTTGGGGGTCTCTGGCCGGGACATGGTGAAGGGAGGAAGATTTAAAGCCCAGCCCAGAGCTTCCTGTGCTTAGGTTATCTCAGGCTGGGGCATTGCTTCAGACCACACAGGAACACGCTGAAATAATTTTTACTGGTTCCGCAATATAACGTGCAGCACATGGGGATAGGAGCCGTGCTGTGCTGACACGGTGCCTCAGCGTGCCAGCATGCTGCAGGGCTGCCAGCACACGGGTCTGCAGCAGGTCAGGCATTGGTTTGCAGGGGTGACGTTCACTGGGATGCAGGAGAATGCGCATTGGGATTCAGTAAGGATGTGCAGTGGGATGCAGTGAGCGGATGCACTGGGATGTAGGAGGATGTTTATTGGGGTGCAGGACGATGTACTTTTGGATACAAGAGGATATGCATTGGGATGCAGTGAGGGGATGCACTGGGATGTAGGACATGCACTGGGATGCACTGAGGACACGCACTGGGATGTAAGACATGCATTGGGATGCAGTGAGGGGATGCACTGGGATGCAGTGAGGACATGCATTGAGATGTAGGACACACATAGTAATGCAGTAAGGATGTGCAGGCTTTGCAGCCTTGTCCTGAACTGGACCAAGAACTTCCAGGCTGCTGTGACCTGGGAGCAGAAAGCCTTCCTGCAGGACGCAAGCCTCCTTGCCTAGGTTCTGCCTTTCCAGAACATACCCTGAGGGCTGGAAGGAGCAGCAAAAGCAGCTGAGCACTTGGGCTTTGCCCCAGGCAGGCCCAGTGCCCCATTTCTGGGAAGGGCAGGGACAAGGGAGATGCAGCACCGTGGCACAGCCAGGGAGGGACCGGGGGGGTCCCACGCCACCTGCACCTCGGAATGAGGGCAGTGTGCTGCTGGCAGGGAGGCACCCCCGTTAATCATCACGTCGGGTAATTGCGTGAGTGGCCGAGCGGGCAGAGCAGGGCTGGCCTGCAGGTGTGGTGAGAGTCAGGG
Source organism: Tetrao urogallus (assembly GCF_951394365.1). Classification (NCBI taxonomy): domain Eukaryota; kingdom Metazoa; phylum Chordata; class Aves; order Galliformes; family Phasianidae; genus Tetrao; species Tetrao urogallus. The sequence goes on from NC_136828.1 coordinate 1,152,141, forward strand.
GCCCCGCGGCCGTGGGCCGGCACGGAAAGCTTTCAACTGGAATAGGGTTACCGCCAGGCAGCCCAGCAATGCCAGGGATGTGAGGAATCCCCTATCTGCTTCAAAAGGACGCATTCTTTATCGGCTAATTAAAAAAAGGGCAGCGGTGGGGGGCGGGGGGGGGAGCGGTGCGCACCTGTTCCAGAAAGCACACGGCCAAGAAGGGGGTGAGGGGGGGCTGGGGAGGGCGGCCGAGTGGTGAGCAGGGCAGTGCTGGCACCTGGCAGCACTGCTGGGTGCGGTGACACCGTGGTGCACTGCTGTGGATGCTCCTGCTCACTGCACCCCGGGTACTGCAGGGACACTGAGCCCCGTTGGGTCAGTGCTGAGCACAGGGGCTTGGGGGCTGTGACCGTGTCTTCTGCATCCTCGTGTAGCTGTCATCCGCCGCCTGGGTTTGGTTGAAATTGTCCTGTAGGAAAGACTCAGGCTAGAAAACACCTGCACTATTGATTTTTTGGCAGGATTTATCCATAGAGATGCCTCCTCTGGATGGTGGTGTGGCACATCTCCCTTCCAATGGTCAGGTTTTGTGCTGCCACTCTGCGGTTGCTGTTTCCTCTTTCTTGGTCGTTGTTACTGAGTGGGAAGAATGTTCAAAATTTGGGTTTTGTCCTGAATTGCTCCCACAGGGAATCAATCTCAGCAGCATTGATCTGGACAAAATTTTGAATAGAAGAGAGGAAATAATTGTTCTCAGAGCTGGAGAGCAGTGAGCCACAAACTGACCATTTATGGATCCTGCTGCATCCTGCTCCTTTCTTCAAATGGCACATGTGGGGAAAAAGCATCTTCAAATTCTCCTTCCCTCTCTGAATTTGGATGCAATCAGTTGGTGTCTTCAAGACTCAGAGCTGGAAAGTGAGACATACCCACAGACACCATGGTTGCACCAACCTCATTTTCTTTGGAAACCGAGCCAAAAAAGAAAGAAAAAAAGGGTGAACCGTGGTGGAAATGAGCCAATCGTAAGCTGTCAGAGCAGTTTGCACACACAGCTCAGCACTGATTTAATGAGATCGTTTCTCATCTTTAATTAAATAGGTGTGACTGGGACTGGAGGAGCTGAGGACGGAGGATCCCAGTGGAGGACTGGCTGCTATGATGGTGCTGGGGCAAGGGACAGATCTGTCGCTGAGAGCACAGGAGAAAGCATGGTGGAGTGGCTGGATGTAGGGGATATCCTGCCTGCACACCTCCATGCCTGCACAGATGGACCCTACACAAGGGCAGGCATTGTCCCCAGGCCCTCGTGGGATTGCTGGTGGCACAGGAGTGGGACATGCTACCCTTGCAGAGATGTAGGAGGGACCATGGGGATGCTGGAGGCCAGGGCCTGGAGCCTGGGGATTTGGGCAGCAGCTGAAGTCCAGATAAAGCGAGGCTGGCTCTGAGGCAGTGAGGGTTTCCTGGGGGTCCCTGAGGACTTCCTCCCCCACAGCCAGGTGGACATTGGCAGCAGGACTGAGGGCTGTCCTGGCAGTGGTGATGGATAAGTCCCACCACCTGAAACACCTGACACAGTGTCTGGCTTGGGTATGCAAGGGCTCATCCCATGGATCACACCCTGCACCATGGCTCAGATCACAGTCACGCTTGGCAGGGGCACAGCTGGATGTGGTGGAGTTTGGGATGGCTCCCTCCTTAATCCCCTTCCACCCACATGCAGTGCAGTGCATCCACTGCTCTGCCATGCTCCTGCCCAGCCCAGCCCAGCCCTGCTGGCACACAGAGACAGCACCATCCTGCATCCCTTGTGGACAGGGGATGGATGGATGGATACACCCTGAGCACGCACATGCTTCCTCCCCTGCACCTTTTCCCTCACTCTTGGCTCAGCCTCCTCTCCTCCCTCTGCCTGGCAGCCGGGCTCCGTGTGGCCCCATGCCAGCTGAAACCTAATGTCCTCCTTTCCTTCCTCAGGGATGCAGGGGACCTGCTGGCAAAGCTGGGACCCAGGTGATGGCAGAGGGATAGGAGGCTCTTGATGTCACACTGGGACCATACACCCCAGTAGGACAGGCTCTTGCCTCTGTGGCCAGGTGCATGGCCCAGCCATGGGGACACAGCTGAGCCCCATGCTGGCCCCTGCTCCCCCAGCCCCTGCTGCAGGAGTGGAGCTGCACGATATGTAGCTGAGCCTTGGCAGCAACCCCACAGTGGCCAGGAGGGGACAGATGGTGTTCGGACGCACAGAGGACACAAAAGCTGTCCTGGTGCTGTGGTCACCTGAGCTAGGGGCAGCTGCAGGCTGGCAAATGGCCTGGTTGCCTCTTGCTGAGCCAGCCCTGGGCAAACCATGGGATGCATGTGACACCCGAAGGGCTGGTGTGTTCCTTGCTGGTCCACTGTGGCTCCCAGCTTTCCAGCACACCCCATCTTGCCACGGGATGTTGACTCGTTGCCACTCTGAGCCTTGTTCCTGCTGGCAGCATTGCCAGTTGCCTGTCCCCATCCGTGCTCCCAAAAGACAACATACTGCTTCTCTTTGTGCCAGCGATGAGAGAAGCTCCTGCCACCAACCCCTATCCTGTGTGTGCAAACACATGCAAATATGTTCCCATGGCCAGTGTGCCAGCTCCATCCTGCAAACACCTGCTGGTCCCCTGCAAATGCAACACATGTGCTGCAGCCTCAGGGCAGTGGGACTGGGCTGGCAGGCGGCTGGAGACAGCAGAACTTCAGGCTGTGTGCCTGATCCATTCCCTCCCTGTGTCAGGTGACAAAACCTAAAGGAAGATTTCAGGGCGAGCACATGGGGACCCCATTTGTTTCCCCAAGGAGAGATTGAAGCAGAGCACAGAATCCAGCTCTGTGTTGTGCAGAGCTGCTCATATCTGCCGGCTCCCATTTGTGAGTGCTCACAACTTGGCACACCTGTACACCAGAGCCAGGGACACAGAGCGGGGAGAAAGTGCCAGGTCTGGCTGCACCAATCTTCAGCAACCTCCACGTTGGCACAGGGATGGCACAACCTGGCAGTCCTGTGCCCCACACCCATCCATGGCTGGGGACCCCGTTCCATGATGTTGGATTTTCCAGCAACAATGTGAGAAGCTAAGCTGCCTCCAAGGAGAAACCGGGGGTGGGGGAGTGGTGGGAAGAGGGAGGGGGAGCTTCCCCTCCTAATTTCAATAAACTAAATGAAAGGGGTGGAAAATTGGTATTTCATGCAAAACTTGGCGAAGGTTAAACCACTTCCAGATGCTGTCTCAGAAGGTTTTGCTCCAACCTGATCTGTTGCAGATAAAGACATAGACACCCCTGCCAGATATTGTATTACATGCCAGTGGAGTTTCCAAGCAGCACTAAGATCCAGTCGGCCTTTTGTGCTGCACTGTCCCATAAATGAAACAGGAAGGACCCAACAGTGTCCCTGTGGCCACGCACCTGACTGGAGTCCCACCAGGCATCTCTGGGGACCTGCAGCAGAGCAGGCAGTGTACTGGATGGGCAGTGACAGCCTCAGCACAGGGGACTGGGCACAGTGCGGCTGCTGCTGGGTTTTAAGGTTAGGGAAACTGAGGTACAGCCAGGCCAAGCCTGGAGAGGGGCTGCTGTCCCCCTGGGCTACCACCCTGCTCCTCTCCTGGCCGTGCTGGGGCAAGGAGCTGCTATGCCCAGTATGGGGTCAGCACACCTGCCCATCACTGGCATTCCTGCCCCCTGAGCCTGCTTCCTCCTCCCCCTGCCTGCGTTTTGCCCCCGCTGCCTTTCAGCCTCCGCTTGTTTTCTTAGAAGGCGTCTCCTGTGCTCACCGAGCCCAACAATTTCCTGCCCAGGCGAGTGCATTCCTCATCCCTGTTGCAGGTCCCTCCCACTGCCTCCCCACCTTGGGAGCACAGCACAGCCCAACCCCGTGCCCCCCCTTCCCTCCCAGTGCCCTGCCTCAGTTTCCCCAGCTGACACTCCACATTGTTTTTGGGAAGCAAATCAAAGCTTAGGGGATGCAGGGTCCTGTGTGCTGTGCTTGGGGTGTAGTGGGAGGTGCCATCTGCCCCTTTCGGCATTGCTGGAGAGGAAGGGGTGGTCAGGACAGTGGTCTGCAGCAGATCCAGTGTGCCAGTCCAGCTCCAGCCTGGGCATTGATTCAGGTCACATTGCTGTTCAGAGGTGCCACAGGCCCTGCTGATGGCACCGAGATGTCCCCTGGCTCTCCAACGGGAGAGCATCCCCTTTTCCCCCCACACATGGCACAAGAGGGTGATGTGGCAAACAGGATAGAGCTGCTGGCAGCTGTGGGGTAACCCTGAAGGCATGTTGCTGCCCTGCCTGTGGCATTGCTCAGGTTGTCTTCCTGCTGTGTGAGCTGGGAAAGCATGTGAAGGTCACCCAGGACAGTGAGGGTGGCTGTCATCTTGGGGCACTGAGCCCAGCATTCACATGAAACTGGCACTGCATGGGGGAGAGCGCGTTGTCTCCCCCTGGGTGGCCACCACCAGGTCCTCAGTGGCCAGTGGGACCTGCTTCACCACAAGGACCCCGGTGGATGGGGCTGGGGCTGCGACGGATGCGCGGGCAGGGACCGGGGGCACGGGGCAGGCAGCCCAGCAGTGTGGGTGCAGTGGCCGGATGCGCCCTTCCCTGTGCAAGCTGCCAGCCCAATACCCACCCATGGCCCGAAAAGAAAGAAAAGCCCCAGCCCGCCTGTCAGGAAACCTCAAATCAGGGCCAATGTTTTCAAAAGTTTTTTTATCCTCTCTCTTTTAACACATCTGCCAATATAATCTGACCTTTTCCAAATAAATAAAGCCCTCGCGCTCCGGCTTTGATCCCGCACTCCAAATTTTCTATTTACTTAATTGGCCCATCCAAGGTCTGAGCAAGCCGCGGGCCCACAGCTGCCGCCGCCGCATTCCTGGGGGCTTATCGCCACCCACTCACCTGGTTGTCATTACTGCAGGGCCGGCTGCGCCCCGACACAGCCCCCCAGCCCCATCCTGGCATCCCCGGGGCTCACAGGGACCCCCCACTCATGTGTCCAATGCAGGCACTGCTCACTTGTCCCCAGTACCCTGCTGGCCCTGTGCCACCAAGGGCGGGGGAGAGGTTTCCTGGGGGTAGTGCAGGAGGAGAGCTGGCAGGGAGGTAGGGGGCAAAGCCTGATGTGCTGCTCTGAGATCGCATCCTGGTGATCCCATCTTCCTTCAGGTTTGGGAATGAGTGTGCGCTGCAGGAGGGGGCGCAGATCTCAGAGTGGCGGCAATGGAACACAGCACCGTGAGGACCAGGATCTGCTGGGCAGCTGGGACAGCTGTGGGTTCATGGCCATGAGGAGCAGCCCCAAGGAGGTTGGCAGAGCTGGGGGATGCACAGTGCCAGGTACCTTATTTGGGGTCTGCCTGCCCCCTGTCTCTCTGCAGACGTGGCTGCAGGACCACGGGAGGATGGGGAGCCCCTTCAGCTGTCATTCTTTTGTTTAGGAAATGGAAAAATGTCCAGTGAAGGCTCTAGACAGACCCAGACATGCTTCTTGGTCCTGTGTCTTCCATCCACGTGTTGGCTAAGCTCATCCCTGCCCTAAGAGGCAGAGGATGCTTTTTCTGGCTTTGACTTCTCAGCCTCTGCAGTCAGGAGGCAGAGTCCTGGGAGCACTCAGAGAGAGCTGGGGAGTGGGCTGCTCACCGGGCAGGAGAGACCAGCACTGCTGCATGGAGCCTCCAGCCCCAACCTGTGTGTCATCCCCAGGGAGTGACCTGCGACAGCCGTGCCTGAAGCACGCTCTGTGCAGGGGATGTCACTCTTTGGCGCTGCCAGTTTGCCTCCCCATGTCCATTCTCTGCCTGCCCATCTGGCTCTGGAGCCAGGAGGAATCCTCATAGCCCATTTATGCTGCTTTGAGTGGCTCCCTGGGTGATACCATAACTCAATTTGTGCCCAAGATCTCCTTTCTCTGGAGAAGGCTGTCTGCATCCAGTGACTCACTAGTGCCTACCTGTTTAGCTGGGTTCACCCAGAGACTGAGAAAGGTCCTTGCTTTCCTTGCTGGGACAGTGGCTGTCCCTCTGCAGCTGTGTTCTCAGCTTTATGAAACCACACTGGGTATCTCCTCCGCTGCCCAGCTCTGCCCCATCCAGTTCAGCCTGCTGTTAGGCAGTGCCTCCTGGTGACACCCAGTCCCCAAACCACCCCTTCCTCCTCCGTGGCAGCAGCAGGAGGCAGAGCAGAGGGTAGGGAGGGAAGGAAGGTGGGGTAGGGTGGGATTTCCACGTTTGACGTGTTGATGTTTCCCGAGTAGAAGCCAGTCACTCAACATCTGGCCGAGAATATTGCGTCTTGCTTAAGAGCAACTCCAGATGTTCCCAAGACCTTTTTTTCATTATTTTATTTCTTTCTTTCATTCTTTTCTTCTCCCCCCTCCCTCCCAGCCACTCTTGACTCACTAAATCAAGGGAGACAGGCTTTTAACTCTCTGGAACGACTCAATGGTGAGATGAAACGAATTCTCTGGAACTGTGTGAGCAGATGTGTGCTGGGGGAGGGAGAGGGGGAGCAAGGTAAGGCAGAGCAGGAGACAGAGGGGGCACAGTGGCCATCGCTTTGCATGAGGTACCCCACTTGGATCCATAGCATGATGATGGCCAGAGGGATGAGTGGCCTGTGAGGAGAGTGCAGGGCTGGCAAAGACAGGACCTGAGACTGGAGGTATAGAGGATGGAGCAGATCCTGTTTCACTGGGTGAACTGGTGATCTCCTCTCCAGCATAATTGGGTCCAGTTCTTACCTCCTGAAAGTGGCTCAGAGCCGAGGAGGTCAAGAGAAGGATGGGGCTGGTATGTCGGTGACGCTCATCCAAAGAGGTGATTTATCATCGCTGACGGGAATGGGAGAACGAGCAGCCAAACAGCAAGAGACTTGGGAAAAGGGAAAGTGTGATGGGAGGAGGGGAGAGGTCAAAGGTGAGAGAGATGAGTAGCAGAAAGATGGAGGATGGCGGTGAGAACGTGAAAGGAAGACCCAGAGATGTGGAGGCACAGATCGCTCTCAGGTTTCTTGACTCCTGCTGGGGCTCTGTTCTGGTTGGCCCTGCAGCATCAGTACCAATCATGCACCATGCAGGATGGGGCCTCAGGTACCTCTGAAGTCCTAGAGCTGCAGTGTCTGAAATCTCTTCAGGCAGAGAATCACAAGTGTGGTGCCTGTCTCCCATTACCTGCACTGTCCCCTCCTGAGCCATCAGGTCTGGCTGCAGCCATTTGTCAGAGCTGCTCTGTTGGGGTTTGAGTGCTCCCTGGCAAGCTCACCCCTTCCCAGCGGGGTTCTGCACACTCCTCAGATAAAGCCAAGAGGCTTAAACCATCTGCTTTCTTCTCTTCTCTACATCTGCAAAGTTACCCTGACAAAAGATGCAGTGGCGGGGATGGAGAGGGGGGAGGGTAGCACAAGAAAATCTCACTTTGCTGCCTTCCCTTAGAATTAATGAGCTAAAATATTGGATGAGCACTGCAGTCAGCCAAGAGGAGCAGCCTGATGGCATACCTCCATCCAGTGTGAGGCTGCACTGACAAACCCAGGGGAGATCTTCCCAGAGAAATAACCCATGGAGGCAGTTAGCACGGCAGCCCCATGACATCATGTCCCCAGAAGGCTTGGTGTCACCAGGGCTGAGTCCCTTGCCATTCCCACTGCTCAGCGCCCAGCCCAGTGATGGCCCCAGGTGGGCTTAGTGCTGGCTGCAGGTGGCCACTGTCCTGGGGATGGGGCTGGGAGGTGTCCCGGCTTCCTGCCCTGCATGGGGGTCTTGGCTTCCAGCTCCTGGCTCCGGAGAGCGAGGCTGAGAGGCCATCCTGGCTCTCAGGAGGACCTATGCTTCAACATTTTCCAAACAAATCACTTGGATTATTTCTAACTGACGTTTTTTGGAGGGCTTTTCCTTCTGCCGGAAGGGAACGATTTGATTTATTTATTTCTCAAAAATTCCCGAGGAAGGGAACTTCTGACTTTGGACAACTGCATGGAAAGCTTCGCCCAGCCATAAGCAGCACCTACACCACCATGTGTGCTGATCCAGGGCGATCTGCAGGAGAACAAACTGCATATCCCCAGCCCCAAAACACCTGAAGGAGCGTGCCTTGCTGGAGGAGCCAGGCTGCTGAACCTCAGCCCCAGCTCTGTACTGGCCTACCTGCCTATGTTTGGGGTGCCTGTGGTAGGGACAGCCCAGGGATGGCCGCACCGTGGCCCCACTGTGGGCTGGGGTGGGATGCGGAGGGCTGACACCTGCCAGGTCACCTTTTAGCAGCAGGGATGGGGCAGATCTCAGAGGCTGTGAGATTCGGATGGAAAAAAATACATATATTTTCAGCCATTACATTTCACAAAAGGAGCTGTTCGTCTGCTTAGAATGTAGGTGACAAGTACAAAAGGCATTTGGCGTCATAAAGCAGGCCAAATTTTCAGGAGGTCGAAGATATATGGTATGCAATCGAGTCCCAGCTTCAATCTGCTTCTACACTGTAAATTCCAATTACATCATGCTGCCTTGTTTAAATACCGTGAAACCTGGCTCATGCCCGAAGTATGTTTTATATATTGCCACATCCATTTGAAATAGATGGGCAATGTGTTTTACGACACATGTGCAAATATCTCCGTATTTTTCCATCTGGGGGTTTATGAGATCTTTCAGAAAATTAATAATGGGGCTCGGAGGAAATGTTCGACTCGGAGGCAGTAGCAGAGATTTATGGCCATCCCAGTGGATGCCAGGGAGAAGTCTGGGAGTGCCCTCAGCAGACAAAGGCCCGCGGTTTCGCCAGGCGCTCCCCGAGAGCTGATTTGGCAGAAGGGACGAGTGCGGGAATTTCCCCATGTGAGCCGGCAGGTTGTTGGCGAGGGGTTTCTCTGCAGGCACTGAGCAAAGATTGGGTCGGGAGGAAGGGATGTGGCCGTGCCTGCAGGCTTTGCGTGAAGGCAGTGGGGTGGGCAGGGGAAAGCACGCAGTCGGGCTCTGTGGACAAGGACCTACCCCAGAGCCCCTGGGCTCCATGGCACTGCATGCTGCCCTGAGACCCTGGATCTCAGCCAGGCACCTCTCTTTGAGTCTCCCCAAAATCAGCCGTGCTCTGGGAGTGCTGCACCTCCCTGGCTCTCGCTGTGAACAAAAGCGGATCGTTTCCCTTCGCGTGGATCCTCCATGGGGGAAATGCTGGCTGGTGTTTATTTTGACAGCAGAGAGGTCTGTTCTCTGAGCGTTCTGGGTACTGAGTGTTGTCCAAGATGAAAAAATGAGCCGTTTATTTGAGTCTCACATTGGCTGTGTAAATAGAGAACTCACTACAACAGATGCTGGCTGGCGGATCAACGGAGCGGGGCCGATCCTGTGCTGTGACTGTCAGCGCCGTGGCTGGGACATGGCACACCCCGGGTAAGCACCACCCAGCCCTGCACTGTGTGAGCAACATGTGCCTGAGGATGGACCAGAGCTGAGGCTGCTGCAGGGTTCTGCAGAGGAAGCTCGGGAGGGATGCGAGGCTGAGCCCATCGCTGAGCCTGTGTCACTGAGCGCTGTGTCACTGAGCACTGTGTCACTGAGCACTGTGTCGCCATGCCCATCACTGAGCCATGTCACTCAGCCCACGTCACCAAACAGTGTGTCACTGGGTCCGTATCACTCAGCCCGTGCCACCAAGTCCATGTCACCAAGCTCTGTGTTCCTGAGCCCGTGTCACCAAGCACCAGTCTTGCTGCTCAGGTGGGAGCAGCGCTGGCCTGGTCCCACTCCCTGGAGGACACATATCCCTTTGCTTTGTGCCACCACGGCTCCTATGGGCTGCAGCACACCACACATTGCAGCTGTGCCATAGGGTCAGTGCTGTGTGGCAACGGGGTGGGCACCCCATTTTCAGCACCTCACTGAGGGAACTGCAAAGCTGGGGGCTGCCCACCCGGTGCCATCACCTCAGAGCCCCATCCCTGCACAGCCCTGCCTGGGATCGCCTGTTCATTGAGACCACAGGGACCACAGGGACCGTGGGGACCATAGGGACTCCTTTTGTGCTTTGCAGCCGCTCACCGTCACTGCTGAGGTGGGAAGCCCCAGCAGGAGGGCCCCGGCGGGCTTCTCCAGATGGTGCCCCGTTGACCTCAGCCGTTCTCCGTCTTCGAGTCTTCCTTAGGAAAACACGTTGTGAGCCAGCCCATCGATTAATGGTTTCCGCATGTTCCCCCCGTGCGGCCGCCGTGGGAAGCTGCCTCCCCAAGCCAGACCTGCTCCCTGCTCCCAGAAGGGGAGTCCCCTTTTGGGGTTTGCTCCCTGTGCCCAGGGTGGGTACGCAGTTGCTGGGGACAGTGCATGGGATGCTGGCTGCTCTGCCCAAAATACGCCCGGGCAAAGATGAATGAGTGAGTGCACAAACATGTCAGTGACACGGTGATTAACTCTGATGTAAAAAATGCCCTGAAAGCATGTGAGAACCACAGAACCACAGAATGACTAGGGTTGGAAGGGACCTCAAGGATCACGAATTTCCAACTCCCTGCCACATGCAGGGCCACCAACCTCCACATTTAACAGCAGCCCAGGCTGCCCAGGACCCCATTCAACCTGGCCTTGAACACCTCCAGGGATGGACGGGGCCTCACAGCCTCTCTGGGCAGCTCTTCCAGCACCTCACCGCTCTCTCTGTCAAGAACTTCCCCCTGACATCCAACCTCAATCTGCCCTCCCTCAACTTAAAAGCATTTCCCCTTGTCCTGCTAGGCGCTTTTGGAAAGCAGCGCTTGGGAAACAGGAGGCAGGTGAAGTGCTCAGTGCCCACTGCACTGTGAGCACTGTGAGCTGCGTGCCCCAGTGCTGGGGGAGCCTGGGCATGCCCGTGAGTGCCCTCCTGGCTCTCAACAAGGGGCTGAGCTGTGCTGCTCAGAGATGGTGATGCTCCGAGCACAGCACTGAGCCATGGGAGCAGGGATGGGAATACGCTGTGCGTGCATCTGTCTGTCCGGCCATCCGCCCGCCTGTCTGCTCAGATCGGGGCTCAGCTGTCAGCACTCGTGTGATCTCTCATGACTGGAGCTGGCTGGAGAATATGGAAAAAAGAGAATCAAATTTTCTTGTAATATTCTCGTATTTTGCTTCTTTCCTTGGCCAAATTCCGGCTTTCCATGACAAAAAATGTCCATCAGTGTTTTAAAATGAGAAAAATTTCAACCAGCTGCAAAATTCAGTCCCAAAGCAGGGGGAAGCTCACAGACTTGGCCTCTTCCAGAGACATTTTGCCCCAGCTGACTGCACAACGCCAGGACAAGCCCCGGAGGTCTGCGCAGGGAAGCGATCCCATGAAACACGCCTGGCTGCCTCGCTGATCCCAGTGCAGCACTGCCTCACACCTGGGTGGGAACTGCTCAGTTGGCTGCTTATTACCCCATTTCTTCCCCCAACACTCTGGCTCTCAAAGCAGCTAAGCCTACTGGAAATTCGGTTTGATTGTGCCTTGTGTTAACTGTGGCTTTGTTTAAATATTGGCGTTATGAACAACAATGAAATAATGGCATAAACCATTAATGATCATATAAAAATAGTACCTACATAAAATAAACAGCAAGTTACATTGTCAGGGTTCCTGTTCTGCTCGGCTACAGCTCTTGGAGTTGGAGCTGGAAGACTCTGTGTGGGGTTGAAGCCTGCTCCAGGAGATCACAAAAGAGGGACGTGGCTTCTGTGGCACCCGTGGGACGCCCATGGAAACGCATGGGACATGCATGGGACACCAGTGGGACACCCATGGGACACTTGTGGGACACCCATAGAAACCCATGGGACACTCAGAGCTGGGCACAGGAACAACATGAAGCCCTTTGGCTTCCCGGCACCCACAGAGAAGACACGAAATTAGGCGGTCAATACTTATTAGACTCGTGTTATTAAAAATAATAATAATAAAATAATAATAAAAAACAAACGTACATATGTATGTTACACTGTGGTCCGTAGCATCTGCTGGCTTTTCTTTGTACATGTTTGACACGGCTTTCATGGGTGCCCCAGGTGGTACATATATTGCACATCTCAGCAGACCAGAAAGCCCAGCAAAGCCCCCCAAACCCACATAGGGCTCCCCAAAATGATCCTGCCAGTCTCTTGGGTCTGCTCCACCTGGTAATACACTTCACTTCTAAAGCAAATGGGAAGAGGTGACAAAAAGGCGTGCAGACATGTGGGAGTTACATACACCTCTCAGAGCACCCCCAGCAGTGCTGCTGGGCCCCCAGATGTGGGTCCCTGCCTGCCACTGGTGCCCAGCTCAGGTTCATGTGATGGCAGCTGCGTGGTGGCGCTGGGCTGCACGGTGCAGGGCCCCAGCAGGATGCATGTGAGGCACTGCTGGGATCACTCGTCCTGGGGGCTGAACAGAGAGCAGGATAAATCCCAAACAGCAGCTGCCGACACCAAAGTCCTCCCAGAGCTTTAGAGGTGACTTCAGATGAAGAGGAGACAGGTGCCAAAGGAAAACCTGGAGCTTCCTGTCCCGCAGTATGTGTGGAGTGGATTTTGGGGAGCACTGGATCTTCACGTGTGTGCTTGGAGGTTGCATGCTCCTTCTGCAGTCCTGTCCAGGGCAGCGTTCATGTTCTGCTGCTCTTCCACAGCTGTGGCTGAGGAGGAGAGGGCCAGGCAGATCCCAGTGCAATGCTGAGCCCATCCCAAGAGGAGTCCCTCCACACACAGCTGAGGATGCCTCTGCCCAGTTCCAGCATGACAACAGCGGTGTGGCCAGCCAGGGTTGCTGGGTGCAAGCAGCAGCAGGAGTAAGAGGGCTGGGTGTCTGTGTAGTTCAAGGGACATCTTGTGGCAGAGGCTGGTGGCCTGTGACAACCAGAACAGCAGCACTGGGGACGGGAGAGTCCCTTCAACTCTTTCAGAGCAGGGAAGGAAGCTCTGAGTTGGAAGCATAGCACAGGAACAACTCATCCAAAACCACACAGGCCCAACTCACACTTTGCCCCTCTTCTACTCCAGTTCTTCCCGTGCTCTGCAAGAGCAAAGTGGCATCCGCAGGGCCAGAAGAACAGCACTGCTGGCCCCAAGTGCCTCTGAAAAGCAATCATTGCTATCTTCAACAGCTTCTCCAAGTGCGTAGATGCTCACTCCCCTTACTCCCCTGACCTTATGCCCCAGGGCTGTGCCATCTCCTCTGCTGCAGACACCCCTGGGATGGGTTGGCTGCTCACCATGTGATGGGCACAGAAGGCCAAAGCATCTTCCTAACACACCAGGAAACAGCAGCACAGGCTGCAGCTCCTTGCTGAGCCTCGCAGCTTTCCTAAACAGGCAAGGTTTATACGGAAAGGAACATCTACTGTCAGATCAGCTATTATTTCCACTCATGTTTATTATGCTGAGACCACTATAACCTCAACATGGAAAGAAACTGATGTGTGTTTGAACTGGAGACTAATACAGTATGAAGAAGAAATAAAAGACTGGAGGTTGGTCAGCAAAAGCTCTTCTCTCTTCCTGCCACCTCTGCCTCCACACCTCTGGCACGGCCAAAGTCACAGCAGCATGCAGAGCTGGCACAAGAGGAGAATATGGGTATCTGCAGGTCCTTCCTGTTGGGTCACCTGGGCCGTGCACCTGGACAGGCAGTTCCCTGCTCCCTGCTGAGCACAGCTCTGTGGGGTGGTGGCCAACAACCCTGGCTATCCCCAAGATTTCCATGGGCCCTGCCCCTGGGCAGCAGCACCAGTCCGTGTAAAGCTGAGGTCCTGCAGGATCGGGTCTGGAGAAAGGTCACTTGGTTCTCCCAGTGGAGCTTCTGGGGCTGGTCCTGCAGCGCTGGATGGTCTCCACCCAGCCAGTCCGTGTGTGTACTGGATGGAGGAAACTGACCTCCAGTCTCTGCTGCACAAGAAAAGGGGGCATGAGAGCTGAGAGCAGCGCATGTGCAGCACGTGAGGGGGAAGCAGGCCCTCAGCACACAGCAGAGAGAGCTGCGAGCTCAGACAGCAGCACTGGGCAGAAGGTTTTGTACAAGGGGAAAGAGAGACTAGGACAGAAGGATGAGGAACAGCACGCCCGGAGCAAGAAACCAGCCCCTCAAGCTCCTTTAGGCAACAGGCACCCCCAGGACCCCTTCTGCTTTGCTCCTCATTAAAGGTTTGTCATTACCGCCTTATTTTTAATACACACTGAGAGAAGGAGACCCACACGCACACACACACCCACGCGCGCACACACACACACAAAGGGGAACCATTGCCAAAATATACACTATAGACAGAAGAGTCCGTTCACACGATATATATGTACAGAGTCTCTGGGCACGGGCTGGGTGTGCGGCTGGGCCGGGACCTGTGCGGGGCACGAGGCCCTCAGGGCTTCACGCACTTCCCTTTCTTCTCCCGCCGCTGCAGTTTCCGAAGACGGCGAGTCCAGGCGTCCCTCCATTGGATGACCAGGCTGTTCTTGTCGGCCATCAGTCCCGGCCGGTCGGTGGAGTTCTCGCTGATCCCCATCACCAGGTACTTCTTGCTGATCTGGATTTTGGGGCATTTGCAGGACAGGTCCTTGAGGTGGATCCACAAGAAGTTGTCTCCACGCTTGACCCGCTCGTCGCGGCACTTGTAGACGGAGAGGATGTTGATGGTGAACTTGGCCCAGTTGGCCACCGTCTCCATTTCCAAAATGTTCACTTGGACCACTGAGGGAAAAGAGGGAGAGGAGGGTGATGGGGATGCTCTGCCAGCTCCTGATGGAACCGCCGTCCCTGGGGATGCAGGGCAGCCTTACCATAATCTTTCTTGCAGTATTTCTTCATGTTAATCTTGTAGTTGCCTTTGGCTGGCTTGCAGTAGGAGTCACAGTCTGCAGAGGAGGAACAGAGGGTTTAGCATGTGGCACAGCACTGTGCATGGGGCCCTGCCCCACTATGGGGGAAGGTGTCATGGTGGGGGCATGTCAGAGTGGGCTTCCCTGTCCCTGCATCCTCCAGAAGGCTCCAAGCCAGGCCTGGGATGCTGCTAACAGTGGGGTCCCTGAGCCCTGCTATGCCCCCCTATTATCTCAGCAGCTCTTGCAGACTGAGACTGGTCCCACTGCAGCCCCTGAAGTCCCCTTGGGCCTCTCAGGCTGGCCACATCCCCTCCTGTGATGACAGTGAAAATGCCATGAAGGATTATTCAGGACACAGCTGGCGGAAGGAGCCTGGGGACCCTCCTCTGGGAGGCAGGAGAGGGTGGAAGAACCCCAAAAGAGCATCTGACTCTAGAGCAAGAGACAGAGTCTGGATTGTGACTCCTACTTCTGTGGGGCCCCAAAGGATCTTAGGAACATGGGAAGCTGGCAGGTGAGGTCACTCCCTGCTGCTCAAGCATCTCCTGCTGGCACTGACCAAGCATGGCCAGGGAGGTCACCACGCTGAGCTTCCTGCACACACCCACACCGGCAGCATCCCTCTTTGTAGCATCCTTCCCTATAGCATCCCTGCTTCTCTGCAGCATCCATCCTTCCCTGCAGCATCCCTCCCTCCTCGCAATATCCCTCCCTGCCATTCCTCCCCATGCTGGGGCAGGAGCTCATGTCCTCAAGGAAGCTTTTCTCTGTGCATTTCTAAAGGCTTCAGATTTGCATCTCAAGCAGAGGGAGGGCAGGCCAGGAATGCCTCTCCTTCTCCCCAAAGGCTTTGATCCCAACAATTGCCTGAAGCAGCCCAGTTCTCCTCCTTTCTTTGCCCCTGCCACCTTCTTTTGAACATCTCAATTTGTCTCTTTCCAAATGGCATGTTCTTCTAAGCCCATCTTTCTTCCTTTCTCTCCCTCTCCCAGGTTCTCTGTCCAGTTGGCAGAGCCCTCACCAGTCCCAGGACAGAGGGCAGCCACTGAGCTGCCTTTGTCTGCGGGTTGCCACAGCGATTGCTGGCGATGGAGGGGGATGGTGGGGAAATAACAGCACTCTGTGCCAAGAGAGAGGAAGGAGAAAGAGGAAAGAAAGAAGCCCAGAAGCACAAACTCATCCTGCGCTCTGCTGCTCCCCTTTCTGCCCAGCTCCCTTTCAGTGAGGACTTTGTGCCGCCTGTTCCAAATTTGTCATCGACAGAAGTGGCTCAGCATGAACCTAATTCCTGGCAGAGTGGGGTGAGCTCTGCTTTTCGGCGCAGCCCCACTGCGCTGCCCCTGGGCTGGGCTGCCATAACCACCCCATTCCTATCCTTGCCCCCATGAGGTTCCTCAGTCCCCAGCGCCACCGAACCACACAGGGACACCATGCAGGGACAGGAGGGACCCTGGAGAGGCAGAAGGGACTGAGGAGCACTGCCAGAGACCAACCCCCCCGTGGGGCTGAGCCTTTCTGGACCAGAGTGGTTTTTAAGTACCACAAGCTGTAGAGTCATCTGCGGGGGCAGAAAACACGTTTTGTGGATTGGAGTGATTTTTCTCAGAGAAACCAGAATGCTTTCAGGGGAAAAGAGGGGAGGCATCATAAAAGGAAGGAGGAGCAGCGGGAGTGATTAATTGCACTCTTCTTGCAGCTTGACAGGGTGCCCGGCATCCATGTCCCCTCCTGGGAGCTGTGCACAGGGATGGAGCCGTTGGTGGCAGTGGGGACAGAGCCCAGGGGCACGGCACGCTGCGGCTGGCAGTGCGCAGCATCTTCAGAGAGGGCCACGCTTTAGGCTCCTATGAAGCGAAAACCCCGCTGGGGCCGCTTTCAGCTCCTTGCAAATCTGGCCAGATCCAAGCTGCAGTTTCACAAGGACACACAGGACCATATGGGCTCGCGGTCCCCTCCGCTGCTGGAGACGGGGGTTGGGAGCAAAGCCACGGCAGTAGCAGCCAGCGCCGCACAATGCAGGGCCAGGCGGAGAAAGCTGCACGGAGAGCCTCCCGCGTTCAGCCCTGCCACAGCCGGGCCATGGGGCGGCGATGCGCTGTGGGGCGCTGAGCTGTGGGGCAGCCCTGGTCAACCTGCCAGCCCAGGCCCTCTGCCGGCTCTGTGCTTGGGAACAAAGAAAAGGAAGAAAAGAAGAAAGAAAAACAATAACCGCCCTGGGCTCCCGCTCACGATTAACATCATAAAACTGCGATTCTGAAAAGCCAGAGATGGTATTTGGAATTAACAGTTTGGGATTCGTTTGGGGACTTTTAACCTCAGCTTTGCGCAGAGGAACGTTCCTCAAAAATAAAAACAATTCCCGCTCCATTTATGTAAGAAACTCAGGGGAAAAAAAAAAAAATAAATGAAGAAGATTCGTGTCTGGCCATGGGCCTCAGTGTGCTGCAGAACTGAGCGTGGGATGCCAGGCAGAGTCCCAGCCCCACATCCCCGCTGGGCTACGGGATGCCCAGTGCTGGGGGATGGGAGGAGCACAGGGGGGTGGTGAGTTTGCACATCTGGTTGACTTCTCTGTGCCTCGAAAAAAAAAAGAAGGAATATTTTGTTTTAAGAGAGATGTAACTTAATTAGGTGTTACGGCTGCAAATCTTTTACTGCTGACTTTGAATTCCTTTAAAGCCCTCTTTTGCACTCTGCTAGTTTTGTTAATTCCACTAACGGGGAACAAGTTTTGTTTTTTTTTTTTAAACTATTATTATTTTTTTGCAAAGTGGAAAATATTTGGGACTAATAATAATAAAAATTACAAGAAATGGAGGCAGGACGCTTTGCTGTAAAGCTGGCCGGCGTTTGGGCAGGGATCAAAGCCGGACCCCAGCGGCTGCGAGGGGCTGGGGAGCAAAACGTGGGAATGGGATGGCGATGTCAGCGCACAGCCCGGATGCAGACGGGGCTGTGATGTGGTGGTGGGGAAGCACCTGAGCAGCCGCAGCCCTGAACAATGTCCCCCTGTTCCTCCAGGCACACCTGCTGTGGAACGGAGGGGAGGGGGGCTCTGGGGCTCCAGGGAGGTAGAAGAGGTGCAGGCAGCAGGAGGGGGGTAGGGGCAAGTGCACAGCCCTGGGCGGCCCCTGGCCGTGCCCAGTAATCCCAAGAGGGTCTTGTGGGACCCCGGTCCCTGGCGCAGGCTGTGGGCAGAGGTGGGCTGTGTTGCACTGAATGTACTGGAACTAGAAGCCAGAAACCTTCCAACAAGAAAGGCACAGGTACAGAGACAGGCTGCTGAACACAGACCTGCTCCGTCAAAGCAAAGTGAATGCCGGGGTCTGCACTGAGTGCCATTTATTTTCATGCACCTGAAAATATCAGACAGGATATCAAGAATGCTCCTATTTATAAAGCACTGGAGGGAGTCACTCTGATTAACTCTGCCCCACGCATCCCTCTCTGTTTATAACAAAATCACTCAAATCCACTCCATTTTCCTCTCACCAAAGCCCCTTCTCTGGCATTCTCAGCTCCTGCTTGGATGCCTCATGGCCAGAAAGCAAAGCAAGCTGGAGAGCAGCCTTCACCTCCACTCCCATCACCCTACATGCCCAAACCAGAGCAAGGAAAGACAAGCACTTGCTCCCAGCCCCTGGCCTGCTGCAGAATCCAAAGGCCCTTAATGCACTCCCTGTTCCCCATGAGAACCACTGCCAGCCCTGGTGCTCCCTGTGTCAGCAGCTCTGCAGGTTTGTTGGCCCCTTTGCAGAAACACAAAAGATTTCCACTCTTGTTAATTCTTTCACTAAAGGCAACCTCGTGGCTGGCGATGTGGGGTTGGAGAGGTTTGGCACTCCTGATAGGTGTGCTGTGGGGCAGAAAGTGGAGGCAGTGTCTCTCAGCAGGGCTGGGGCTGGATGTGCAGAGCACTTACCTGCAGGTGCCTCCGTGCTGGTGATGAGAGAGGTTGGATTGATGGCAGGGATCTCTGGAAGAGAAAGGGGGAAATGTCTTAAGGAAAGAGGTCGCCAGCTCTGGGCAGCCCCCATTCCCAGCCCACCATACGCAGCCCTTCCTTTCCAGACAGAGGGGTCTCCCAGCCCTGGCTGCTTTACCAAGAACTTCGGGGTCTGACTGAAGCTGGGGGTGGCACACAGACAAGAGCCCTCTGCAGATTGGGTGCAGAGAGGATTTAGTGCGTCACCCCTAGGAAGCTCGCTAAGAAAGACTGGGTGAGCCTGCCCTGAATAACACAGGCCCTTAAGTACTCCTGGGGACACTTCATCTGGTGCAGGACTCACTGATGCAGGGGGCCACAGGCGAGCGGCTCTGCTGGAAGCCCTTGGCACAGCGGTTGCAGGTGAGGCCGGTCACGCCGTCCTTACATGGGCACTGCCCCGTTGTTTGGTTGCAGGTCTTGCCAGCAGCTCCGACCGGGTGGCAGTCACAGGCTGGACAGGAAAGGGAGAAAAGTCTTTGGTTATGTGGGAGGAAATGCATGGCACAAACCCACGGCTTGTCTGTGGCACTTACGGCCAGCCACCCGCTGCCAGTTCCAGGGGACAGTGGGGAGAGCCCATGGGGGAGGTCTCCTGAGCCTCCTCTCCATAGAGGTGAGCCAACATGGAGTTGGCACACCAACTGAGCCTTCTTTTGATCTGGGATGGCCTGAAGTGTGTCTTCTAGTAGTGATAGGTCAAGGGGGAATGGTCTTCAACTAAAAGAGGAGAGTTAGGTCAGACGCTGGGGAGGAAAGTGAGGCTGTAGCACTGCTGCCCAGAGCAGTAGATGCCCACCCCTAGAGGTGCAGAAGAGCTGGTGAGGGCAGCCAGCCCATGGCAGGGATAGGGCTGGGGGCTGTGTGGGCCCTTCTAACCCAACCATCTGGGATTCTATGATTCTCAATGCTGCCCTGGCTCATAAACCCTAACATCCACCCAATCTCCTGCAAGCCCTTACTGGAGAATGCTGTTCTAATGGCCTTCCATCACAGTCTCCCCAGGAGACAAGCCAAACCTGACCTGAGTGAAAATTTGATTTCCAACCATGGGATGGATCTGAAGCAGATCATCCTCACACTGGATATACCCATACTGGATGATGGAGCTAATGATCTGGATGATGGAAGCAGAGATGTGGGAGGAAGAAGACAATGCTTTGTCAGGAGAGGACCCTCCCTCTGCTGGCCCAAGGCTGGGCCTGGCTACAAGCTGGAGGAGGTTATCTTGGCTTCCATCGGTGTAAGAGTTGAACGTGATTCCAAAGCAAAACAAAAACATCTCCCCCCACCCATCCCCACAGCCCCCCGATGTTATCACTTCCCTAATTTTCACCAGATGGGACTGCTTGCAGCACCACGGCACGGCTCCCCAGGCTTCTCCTGCACGGCGAGAAACAAGAGCAAGCAGCCTCTAATGGGGACCAGATGCTGCACTCCTTATCAGATCCTGGCTGGGGCTGGAAACGGACGTGTTTCTGACAAGGATATTTTGGGGGCTCAGCTGTGATAACAAATGGCAGAGAGCGAGGGAGCCTTGGCATGACGCGGGGAGCAAGGGGCCTTTCTCCAGCCATAGCTTTGGTTGGGGCCATGAGCACCACCTGCAGCCATTTCTTTGGAGCTGGGGGTAAAGGCGTGCCACAGTGTCCCTTCTGTGCGGGGCCGGTGGGCACAGGTACCCTTGAGGAGCTGGCAGGTATGGCTGCTCCTCGAGAGTGGCCAAGGCTTTGTCTGCGCCACCAGGAAGGTTTGAATTGCTGCGTGAGGCTGCACACAGAGCCCCAGCAGGGCTGTGGTGCCAGGTGGGCTCGGCCGCGGGCACCGCACGCAGGCTGTGAGCACAGCGAGGGACAGTCTGTGCCCTGGGAAATTTATGGCAGGAGGCACACGTCCAGCCAAGATTTATGCAAGCGCTCAGCTTCACACATTGTGCATGATCTCCCTGGTCTCAGCGGTGTATTCCCGGTGTAAAGTTTAAGTAGGTCCATAAATCTCAGCTTGGTCAGGATCCAGTTCTTCCAGCCGGATCCTCCTTGCGCTGTGAAGAAAGCTTCCGAAGACTCGACACCTTACCTGGAGCAGCAGGTGAGCTGGCTTTGCTCATGCCATGTCCTGCAGAGACAGCTCTGTCCCAGCAGGTTGCTGTGTCTCACTGTGCCCCCTCTCTCCCAGGGCTGACCCCCGTGTGTCCGCACCTCTGTGCCCATTGCTTGCAATGCCTGAGCTCCCGCTGGGTGCTGGGAAGGAGTACCCACATCAGGGCATAACCCATGGAGCTGTGCTTGCCAGGAAGAATGTCTTGCACCTAGTATTGAGAGTAGCTGTGCTTTTTGAGGCTTAGCTGCTGCTGCTTCCTCAGTTTCCATTGGAGAAAGCTCACGTTTTACGGTTTTGTTTGAATTACGGGGACTAATGCACAGCCATTCTTTATTTGACTTTCCAGTTACCACCGTTGGATTAATCCTGCACACTGTCCTGTGTGTTGCACTCTCCTCCACGCCTCAGTGCCCTGTGGTGATGCTGGTTGCTGGCTGCTGGTGGCCATTGCTGGGCTCACCTCTACTCCATCAGGTGCTGTGGGAGATGCAGGCTGGTGCAATCCACGGGGAGCATCTTTGTACCCATCTCTGAATCCCAGCAGAGATGAGCTACACTTGGAATGTTATTTGATAGAACAGTTTGGGTTTCTTTAAATAACTCACACTGTGATAATGCTGGCCTCTGGGCTAGCATTTCAAGTCTTGAATATGAGCTGACCTTTCTTTCAATATTTTCCTTTGTTAGGCTGCTCCACTGCTGCCCTGGACCAGCTCTGGAGGAAGATCTTTGCTCAATGCCTGCAGCTCTCCTTGCTCTGCAGTATGCTCTCCAGATCTGCTCTCATGGGCCTCGCCTTTTATTCTCCTCCTTTTTCATAGCAGAAACGTAGCTATTCAAAGCAGCAGGTGCATGGCACAGCTTTGGAAAAAACGAGCCCAAACCATCTGATTGCATCTCCATCACCTGGGGCAGGCACATTCTGGAGGGCATGGATGCACACTGATCTGCTCCTGCATATACACGAGGAAAGGGGAAATGCTCTCTGCTCTGCGAGGGAGGGACGGTCAAAGGAACAGAAGCGTGAAGGATTTTATTATTGACTCGGATGCCTGGGACAGAGCCAGGAGCTGGCTCCGCAGATCCAGGCACTGCTCTGCTGCAAGATCCTCTTCAACATATGCCCCGTAGCAGGGGACAGGCTTTGTGCACATGTTCATCTGGCTGGGCTGAGCCTTTGCAGCATTTCAAAACCGCTCGCAAGCGCTGCCAGCCTTCAGGAAGTGGCACAGTGGCCCTGCGTGGCACAGGGACCTGCAGGAGAGCTCTTCTTGCTGGGGGAGCCTGCTGCAGCACCCTGCTCCTATGCTGCACTGGGGTCAGTGGCTTCACTCACAGGGCTGAGTGCTGCAGTCCCAGAGCAGTGTTGATATCTAAGCCTCTGCCAGAGTTGGAAACACACTGAACCTCTCCTGCAGCTTAGTGCCTCCGTCCAGACACTGGATGGGCCCTCAGCACCCTCATGCACACCTGCACAACTTGTCCCCATGGGTGGAGGATGCTCCCGCAGCCCCAGGCACCATGGGATGAGTGGGACATTGCCCCAGAGCTCCTGGCACAGGGCAGCACAATGGGAAGTGCTCACACTAACCCGCACTCAGCTCATGCTCACACCTCGAGGCTGGGCTGTGCTGAGCCTTCCCATCTGCAGCATCTAGCAAAATCCTGTTTCTTGGGTTCTTTATTTTTCATTCTGTTAGCGCTCTTCCCTGGATGGACCAGCACTGGGTGATGGCAGGGTGAGAGGGAATGCAAGGTGGGGGGACCGTGCACGTGTGCCAGATGTGGGGATAGCAGCCGGACTGGGGTCTTCGCTGCAGCTCCATTTTAGGCAGCCCCCTGCCTGCCCTCCAGAGGAAATGACTCAGGGCTTTCCCTGAAACCGCAGGCTGATGAGGCTGCCGCCTGCCCGGCTGCTCCTGCACATGGAGGGCTCTTGCCTGGGGCTGGGGGCACCTCTGGGGATGAGAGGGGGATCAAGCACAGCCCCGGTGCAGGGAAATCCTCATGGAAAAGGTGGAAAAGGCCACAGTGCTGCACTGCTCTGGCCTGGCTGTGTTGCAGCAGGAGCTGGGGCTGCTGCTGTCCTGCTCTGTCCCATCTCATCTCATCTCACAGCTGCTCAGTCATGCCCTCAGTCCGTGCCACGACTCCTGGCTGTCTCCAGTCTCAGGAGGCTGGAGAGGCTGTGGGGAGATGCTACAAGCTGCAGGGAAGGGAGCAGCCTCCCTTTCCTCTTCTTCAGCCTCCTTCTGTGCAAAGACATGGAATCTCCGGAACAGTGGGCAAATTAGGGGCCATCCCCAGCAGGGATCCTGGGAGCCTGCCTGGCACTCCTCAGGATCAATGATGCGGTGTACAGACCCTCAGGATGTGCTCCTCATCCTGCATCCTCCTCTTCCTCTCCCACTGTCACCCCAAGGACACATGAGCACCGCCAATGGGAAACACTCATGTCCTGGGGCTCAGCTGTGGGGCTGCTGCGCCCAAAGGGAAAGCCCGTTTCCCTTTGCTTTGTTCTGCCAAAGCCCCAGATAAAACAAGGGTAGAGAGAAGCCAAGGTGATTCATACAGGATGGACAACAAAAGGTTTGTAGTTGTGACAACACTGGATGCATTCTGGACCCAAATGAGCCCATCCTACCCATGAAGCTTACACACCATGGAGCCTTGCAAGCCAAATACTTCAGTTCTACGACCACAAAGTTGCTGCACAACACCGGCATCAGCAGCTGCTGTAGATCCCACATAAACACACAGAAACCTGGCCAAGTGCTCGTCTGCTTTGAGGGCACCAATGGGCTGGGGGGTGGGCAGCATTCCACCGCCACCCCAACACACCTCCAGCACACATGGAAGCAGCTTTCCCTGCTATCTGTGCAGTACCACTGCCAGAGGGGAAGCCGCACTCCCTTCCGGGAGATACTTGCAATCTCAGCTGGAAAAATGGGATCAGGGGTGAGTTCCTGGCCTTGGAGAAACCATGGCAAAGCTCCCGTCCCCACCAGTGGGGTCAGCACAGCAGCAGAGGTCCAGGGGGATGGTCAAGGTGGCTTTTTGTTATCTGACCACTGGTGGGACCATTGTTTGGAGGCGCTGCAAAGGATGGAGGCTGCATGGAGAGGGCTGGTCGGGAGAGATAAGGCAGGGCAGCCCCGGGAGAGGAAAGCCTCAGCTTGGCACAGGCCAGGACCAGTGGGGCCAGGCTGTGCTCCCTGCTTGGAGCCAGAACGGTTCCCAGACGCCTCAGGGCAATGCACCCTGCCCATGGGCAGCACTGCTCAGCACCCCACAGGCAGAGCTGCCCATGGGCAGCACCCATGGCAGCACAGCAGGGAGAAGGGAAACCCTGCCAGCGTTGCCCCAGCCCTTCCAGTGTGAGGAAGCACCACAATCCTTTTGTGATGCAGTGTGAAGACTTCCAAGTGTATCTACTGCCAAGACTATGCTGGTGTCAGAGCCTAATCCCCAGCAAGCTGCCACAGGCATTCTGCAGCACCTGCACAGCTCCACACCTCCCCAAATCCCAACACTAACGGCTGTGCCTGCAGTTGTGCCAGGGCCAAGGGCCGTTCCTCGTGGGGCAGAGGGGTCTCCCCCAGCCACCTGCTCCCACAGGTCTCCCTCCCCATCCCTTGGGTCTGGGCGCCCACAGACACGCTGGGCTCAAGGCCATTGCCCACCATTCCCTCGGGGCAGCAGATCGCTCCCAGCTCACCTTTGCAGGCCTTGCGGTCCGTGATGGACTTGCTGAGGTCCCGGTAGAAGCCCTCCTTGCAGTAGTGGCAGTGCCTCCCAGCCGTGTTGTGTCGGCAGTTGAGGCACACGCCGCCACTCTTCCTGCCCGACAGCTTGTACAGCTCCATGTTGAAGCGGCAGCGCCGAGCGTGCAGGTTGCAGTTGCAGGCTGGAAAGGAATAGAGTGTCAGCAGGGGCAGCTCAACATCACCGTGAGCACCAATTGCTGGGGTCAGACACAGCACTCCCTGTGCTCCACGGTCCCCAGCACGGTGGTCATGCCCTCTCCATCCACACAAACGTGCAGGCACGGCTTTTACTGCATGGAGTCCTAAAAGCTGAGGCTGGTGGTCTGCTGGGATTCTGCTGCACCAGCACTGCTTGAGCAGGGAAACAGGAGGGGTAAACTCACGCCAGGTGCACAGCATGGACCCCACAGAAGGGCTCCGGATGCAGGGTCAGGAAGGAGGAGAACATGGCTGGAAGTGGTGGTGCAGCCAGCCCCGGTGTGTCATCCAGATGTGTAGCATCTGCCTCTTAAAGGGGCCAGGGCTGGAAGTTGGGCACGTGTGGGCATGGAGCATGAGGCTGCTCAGCCAAAGGCAGAGCACTGGGGTGCAGTTGGGCAGAGAGTCCATTAGTGCTGGCCAGGCAGTGCCAGCCAGGCACCTGCAACCTGCTGCCCCACAGCCTCAGCGCCAGCAGCACAGCCCCCAAACTGCTGTTAGTTAAGGCTCTGCTCTGCACACACACACACAGAAGCCCACAGTGACACGCATGCACAGACATGCAGAAGTATGTGTGCACTCTCACACGCGCTTACATGTGTGCGTGTGCAGTCACAAGCATGTGCATAAGCATGCATGTTCATATCTGCACACCGGTGCGCGTGCTCACACATATGCACACGTACACACAGAGCTGCATGCACGTGCCCCCACACACGTGCACACTGAAGCAAACACACACACTATTCCTTTTCTTAGCCACAGGAACTGAGAAGACCCCCCCGCCCGATTCCACGTGTGTGAGATAAAAAGGAAAAGCAGTGCCAGTTCCTGTTTAACACTCTCGCAAAAAGATAATGGGAACAAGATTTCCTTTGGCAAAACACAGCGCCCGCCCCCAGCCCCCTCCCTGCGCTGGTAAATTGAGGCTGGGTGAGAGTTTTTCCAGGCGTACTGTGAAATTCATTAACATGTCAGCCCAGATTTAACTGCTGGGCCTGCTTGTCGTTTGTGTGAAGTTTCCCCCGCTCACCCCCCCGGGTCGCCCAGGAGCACATTGGGAGCCTCAGCCTGAGCAGATCAAACGGTCCTGGCATCATGTGGGGAGAGCAGCAGCACACCCTGAACCCAGCCTGCACAACCCCTGAGCCCAGCCTGCTTCCAACTCCCATGCACCCCATCTCGGCTCCCTCACATTATGAGACTGGTGTAAGAATCCCAGGGCAGGCACAGCACCAACACTCCATTGGGCAGTGGGTGCATCCTGGGGTCTGTTCCTTCTGAGCTCACTTTTTACTGGTGGTGGCGGGATGAACTGTCATGCTTGGCTGGACAGTGGGACACAGTGCCTGAAGGAAGAGCAGCACATTTTGCTGGGTGGTGGGGATGCAGCTGCTTCGCAGGGATGGTGTTGGAAGAGTAGGGACGGTGCTGGCATGGTGGGAATGGTGCTGGGATGTTGGGGGTGGTGCTGGTGTGATGGGGATGTTGCCCCAATTGTTACCCGCTCAGGAGTTAGGAGATTCAGAAAGCAAGCATCTGATTCTGCACAGAATTAAACAAAGACCTTCCTGTGGGTCCCAACTCAGTGTGCTTGTTGACTTGGTGCACCAGGCATGGACCAGCTCCCAGATCCCAGTTGGGATAACAGTAATGCAGTGGGCACAGTGGGGATGTGGTGCAGCAGGGATGCAGCTGCTCTGCCAGGCTCTGCACAGGGCCAGCACCAGAGCACAGGATGCTGCTCTGTCCCCAGGCTGGGAATAAGCTGGCTTGTGTTGCTGAGCAGAGGCACCTGCAGGGAAATAATTCTGGGGGCAAAGGGACCCTTTTTTTTGCCTTGCTCACCCAGCAGGAGAAATCCTGGGCCCCTGCAAGCTCCTGCATCCTCTGGGAAACAGAAGGGACACGGGGCAGTGGAGGAGGAAGGTCAGGTAAATGATTCACCACGGCCATCACAGGTCTCTCTCTGCCCCAGTTTAATTGGTGATGGAATAACTGGCCCGGCCTTTCTGTGGCATTGAAGCAGGGCCAGGGGCTGGCTCACTGCCCTGCTGCTGTGTGGCACGTCCCCACCAGCCCCAGGGCCACCCTGCACTGCCACAGCACTGTCCCAGCACAGAGCGATACTGGCCATCGCGGGGACCTCGGTGTGAGCATGTGGCCAGGCTTGGCCATGCTGGGGTGGAGACAGGGTCACAGTGTGGCACATGAGCGGCTCTGCACTCCTGGGCATGCAGTGCTAATCGGAGCGGACGGTCCCCCTCACACTGTGCTAAATGCTTGTGCTGTTCTCAGAGCCGACTTGGTTGCAAGCTCTGTCTGTCTCCTGTTAATCACTAATTAAAGGCTTGAATGCTCCCTGCTGTTTGGGGTATTAATAAGAATTTAATTGCACAGTTTGGGGCTAATTACGTGGTGGTTTGCTTCTGCCCTTGTACAGTATGCCCAATTAAACAATCATATGATCAATTAAACAATCACAAGATCTAATAATTTGCAATAATAGACTAATTAAACGTCAACACCTTGAAATGGGGCCGCCTTCTGTCCCCCTTTTGAAGGCTTTGAACCCCCCGCCTGGACTCTGGCTACCCCCATACCTCCTCCCCTCCAGCTCCCCGCGGGTCAGCAGCGAGGTGACGGTGGGAGGGGTGCAGGGCTGGGGACCCCCTATGGGGACACGGGACGGGCAGCATCGTGCGTGGGGAGCACACGTGCAGCAGATGCCGGTGCCAGCAGGACGTGAGGGGGTTCGCCGCCCCCACGAGCTCCCTGGGAGTGATTAGTTAACGGAGCTGGCTCAGCGAAACCCTAGACCGGCTGCCGCTGCCAACCCGCAGCGGATCCGAGCTACGCCCCTGCTTTGGCTGGAGGGGAGCCCAGCCGGGAGGCGAGGCGGGACGGCTGCACCTCAGCCCCGGACAGGAGCGGGGCAGGAGAGCCCCTGTGCCCAGCGCCGACATGTGGGCCGTTCCCCGCCTCTGCGGGACGGCGGTGGGGACAGGGACCCAGGCACAGCCGGGATGGCGCTGCCGCACAGCAGCCCAGCTCGCCGCCTGGCCGCCAGGGTGGCGTGAGGCTGAGCCACCGCAGCCCACCCCGGGAGCAGGGCTCGGGACTCGCAGCTGAGCTCTCATGCCCTCTGTTGCAGGCAGACCCCCGGCCCCGGCTCTCCCAGTGCCCCACAGCCGCTGGGGAGGGAGGATGCTGGCGGGGGGAGGGCGTCTGCTGCCCTGCTCACCGCCTCCCAGAGCCACCTCCTGCCTGGCACCAGCGTAAAGGAGGCCAGGTCAGCTCACCGGGCTTAAGAAGGGGATTTCTGAAGGAATTCTGCATCGGGAGCACTGAGATAAGAACAAGAAAACGCACACGAGAAGGGGACAGAGGGGACGAACGAAAGAGAGGGGGGCCTGCAAAACCCATCAGCACTCCTCCGTGCACACGCATCCCAGATTGATGCCCTCAGTTCCTGGCTGCTCCTCTGCCCGGTGCGGGGGAAGAGCAGTTCCACCGGAGCACGCAGAGCCCGGATCAAAGCGAGCCCCGAGCGCTATCCGTGGGCTCCGCAGGTTCTGCTCTGGGAGCAGTGTCTCCCCTTTGTGCCGCGGGCAGAAAGGCACTCCAGCCGCGGCGGCGACAATGGGAACAAGAGCTCCAGCATTACCAGCGAGTGGATCAATTACTTCCAGTGGCTGCTTTGCACTAATCCGCTCCCCCCTGCCTTGGGGACAGCCTCCCGACTGGGGCACCGGGCTCTGGGCGGCAGCTCCGCGGGAACAGCAGCAGGGACGGAGGGCAGGGCAGGGCAGGACTCCAGAACAGCACTAATGCGTCCCTCAGGGGGCTGGGGAGACTCGTGACCCTGCCCACACCTCTGTGCTGCGGGGATTTCCCCTCCTTGAGCCCATCCCGGAGGTTGGGAGGGCCCGGCTGTGCCCGGGGGACACCGGCACTGCTCTGCAGGCAGCCCGGTGGGCACGGGGCCATGCACCCTACAGCATGGAGCTGGCCTTGCCCTCGTGCCAAGCTGGCAATGTGGCAAAGCCACTGTTGTCCCCAAAACTTGACCTGTGAACAACACTCAGCTATGCAGAGTGGCAGCGTCTCTGCTCTCTACAGACACCACAGAAACTCCTCGATGCACACATCTCTGCCTTTCTGCTGAAAGACACGCATCTCTGCTGTTCTCACCTCTGCTCTCCTTAGCACCACAGAGAAGCAGAAATTCTTGCGACAAGAGAAGAGCAGAACCCATGGGAAGCCCTAAAAACAGCACCCATCTGCCCAGACCTCCATCCTCCTCCACACGCCATGGGCCAGCTCAGCTGCTGCACAAACTCCCAGGAAAATGGGGACGGATGCACCAGCTTTGTTTTTTGACCCAGATGCACACTTGGCCGTGCTTGTACTCCACTTCCTGAGGGGCAGGACTTCCCCTCATCCCCTATCCAGAGCTGCTCACACAGCAGGGTGAGCCCACAGCCGTATGGGCAGCAGCAGGGAGCACAGGGCAGAAACTGCACCAGCCCCCTCGACTCCATCCCCAGCTGCACACATGGGGATGCAGAACACTCAGGGGCACTCGGACCGCCTTCCTCCTCCTCCTCCTCCACCACGGGGCAGCACAGGGCTGGGGCGTGGGACGGAGTCGGAAACCCCACAGCCTGGGCTGAGCAAAGGGAACTTCCCGGGCGGCCTCTCCTTTTAATTGGTGCTAATTGCTGCGTCTGTTCGTGCTGGCTGGGGAGATGTCATTGTTGAAAGGCACAGAGGGGAAGGCTCGGGGAGCTAATCCAGCTTTCAGCCGCTAAGCCCTTCGGAGGCGTGTGATGGAGGAGCTCTTTCAGGTCCCTTCAGAGAAGGCACAAAGCCCGAGAGGGAAAAGGGAGAAAGAAGGGGATCGAATCAACAGGAAAAACCACTTTCACACGCAGCTTGGCTAAGGGCCTTTGTGTGCAGGGTTTGTCAGGGTGTCTTGAAGGGACCGCTCCGTGCCCCCGCCTCCTCCCCACTCTTCTTTTCTCTCCCTCGTTTATCTTTTCAGCCTCATCTGCCAAAAGGGACCCGGCTGGGGGGAGGCCCTTCGGTCTCCTCTTGGGTCACCCGTCCCGCAGGGCAGAGCGAAGGGCACAGCGCAGCACGGGGCGGAGAGGCTGCTGGGTCGAGGTTCTCCTTTTGGTCCACCTCCAAATTTTGCTCCAAAATGTGATGTTTTGGGGGGAAACATCATGGCTAACCCACTCCCACGGGGTGCGAGGTGCTTTGCAGAACGGCTCAGGCTGTCCCTTTGGACCAGTGAACTTTTTTAGCTTTTTTAGCTTTTTTAGCCTTTTTTTTTTTTTTTTTTTTTTTTTTTTTTTTTCCCGAGAAGAAATCCTGCCTAACAAACATATATTGAAGCCGGCAGCTGGGATCTCAACAAGTCATCGATCACGAACACTAACAGGTCCCCTGACCTCTGGCACATCCAGCGAGCCATTCGGGGCCTGATTGATGGTGTGGTTCCCTTGTCCCCATCCTGCTGCCCCCTGGGACAGGGTGGGGGTCCAGGAAGGGCAGGAGCCGGTTCCTCCCTCTCCCAGGGCTTTGTGGGGCTCTGGCATCCCCCATGCTGCATGGACAAAAGGCAAAAGCCGCACAGAAACCCCAAAGAAATGGACATGAGAGCAGGGCAGGCGAGCAACGCAAGATCGATATTTGTGAAAACTTTCCTTCAGGTTACAACATCTTTAATCTGCATAAAAGCTGTATAAGGAGAGATGAACCAAACACACAATACACAGCACCATGCCAGACTGACTGAATGATGACATGCTGAAATGGCAAAGCTCGGAGATTCCCTTAAACCCTGCTAGGTTTTCACTGCCCGTACCAAACCCGGTGCTCATCTCTGCGTTATCCCAAGGACAAGCACTCCCCTCATGTGCTGATGTCCCAGAACACACCCTCATGCCTTTAGGGGGGCTGAGTGCTCACGGCCAAGCTAACATATCCTGTGGGTCGCAGGCAGCAGAGGCTCACGCCTGTCCCCATTGCACCCAGGGCTCGGCCCCATGTCCCCTCCCCCCACCCACGCCCCCCGGGCAGCACAGTGGGCACTTACCCAGGCACTCGTTGGCCTCGCGGGCGCTGGCCCGCTGCCACGGCCGGTCGTAGTGGAAGGGCTTGCAGCGGTCGCACTCGGGCCCCTCGGTGTTGTGCTTGCAGTCGCACACCAGCTTCTGCTCCTTGTCCTTGACGCAGCGCGAGGCGTGCCCGTTGCACTTGCAGCGCCCGCCGACCTGCAGCTCGCCCACCGAGTAGTAATAGGGGGTGGCCCCGGCCCCCCCGTCCTCCTCGCCAGCCTCGCGGCCCCCCAACTCGCGGAAGAGGTGGGGACGGCTGAACACCACCCGGATGTCGGTGGCCGTCACCCAGTCCTGCAGCACAGGGCTGCTGTCAAAGTCCTGGGCCGAGGGCCGCCCGTCGAGCGTGCTGAAGGCGATGAGGCCGCCGGTGAGCGGGTAGAGGTCGGTGAGGCCGTCGGTGCACAGGGCCTCCTGCTCGTTCTGCTTGGTGACGGTGGCCTTGCTGGGCTTGCCGTAGATCTTGCGGCACTGCGAGGAGTAGTACTGGTAGGGCACCCACGTCTTGCCATAGTCCATGGACTTGAAGATGGCGGTGGACTCCGGCCGGGGCGAGCAGAACTGGAGGCTGACGTAGACCACCTCGAACTTCTTGCCGAGGGAGAGGGTGAGGGTGACGTTATGGGGGAGGTGGTGCAGGGTCTCGGAGCGCCAGCACGTCATGTTGGCGGCCGTGTTGAGGTCGGTCAGGTAGGCGGGTGGGTGGGCTCGGCGGGGGTCCGAGGCATCGCAGTGCCGAGTCGGGGGCTTCCCACAGGTGCTGGAAGCCTGCACCTCCTTCCCGAAGGCAGCGTTGACAAACTCGGGGATGCAGCGACGGGGAGCCCCACTCTCATCATAGCAGGGATCGGGGGGTGTCTGCTGAGCCACGAAGGGGTTTGCAGTCTGTGCCAGGCGCAGCACGCTGGTGGTGAGCAGCAGGCGCAGGAGCTGTGGGGCCTCCATCCTCCCTGGGATGAGAGCACAGAGTGAGGGATGGCAGGGCATGGCGCACCCATAGCTTAGCACAGCCCCTGCAGGGGGCACAGGGTGCAGGGATGAGCTCAACACCTGGGCACTGGGCTGCAAATGTCCTCCCACACCATGCCCTGCTACGGCATCATCTCAGGATGCCCTACTGACAGCACTGGAAGGAGGAAGTCAGAAGCAGCCCCTTCCTGCACAAACGCCCTGCAGGTTTCAGGCAGGATGGGGACATTTACACCCATGGATATCATAGGGCTTTCATGCACTGAGGTGATGCCCCTGAGCTAAAACTCCCTACAGCGAGAGCATGGGGATGGGACTCAGCCCCCCAGCGCTGTCACAGCTTGCTGGGGTCAGCACGCCATTCCCCTCTGCCTCCCTGTGAGGTGGACCATCACACATCTCCCTTGTTGCTGACCCTGAGGTGGTTACAAGCCAGTGGCCAACCTCCCTGAAAACCCCACTGCCACACAGCCACAGCATTCCCACTGCCAGGAGCTCCTTCTGGCCTTGCTCCCCCAGTGGAGTAGGAAGCCCACCACCCCTGTGCCCCCAGCACAGCGCTGCAGGATGGCTGGGGCTGTGCTGCACTCCCAGGAATAAAGTGTTGATCTTCAGCCCCTGTGCTGCTCCCAGCAGCACGCTCCTGCTGCTGGGGACAGCCCTGTTTCTATTGCTCTGTGTTATTTTCCTTTTGCTTGTGGAAGGGAGCTCACCCTGGCCAGGCTGCCAAACCACTAATGGGGGAAGCTCCTCCCTGCCCGGCCAGGCCCAGCTCTGCAGCCCCTGAGCCAGCAGCAGGCAGCGGGGAGGGCAACAGCAGCTGCTGCCCAGGGAGTTCCCCACTGCGGATGGGCCCTTCCCTCTGCTCCACCACCACGAATGGAAGAGGAGTGTCTGCAGCCAACTTGGTGGCTTGCACTGCCCAGCAGCACATCCTCTGCTACTTGCAGAGCCTCTTGGGGACAGCCCTGTGCGTGGACAAGTGGCTAGGCACTCAGCAAGCAGCACCAGGAATCTCTTGTGCCACAAGCACAGCAAGTGGGTGGCACTGCTAGAGCAGGGATGGGCATGGGGACAACCCTAGAGAGGAGAGCATTGCCCAAGGCCATGCCCAGCAGCAGGGCCTGTGGGCAGCAGGCGTGGAGCTGTCACTGCAGAGCAGGAAACACTGTGCCACTCTGCTAGCACTGCTGCATTAAAGCTGGCAGAGGCTGGAGCTACAGGAGATGTGCCTCACCCCAAAACCTATTCTTCCTGGGCAGACTGTGATGGAAACACATTGGGATGCAACTATTCTGACCCTAAGCCATCCATCTGCTTCTGTGCACGTGGCATCCCTGCTGCTTGCAGGACACCTGCAGTGAGCAGGGGAACATCACCCAGGGAACGGCAATGCAGGAACACGAGGACTTGCACTCAGCGGAGCCCTGCCTATGCCCCATCACCTGCAGCCAGCTTTGCACCATGTGCTGCACCACACAAAGCAGGAGAGCACCTGTGTGTTCCTGGGCTACAACAAATTCTTCTCCATCAGGATCTTTTCTGGTCTTTCCAAACCATTTTTTTCCTGATCTTCCCCTGCAAACTTAGCAGCTTTGTGCTGGCAGCAAGCTGCTGGGGGCTCCCCAAGAGCTGCACTGCAGCTAAGCCAT
This sequence comes from Tetrao urogallus, assembly GCF_951394365.1. Lineage (NCBI taxonomy): Eukaryota > Metazoa > Chordata > Aves > Galliformes > Phasianidae > Tetrao > Tetrao urogallus. The sequence goes on from NC_136828.1 coordinate 1,185,752, forward strand.
GTTCCTGGCCCTCTGGTGCAGTTCAGTCTGTTTGCTTGCTCCATGCACATTCACCCCATGCCTACCAAGAAGATGAGGCTCATGCTGTGCACAGGGGGAGCTGCCCAGGTTGCTCTGGCCATCACCTGCCCTACATGCTGGGCTCTGCTCCCCATATCTGCCTGGTGCATGCTAGTGAGATGCCCTGCACAGAGCCTAGAACATCCCTATCCTTCCCACGAGCTTCCAGCTCTCCCATCGCTCACGTCCCCTGTGAGCAGGGAACTCCCCTTCCTGCCCCAGGGAGGGAACGGATGGGGCGCAGCCACCACCCTGACCCCCAGCCCTACGTGTCACAAGGGGACATCTCCGAAAGGACGGATAACCAGTGGGATGACACCACGGCAGAGGCCTTCCTGCCCTACTCTGTGCTCTGGTGCCCAAATTTTTGGGGCTGTGCTGAGGAGCAGCTGTGGAGGAGCCGGGCCCCGGCGCTTGCCGAGCGGCGTGTCGGCACTGCAGAGGCACCGTGTGAATGGAAATCATTATCATCTGCCAGACCACACACATGCACACACGCTCCGTGTGCAGCTCACCCCATTATCCCACTGAAAGGGAGCCGGGGCCGGTGGTCTCCACGGGTCTCACCTCTGCATCGGAGAGGAGGGCAGCTGCAATCTGCTCCCTTTTATGCATATTCAGCGTGACCCCTGGGCTGTCGGCAAGCTGCCAGGGAGGCCCGGCAGTGGGTATTTCTCTCCTAGCTCCACCTGCCCCCCTTCTACTTCCCTCTTTGGTGCCCTTGCTTCAAACCTAATGGAGACTCTGCCAGCTGAGTGCTGGAGAAGGCATCCAAGGAGCAATGCTGACCTGCATCAAGATGGATTTGGCCCTCCATGGCCCCCAGGCGAGGTTCCCTCATGCCTTCCAGCCGGGTGAGGACATGATGCCAGCCACAGCAGGAGTGTGGCACAGGGTTTGCCCTCCCCGAGGCCGCAGCCTCTATCCCAGCTGCTGCCGTGGCCACGCTCCTCCCCAGTGGCGGTTGCATTTTTGAGGTGGGTGATTTCCTCACTCCTCTGGTTGGGGAATGCTAACAGCCATGTGGTTTGGAAGAAAGTCCCCATGCCTTCACACTCGGAAGTGCTTTGCACTTTAAAAATTAGCTGCTATGCACGGCATCTCCACAACCCAGAGCAGCACTGCCAGGGGCACCCATGGTTCTGCACCGCCTGCAGACGTGCCAGGGTCTCACTGGGACGATGCAGACACCCCATCCTCCCCCCGTAGGCACCATGCTGCAGGTGTGCTGGGTTTGGATGCCGAACACAGCTCCTAGTGCTGGCTGGGTGCTCATTGGCCTCAGTGCAAAGTCTGGATGCACGAAGGCAGGTGCAGCAGGTGAGCGGCACAGGAAGAACACACTTCCCAGCGCTGACCCCCGTGCCTGCAGCAGGTCCAGGGTCACTGGGGAGCAGAGCGAGGCCGCGGCAGCTTTGCAGAGGTAATTATAGGATTAAGTGGAACAACATGGGGAGGGGAGGGAAGGCGGTTATTAGCCAGATTTGATCCCAGGACCTTTGCGGCGCTGGAGCAGCCTTCTCCAATTAAAGCAGCGGGGAAGCAGCGAGCAGCCTGAGCGATGGCCACACCACGCGCCGCAGCCCGGCCACCGCAGCAGCACTCCAGGGTGCAATGGAGGCCCGAGTCATGCACTGGCAGATGCCGTTTAGCACATGGCCGACAATGGCTAAGCTGGGTAATGAGCCCACAAAGGGCAGGGAAGCACAGGGGCTCACCCAGCCCTATCCCCTCAGCCCTGTGCTTGGGCAGAGGGTGTCTGGTCCCCGCTGAGTGTGGGCAGAGATGCAGGGTGCTGGACCCACAGGGCTCCATGCAGCATGGCACAGTGAGGGGTGGAAGCATCCAACAGGGCACAGGGAACCTGAGCAGATGAGGGGCTCCGCCCCACAGCCACATGTGTTGCAGGAGAGACCCACAGGGCATCTGCCCAATTCCACGAGCTGGGAGGCCGTGAAGCCCCTCTTTATGTGCCTGCCAGTGCCAGCTGGGGGCTTCGGGCCTCCGGCAAGAGGCATGCACCAGGACCAAAATCGGGCTCTGGACACGGATAAATCATTCCATGTGTCGTTAGGACAAAAACACAACGCAGAAATATTTAAAAGGAAAGGAAAAACCCCATGCACTGGGAGCAGGCTTGGTTTTTTGGGCAGGAAAGGGCGAGGCAGAGATGAGTGTGCCACAGCGGGGCTGCAGGCACCAGGGACAGGCTAAGGCTGTGGGCACTGGAGCAGCCACCCACCAGGACAAGGACGAGGCTGTGGCTCCTGCACAGCACAGTCCTGGCTGAGCTCCCTCTTCCCCCTTCCTTTCTGATTTCAGAGGGCCGTCAATGCGTACAGACCCACAACCACTCCCCTATTGCGGAGCTGTTCACTCCTTGCAGCCCCTCAGGCTTCCAGCCCGTGCCCCACGCTGTGCACATGGCTCATGTGGGCGACGCGAGGCAGTGCGCTCCCGCAGCAGGCGCTGGGCGACAGCTATTGCAATGCTCTCTGGCAGGCTGGAGGCAGCATTACACAAGCCATACGGTACCCCAGCAGTGCCAAGAGACGCATACATATTACCCCGCACGCAGGAAAGGATGGTCCAGATTCTGACCTCAGCCCCTCTGGCATCAGACAGAAGCAGCTCCATTCAGACCAGGCCAAGCAAGACGTAAGCGACTCCATTCAAATTTACACTGGCATACCTGTGGTCAGCATCTGGCCTGGCTTGAATTAGCTTCAGTCTGACGTTACAAAAGGGAGGAACGGTGCCCAGATTTCCTAGGTTATCGAAAACAACAAAAAAAAAAAAGGAGTCCACCCAAACCACCCCAAGGCCGCTCAGACATGTGCACGGAGGTGTCAAAGACATTCGGATGCATCACCCACTTTGGGAGCTTTCGGTGAGCTGCCCCCAGGGAGGACCTGCTGGGGCTGTGCAGTGCCCCATTTAGCTCTGAGCAGAGCCTGTCCCCTCACTGGAGTGAGGCTCATGGCACAGTGGGGCTGAGCCCACTTCCCCGTGACACTGAACTCACTGCAGAGCGGGGCGAGCACTTCCCACCAGCTGCAGATCTCCTCACCCGATAACAGCAGCCCACCGAGCCCCAGCCTTGTGGGAGCAGAGAGCACAGCCTCCTCCATGCTGCCATGTTGGTTCATCTCTGCGACCACTCGACTCGCTCTGTCACACACTGGGGACCCTCCCATCACTCCCCACGGCTCTCGGCCCCATCGCAGAGCCCTCACGGCTCCTGCCCTTTCCACTCCATCTGGGAATAAAGCGATCTGGTTTCCATAACGGCCCTTGTTGCCTTTTCACAACATGCCGGGCACAGATGTTGAAAATAGTCTGGATGAATATTTAAAATGGTATTCAGAGATGAGAACATTTGGCCAGCTTTGAAAGATCTCTCACATCGGGTACGGGATGGCTCACGACAACGGGGCCGGAAGCGCGCTGCACTCTGACATCTCATCCTCTCTTTCCCTGGCTATGGGTACCATGTTTCATGCCCCTGGTGTCACACTGCCTGTTACTGACCGCCAGCCAAGTCTGCAGCATTTGGAAGAGGCTGTCACGTACGTTTTTAACATCACGGGGCAAAGTGGAATATGGAAAATCTGTCGCATTTCCATACTGAGCCTAAGTGTCCTGCGCAGACTCAGGCAGGGACTAGTGGGGGCACAGAATAATTGCTTCCTTATGGAGCAGGGCCCAGGTGGGAGGTGGGGGAACAGGAGGCAGAGGTGCTGCTTCCCTGGAGAGGGCAGATGGAGGCAGCCCCATTGGGAACACATGTCCAGGGCCTGCACCGCCACTCGCCTCCCCCCAGGGCCCTTGCCCAGCTCTGCACCTCCCCCAGTTGCTGCCCAAGGAAGCCCCTCAGCACGCCATGCCGAAAGCCCTTGGCTGCCAGCACCCCTCCACCTGGGCTTCTCAGCAGCTTGCATTCTGCAAGGCTCCTTGGTGGAAGCTGTATCCCCACAGACAAGATCCTTCTCTCCAGGCTCACTCTCGTTCCTGCCAAAGCCAGCATGGCACTTGCCATCGATACGGACCTGATGCCTTCCTGCTGCACACCACACCTCACCGGGAGGTGAGGATCCCACCGAACAGCACATCCAGTGCTGGAACAGCAGGACCTTCACCGGGCAGTCAGAAAAGCACAGCAGCTCCCTCTGTTTTATAACGGGAATACTGCAGAAAGGGAAGGTGCCACCATCCATCACAACGCCTCGAAGCGGGTGTCTGCAGCATGGCTCAGGCCCCGTCTCTGCTGAACCGCTGACAGGGAGCTGCGGTCCCTCCTCGCCTTAGGAGTGAACAGCAGTGGATTCAGTGAGGGAAGGAGGACCTGTGTCACTCCTGGCTATTGAGGGCTGCACACCGCAGGATGCCCTCAGCACCACTGTGGGTCCCTCACAGACAGCACAGCCAGAGGTGGGGATGCTCAGCCTAGCTCCCATCTCACCTCCTGCCCGCATGCATCTCAGCTCACCACAGCTGAATGCACACATGAGTGCTGCTCGGCAGGACCCGCACTGCTCCATCCTCGGCCTCCCTCACCTCCCTGCTCACAGCATGGTGAGAGCCGGGCCGCGTGAGAGGCTGCTGAGCACCACATCCCCAGCGCAGCAGCCAGTCCTTATCCCAGCAAAGGTATTTCCATCCACCCACCCACTCTCCAGCGGCACGGGAAAGCTGTGGGAGGGACGGCGTTTCGAAAAAATGAGGGTTCAGCAGCAGCTCTGGGACAGAAAGGCAAAAGGAAAACCACCGAACGCAGCCGGGCTTCCCTTCTCCCCGCCTCACCCCCCGCTCACACACGGCGCTGTGCAGGGGCAGCTCTTCCCCCAACTGCAGTGTAGGGCCAAGGCATGGTGGGGGTGGGGGGGAAGGGATCCGGGGGTTCTCCAGCAGCCCGAACGCGCCGCAGCTGAGAGCAGCTCGCGGGAGCCTTTCCCGAGGGGAACCCCCCCTTCACCGTGCAGGATGACGGTCCCCGACCCTGGCAGAGCCGCACCGCCGAGGTGCCAGCGCTCGCTGCCCGCAGCAACCGGGCACTGCTCCCGTATTGGGGGTCGGGTCTGCGGTCCCTCCCGGCAGCGCGGGGGCAGCGAGGCCGCGGAGCTTCGCGCAGCTCCGGGCACTCCCTTCCCCCCTCCGCAGGGCCGAGCCGGGCCGGGACAAAGCGCGGAGCGACGGAGCTCCGTGCCGGGGGTTCGGCCGTGCCCGTGGGGGCACCGCGGGGGAAAGTCCCGTTTTTCGGCGAGACGGAGAGAAAGGATGAAACGGGAGGGGAGGGAGGGGGAAGGGCGGGTGGGGGAGAAAGGGGAGGAATAAAAGGCAGCGAGGGAGGGAGCGGTGGGAAGGGACGCGGGGTGCAGCTTCCCGCGCCGGGAAGTTGGAGGAGCAGCTTACCGCGGCCAGGCAGGTAGCGGGCTCGGTCCGCCGGAGGGTCCGGGGCCGCGGCGGCGAGAGGAGCCGGGGCCGCCACAGCAGCGCGGGCGGCAGTGCGGGGCCGCTCCCCTTCCCTTGGCTGATGGCAACAGGAAAAAAGAAAAAAAAAAAAAAAAAAAAAAAAAAAAAAAAAAAAAGGAAAAAAAGAGAAAGAAAGAAAGAAAAAAAGAGCAATAATAATAATTTTCCAGGAAATAATAATAATAAAAAAAAACTAGAGCGAAAGCAAAATAAGGCGAAATAGAGCGAAGCGGGAGCGCTGCTCCGGCGCTGCGGGCGGGTCCACAGCGCTGTGCCCGCAGCCGGCAGAGCTCCCGCCCGCTCCACCGCACTGCCCGTGGCTGCTCGTGGGGCGGCGGGGAAGGAGCGAAGGAGAAAAGGAGAGGAAAAGGAAAAAATAATAGTTTAGGGGGAAAAAAAAAGATCCACACACACGCACACACAAAAAAATACAAAAGCCAAGAAGCGGAGAACCCGAGTCCCGGTCGCTGCCTGGAAGCGGAGTAAAAAGGCTCCAATAAATCCCGGGTTGAAAAGAAGGGAAAAGTCACCTCCCCGAGGAAATCAGAAGCAGATTTCGAGCCATTTAATCACATGCAGGGAGGTGTGTGTGCGTGTGTGCGCCGCCCGCCGCGCCGCTGCCAGCCCTGCCTCCGCCCTCCCGCCGCCGCGGCCGCCCCGCCGGGAGCGCAGCGGGCCGGGAAGGGGCCGGCCGGGGGCTGGGAGCGGAACGCAGCGGGCCGGGAGGAGAAGGGAAGGAGGGGAAGAGAAGCAAAGGGCCGCCCCGCCGGGAGAGCCGTCCCCGTCGAGGCTCCCACCTGCCGCCCGGCCGCGCTGCCCCCCCCTTATGCCACCCCCACCCCGGAGCCCCGGGTCGCTCTCCGCTCTCCCCCCGCCGGCAGCGCGCTTTGCCCGACGTGCGCCCATCAGCGGGGTGCGCTCTGCGAGGAAAGCGGCCCTTAATCCTCCCCTGCTTCCCAGGGCAGAAGCGACGAGGGATATACCAGGCGAGGAGCAGCTTCCCGTTCCTAGCACGATCGGCTCCGTCCCGTGATGCGGGGGCTCTTCACGCGTTGCCGCACCGGCGCTCGGCCCGTGGTGGCTGGGCAGGAGGGAGGAGGGACGTGGGCATCTCCACTGGCACAGGCTGCCCAGCGCGGCAGCCCCGGGCCCCCCAGCAGCTGCCTGCCCCCAGCCATCCCGGGCCACCTGCGTTCCAGCTGACTCCAGGAGTGCCGGCTGTGTGTGGGGGGGTGAAACTAATTTAATCAGCATTTGTGTGAGGCGGTGAGGAGGGCAGCAGAAAACCTGGATCTGGATCCCCCTGCTCCCTGAGCCCACCGAGGCTGAGCTCACGGCAGCGTGGTCCCCAGGCTCACCCCCCCCCCAGTCCCACCCGCGGATGTCGCTACAACGAGCACGAGGGCACTGTGGAAGGGCACGGCGATCGCACGGCGCTGGAGCTGCCCACCCGCTGCACCACCTGCGCCAGGCCCCGGCCCGCATCACCCGCTCCCGGAGGAGCCGGTTAGCCACATCCTGTTGCTTCGGGAGAGCAGGTTGCAGGGGAGGGGTCTCCCCCGCCGGGCTGGCAGATGCTGGAGGAGGAGACCCCAGCTGGCCGCAAGGCCCAGGGGAAAGACTGTTTGCAGCTTGCAACCTTGTAGCACAAAATGTATTTCCCCAGCACAGGAAAAAGGGATAAACAAGGGCAAAGCCACCGAGTGACAGCGAAGGGAAGTAGGAGGTGGACAGGGGAAGCTCCGGACTCCTGGAGTCGGGTGCAGTAGGTGTGTTGCATTGTCTCTGTTTGGAATTTGGGCAGCCAGGAGGCTGCAAGCTGCAAAGCTCCAGCAGTGCAGTGCAGATACCAACGGGGCAGGCAAACACTGGGCCAATGTGTGTGAGCCAGATGTGAGCGTGGTGCAGAAGGAGGATGTCAAGGAAGTACAGGACTTTGTGCAAGGGCCTGGAAGCAGAGTGGAATGACTGAGGAGAAGGGGCAGAAGGGAGTACAGCTCCAAGACACAAAGCTGGAGTCATCCCAGCTACTGATCTGAAGGTGTTTTCCCCACCAGAAAACACAAGAACTATCACAAACGTGAACCGTGATGCTGAGCCACCTTGGCCTGGTTGATGCAGTGTGGTGCAAGGCTGGGTGACCTTCCAAAATCTCTGTTTTCCCAATCAGTGGAAAGCACCGACTCCCTTGTCCTGGGACCCACAAGTGACACGAGAGAGGTTGGCCTCTGTGTGGGGAGTCCTGGAGCTGGTGTGCACAGACCTCACATCCGCAAAAGCCCAGACAGAAGACTCAGAATCTGGTTTCCCACTTCCACTGCTGCCTGCACATTCCCTCTTTCCAGGAGTAGACAAGGGCTCAAGAGAAAAAAGTGAATCTGGGCTTTTGGCAAACTGGGTGCTGAGGAAGGCAACAGGGACTGAACTCTTGCCGCAGTGGGAGCTGGACTATTGAGACCCTGCTGGGTGCCAGCGTTTGTCCTTTGGCACGGGGATACCCAACAGCCCAGTGATGCTCAGCCATCACAAAGACCCCCGGGCTGTGGGAAGGAGAGCTGGGAGGAAAAGTGGGTGCATGGGCTGCGCTTTTCCTGTTGCCCTGCTGCCCACGGGGAGCTCTGCCCATCACACCCACTGCTCTCTGTGTGCCCATCCGCTCCTCTCCTTGTGCCAGCCTGGTGGAACATGAGGGAGACGGAGACGGTTGGTGCCAGGCAGGCTCCTCACTTACCGGTGGGGACACGGACACGGCCGTCGGAGGAACCCCTACTCGGGACGGGCTTCGCACCCTCCGCAGGTACCCAGGGCCGGGCACCTCGGCGCGGCCCCAGCTGCCAGCTCCCTGCCCCGGCCCCGCCGGCAGCGCTGGGGCCGCGGTCCCGCACCGAGCCCCGTTCCGGGGGTTCCCGGCGCTGCGCGGCGCTCGCTCGCCCTCTGCTGGTCCCGCATCCCCCGAGCAGCGCTGCGGGGCGGAGGAGGGAGAAGGCGCGGGGGAAACGCTCCGTGCGGGGCGGGCTCAGGTCCCCGGGCGGTCCTGCCGCCCCTTTTTTTCCCCTTTCCAGAGTGCTCCCTTCAAATCTTCCCAAGGAGAAGATTTGCTGCCTGAAAGAAGGACTCGTCCCGTTGCTGCTCCCAGCGGGCTGCTGTCCCGGTGAGTGGGAGAAGAGCATCCTACCTTAGCCACCAGGTTGTCCTCAGGGCGATTCCACAGTTGCCGTGTTTCCCTTCTCTCTGTGCTGTTTACTCTCTGAAGGATGCTCTGCCCTTCACCTGCCTTCCCCTTGCCAAGCTGCAGTTCTCCTGGCACACACATCTCCCCGCCGTGCTGTGCTCAAAGCCTGTCCCCACACCTGGTCTCTTCTGTGCACAGGTCACCCCTGCAGTCCCTGGGAAATGAAGCGTGGCACTGCAGAGAGCTGTGAGCTCTGCAGAGATCAACGTGCTTTTGCAACGTGCCCCCACCCCCCCAGGGGAATGCTGAGCTGCTGCGGCCCAGCTCTCATTTACCCACAAGCTGTTTGTCGCTGACATAAACACCCATTTTCAAGCATGAGCAGAAGTGAGAACCAGATCCTGCTGGGGACAGGGACTGTTGGTTGAAAAATGTGCAATGAACGCGGCCTGGGGAGAAAAGAATCAAGGTGTGACATCACTGCTGCAGAGCGATGCTGTGTGCACTTTTTCCCTTTCCACCCAGCTCAGAGGTGTGTAAAAACACACTTGCAGAGTGCTGTAGGAGGAGGGTGCTGGGGCCAGGACAGACATGCAGACAGGTGGGTGAGCAGTGCCCAGTGACCCCCGCACGTCCCAGCACCCACAGCTCTGCTGGGCGAGTGGTGCGGACGGTACGAGGCCAGATTCGGCCCCGGCGCTGCCAGGAGATGGAGCCGTCTCACCGCCGTCTGCTCCGTGCTGCAGCCCTGGTTCCTCCGCAAGTGCCGCCGCCGCTTTCGCCCTCTGTTTGAGCCCCCGGGACCTTTGCTCTAAGCGAAGGCAGAGCTGGATGTTCGCTGAGTGGGGCTGTGTGGGTGCAGAGCAAGGGCTGCTCCTGGGGGACACCTCAACGAGTTGCAAGGGATGAGCGCTGCTGTTCAAGGGCCCAAAAACTGTCCACAGGCCTGGAGTAGTCAGCAAACCTCAGCATTAGCATGAAGAACAAGAGCTTTTTGAATGAATTTCAGCATCCCTGGGGGCTGGGGACAACCCCTGTCACCTCCAAGCTGTGCCCACCAGCCCCAGGTCTGCAGGAGCAGGGCGATGTCCCCCTGCCTCACAAAATTCTGGCACATGAGTTGTGCTGACAGCTCCTCGTGATGCTGGAGAGCGGGTGTCCAACACAGAGTGTGGCTGCAGGCACTGTGGTTGGAGCACAGCACGCTCCTCATGCTGCAGGGACATTCCCAGAGCTCCCACTGCAGACCTCCCCACAGAAGCCGTGCTGCCCAGCATTGCTGGTGCCTGCACTGCACCCTGAGCCTGGTGGATAGAGCCGTCCTGTGAGCCAGGAGCTGCTCATGCAGGGCTCTGCCATGGCCAGGGCTGAGGTTTGGTTCAGTTTGCTCCAAACTGATCCAACCTTCAGTGCTGGGCAGGCTGAGATTGGGATTCTAGAAACCCTCAAGCACTCGGGGCATGGCTGTGCAGCTCAGTGGGCACAGTGTGGCACTTGTGGAGAGGGCAGCTCCTGTTCCAAAGCATCACAGCCAGTGCTTCTCCACTGTTGCCTCCAGCAGAACCCAGAACCCTGTGCTCTCTGCTAGCAGCCTGTGGCTACAGAGTCTGCGTGATTGTGAGCAGCAGTGTGATGGCAACAAATCCCTGAGTGTTGAAGTGCTGGTGGGATCCAAGCGCCTGCTTCCTTGTCCTCTCTGGGACTGCTGGCACGCAGGTAGGCTGCAGGGCTGAGAGCAATCCCCAGGAGGATGCAGGAGGAGATAGGCATGCAGGAGGTAGCAGAAGCCTCATGCCCAGCAGGGGCTGGGCAGCATGGTGCTCCCAGAGCCGGGCTGTGCGGAAGGGTTGCACACTTCTCTTCCAAGCACAGCTGCGTGGCCCCTCACCTCGACACCCATATAAGCCAGCATGGCCCTTTCCCAGCATTTCCCATCCCACCATGTCCTTGTTTAGCATGTCTGTCCCAGCTTTATCCCGTTCCTGTGTCCCCTGTGTCCGCATCTCAGCATGTCCCCGTTCCAGTACATCCATCCCAGTGTATGTCCATCCCAGCATTTCCTATCCCAGATTGTTCCTGTCTCAGTATGTCCTGTCCCTTCACGTCCCCACCCCAGCATGTCCCTGCCCTAGCACAGTACCAGACTGTGCTCACAGAAGGGCTGGTCCTGCTTTGCTGCCTCGGGAGGTCACTGACCCCCAGTTCCACCCCTGAGCATGGAGCTGAGTAGCCACTGTGGTACAGCCCTGAGGAGTCTCTGTGGCATGGCAGCACGGCACTGAGCAGCCATCCTTGCTCATCAGCTCTGGAGCTTCATTCGGGTCTGTCCTGGGAAGGAGGCTGGGCAGTGCTGGGGTGTCCTGCTAGCAAACTCAGGGAGCTGGGTGTAGCGGGGCTGGGGTGATGGAGAGGGAGGGGGGTGTGGGGAGAGGAGGCAGGAGAGGGAGAGGAAAGGTGGGAGGGGAAGGAAGGGAAAGATCAGAGGAAAGCAGAGCGTGAGGGGGAAGAGAAGCAAGACGGTCTGGGGGGAAGAGAGACACACACATAGAGACAGAGAGTTTTGTAACAACTTAAATTCATTCCAGACAATGTCCAAGGAGCCCTGGCAGCACGGGTTGAAACAAACCCTGCCTTTGATTTTATGAGTTCATTATATGTTGTTTGGGACAGTGATTCAAGCGTCTTGGCTGCTTCACATTTTCCCTTGTGTCACAAACGAAGAGGGGACCACGAGATGGATTCTTTGGGTGGAAAATATTCCCTCAATTGTTAGGTAGACGTCTCTGTGCCACGCAGAGGTCCCAGGGGAGCGGTCTCCTGGGCTGCTGAGCTATCCACACAGCACATCCAACCTCCAGCCCTGCTCCTTAAAGAGAAAACACCGGGATTGACCGGACAGGAGCAGACCAGAAGTTGCCTGATGGTGGCCATGCATGTTCTGCTCCATTGCATTGCTTCAAAGCGACGATCACACACTCAGCACGACCTCGCTGTGGTTGCAGTGCAGCGCTGCGGTCCCTTTGCTGTGCTGGGTGATGCTCCTCGCTTCTGTCCCCATCCCTGCAGCGCTGCAGAGCTCGGTGGTCACTGCTGCTGGAGGTGTGAGGTGCTGGCTGAACTCCAGGGAAAACCATTCAGGAATGGGTCGGCGGCTTTCCTTGGTCTGGATGTATTCACGAACCCAATGCAGGCCCTGGTCAGAAAAATAACAAATCCTTCCCCAGCCAGCACCGAAGTTTGCATTGGAGCTGATTGAAAAACACCGATGACTTGGTTGGGCATTGTTACTATTGTTAGCTCCCTGTGTCATTTCAGGTTTTCCAGCAAAAAGAGGGAAAAAATGCACTGATTTTTAAAACATGTTGTTGGTAGAGAAAATAAAGGCCTCGGAAACTGAGCACCAAAAGCTGTTTGCCCAGTGTTTTCTGGTTTTGATTTATAATTTCTCTCCCAAACCCAGGCAAAGTTCAGAAAAAAAATCTGTGTTGACCAGAAAGCCATTTTTCTGTATGGTCAGCTCTAGCCTGAGCCTGGGAAAGCAACTGTGCTACCAACCCCAACTGCCATAACCCAGCTAACACCAACAGCCAGCACCGGAGCTGCAGAGCCCTCTGTACTGACCAGCACAAAGGTGATGCAGAGAACCCTAGGATCCCCATCGAGGCATAGAAACACTGTTGGTCCATTTCAGGTCTTTGGAAAGTTTGAGGGTGCTGATGGAGCCTGAAGAGTCACAGAATCTCAGGATCATAGGGGTTGGAAGGAACCTCTGGGGGTTGTCAATCCAACCCCCTGCTAAAGCAGTTCCCTACAGCAGGTTGCAGAGGAAAGCATCCAAGTGAGTTCTGAATATCTCCAGAGAAGGAAACTCTAGCCCCTCCACCTCTCTGTGCAGATTGTTATGGGGTTCTGTCACCCTCAAAGTAAAGAAGTTTTTTCTCATGTTTGTATGAAACTTCCTATACTCCAGTTTGTACCTTTTGTCCCTTGTCTTGTTGCTGGGCACTGCTGAAAAGAGCCTGGCCCCATCCACAGTGATGAGCTCAACCCTGTCCCTGCTTTTCTTGAGCTGGGGAGCTCAGAACTGGACCCAGTGCTCCAGATGTGGCCTCCCCAGGGGAGGGCAGAGGGGGAAGAACATCACTGGCTCTGCTGGCCACACTCTGCAATGCATCCCAGTCTCTCGTTCGCCTTCTTAGCTCCAAGGGCACACTGCTGGCTCACGGTCAACCTTTGGTCAACTGCTGATCAACCAAAACACCATTGGCCTTCTTGGCCTTGAGGGCACAGTGACGGCTCATAGTCAGCCTGTTAGTCACAGGGACACCCAAGTCCTTCTCCACAGAGCTCATTTCCAGCAGGTCAGCCCACAACCTGTACTGCTGCATGTGGTTATTCCTCACCATGTACACTTACACTTCCCTTGCTGAACTTCCTATGGTTCCTTTCTGCCCAACTCCCAGCCTGTCCAGGTCTTGCTGGATGGCAGCACAGCCTTCTGGTGTGTCAGCCACTCCTCCTGGCTTTATATCATCAGCAAACTTGATGAGGGTGAACTCTATCCCTCCATCCAGGAGGCCAAGTGGTGTCTGGCAAGGAAAAGCATCATGTGGGGGAGATGGGTTGGACTTGGAGAGTGTGAGCAGCCTTCCTGCTCTTCTTTGGGTACTGCTGGATCTGAGCCCACGGCTTGGGCTCCAGAGTGTGCTTTTGGTCTCTGAAGAAGCAGAGGAGAAAGCAAGCTCTGGCCAAAGATGATGAGCCCAGCCCTACAGTGGCGGAGATGCCCTGCTCTGAATGAGTCCCTGAGCCAGAGCCAGCCCATGCTCCCTTTTGCCCTGCAGCAGGACCGGGGCACTGCCAGTCTTGCAGGGAGTCTCTTCTGAGGATAAAGTGCAGTCTTTATTCTACTGGGGTTGCAGGCCGGCATCTTCCTCCAGCACAAGCTTCACTTCAGGAAAAGGAGAGTTTTTTTAGTTTGAGTGTTGTTGTTTTTAAAGAGAATTCTTCGGGAAAACACTCGCTGAGTCTGATCAGCTCAGTTTCAGAGTTTTCCTGGGGCAAGAGACAGAGGGTGTGGGCTGCGATACACACCCACATCTGTACAATAAGGAAGGCAACAGCGCATAGCAAAAACAATTGCATGAAAAGCTTTCCAGCAACAAAGTTTGCAAACCAGCATAGCCCAGGCTATTTCTTGTGGTCGGTGGGTACGAGTTCCCAGATAATGGGGCCTGACAATGGAACAATGGGGGCCGAAAGACACAGCTCATGATTAGGAGTTATATAACGGCGGCTGGCATTTATTAATAACACTCTCTCGTGCTTTATTTTCTTAGTTAGCACTTTTCAGGTTCAGAGCACTTCACAACCCCCTGGCTGTGCTATTTTTGATGCTCGGCACGAGGTGACTAGGAGGAAACGTTGGCCTGGAGCAGTAGGAACGTCCTTCATGCCTGCTTCTGGTTTAGACCTCGAAGAGGAGAGCGGGGAGACGTGAAGCAGAGGGCTTGCTGACCATTTGGGGCCTCTCCTGTTCCCCAGCGATCTTACGGGTGGCCTAAGAAATGTCACCTGGGAAAACAGGATCTTCCTGGGATGATTTATGGAACCCAAACGTTTTCAAAGTGCTCTTCTTTCTGGAGAATGAGCAAAGCTAGCAAAGCTGGAACCTTGGTTAGGACATCGGAGGACTCTGCAGCATGCTCCCAAACTGGAAGCAGCGCTGGAAGCAGCGATGGCTTCCACCTCTTGGCACGGCTTGGGCTGCAGGAGGGAGACGTCCTGCCGGAACAAAGGCAGCTCTCGCAGCCGCTTGCCACGTCTTTGGGACGTGCAGACGGACGTGCAGACCATGGCAGCTCCTGCAGGACCCGTTTGGGGCAGACTGGGCGTCCTTCCCTCGGCACGCACGAGGCCTTGACGCAGAGCAGGAGTCATTCTGCCCGGCGCAGGGATGAGCGGCCCAGTCTGAACAGGTTGTCTCCTTCTGGTCTGGGTAGGCTATTTATTACTCCTCTGACTGTTGCTCGTGGTATGTGCTGACCGCTCAGCCTGCTCGTGAAAAACAAGGGAATTCCCGTCCAAGCTCTGGAGCCAAGCAGGCAGCGACAGTTTTCTTCTGAACGGGTCTGGGAGCCTCTTCTCAGCCCTGGGTGGCAGATGTCTCCCAGCAGCCCCAACCTGAGGAGCTGGAGCTCGGGACCAGGGTTTGGACTCTCACCCAAGCAGCTCATCTGATAGTCCCGTGTTCCGTAAAAGCAGAACGAGCACAGAGAGGAGTGAAACCTGTCTTCACGTGTGCAGGTGAGAATGAAGGCGCCCTTCTGGCCCCCACCTCCGCTTCTAACCAGGAGGCGCTGGAGAGCTGCGGATTCCAGCGGTACAGCGCTTCACAACGAGAAGGTCTGAGCCAGAGCGTAGGCTGTGGCGTTCTGCTTTGCTCCGCTGGTGTTTGGAACTCCTGTGCCCCAGCAAACAGCCCTGAGACGTGGAAATTCACACTTCCAGCAGGAAGGGCCAGGGGACATTGAACAAAGCTGAAGGTGAAGATCCACCCCAGGAGCAGCGCTGTGACGAGCTGGGGAGTCCTGTGGAGGTGTCCGTGCAGTGCTAGCTGTGGTTCTCAGCTAATGGCTGAGGGCTCTGGGCTGTGATGCTGAAGTGCAGTTTCCAGAGAGCACTGAACAGCCAAATGGAGGCAGCCTGTACAGAGAAAATTTTGCTCATTGGTGTGATTATAATCCTTCCCACTTGTCCAGGAGAAAGCTTGAGGCAGCAGATACCACGATGCTGCTTTTGTTCAACCTGGTCTCTCAGAGGCAGCTGAATTTGAGGTTGGGGCCCTCTCAGCTTCACAGAAGGTTGGAGTTTTGTTCCATACCTGTGATGTGAGACCGATAGCTAGAAATGAGAAACGGCACAGCGCTCCTCGGCAGAGACGTAATGTTCATTACTCACCCTGAAATTCTGCACAGAAAGTGCTTAATTACAAAGAATACTCTTTGGAAAACAAAAACAAATAAACAAAACAAAGCAACACATATTGACACATGCAAGCTGATGAGGAATTCATGCACTTACTGGGCAAGGATTGCATCTGCATCTGTCCTGAAATGACCCCGTGGTTCCTTTTTTTCCTTTGGTCACTGCCACATCAGCTTCATAAGCTGAACATTCAGAATGTTGGCGTTCCTTGAAGGTCAAACTGCACTGAAAGACTTTGGTCCTATCTGAAGGAAGCCTCTGTTTTCCACACCTCATCATGAATTCTTCAGTGCTCGTCCTGCAGATGAGGTGCATTCAGCAGCATGGCTCTGGGTTGAAGGCGTCTTGCTTGAAAGCCAACCTTGACAACTATTCAGGGGCCTCTTGTATTTCTCGATCAGCCCTTCCAGGCTGTGCGGTTTTGCCCTGCTGCAGCTTGTTATTTTGGACCCTCCAAGAGCTTCCGAGCACCTTGGAGGTTCTGCACCTCGGGGACTGAGTTGAAGAGCAATTCAGAGAGGAGAATGGACGCCACGCTGTCCAAAGCTATCCGTGGCATTGGGATTTCCTAGCTGAGCACCAATGGCGCTCAGGGCACAGTAGGGCCAATCTTCCCCTCAAAGCTCAGCGCCAAGGCAAGAGAAAAGGAAGATGTGTGGTAGGGGCGGTTGAATCTGTGGGGCCATTGGGTTTTCTGGTAGAAACTCTGCTGTTCTTACCAGGACTCCTCTATGCCCAGCTGTCTGTCCTCATGCATGCTTGCCCAGAGCGCACCAAGCGCTCTAATTTTCATCCATGCATCTACAGAAGCATCCCCAAACCTTGTTGCAAAGGGATGGAAATCTGCAACAGATGTGCTGCATCCTGCCAGCCAGCATTTGTTAATGTAAAATTGCATCAAAATATGAAATTTTGATGAAGAACAGAGGAAAAAAACCCGACTGGATTTTCACGCTTTCTTTCCTGGCTTGCTTCAGACTTGGTCAAAAGTTTCTAAATTCAGCAACAACTTCCAAATTTTTGACCAAAAAACACGAGGATTTTTTTAGAAAAAGGTTTCTCAGTTTTTCCTTCTGGTTTGGCCATGTGTCCTACTCACTGAAAGGAGACTCCAGTTGGTTTTTCTGACTAGAACCACACTTTAAAGAGCACAACCATTCCCTTAATTGGGGCTGATAAATCTTTCAGGCGCAGATGAAGATAAATCACATTTTGAGCCCAAAGTACAAATTCTCAGGGTTGAAACATCGTGTGGTATTTGTTAAGCAATTTGAAGGCTTATTGAAGTAACTGAGCTGGACAACAGGGCTGGACCTGGACCAGGACAACAACTGTGTACAGACACTTGGAGCATAGGCAAAAAAGATGGAGGCCCTGATGTATCCCAGTTCACTTGGGGCACTCATGGAGGATATCTCCTTTCTTCTACGCAGGGTTTCTTTGCTTGTGTTTCTTCTACCACTCCCACTGGGAGGATGGAGGGTTGCTCACTCAGTCCCCTCAGGAAGCCTTTATATTCGAGGCACGCTAGAGTTCCCCATGATGAGCAAATTCACTTCAGCTCAGAGGAAAGCCATACAGCGCTTTGGACTTCCTGGGTCTCTTTGTTGGCCAGTGACTGCCGCAGAGGCCAGGGGGAGGGGAGGCATCGGCTCCAGCGAGGCTGGGCAGGCCAGATGGGCTCCCCAGGAATGGTGGCAGCAGATCAGAAGCCAGAGCGCCCATCTGAACCCTAATCCAACACGTATCCAACACCCATTGCCCAACCCGGCCTCAAAGCTTTGCAGAACCGTAGGATCATTAAGGTTGGAGATCAAGTCCAAGCATCACCCAACACAACCAGCTCCATCACGAAACCACATCCCTGAGCGCCACGTCCACGGCTCTTAAACACCTCCAGGGACGGCAGCGGCCACCAGCCCTGGGCAGCCCCACCGCCAGATCACCTCTCCGTGCAGAAATCCTTCCTAACGCCAGCCGAAATCTCTCCCGGCGCAAGGCGGGGCCGCCTCCCGGCTCCTTTCCCGCCCCCCTCCCTCCCTCGGCCGCGAGGTGGCGCTCGCTCCCCGGTTACGGCCCCCGCGGCGGCGCCCGGCTCCGGTCCGCGCTGAGCCCGGCCCTGCCTGCCTGCCCGGCCGTCCGACCGCCGGTTCGTGCCCGGCTGCCCGGCCCTCGGGACGTCGGCACGTCCAGCCGGCTGTACCGGCCTGTCCGCCCGGCCAGCTCCCAGCAGAGGAACGGGAGAGGAGGACGCACTCTGGGAGCCCTGTCGGGATTCCCAGGACCGACGCAGGCCCTTGGCAGTGCACCCGAGCCGACCTCTTAGGCCAGCGGGAGCCCTGTACCTGGGAGCCCGTGCTCCAAGTCCAACTCCTGTGATGCAGAGCATCCTCTAACTCTAATTCCGACCCCAACCCAAACTCTAATCCCAGCCCCAAGTGTAACCTCAACGCTAACCCCAAACCTAACCCTAATTCCATCTCCAACCCTAACCTGAACCCCAATCCTAACTCCAACTCTAATTCCAGCCCCAAAACCAACCCTAATCCAAATTCCAACCCAAACTCAAGCCCCAAACCTAACCTCAACATTAACCCACCCCTAACCCCAGCCCCAACTGCAACTCTTAACTCTAATCCCAGCCCCAAGCTCAAGCCCAACCCTAAATCCAACCCTAACCCTAAATCCAACCCTAACCCTAATTCCAACCCCAACCCTAATCCTGAGCTGCAGTGCAGCCCAGCTCAGCAGTGGCAGCTTGGGCTGAGAAAGCACCCCCTGGTACCCACAGGGTGCTACAAAACTGCACACCCTCTTCCCCCCCACCCCACCTTCACAAAGGCATTTGGTTACAGCCATCAATGCCCAGCATCACAGCTGTGTGCCGACTTGCACACCACCTTCTCTGGGTCGAAGAGGTGTCCAAGAGGGCTGTTGGCTGCAGTTTCTGTTGGGAAGGGAGGAGGCAAAGGAGAATCTTTCCTAAAATATGGTCAAAAAGAGCAGAACGCCGAGTCCAGCCTAGTGCTTCTTCTCAGCTCTAGAATGAAATACGGTCACGGCCTCGAGAACTCATAGCTGAGCCAGGGCCGGCGGCCCGGTCCTTTGTGAGCACCACCTCCTGGAGAGACAGTGTCTTTTGGCAGTTAATGGTGTGGAAGCAGACCAGGCGATGCCTGAGGACACCAACAGCCTCAGAAGGATCTGGTGGCTCTTGCACAACGCTCCCAGAAACACGCGGATACCAACGATCCCCCAGCATGTGCAACAAAGAGTTCTCCTCCAGGGCTGCTGCTGCCCCTAGCCACCCCCAGGCCCCGTGCCCATTCCCTGTCCTGCTCTGGTGCTTGGAGATGCAGCTTTACCTCGTGCAGACTCTCCAGCACAGCCAGTGCTGTGAACTGGGAAGCACTGGCTGCATGTGCTGCTTGGTTTTGATACTGCCTGTCCTAGAAGCTTCAGGACCTCAGCGGGTGCCTCCAGCAGCATCAGTTCCAAAGCCCATAATGGCTTTTTTGTTGTTGTTGTTGAATTCAGCGAACTTTGTAGTGGTTTGATAGGTAGGGAGAAAGATCTGGACCCTAATGAACGGGGTCAGGCAGTGAGTTGGTCACCTGCCCTCCAGTGTGCAGCATGGGACGGCTGGACAAGGCCATGTGTGGTGCGATGGGAGACGTGGCATGGCTCACCACCAGCCTCCAGGTCCCAGGAGGAGCCTTACCCATCACTCATTGCAATGTTTCTCTCGCTGTGTGCTACCCAACCTGCTCAGGACACCCAGATGACACTGGGGAACAGACCTCCTGCCACATCTGCCTGGTTGTCCCTGCGCCCGCGGTGCTCCTCGGCTCTCAAAGACCTTCACCTCACTGCAGGTAGCTTGGAGCAGGGCACAGACTGCAGTGGGAGGAATGCAGGGCCTGCAGATGGAGGGATCCAGAATCCTCCTTCCCCAAATCCCTGTATCTATGCACAGCTTGGCCACGGCTGCACCAGCCACGTCCCACGCAGCTGCTTCAGGACTTCGATGTCTCCCTGGCAGGCTCATCCAGCGCATGAAAATAAATATGTAGACTGGTTTGCTGTTTGCAAACTGGACCTGCTTTTTGTGAATGGATTCATTCACCATCTGCCTGAAAGAGCCATTTTAGCCAATGGTCTGCCTGCGAGCGCGTCCTCCCCACCAGCTGTGATTTGCTCTTCCTCGCTCTGCCTCTCGGATTGGGCTCCTGGGTGCCACGTGATGGGCTCCCTTCTCCTTGACGGCACATCTGACATTTTTAAGCAGAATAACAAGCAGCTAATACCGAGAAGCAGCCATGCCTCCTGGGTGGCACTGCTGTTAGCGTTTGCTTTCAGTCATCAAAGGGAAGGGAGGCTCGTGGGCACGTTTTCAGAGGAACTGGTGCCTTTGGCGTGGCTGAGGGTGAAGCCCCAGAGAGTTCCTTTGCTGGTGGAGGGGTCCGTGCACAGCTCTGCCTAGGAGCAACCGGGCACGTGGTTGGGTTTGCTGCACGTGGAGACTCAGGGAGTGACGGTGCACTGCAGAGCAGAGAGGAGGAGCACAGCCTGCGATGGGTCTTGAGCAGGAACCCATAACCTCAAACCTGACAGCCCAGGGGAGATGTTGGGACGAGAGCCCACCGCTGCTGCTCCCATGGAGTGTGGATGTATCAGTGCTGGCTACTGCCTGCTGCTGTGGGAATTGAGAAAAGTCCCTGTTTAGCCTCAGCTTGAAAGTTCAAGGGAGGCCAATTATTGCCTGCAGATTGCTTGCCTGCTCTTCTAGGAATGATGAATGATAGGCATAGGTCATCACCTAGCCTGAGCCGGGTGTCTCAGGATCTGGCATTAGATGCAAGCCCTGGCCCTCTGAATTAAGGCCAGCCTAGCAGAGCCGGAGTGCCAGCAGAGGTGGTGTTTCTAGAGAACAGCCATAGGCAAGGCAAGGTCTGCCCAGAGCTGAGCTAAACAGGGTGAGCTGGCACAGGTAAGCGAGGAGAGCCTTGGGAAATGGAGAGAAAAGAGTTAACCCGCTCTGGTGCCAAAGCCAGATAGGATACGAAAAGCAGAGAAAAGTCCTCTGGGCCACTGACTCAAACGTCAGAAGACATCCTGAGCTTGTACTGTCTCTCCACCTGGCAAACCAGTGCCTACAGCTGGGATCATCTAAACCGGGGCTTCAAGCAGCAAAAAGGCCAGCATCCGGGTGACTCTGTCACTACAAAGCAGTGATGGCAGCCTCAGCAGACCCAAAGGGATCAATGCTCCAAGCTGGCTCTGGTAGGAACTGCAAGGAGGAAACATCCAGAGTGATGGAACCGCAGGAACTGCGTAACACAGCACACGGGTCGGAGCAGATGAGCACTGTGGTGCCAGTGCCGGCTGTGCAGGGAAAAGGCACCTTTGATTCCCTGCTGTGACAAAGGGCAGCTGCAGGGTCCTCCACCATGTGTCCTGCCCTGCCTTGCCCAAAGGAGGATGGGGTTCAGCCTCTGAGTCTCCCAAACGCTGCGCTGTGGTCACCGGCACTGGAAACTCACTTTGAAATCACAGTCCGTGACGGTGAGCACAGAGATGGGGAGCAGTGCAGGCTTGGCCATTCCAGAGGTGGGAATTCTGCCTGGAGGAGGGAAGGGCATGGACTGCAAAGCTCCGCAGGGCGAGGGCAGCATCAACCCGTGAGGCACTGTGCATCCGGAGGTGCCATCCGGACAGCCTGTGTGTGCATGCCTGCACGTGTGTGGCCACAGCCACCTCTTGCCAACACGATGACAAGCGTGACCCAGCCTTCAGGATGCCCCCACCCCTGCAGCTCCGGGCTCCTCTCCCTGCGGGTCACCACCCCATAGTTGGGGGCAGGGGGACTGGAAAAACCACGTGTGCAGAGCCAGCACCCACCGCACCGCCGGTCTCACGGAGGCCTGTCGTGCCCCCTCTCCCCTCCAGCCCGTCCCTTAATCACAAGCAGCTTGATGAGACAATGAAGCGACCGCACCAAAGAGCCGGGCTCGTTCCCCTTTGTCTTTCTCTCCTTTGAGGACGGGTGAGCCATCGTGCCCGCAGCCCGGCTGTCGCACGTCCGACTCATCGCGTCTCCGGGCAGCAAAGGACAGCGCATCCCCCGGCCGCCCGCCCCCCCAGCCCCTGCCCGTGCCCCGCAGGAGCCACGGGGCACTTCGGTGCCCGGCGCACTCCCCTCTGCCCTCCGCCGTCGCATCGCTTCGAGCGGGACCAGCAGGCGCTCCCCTGAGACGCGGGCAGCCCCCTCCTCCCACAGCACATGGCACAGAGGCTTTCAGGCTGGTTTTCTCCGGCGTTCACACAAATCTCTCCTTCCCCGCTCCCGCCCCCCTTCCCCACACAACTGAACTCAGCCATTGAGTCCAGCGAATGGTTTATTTCCCAGGTTAGCACAAAGCCGGGGTCTCTGTGTGCCCCTGGAACCAGCAGAACAAAACGCACAAAGACGTTAGAGGGCCATTTGTAACCAAATCTCAACACACCAGATACTGTTGGGATTATGTCAGAAATATTTTCCCAGAATGCCCTCCCCCCATGCTCCCTCCTACAGATGTTCGGCCCCCACACCACAGATGTTGTTCCTCTTGCAAAATGAGCTTTCCCCTTCCTCTCCCAAATGCCCCTGATGTTTTGCACATTGCCGTCGCGAGGTCTCCTTTCCACTCTGCCCTCCACGTCCCCTCGTCCCCGCTGCCTTGCTGGCAGCCCCGTGGGAAGGTTGGCCTGCTCCATGGGGACGGCCACATGCTGCACACGTTCCATAGGGATGGATGGCCACGCGCTCCATGGGGCGGGACATCAGCTGCAGGGCAGCCGTGCGCCTCTCGCCTCTGCCCATCCGAAGAGCCCTCTCCCTCTCCCCGTTCTGACCTCTCGCCTTCTGAGCGTGACCTCTCAGGTCTTACCAGCTCTGGATGGGCTCACCAGACCCCAGTCCCCTTAGAGGGATCCCAGCCAGCATCCCGCTGCCTCCCCACGGGCTTCACGCACAGGGCGCTCGGCGGTGGTTTGTTCCTCAGGGACGCCAGGCAGATCGCACACACGTAAAGAACGGCACCGACCTTCTCCTGGCCACCAGCAGCCCCCACGGAGCACGCAAGGAGACAGCTGGCCGTGCATCAGGGCCCCCCCATGGCCGCAGTGCCCGGGCTCCTCCCTGCTGGCCTCCAGCAGCTCGGGCAGAGCGGTGCCAGCGCCCAGCTGGAGCGGGTGCTGCTTCAGAACCCGGCGCCGATGGGGAGATGTGGGCCTGACGGCTGCTCCGCGGCAGGCACGGGGCTGCCATCCATCCTTCCCTGCTGCAGCCGGGTCTGTCGTGAGGCTCGGGGCCGTGCAGCTGGATGAGATGGGCCGGGATCCTCAACCAGAGCCGGATCCACCAAGCACAGTGCATGAAGGAGCCCGGGATGGCGAAGCGAAGCGGGAACCTCCCGATGACTTTGGACGGCGCCTCCTGCCCCACGCACTGCATTCCTGCCCCTCTGTGAGCGCAGCTCTCCTCCTGCAGCGGGTTCCCACAGCTCCCCATGCAGCTCCGTGGGCTCTGCTCAGCCCCTGCTCCCTGTGTGACCCCGCGGGGCTCCGGGCGCCGTTCTTCAAAGATAGAGTTTATTGCTAAAAACGTTTCCATCACTGATAGCTCCTATTTACATTGATATGTGTTTTGTTTTGTTCTGTTTTTTTTTAAAGGAATATTCAAGTAAACATTTCCAATAGTTTCTGGCATAATCTCTAGCTCTTTTTTTTTTTTTTCTTTTTTTTTTTTTTTTCCTATACACAAACGTTAAAAATAAATAAACTGTACACAGAAGATTTCCTTTAGCATCTCTACATGACTATACGTATTCCCACACAACAAAACGATTCCACTCTTCCATAGATTTGTACTTCTCTTTAAAACTTCCTCCTTAAGTCATTGTTATACACTTAACGCCCCCCACCCCCCTCCCCTCCCAGAGCCGGAACACCAATGACAACGTCTGAAGAAGACAAAAAAAAAAGGAAAATACAGCACAGAGGAACGGCCACCTTCAGGGATGCTGCTGCTCTTCCCCGGGGTTTCCTTTCCCGTTGTTAAAACCGTCTTGACAAGAAAGAAATCTGTGCCCCCCCCCCGCCCTCTGCGGGGGGAGCGCTCGGGTTCGGTGGGGAAGGGTTTAAAATGTGGTCCTACGTTTTTAAAATAATAATAATAACAATAATTATAATTATAATTATAATAATTAAAAAAAAAAACAGCTGCGATTTCCCCCTTTCCTTTAAAATCTCTCTATTTACACGGCTGGGATTTTTTTTTTTAGGTTTTTTTTTTTCTTTATTATTATTATTTTCCTTTCGTTAGAAGGCTATATACGTATAAAAATAGACATCTGATTGTAGTGCTTTACTGTGCCTTTGGCCTGCCCTGCAGTTCCTGGGTTCGCTTCTCCCCCTTTCAAATAAAATAACATTAAAATAAGTCAGACCCGGTTCCTCCCCCCGACCCCCCCATCACGCCCCGCGCTCGCCCCGAGGGGGAGGGCGGACGAACCCCCCCTCGGAAGATGCAGACGAGCAAAGAGAGCAGCGCGAGGGCCGGGGCGGCGCGGGGCCGTGCTAGCAGGAGCACTTGCACTCGGAGATGAGCGGGTACTGCACGGGGATCCAGGTGCAGTACTTCTGGCTGGACCAGCCCTGGCAGTGCCAGCGCAGGAACGTCTTGGTGACCGACTTGACGGGCTTGCAGAACATGCCCTCGGGCAGCGAGCAGGACTTCTCGGCGAAGCAGTTGCCCTCCTTGATGTAGCGCGGCCAGAAGCGGACGCCCAGGTCCTTCCAGGTGTAGAGCACGGGGCAGTAGGTGTACGCCCAGAGCCACTGCAGCACCTTCCGCCTCGCCTTCTTGCCCACCCGCAGTCGCGGCCCGCCCCGCTCCAAGCGCCGCAGCTCCGCCGCCCGCGCCCGCCCCGCCGCCGCCTCGGCGCCCGCGGAAGCGTTGGCGGGGCCCGGCACGGCCACGGCCATGAAGCCGGGGTCGAAATGGCTGCCCAGCTTCTTGCGCAGAGTCCGCTCGTCCAGGTCCTGCTCCTTCGGGTCGTACTCGGGGTCCGGGTGCTCCACGATGTCCTTCACCGGCAGGTTGTCGCTGGGCGAGGGCCGCAGCCGCAGGAAGGGCTGCCCGGCGCCCGGCCGCAGCAGCCCCAGGCAGGAGCAGAGCAGGAGCGCCCCGATGGCCGTCATGCTCCGGGCGGGCCCGGCCCCCGGCTCGGCGCTGGCGTCCCCGCGGGGCTGGCGCTGCGGCGCGGCTCCTAGCGCTGCCCGGCGGCGCCGGCCAGCTCCCGGGGACTCATAAATAGGCAGAGACAAAGTCCGGCGAGGCCCGTTACTTTAAATAGCTCGGCCGGCGTTGTGTGACAGACGCATCTGAGGCGCTCGGCGGCCGCTGGCTCCCCGGGGCTCCCCGCTGGGCCGGCTCCAGCCGCGGCCCGGAGCGCCGGGGGTCCGTGCCTCCCTCGCGGGCGGCGGCGGCGGGCAGGGCAGGGCACGGCGGCGGCCGAGCCTTCCTCCTCCTCCCGCGCCTCCTCCTCCTCCTCCTCCTCCTCCTTCTCCTCCGCCGCCGCTCTCGCTCGCTCTCGCTCTCCCCCCAAAATTCACAGCGGACTCGTCTCCATCGCCATGGTGACAGCTGGGCTGAGCCCCACGACAGCTCGTCTAGACGGTGTGACAGGGTTTGGCGTGAGACCGGAGCCCGAGAATAAAACCCTCCTTTATAGCCGGGCGAGCCGGCCGAGGGGGCGGGGAGGAGGGTCACGACGGCGCGGCCGGCTCGGGCGGCCCCTGCGCGGGCACCGCCGGGGCGCGGGCTCAGGCGGCGGCGGGCGGCGGCGGCGGCGGCGGCAGCGCCCGCGGCCCCCCGGGGCTCCTCCTCATTGCGGGCGGCCGGGGCGACCCGCGGCCCCCCGGGGCATCCTGGGCTGGGGGCTCCCCGGCGGCGGCGCGGCGCGCTCCCGGCTCCCGGCTCGGTCTCCTCGCCGCTCAGCACCCCCGGCGGCCCATGCCGCTCGCCGCTCGGCCCCCCGCCGCGCTCAGCGCATCCGGCCGCAGGCGGCTCCGGGCGCCTCCCCGCTCCTCGCCGCCGGCTCGGCGCCTCCCGCTTCGGCTCGCTTCGGCTCCGTTCGGCTCGCTTCCCCGCTCTCCCCCGGCTCCGCCGCCCGCCCGCCCGCCGCGCACTGCCGCTCTCCGCCCGCCGCCCAAGTTAAATACGCGCCCGGCGCGCGGCCGCTCCGCCCCCGCTGTCACTTTCGCCGCGCTCTGAGTGACAGCGCGGCCCCGCGCGCTCCGCCGGGTCCTGCCGCCCCCCGGCCGCCCCACCTGCCGCCGCCCCACCGCCGTGAGAGCCGCCGGCCGGCGCGGTGCGGGGCGCGGCTTCCCCGCGGCCGCCTCCCGCCTCGGGGCGCGGCGGCTCGGCACCCCCCGCCGGGAGCCCCGCGGCCGCCCCGGAGCATCCATCCCTCCTCCCGCCGCTCCTCCGTGACCCCGAGCGCGGCGCGCCGCTCTCTTCGCTGCGCCGCGCTCGGGGAAACGGAGACCCGTCGAGGAGGTCTGCGCCCGCGGCCTCCGAGGCGCGACGGGTGGGGTGGGAGCCCGGTGAGCGGCGATGTGGCGAAAACCCAAACCCTTCTTACCTCCTTTACCTCCACGTTGCTCGGCGCTGAGCTCACGCTTGAACACCGTCCAAAAATTGGACACACAGCTGGTTCCTCCGGGCTGACAGTGTAAGAACATTCCTGCCCGTGCCAGTCACTCTCTCCCGGAGGCATGAGATAACCAGAGACCCGTGGGGCCAGGGGCAGCGGGACGGCACATTGCCCTGCGAGCTTCTCACCACGGCATGCTTGGCACCC